>NC_056057.1:93247128-93872128 GCF_016772045.2 Ovis aries
ACTACCTTATGACCCAGCAATCCCACTTCTGGGCATACACACCGAGGAAACCAGAATTGAAAGAGACACATGTACCCCAATGTTCATCGCAGCACTGTTTATAATAGCCAGGACATGGAAACAACCTAGATGTCCATCAGCAGATGAATGGATAAGCAAGCTGTGGTACATATACACAATGGAGTATTACTCAGCCGTTAAAAGAATTCATTTGAATCAGTTCTGATGAGATGGATGAAACTGGAGCCGATTATACAGAGTGAAGTAAGCCAGAAAGAAAAACACCAATACAGTATACTAACACATATATATGGAATTTAGGAAGATGGCAATGACGACCCTGTATGCAAGACAGGAAAGAGACACAGATGTGTATAACGGACTTTTGGACTCAGAGGGAGAGGGAGAGGGTGGGATGATTTGGGAGAATGACATTCTAACATGTATACTATCATGTGAATTGAATCGCCAGTCTATGTCTGACGCAGGATGCAGCATGCTTGGGGCTGGTGCATGGGGATGACCCAGAAAGATGTTATGGGAGGGAGGTGGGAGGGGGTTCATGTTTGGGAATGCATGTAAGAATTAAAGATTTTAAAATTTAAAAATAAAAACTAAAAAAAATAAAAAAATAAAGATAACCAGGACTTATTTAAACAGAAATATGGACTTCCCTGGTGGCTCAGATGGTAAAGCGTCTGTCTACAATGTGGGAGACCCGGGTTCGATCCCTGGGTTGAGAAGATCCCCTGGAGAAGGAAATGGCAATCCACTCCAGGACTATTGCCCGGAAAATCCCATGGACAGAGGAGCCTGGTAGGCTACAGTCCAAGGGGTCACAAAGAGTTGGACACGACTGAGCGATTTCACTCATTCTTAAGCTGGAAAAAGCTCACACACCAATTAATGTTAACCTAAATCAAATATCATTTTAGCAACACTCTATTTCCTGCTCTAACTCTGTGCTCACCAATACACTCTCAGCAAGAGCTGTCATACTATCCAAGAACATACTCATCCAACCGTCCAGGACACGTGCGTAAACTGGGGTTCCTATTTGTTAATAAAGTATCCTGTGGGACTTCCTTGGTGGCCCAGTGGTTAAGAATCTGCTTGCCAGTGCAGGGGACACGAGTTCGATCCCTAGTCAGGAAAAATTCTACCCGCCATGGGGCAGCTAAGCCCGTGTGCCCCCACTACTGAGCCCCTGTGGCCTAGGGCCGGTTCTCCTCAACAAGAGGAGCCACGGCAGCGAGAGGCCCGCGCACCACAGGCAGAGAGCAGCCCCCACCAGCCAAAACTAGAGAAAAGCCTGTGCAGCGGTGAAGATACAACGCAGCCAAAAATAGATAGATAGATGGAAGGTAGAGAAATAGACATTAAAAACAATAAGCACCTTATGAATTCGGCTTGATTTCATCAACCACAAGACACTTGAAGCTTCCTGAAGTGACAGATTCAATGTCATAACTTTTTAAAAATGAGGATCTCACCCTGAACTAAAGTAATATAACTCTAAAACTGCAACCCGTGAGGTCCTACCTGAAAAAGATCGGTAGCCATATTTTCATCTGCAGTAAGAGTGCATCAGTGGGACTTGAAGCAGCATTTAGCTGTAAACAGGGAAACATTATTAGCAAACTCATTAATAAGGCTTCATTTTAATCATAATTTCATTGTGGCACAGTGCCCAACCGCATGGCAACAACAGAGAGATTTCAAGAAAAGGGAGGGTTCTTCCATACAGTAAAAGGCATTGAACCAGTGCCCCAGCCTTCATAAGTCATGGGACTTTGGGAGAGCAGCCCTAGGGGTATAGATGTTTAAGACATTAGCAAGGGAACTTAACTACAGGAGTGAGAATAACTGTTACATTTCATTATAGAGAGCTGTTCAAGAGAGCCTGTAGAGCACTTGCATTTCACGTCAGGGAGTGTTTTCGGAAGGCACGTTGCACCCAAGAGCTGTGCGCTTCAGTCGCCACCCTTGTCACTAGATTCCAATCACTAACCAGGCAAATGGCAAAGGCTCCTTAAGGGAGTAACTGCCAAGCCCACTTGAATGACTTAATATGACAGACTCCTCCGTTTTTTCGATGAAAGAGACTTAAACTGAGACAGTGGATATTTTAGGGACTTGACAAGTCTCTATGAAGTCCCTTTTTTTCCCTTATACGCCTTCAGGACAGATTTCTGACTGTGATCTCTAGGTCACCTGCTTTGAAACCATAGAAGAGCTTATTAAGAATGCAGATTTGGGTCCACAGATTTACAAAACCACTGCTTCTGGGATGTAGCCTAGGAACATGCATTTTTATATTTGTTGTTGCCGTTGTTCAGTTGTTAAGTCATATCTGACTCTGTGACCCCATGGACTATAGCCCAACAGGCTCCTCTATCCTTCACAGTCTCCCAGAGTCTGCTAAAATTCATGTCCATTGAGTTGGTGATCTATCTAACCATCTCATCCTCTGCCACTCCCTTGTTCTTTTGCCTTCAATCTTTCCTATTATCAGGGTCTTTACCAATGAGTAGGCTCTTTGTATCAGGTGGCCAAAGTATTGGAGAAATGGCATTTTTACATAATCCCCAGGAAATTTCTCAGCACACTCAAGTTTGAAAGACAGTATCTTAAGAGATGTTGGATTAATAGGAATATAACAATAAAATTCAAATGGAAAACATATGGCTCACTACAGAGCTTTCTGACACAGATCTACTTATCCTCTCTCCCTTTCTCTCTAGGTTAGTTTATATCACATGTAAATTCAAGGATGTTGTCATTCAGCTTTCTGGGATCATCTCCTCTCTCTGATCCTCAACTTCACCCCACCCCCACAAGACCTTAAAACTACATAAAAGGTTAGGTCCTAACCTAGAATCACACACACACACACATATACACACACATACACACACACACAACATACAAGCTTCTCTTGGATTTTGTAGGGTTGCCTCCATTGTTGTTCAGGCACTCAGTTGTGTCTGACTTTCTGCAACCCCATGGACTGCAGCATGCCAGGCTTTCCTGTCCTTCACTATCTCCTGGAGTTTGCTTAAACTCATATGCACTGAATCAGTGATGACATCCAACCATCTCTTCCTGTTTCACCCCCTTCTCTTCCTGCCTTCAGTATTTCCCAGCATCAGGGTCCTTTCTAATAAGTCAGTTCTTTGCATCAGGTGGCCAAAGTGTTGGAGCTTCACCTTCAGCATCAGTCCTTCCAATGAATATTCAGGGTTGATTTCCTTTAGAATTGACTGATTTTTATCTCCTTGCAATCCAAAGGACTCTCAAGAGTCTTCTCCAACACCACAGTTCAAAAGCATCAATTCTCTGGCACTCACCCTTCTTTTTGATTCAACTCTCACATCCATACATGACTATAGGAAAAACCATAGCTTTGACTAGATGAAACTTTGTCTCAAAGTAATGTCTTTGAGTAAGGCTTTATAATATGCAGAGACATCACTTTTCCTTTAGAAAGAGGAGCTAAATGGTAAACAATAAATAAAATAAACAGGGTAGAAGTGCTAAATATAATAGAAAAAAATCGGACAAGTAAAGGGAATGGCAAGCCACTTCAGTATTCTTGCCTTGAGAACCCCATGAACAGTATGAAAAGGCAAAATGATAGGATACCAAGAGAGGAACTCCGCAGGTCATTAGGTGCCCAATATGCTACTGGAGATCAGTGGAGAAATAACTCCAGAAAGAATGAAGGGATGGAGTCAAAGCAAAAACAATACCCAGTTGTGCATGTGACTGATGATAGAAGCAAGATCCGATGCTGTAAAGAGCAATATTGCATAGGAACCTGGAATGTCAGGTCCATGAATCAAGGCAAATTGGAAGTGGTCAAACAAGAGATGGCAAGAGTGAACATAGACATCCTAGGAATCAGCGAACTAAAATGGACTGGAATGGGTGAATTTAACTCAGATGACCATTATATCTACTACTGAGGGCAGGAATGCCTCAGAAGAAAATGGAGTAGCCATCATGGTCAACAAAAGAGTCCAAAATGCAGTACTTGGATGCAATCTCAAAAACGACAGAATGATCTCTGTTCGTCTCCAAGGCAAACCATTCACTATCACAGTTATCCAAGTCTATGTCCCAACCAGTAACGCTGAAGAAGGTGAGGTTGAATGGTTTTATGAAGACCTACAAGACCTTGTAGAACTAACACCCAAAAAAGATGTCCTTTTCATTATAGGGGACTGGAATGCAAAAGTAGGAAGTCAGGAAACACCTGGAGTAACAGGCAAATTTGGCCTTGGAATGTGGAATGAAGCAGGACAAAGACTAATAGAGTTTTGCCAAGAAAATGCACAGGTCATAGCGAACACCCTCTTCCAACAACACAAGAGAAGACTCTATACATGGACATGATGGTCAACACCAAAATCAGATGATTATATTCTTTGCAGCCAAAGATGGAGAACCTCTATACAGTCAACAAAAACAAGACCAGGAGCTGACTGTGGCTCAGATCATGAACTCCTTATTACCAAATTCAGACTCAAATTGAAGAAAATAGGGAAAACCACTGGACCATTCAGGTATGACCTAAATCAAATCCCTTATGATTATACAGTAGAAGTGAGAAATAGATTTAAGGGCCTAGATCTGATAGATAGAGTGCCTGATGAACTATGGAATGAGGTTCGTGACATTGTACAGGAGACAGGGATCAAGACCATCCCCATGGAAAAGAAATGCAAAAAAGCAAAATGGCTATCTGGGGAGGCCTTACAAATAGCTGTGAAAAGAAGAGAGGCAAAAAGCAACGGAGAAAAGGAAAGATACAAGCATCTGGATGCAGAGTTCCAAAAAATAGCAAGAAGAGATAAGAAAGCCTTCTTCAGCGATCAATGCAAAGAAATAGAGGAAAACAACAGATTGGGAAAGACTAGAGATCTCTTCAAGAAAATTAGAGATACCAAGGGAACATTTCATGCAAAGATGGCCTCGATAAAGGACAGAAATGGTATGGACCTAACAGAAGCAGAAGATATTAAGAAGAGGTGGCAAGAATACACAGAAGAACTGTACAAAACAGATCTTCATGACCCAGATAGCCATGATGATGTGATCACTAATCTAGAGCCAGACATCTTGGAATGTGAAGTCAAGTGGGCCTTAGAAAGCCTCAGTACAAACAAAGCTAGTGGAGGTGATGGAATTCCAGTGGAGCTGTTTCAAATCCTGAAAGATGATGCTGTGAAAGTGCTGCACTCAATATCCCAGCAAATTTGGAAAACTCAGCAGTGGCCACAAGACTAGAAAAGGTCAGTTTTCATTCCAATTCCAAAGAAAGGCAATGCCAAAGAATGCTCAAACTACTGCACGATTGCACTCATCTCACATGCTAGTAAAGTAATGCTCAAAATTCTCTAAGCCAGGCTTCAGCAATATGTGAACTGTGAACTTCCGAATGTTCAAGCTGGTTTTAGAAAAGGCAGAGGAACCAGAGATCAAATTGCCAACACTCGCTGGATCATCAAAAAAGCAAGAGAGTTCCAGAAAAACATCTATTTCTGCTTTATTGACTATGCCAAAGCCTTTGACTGTGTGGATCACAATAAACTGTGGAAAATTCTGAAAGAGATGGCAATACCAGACCACCTGACCTGCCTCTTGAGAAATCTGTATGCAGGCCAGGTAGCAACAGTTAGAACTGGACATG
Source organism: Ovis aries (assembly GCF_016772045.2). Classification (NCBI taxonomy): domain Eukaryota; kingdom Metazoa; phylum Chordata; class Mammalia; order Artiodactyla; family Bovidae; genus Ovis; species Ovis aries. The sequence continues at coordinate 93,252,824 of NC_056057.1, forward strand.
GAACAACAGACTGGTTCCAAATAGGAAAAGGAGTATGTCAAGGCTATATATTGTCACCCTGCTTATTTAACTTCTATGCAGAGTACATCATGAGATACGCTGGACTGGAAGAAACACAAGCTGGAATCAAGATTGCCGGGAGAAATATCAAGAACCTCAGATAAGCAGATGACACCACCCTTATGGCAGAAAGTGAAGAGGAGCTAAAAAGCCTCTTGATGAAAGTGAAAGAAGAGAGTGAAAAAGTTGGCTTAAAGCTCAACATTCAGAAAATGAAGATCATGGCATCTGGTCCCATCATTTCATGGGAAATAGATGGGAAACAGTGGAAACAGTGTCAGACTTTATTTTGGGGGGCTCCAAAATCACTGCAGATGGTGACTGCAGCCATGAAATTAAAAGACGCTTACTCCTTGGAAGAAAAGTTATGACCAACCTAGATAGCATATTCAAAAGCAGAGACATTGCTTTGCCAACTAAGGTCCGTCTAGTCAAGGCTATGGTTTTTCTTGTGGTCATGTATGGATGTGAGAGTTGGACTGTGAAGAAGGCTGAGCACCGAAGAATTGATGCTTTTGAACTGTGGTGTTGGAGAAGACTCTTGAGAGTCCCTTGGACTGCAAGGAGATCCAACCAGTCCATTCTGAAGGAGATTGACCCTGGGATTTCTTTGGAAGGAATGATGCTAAAGCTGAAACTCCAGTACTTTGGCCACCTCATGCAAAGAGCTGAGTCATTGGAAAAGACTCTGATGCTGGGAGGGATTGGGGGCAGGAGGAGAAGGGGATGACAGAGGATGAGATGCCTGGATGGCATCATGGACTCGATGTACGTGAGTCTGAGTGAACTCTGGGAGATGGTGATGGACAGGGAGGCCTGGTGTGCTGCGACTCATGGGGTTGCAAAGAGTCGGACACGACTAAGTGACTGAACTAACTGAACTGAAGGGCAGTGTAAGTGGGGTCAGGATAGCACAGGTGGGCCCACAGGCCATGGCAGGTTTCTTTGACAAAGTGAGATTTGAGCTGATTTGATGGTGGGGCAGAGAGGAAAGGAGGGGAAGAATGTTCCGGGCAGGGAATAGCTGGTGCAAAGGACCGACGTCGTTAACTTGTGAGCCTCTGTGAAGGCTTCAGCTTTTCCCCTGGGTAACATGGAGAGTGGCCACAGAGTTTTGGACAGAGGATGACACAAGCATCATGACCCCTTACTTATCCTGAGTGATGATGCACTTCAGTCATACATCCTAAGATATAAATCCAAAACATATTAACATGTGGTTCCCTTTAAAGGAATAGATTGTGGGGATTTGCCTGGTTGTCCAACGGTCAAGAATCTGCCTTGCAGTGCAGGTGACATGCATTCAATACCTGGTCTGGGTACTAAGATCCCACACGCCGTGGAGCAACTAAGCCTGAGCATCACAACTACTGAGCCTGAGTGCCGCGACTACTGAAGTCTGTGTGCTCTGGAGCCCATGCAACAACTACTGACCCTGCATATCACAACTAGAGAGTCTGTGGGCTGCAACGAAAGACCCTGCATGAAGCACCAAGGATGCCAAGTGCAGCAGCTAAGACGCAACACAACCAAATAAATAAATAGACAAAAAGAGGAATAGATTCTACTTGGGTTTACAGTGATTCTTCTTTGCAACAGAGCTATAAAATAGAACTAATTTACCAATTTCTCTCCTGCATTTGCTTGATCAGTTGTAGATGTGATGTCTCTGGAGAGCAATGTGTGTGTGAGAGAGAGTTGTGTATGTGTACAAGTGTGTGAATGCTTACATGTGCATTCCGTAAATGTCTCTGTCAACTCTACCTGGATCTCAGGCCAGATCCTATCCTACTCTGGTGTTGAGGTGCGAGCCTGTGTTCCTGGATGTGGAGCAAGGTCTGGGGAAGAAGTGATAGCTGGTCGTGGGCCATTACACTGGTGAAAGAGACCAAAGTTAAACCCTAAATACACGCAGCTCACGCCCCTTGACACCCTAGTGAAAGATTTTATGAGTGATGCACTTGCTCAACTCTGCATAGTTAAATGAGAGATGGTGCAGTGTTAGATCTATGCTAGAAGGAAGTGGACAAGCATTTAGGAGGTACCATACAGTCTTCATAGGTGTGGAAACAGCTGGCAAGGACAAAAGGGTACACTTCCCCATTTTATTTTCCCCTGAAAGTGCGCTCATGGAGCGTCATGAAGTTCAGAGAAATTTTACTGCAAGAACTTTGGGGTACATTTTAGGGATCTCAGCAGCAGCAGTATGAACTTCCCATATTTTACTTCATTCCTGATGTCTTTATTGAAAGTTAATTTTTCTTTACAGGCCATCATACTTGCTAATAGCACCTGAATAAAGCGTAACAGCCCCATAAGGTAAAATATGTCCCATGGAATGAATTAGCACCAGGTTGTTGAATGGGGACCTTGAGCTCTTCACCTTTTGTTTGCTATTCCATGACAACTGTATGATGAACTTCATGGATGTTTTCCTTATTAAAACTTCATATCCAAGAGGGACAACACTGTACTCCATTAACATGTTTATCTAATAAGAGATGAGTTCAACCAATTATTACCCTGTGTTAATTTCCTTTCTTTGAGTCATCTGGAAAATTGAATTAAGTCAGGTCAAATCTTCTGACTGAACATATAAGCTAATAAACTTCCTTCTCTATCTCCCTTCTAATCGTAATGTAATCTAAACCGTGTCACTCGCTATTGTCAAATTATTTTCTAAGGGTGTTTGCATCCATATTCAAATTGAAAGGAAATCCTTTGAGATGGAAAATAAGAGCCAGCTCATTAGAAAAAACCCTGATGCCAGGAAAGATTGAAGGCAGGAGGAGAAGGGGGCAACAGAGGACAAAATGGGTGGATGGCATCACAGACTCAATGGACATGAGTTTGAGCAAACTCCAGGAGATAGTGAAGGACAGGGAAACCTGATGTGCTGCAGTCCATGGGGCTGCAAGGAGTCGTGCATGACTTAGCAACCGAACACCAGCAACAAGCCTTATCTTACCAGCTACTTTTATAGTTCACCTGATCTCCCTGAATTTCTCCAAAATCCTCCTATTTGGGAGACCATACCTAGATAGCATATTCAAAAGCAGAGACATTACTTTCTCGACTAAGGTCCATCTAGTCAAGGCTATGGTTTTTCCAGTAGTCATGTATGGATGTGAGAGGTGGACTGTGAAGAAGGCTGAGCGCCAAAGAATTGATGCTTTTGAACTGTGTTGTTGGGGAAGACTCTTGAGAGTCCCTTGGACTGCAAGGAGATCCAACCAGTCCATTCTGAAGGAGATCAACCCTGGGATTTCTTTGGAAGAAATGATGCTAAAGCTGAAACTCCAGTACTTTGGCCACCTCATGCGAAGAGTTGAGTCATTGGAAAAGACTCTGATGCTGGGAGGGATTGGGGGCAGGAGAAGAAGGGGATGACAGAGGATAAGATGGCTGGATGGCATCACGGACTCAATGGACGTGAGTCTGAGTGAACTCTGGGAGTTGGTGATGGACAGGGAGGCCTGGCATGCTGCGATTCATGGGGTCGCAAAGAGTTGGACATGACCGAGCGACTGAACTGGACTGACTGACCCTCCCCCTCCATATAGTCAAAACTATGGTTTTTCCAATAGTCATGTGTAGATGTAAGAGTTGGACCATAAAGAAAGCTGAGCATTGAAGAATTGATGTTTTTGAACTGTGGTGTTGGAGAAGACTCTTGAGAGTCCCTGGGATTGCAAGGAGATCAAACCAGTCCATCCTAAAGGAAATCAGTCCTGAATATTCATTGGAGGGACTAACGCTGAAGGTGAAGCTCCAATACTTTGACCACCTGATGTACAGAGCCAACTCATTAGAAAGGACTCTCATGATGGGAAAAATTGAAGGCAGGAAAAGAAGAGGACAACAGAGGATGAGATGGTTGGATGGCATCACCAACTCGATGGACATGAGTTTGAGTAAGCTCCAGGAGTTGGTGATGGACAGGGAAGCCTGGTGTGCTGCAGTCCATGGGGTCACAAGAGTTGGACACGACTGAGAGACTGAACTGAACTGAAATGAACCTTCCCCATGCAAAGGCAGCATCTGTACAGGGGATTCTGGGCATGAGGCCAAAACTCTCATCTCTTCTTTTGCTTTTTGACATTCTTTTTGATTATGGGGGAAAAATACCCCAGGCTTGCCTCTGTGAGAGGAAAATAATACAATCCTTCTGAGTGTTATCTGTGGTATGTATGGGAGTTACAGGGCTTCCCAGAAGGCTCAGTGGTAAAGAATCTTCCTGCAGTGCAGGAGACACGGGTTCAATCTCTGGGTCAGGAAGATCCCCTGGAGAAGAAAATGACAACTTGCTCCAGTATTCTTGCCTGGGGAATCCCATGGACAGAGGAGCCTGGCAGGCGACAGTCCATAGGATCACGAAAGAATTGGACATGACTGAGTGACTGAACAATAACACCAATGGGAGCTACAGGTAAACCCTGGGGGCATAAAAAAATGGAATCCAGGCTCAAGAGGGAGGGGATATATACGTATACTTATGGTTGATTCACATTGTTGTATGGCAGAAACCAATACAACATTGCAAAGCAATTATCTTCCAATTAAAAATAAATTTAAAAAATAGAATCCAAAAGTGGTTTTCCAGCTCCACAGCTTTCTGGCACCCTGGCGAAATCCTGATCCTGCCGTCCCCAGGGATGGGGGTCAGTGATGAAGTGAACCAAAGTTAGAGTGCTGTACACTTGTGCACACACGTGCCTGTAAACACACACACAGTGGCCACTCACCCCACATGGTTTGTCCTTCCAGCCTTTCCCCCCTGGAGGTGCTGCACATATTCCCTTTGCCTGGCGCAGTCTGGTCCAATTCACAAGCTCCCGCCTCAGAAATATTTTTTGTGATCAAACTAATGCTGAGAACAGTGGCTGGCACATGATAGACACCTAAAACACACAGAGAGGAAAGAATTATCTGTTTTTTCACAAGCGGAAAAGACAGACTTGATCATCTTTTCTTGAGAGGCGGTAACATGACGACATGGTTCAAAATTCAAGTAATAGAAAAGGACTTACAGGGAAATTTTTTTGCATCCTTAACCCCCTATTTGTCCTATTCTCCTCCCATTGTTCTTAATTTCCTGTCTATTCTACAGATACATATTCGCATTTGCTGACCAATATGTGTATGCATATAGTCTGTCCTCCCTGCCTCATTTGTGAATATTTTTAATATTGTCTTTATTTATTTGTTCATATTTGACCAAGCCACACAGCTTGTGGGATCTTAGTTCCCCAACTAGGGATCAAACTCATGCCCCCTATACCGGAAGCACAGAGTCTTCACCACTGGACCACCAGGGAAGTCCCTCTTTGTGACCATTTTAAACAATCTTCTGTTGTCTTGCCCTGTTTTCTCAGAACTCTTATAACTTTGCCTTGTGTTTTGCCTGTTTTTAAAACCTAGTTTCTAGTTGAACCTAGTTGGACGTACAGAATTTCCACATCAAAGAATAATTGAGTTCTTTTAAATTGAAAGCTCCTCTGATGTTTCCTTTAAAAAAAAATGTTTTTGCTTACAAGAATTTATTTAGCAACTCATTTTTCAGGAAAGTCTTTGTTGTATAAAGCAAATAAATGTAAAAGGTGCAGATAAGTTTATGAGCACATAACCTTTCTACGGTCTAGGATATTTTAAGGAAAGGCTCAGAAACACACCAGTGTTGAGCGGAGGGGTGTTTTCATATTTAACATCAACATGAAAGTGTATTTTAAGCACAGCGGGCTTCTTGTAACAATTACCCACTTTAAAACTTTGATTGTTTTCTGGAACTATTGATATGGGTTAAAAATCTCAGTGTCGTAAGTAATTCAGATGTAATTATGCTGTTTTAATGCCAACAATCTTTTATTTTCTACCTACTCATTAACAGGAAGCCCTGACTTCTCCCTCTCCTCTTTCCCAGAACACTTTCTTTTACTTGTCCAATTCTCTGCCCAGTGGGATACCAATCTCTACCCTGTTTCTTTATCCCCATTTTCAGATTTCCAGCTCTTACAAAATTTCTTTGAGGCTCACCCATGCTTAAAAGTCATGAAGCACAGAACAGGTTAAGAAGAGCACTGTGTCTTAGAAATAGAAATCACTTCTAAATTAATTGACTGAAAGTCGATACTTTCCCATCATGAACCTTATTACAGAAATGAATAAAACTAGAGTAACGAATTGAAAGATAATTTTGCATTTTACACCATTTGCCGTATTTGACTCACAAATTTCACATTTAAGTAAAAGAAGCTTGGTTGAAATAGAAAACCATTACACAAGGAAAAAAGAAAAGTACTTAATAGAAATTTGATTATCAAGGGCAGGTAAATTTCTCTTGAAATGAAAATAAATTAACTTTTGAGAAGTGTTCAAACAAGTGAGTTAAGACAATATTAGTTATGCATTAAAATATCAATGGGGTTTTTCTGCTCAGTTAGTAAATTGCCTTGGAAAAATTGGGTTTTCCCCAACCTGTGGCCAGCGAACTGAATGGTATCCTTTGTACGTTGTCTCTTACTACAAGGAGCCTGTGTTTCTGATAGTCTGGATAGAAGAATCAGAAAGTATAACTATATAATTTTAAAAATTGTATTCAATATTATATACAATTATAGAAACTATATATATTATTCAAATGTAAATATGTGCATGTGTATATTTTTACCATAGAAACAACAGAAAGCCAATCAATGCTTGACAACATTTCCTTGGCTGGAAGAAATATGCAGAATAAATGGTGATTCTCAAATAGAGATTCACTCTTAGGGGGTGTTCAAACTTCAGGAAAAAAAGGTGGGGGGAGAGGAAGATGTAAATTTAATCAACAGTAGACAAGAATTTCAGAGTTGCTTAACATTGGTGTAAGGGGGATATACTGAGAGTAAGTAAGCATCAGGCCTGTTTGGACTAAAGAAGGGACCTGTCTCCAGGCTCTCATCCTGTGCTCATGATTGTAACAGTCAACATTTTGACCATCACTCTGTGCCAGGCCCTGGACTAAGCTTTGACACCGCCTCATTTAACCCTTAATGTACATACTATTAAGACTTCATTTTGCAGATGAAGGAATGGATGCTCCAAGGGCTCACATGACTTACCTAAGGTCATGCAGAGAGGAAACGCAAAGCCAAGATTTGAAAAAAAAGATATCCATGCTCTTAATCATCATACTCTATGCTATTCTACTGGAAAGGGTTGATTTTTGCCTCTCATTAAAACATTCCCATTAATATTGTTTCTATATTTAACCAGAATTACCTTATATAATCTCTTCTCTTGAACCATATCATTTCTTAGGAGCTATGTTCCAGAATTATTTGGATATTCAGCATAAACTAGTAGTCATGGATTATATTTTGTATGCTTAGTTGCTTAGTCATGTCCAACTCTTTGCAACCCCATGGATTGTAGCCCACCAGGCTCCTCTGTCCGTGGGATTTTCCCAGCAAGAATACTGGAGTAGGTCGCCATTTCCTTTTCCAGGGGATCTTTCTGACCCAGGGATCGAACCCTGGTCTCCTGCATTGAGATTCTTTACCATCTGAGCCACCAGGGATGCTCATGGATTATATTAGGATTCACATTGTCAAATTACTGGCTCCCTACAAATCTGTTCTGTTGTGCGGTGTATAATGAAAGCTCTTTCACCTAATAGGAAAATAATACAAACTAATGGAGTATGTATTATGGAGTATGGAGTATGATGTGCTATATATTGTTCTAAGAACTTTATTAATTGAAATTGATTTAATCATCATAACAACTCTATAAGGTAGTTGCTATTGTTATATTCAATTTATGAATAAGAAAACTGAAAATGTGCTCTTTGAAGACCTATGAAAATGCATCATCCCTTAAAATATATGAAAAAATTTTACAAAATAAAAACAAATGCTAAATAAAATGTCTATAATATATAGCCTTATATAAGTCTTATTAATTATTGAATCTAATATATTGGGTTAGCTAAAAAGCTCACTGGGGATAACATGCAGAACCCAAAAGAATTTTTAGCCAACCCAATACTTAAAATCTTTATTATAGCTGAAAACAACTTGCAGGATAGATTTTTTTCTCACTTGCAGGAATCCCTGAGTATATTCACTGTGCTTGCTAAGACACCACTGCCAACATTTAAATTAAATGAGTTACTCATAGCCAAATAACTCAAAAACAAAATTATAAAAATCTCGTGAAATTTTCACAGAAAAAAAAGAAAAAGGAAAAATGAGAAAGATATTGGGGTATTTTCCAAAGAAAAGGAAAGGCCTATGAAGGGGCTAAACTACCATAATTGGTAATGTGATAAATTAAGGAACCTGGAAGAGTTAAGGACTTCACATTCACCTTGTTCAAGTTCTCTCTAAGTTTAAGATCTACCAAAGAACCATGAAATAAGATTTGAAAACTCATGAACCTGCTATGCTCCCTGCTGGCTGTGTAACCCTAGGCAAAGCCCTTGGCAGCTCTGTCCTCATCATCAGACAGGGCTGTTGTAAAATTTAAACAAGATGGGGTATTGGAAAGTGCTTTGCCAACTATACTTTTCTGAAGATGTTCCAATACAGCCATTAAGTCCAGCAATACCATTTTTCATTTACTGAGGGAAAGACAGTAAAAATTCCAAGATGCTTTTGGAAGAAATTTTGTTTTCTTACCATTTCATAAATGCAATAATCCAACAAAATGCTGTCAAGTATATATCTGCCCTTGGGAGTCTATCTATAAGTGGCAAAAATAATGAGCCTATTGACCTCCCATAAATGAGCATTTCCTTGATGCCAGAGTAGTTTATCTGTTTAAGCAGTTTCAATATACTCACTGAGATATTATTTGCACCCACCAGGTCTCATCAAGGTGTTTTGGACAGTGTGATATCCACCAGACATGGGGAAGGTGCTGCCAAAGACCTGAAGACAATTGTCTGCTCTGTTTTTCTCAAAAGCCCAGGTTCATGAGCTGCCTGTTGGGTGGCCCTGGACTGTGTGAATCTTAGAGATGCTACGCAAGACCCATCACTCAAGGCCTGGGCCTGAGCAGAAGAGACACAGATCTTCTTTCTGCAGGTCTAGTGAGGAGATGGACCCAGCCAGAGACTTTCCCTGATTTCCCTCAGCCTCAAAAACTTAAGGGGACCAGGAGACTTCCCTGACGGTCCAGCGATTAAAAATGCACCCTGCAATGCAGAGAACATGGGTTTGATCCCTGATCAGCAAACGAAGATCCCATGTGCCACAGGGCGACTAGGCCTCAGTGCCACAACTGCAGAGCCTGCTCACCACCACTAGAGAGTCTGTGCACTGCAACGAAAGATCCTGCATGATACAATGAAGATTCCAAGTGTTGCAACTAAGATTCAATGCAGCCAAATAAATACATTTTTTAAATTTGATTTAAGGGGATCAAAGCAAGGGGTGCCTGTAGGTCCATTCTAACCCAGAGGTCATAAGAGATAAAATAAGGAGAAGCAGGGAGAAAGATGGAGAAGGGAATGGCAATCCACTGCAGTATTCTTGCTTGGAGAATCCTATAGACAGAGAAGCCTGGAGGGCTACAGTTCATGGGGTTGCAAAGAGTCGAACACAACTGAGTGACTAGAAAGGAGGATGGAATCCAGAGGTTCTCCATCTGTATGCCTATTAATTTTGGCCATATTCTCACCTGGCCAACTGGGGCCTCTGACACTGAGTGCAGCCAAACTTCAACTCTCCCTTCTTTGAGTTAAACAATCTCTCCACCCCAATACCTGTTTCTGCCATTCGTATGCATTCAGTTCAGTTCAGTTCAGTCATTCAGTCATGTCCGACTCTTTGCAACCCCATGAATCACAGCACTCCAGGCCTCCTTGTCCATCACCAACTCCCGGAGTTCACTCAAACTCACGTCCATCGAGTCGGTGATGCCATCCAGCCATCTCATCCTCCATCGTCCCCTTCTCCTGCCCCCAATCCCTCCCAGCATCAGTCTTTTCCAATGAGCCAACTCTTTGCATGAGGTGGCCAAAGTACTAGAGTTTCAGCTTTAGCATCATTCCTTACAAAGAACACCCAGGACTGATCTCCTTTAGAATGGACTGATTGGACCTCCCTGCAGTCCAAGGGACTCTCAAGAGTCTTCTCCAACACCACAGTTCAAAAGCATCAATTCTTCTGCACTCAGCTTTCTTCACAGTCCAATTCTCACATCCATACATGACCACTGGAAAAACCATAGCCTTGACTAGATGGACCTTAGTCAGCAAAGTAATGTCTCTGCTTTTGAATATGCTATCTAGGTTTGTCATAACTTTCCTTCCAAGGAGTAAGTGTCTTAATTTCATGGCTGCAGTCACCATCTGCAGTGATTTTGGAGCCCCCAAAAATAAAGTCTGACACTGTTTTCACTGTTTCTGCATCTATTTCCCATGAAGTGATGGGACCAGATGTCATGATCATCGTTTTCTGAATGTTGAGCTTTAAGCCAACTTCCTCACTCTCCTCTTTCACTTTCATCAAAAGGCTTTTTAGCTCCTCTTCACTTTCTGCCATAAGGGTGGTATCATCTGCATATCTGAGGTTCTTGATATTTCTCCCGGTAATCTTGATTCCAGCTGTGCTTCTTCCAGCCCAGCGTTTCTCATGATGTACTCTGCATATAAGTTAAATAAGCAGGGTGACAATATACAGCCTTGACGTACTCCTTTTCTTATTTGGAACCAGTCTGTTGTTCCATGTCCAGTTCTAACTGTTGCTTCCTGACCTGCATATAGGTTTCTCAAGAGGCAGGTCAGGTGGTCTGGTATTCCCATCTCTTTCAGAATTTTCCACAGTTTATTGTGATCCACACAGTCAAAGGCTTTGGCATAGTCAATAAAGCAGAAATAGATGTTTTTCTGGAACTCTCTTGCTTTTTCCATGATCCAGCAGATGTTGGCAATTTTATCTCTGGTTCCTCTGCCTTTTCTGGAGGAAATTCACTGTTCACATATTGCTCAAGCCTGGCTTGAAGAATTTTGAGCGTTACTTTACTAGCGTGTGAGATGAGTGCATTAGGCTTAACATTTATGTTTCCTACCTGGGAGAGACTGGAGATGCTGAGAGGGGAGGAGGATTAAGAAGAGAAAAGGAGCAAAGGGTAAAATATCTGTTCTGTCTCTGCCTCCCGCTCTTCCTCCCAGTGCTAGGAGGGAGAAAAGGCCAGAACCTGGCAGAAGAGTTCTAGAGAGAGCTGGTGCCATTCCAGACCAGCAGAGCAATTACCTGGCTCAAGATGCAGAGGGGGCCATTCTCCTGATCCCTTTAAGACAGCAGGAACACCTCAAGCCCAGAAGCAATGGAAAGATTCGAGAGATAGAATAGAAATGAGCCAAATAGAAGGTGCAGAGACCACCACCCAGCTAGTCCAAAGACATGCCTAAAACCACAGAAATAACACGTGACCTGGAGAGACCACCAGAGTCAGACAGGTGGCGGCTCCAGCTACCATAGCTATCCTTTAATGACAAGCGTAGCCTGAGACATCTTGGTGACCTTGACATTCCACCTCTCATGAATCAGTATCTATGCCTTACAGTCCTGGTCCACATCACAGCTCCCTGCCTCTCATGGACCTGAGGAAGGAAGACTTCTGCTCCCACTGGAGATTCACTTGTGGCTCTGCAAAACCCGTCCTGTATGTGAGATAGAACTCAGTGCAATTAGGTTCCTGGCTCTTCATCAGAAATTCAAAGCAGGGGAACGTGTTAGTAAAGGTCTTTATCTTTCCAATGAGACAAAACGAGGGTAGAAATTAGCACAAAAACTAACTCACTTCATCCACCTCTGGCTCCTAGTGTGCGCTTTGTAACAAGGACTCTGAACTTGCCATCTAGCACACCTTTGTATAGACAAGCATAGGCAGAGACTCCCCAATGAACCTAATTAACTACCCTGGCAATCTTCTCAAGCTTGAAACATCTCATTCCTTCTTTCCAGGGCTGAAATTGTTATGAATCACTATTTATATATTTAAATGTTTTGTTTTCTTATGATATGAAAACATAAACATGGCTGCTTTTAGCTTCTCACAGATTTAGAAAAGCAAGGATAAATACCTAAAATTTGTGACTGTGTTACATAGTAATACAATATCCTTTCAAAATCTTGGCTATCAAATTACTTGCAAAAAGATTCCTTTTTCCAGTTGTATGGCAGAGAGTGGGAGGAAATAGCACTTAGTAAGAAAATGTCAACTTTTAACAGAACAAAAACTAGAAATGGAGAGACCATCACTCAAGTAAAAGAAGATAGTATTGCCCACATGTCGCCTCAATGATTTTCAGTGTTTCCTTTTTTTTTTTTTTAATGAGAAAAAATGAAAAAAAAAAATTCATCTCAGGCCAAAGAAAAGACTCCTATCATACTCTGATTCCTATCTACCTCTGTCCAGGACCCAAACTATTCTAGGGGAAACTGTTCTAAGTGATAACAGAAAAAGGTGAAACGGGGGGGAAATGGAGAAGATGCATAAAACCGTCCTCCAAGAATCTCAGAAGGAAAAGGATTCAGACCCTCAGATGAAGGGGCAGGATAGAATCCCATGTTTCTGACCCAACTCCGACTATTATCCTCACTCATATTAATATAAGACATTATTTAATGGGCCTTTGTCTGCCACTTGAAATCCTCCAGGTAGAGTTGCTCTCTCTGGTTCTACAAATTTCAAATAATGCTTTCACCTTTACTCCTCAATCTGAGGCAGCTTCAAAAAGGGTGGTATCTAAAACCTCAGAAATAATAGAAATGTTACTCTGATTAGTCATTTAATCTCAATTATTCACTTGGTTCATTTGGTTCAGTTATAGAGTTGTAACCAATAGCAGCGACCTGATGGTTTAGTGTGTATTAGTTCAGTTCAGTAAAGTTCAATCGCTCAGTCATGTCCGACTCTTTGCGACCCCATGAATCACAGCACACCAGGCCTCCCTGTTCATCACCATCTCCCGGAGTTCACTCAGACTCACGTCCATCGAGTAAGTGCAGGTTATTTCATAGAACAAAGAAGGTGACAATTTCAAGCTATTTTATCTTAGAAATGGCATCTAAGAACCAGTCCAAGAGACCGTGCTCCCCTCTTGCATGTACTGGAGGAACCTAGAATGCTAAGTCTCCATTCATAGGAACACTCCCAGCTACATATGCAAAGGACGCACGGGCTGGAATTCCACATCCTTGAGGTTGTTCTCATCTGCCTTCTTTTTTGAACTGTAGAGCAGAGGATTGAATTAATCGTACCCCATAGTTGACAGCACACTGTTTTCCTTGGCTTCAGTAAAGGTCTCTCTTTTATTTTACATCTGAATTTAGCTCCTGTCCCCATTCCTGTTTCTATCTTTCTCTCCCACCACTGGCTGTGTCTCTAATGTGTTTGCTGTCTATATCTCTCATTGGACCATTTCCAATATGTACACATGCCTCCCCCCAATCTTGGCACTCCGTCTGCCGGGTGCTCTCCCTATCTTCACATTTGGTCACATCTTGAGGTCAGCATTCGCTCCCCAGTTTACCTGCCCCTCTGCCTCCCCACTCACCCATTGCCTTTCCTTCACCCCTTACTGGTGGATGTCCCCGTGACTGACTGATAAGTAACTTACCTCTGGGGCCCGGGGCTGGAGTTCTCCTATAAGGACAACCCAGGCAGGAATGGCCTGAACCTTCCAAGGAGGACTTTGGCCTCCTGGAGTCTGCTGTCAGGGAATCTCCATCTAGCACTAACCCAAAAAGTACCTCTTTTTGGAACTCCAATGATGTGTCAGACAGACACACTCCTACTTAGGGAATAAAAATACCTTCATCGATGATGTCAGGGTTTACTGGAGGAAAGCTTGGAAGTGCCACAGGAAGGAGATACCTGTTTGTACCTACTCTTTATCCAAGGTGGTGTGAGCTTAGGGATGTACTAGGTAACCATAACATTCACGTATTGATTACCGCCCCCCCCAGGATGCAGACAGTGTGTACCCTCGACTCTTAAGAAAAACAATGGAGAAAATATTACTGCACTTATAACCCCCAAAAGGGATTGAGAATGAGCCACTGTCTAGCAGACTCACAGTGTTCAGATTTGTGCTGCCCTTGGGGGCCTGTTGCTGCTCTGGGACCACAGCGGTTGCTACTGTCGACTGAAGGCATCCTTACACGTCTAGGGGACCTCTGCTCACCCACTGAACACACTCCTTTTAGTAGGGTCTTCCATGGCAGGTGTGTCATAGAGGTGGCTTGGCAAAACAGACTAGTAATAATTGCGTCCTTTCTGAAAAAGACTTCAAAGTATGCAATATCATGAAAATTCTTTGGAATTCATTTTAGATCTTCAATCTGGCAGTGTCAACCAGACAAAATGTGGAGCAGCATATGTTTTTAAGCATCTCACAGCTGTCGTCTTAAGAGCTGTAGACGGCTTTCCTTCAGCCAACATACTCATTTCTTGCAAATAAAGGGTTGAGCAAACAAATACCTATATCTCTACATTCAAAATGCATGTGCTTGAGTATTAGTCTTTACTTAAGTATGCCCTTTTATTTGCCAAGGTCTCCAGTTTTTATTGGCATGAGGCTTGGCGAGCACCTGGTTACTCACTCCATATGGCAATCCCATGAATTACCTTTGCTAAATTGACAGAAAAGAGAACTAAAACACTGCAATTCTGTCACAGGCTGAGGGCCGGCACCTCTTGGATCCTGCAGCTTCAGGCCTTAGGACAAGGAGACGGTGAAAAATGGGAGCTGTGTTCGGAGACCTGTGAATCACCACTTCATGTCCTATGTGTATGTTCCCAGGGAGGCCTGTTAGATGGACAAATCTCTCCTAGTTGAAAGTGGGAAAGTAATGCTGGCCTACATTTTATGATTCTTTTCTCCTAAGACACTTGAAGTACTTTTCAGATAATAACTCACAAATTACCCTAACATCTCTCTGATATGTGTCTGTGGTGGAGATTATCCCCATTTTAGCAATGAGGAGGAAACTGAAGCATAGAATCACAGAACAACTTGAAGCCTCCCCTTGCTCCCAGCAGGTTGATTTAGCAAAAGACCAGGCATGGACTAGTAAGTTCCACAAAGAGCATTTTGACAGAAAAGACTTCAAACACACTTCCTTACTAGCAACAAAACTAAGACATAAGCATGTGTGAAATCCAAAACCAAAGTATTTGCATTGATGAGTCTCAGTAAATATCAAATGCCCATAGAAGTGATAAGAAGCTGATTGTTCTCTGCTTAGAAACTACTCTCAAACCCATTTGGTCACTTAAATTTCTTTTCAAGGCCAATTAGTTCTTATGGAGGTAGTTTGTTCACCTCTATTCAGAAAATACAAGCCCTTTTTGATTCTCTGACAAAAATTCAACCAAAAAAAACTTATGAAAGAAACAAACAAACAAACAAAAAAATAAACACAGAGTATGTCTGGTTCCTGTGACGCATAGTTAACCAAGTATCTCTTTGCTCCTGCACACATTTGTTCATTTGATGTTCCAGCTCTCTCAGGGATCCTAATGTAAAATAGAGCACTTGGAAACAACTCACAGATTTACAAGGGCCTCTAGGGGATCCTAGTCTATCAACGAGCACGTTAGCCTCATCCATAGATAGAGTGCGAAGCACTTTTACTGCCACAATATAGACATAGTGTTTCTAATCCAGAAATAATTTGGTATCGGTAACCAATATAACACTGGCACCGAAACGTCCTTCATTTCCCTTAACTGCTTCCAACCCATGGAAAACTAAATGCAATTGAGTGGAAATGGCTTTTCAAAGAGCTGTGTCTGCACTGGAAATGTGAAGCGAGGGATGGAGAATCCAGCTCATCAACCCAGGCCCAAGACAGAGCCCTTCCCATTTGAAAACATGGCCAAAATCCATAAGGTGGCTTCCTGTGTTGAATGTACATGATTTCAATAGAATGATGTACTGAGCATGGCTTTACAAGCCAATAAGCAGGGGTGCAAAAAATACAGCCTTTATGTTTCCAGTAATTAAATTTCATTTCAGTTTCAAGCTCTCAGTCTTCTCTGTAGCAGAAAAGTTCATCTCCTTAATTTAATTCAAATTAGTGATTCCTCAATCATTTCGTGGATAAAACCAGACAATTTCAGGGTTTCACACTTTCCCTTTCATTCTCTTGAGATGGCAGTGAAAGTCTGTAGGTTTGCTTGGGTCATGGCACTGGAGAGTAAGGGAACTTCTCCACTGGAACCCAACAAGGGCACTTCCCCCTGCTGGTCTCTATCTCTACAGCATCCATTGGCTTTTCAGTACTGCTGGTGTTGACAGTAAACTGTCACTGTAACTTCTCTCGGTTATGTCCACAGTCTTATTAGGGACAATAAAAGTTCATATGGGCTTTCCTCTGGGCCTCAGGAGACTCAAAGCTGTCAGATCCGTTCTTGCCTAGGCTGGCCCAGCCACCATATCTGCTTTGCTGCTGTTCCAGTGTGTCCATGAGGTTTTCTGCACATTCAGGCTTCACCCTGGAAGCAAGGCTCAGATCTTCCCTGCTCTTAGAAACTTCCAAACCAAGCTGAGCTTTCTATCATCCTCACCCAGGGCTTGGCCCCTGCTAAACAAGGACTCCAGATCCATCCTTGTTCTGTGCTAAGTCGCTTCAGACATGTCTGACTCTTTGCAGTCCCATGGACTATAGCCCACCAGGCATCTCTGTCCATGGGATCCTCCAGGCAAGAATACTGGAGTGAATTGCCATGCCCTCCTTCAGGGGATCTTCAAAACCCAGAGATCGAACCCTTGTCTCCTGTGGCTCCCGCATTGCAGGTGGATTTTTTACCGCTGAGCCACCAGGGAAGCCATTAGATCCACACTGCATGTGTGCAAACATTGGCTGTTCTAATTATAGCTGTGTGACTTTGGGCCCATCACTTGCCCCTCTGTGACTCTTTCCTCATCTGCAAAATGAGATCTGATAAAGTTGTTGAGAGAGGTCAATGAATTAAAGTATGTAGTGCACTTGGAATAATGCTGGGCACATAGGAAATACTACGTGTGTTGGGTAGTGTTATTGCTACTAGTCCATGATGGAGGCTGAGATGGGGCACCTCTTACGCCAGAATCATGTTAGCATCCTCCACTCAGCCTTTTAGGAGAAGAACTAGCTCTTCCTCTCACACTATCTTTTTAAAACTATTGTTTATTGTATGAACTATGTGCTCTGAATCCTTCCGTCTCTTAGCCTTCTGGAACTCAAAGTACCTTTTCTCTTTCCAAAATCTGGACTTCTGCAATTTACTGAAGTCATTGACTTTGCCATCAACATTAAGAAATTATTGAACTATCGGAAGTACAAAGTCAAGAATTTGTCTTCAGCACCTGTTTCTCCCCTAAGGTAAGAATCCTGAGCCCTCCTCCAGGGGATCTTCCCAGCCCAGGGCTTGAACCTGTGTCTCCTGTGGCTCCTGCATTGAAGACAGATTCTTTACCACTGAACCACTGGGGGAGTTCTTAGATCTACACTGCATGTATGGGTTTACTTCCTCTGATCAGGTATATATAATGGAAAAATTGTGAGTTGAAAAGTTAGCATTCCTCTCAGTTGACCTGCTAGTCTGAGCATTTTGTGAGGAGAAGAGTAACAAGGTGGCTTGGCTGGCCATACCTGTCCCATGCCCTGAATATTTCCAGGAATCATGAGAGCAGTTAAATACTAGCCAAGAACAATAGCTTGCTAAACTAATTACTTGTGTTATGGAAAAAATGCAGAAACACCTTAAAACGGGTGTGCCATAGTCATCTGCAACAACACAAAAACAGCTCATACCACCAGGACTTGACTGCTATCGCTACTATTAGAACAAAGATGTTAATGCCTTTTCTGAAAAGTTAAAATTAGTAATAATTTCGTTCCCACATGAGCATGTTCTGAGCACGTACGGCATCAACACCTTGGGAGCTGACAACTGATTTGAGGAAGATACTCCAGATATGTATTTAAATCATCAATTTCCCATTGGGATTTTTATTTTAAGCTCTAAATATGTTTTTGGTTACTGAACTAGATCCTCTGGCATTAAAATACATCCCCTGTGCATACTCAGAGATATATTGCTTCTTTCAGGCCACTAGAGCAATATCTGATGAGTTATGACCCTGGCTATGGGAGGACATTATTCACACCGAGTCTCCGGAAGCATCAGTTTGGCTCCACAAGATCTAAAGTTGGAGCTTAAAGTAAAGTCCTCAAAAGCCTTCTTAAGATACAGCTAAACGACACCACTAGGCATTTTAAATCAACCCACATCCGTTTGAACTTCAAGTGGTCAAATTTTGTGTGAGAAAAGGTAACACTGTTTTCTCAGTGGTTCTACTCTACCTCACTACAATATCCTTCCATCCTCTAAATATCTTCAGACAAGTATTTTATGTGTCAACTTTTCAGGCGCTAGCGAACCCAAAGATTCAACACAGTGGATACAGCTGAGTTCATTACAATTGATGAGGGACAGGAACCTTGCAAATACCCCAGGCAGGAAGCTTTCAAAACCTCAGATTCATCTGTGTATGTAAATAGAGCCTGTTCTACATTTCTATAAAACCACAAAACTATTGATCACTTTTATTGGCATCACTTCCATTCTAATTGTCACAGGCTGATCTTAAATGTATAATTAAATGACTGCCCTGTTGTTTGGTCTCAGTAACAGCTCATACTTACTGAGGGTTCATTATGGCCCACTCATCATGCTAAGCTATTTATGAAGCTAAGTCGCTTCAGTCATGTCTGACTCTTTGAGACCCCATGGACTGTAACCCCCTAGGCTCCTCTGTCCATGGGATTCTCTAGGCAAGAATACTGGAGTGGGTAGCCATTTCTTCCTCCAGGGCATCTTCCCAACGCAGGGACTGAACCAGAGTCTCTTCTGTCTCCTGCATTGGCAGGTGGGTTCTTTACCACTAGCTATTTATGAGTATTATGCAGTATGGTGTCACAAACATTGCCATTTCACATAAACTTGATGAAGGTCTGAAGTTTGTCTGAGGTCCCATAACCAGGACTCAACTCAGGTCTGCTTGATCTCATAGCCTCAGCTCACCACCGCCAGGCCACACCACCACACACACTCAGGGGTCGCCAGCCTTCAGGCCGCAGGCCACTATCTCCTCTCAGGTTAGTGGCAGCATTAGATTAGAAATACAGCATATGATACATATAATGTTCCTGAATCATCCAAAAACCATCTCCCCAACCCCACTCCATGGAAAAATTGTCTTCCATGGAATTTCTCCTTGGTGCCCAGAAGGTTGGAGATTATATAATCTAATCAAAATGAGACTGCATTCTCTACATTCAGCCCTGTTGTTGTATAGTTGCTCAGTCATGTCCAGCTGTTTGTGACCCCATGGACTGCAGCATGCCAGGCTTCCCTGTCCTTCGCCATCTCCTGGAGTTTGCTCAAACTCATGTCCATTTAATTGGTGATGCCACCCAACCATCTCATCCTCTGTAGCCCCCTTCTCTTCCTGCCCGCAATCCTTCCCAGCATCAGTGTCTTTTCCAATGAGTCAGCTCTTCACATCAGGTGGCCCTGATAGAACCAAAAATGAATTTGACCCTGAATAGATGTTAAAGTTACCTCCTTGAAATATCATTCCTTCTTTTACTCCTTTCCCTCATAGAATATCTCTTTGTCTTTGTTCACCTTACAAAACCTCTGAGTCCTTTAAATGCCAAGGGTCTCAAGCTCTGCCTTCACACAACACCTCTGCAATAATATAACAGATTCATTATAGTCTATAAGGCACTTGAAAAACTAAAGCAAGTATTTACAAAATATGAAAATTCTTATAGAGAAAGAATTTGCTACTGTGATCTTTTTCAGTTCTTAAAAAAAAATTTTAAGTGAAGCTTTAATAAATGAACAATGAAAAATTAAAAGCAATTAAATTGACCAAAACATTTTATCATAAAAACTTGTAAATTTGTATTGATATTTGCTTCTTAATAGGCCATGCTTGAAATAATCTAATTTAAAGTTCTCGAAAACTTAATTTGGACTGGGTGATTTTTCATTGTACGTTGTACTTAGATTAATTGTTGACTCACTGTCACTTTCATCCATTTTTCACTCGTTCATAATATTATGCTTGAGTAGTTGTTCATTTTATGCCATTAAAATGTAGAAATACTCTAAATCAGTATAGAAGTTTGCATATAATAT
Organism: Ovis aries; assembly: GCF_016772045.2. Taxonomy (NCBI): domain Eukaryota; kingdom Metazoa; phylum Chordata; class Mammalia; order Artiodactyla; family Bovidae; genus Ovis; species Ovis aries. Next base: position 93,273,077 of record NC_056057.1, read on the forward strand.
TGTTAAAACTTTCACAGCTTAAGTCTAGTGAGACACTTGTAATAATTTCATCAGGAGGCAACTTTTAATAGTCTTTAAAATTATTACAGAGATACATCTAAATGACAGGGTTGCACTGGGGATCTATTGTGAAAGCAGAGGATGGACGGTACATGATGTAAGTGCAAAATAAGGTTTTTTGGGAAACAGTGGTTGTCTGACTCTTTTGCAACCCCATGGACTGTAGCCTGCCAAGCTCCTCTGTCCAGGGAATTTTCCAGGCAGAAATACTGGAGTGGGTTGCTATTTCCTTCTCCAGGGGATCTTCCTGACCCAGGGGTTGAACCTCTGTCTCTTGTGTCTCCTGCATTGGCAGGTAGATTCTTTACCACTGTGCCACTTGGGAAGGCCTTTGGGGGAAAATTTACAGGCAAAGAAGCAGCTGAGGTCACGAGCTCATTCTCTTATTATCCTGCAAGAAGACAATCGTGGGTCATACAGAGCCAGGCATACCATGGAAAGCATACCAAATAATGACCCTGTGTCTGTGCCTTTATCTAGATGGAGAAGCATTGAGAGGGATAAAAAACAGTTCTAGACACCTATAAAACCACGGAAACTGTTTGGTACATGAGACAGTCTTGTTAGAAAGGGTCCAGAGGTCAACTTCTGGGGTGGCCTCCTCCTCTGTGGAGCTGTCTTGGTTCCAAAGAGCCCACTCCTTTCTAAGCTATTAAAAAAGGACAGGAAAGAGCCTCCAGAAAGCTCCAGATTTATATCTTTACAGGATCTGAGCAAATATTTTTAGCATGTACTTTTTTCAAATAGGAACATCTTCAAATATGTTAAAAGGACACAGTAGCCAACTGGAAAGGGCTCCCAGGGGTCAGATTTGAGACAACTGGAGCAAGAACAACAACAACAAAATGTTAGAAATAGATTATAACCATGGAGTCAAATAAGAATCCAGAAGTTCATAGTGGCATAAATAAACTGAGTAAATGAGTAAAGAGAAATCTCTTCATTACCGTAGATTTCCAACAAATAAATGTTGGATGAAGTCTATTGGTACATACCACAGTAATAATTGTTTCAGATAAGAATCATCGATAAATCTGTGGCTGAAAAATCTGATGAGATTGACTCCCCTGATGGTCCAGTGGTTAAGAATACACCTACGGATTCGATCCCTGGTCCAGAAAGATTTCACATGCCACAGGGCAACTAAACGCCATCCGCCACAACTACTGAGCCTGTGCCCTAGAGCCCAAGCGCCACAACTGCTGAGCCTGTGCGCTCTAGAGTCTGTGGTCCACAACAAGAGAAGCCACCGTAACGAGCAGCCAGCGTACTGCAACAAACAGTAGTTGTTGTTGCAACTACCCCTCTTCGCCACAACTAGAGAAAGCCCATGCACAGCAACAAAGACCCAGGATAGCCAAAAATAAATTAATTAATTTTTAAAGATCTGATGAAAGACAGGATCATTACAATCAGCCTTCCGTATCCTTGGGTTCTACTTGTGTGCATTCAACCAACCACAGATGGAAAATACTTGAAAAAAAAACAAATTCCAGAAAGCAAAACTTGGGTTTGCTGCATACTGACAACTATTTACATTATACTTACAACTATTTACATGGTATTTACATTGTTTAAAGTATCATAGGTAATCTAGAGACAATTCAAAGCATATGGAAGGATGTGCATTGATTATATGCAAATACTACACTGTTCTTCATTAAGGACCTGAGTATCCTCAAAATTCAGTGTCTGCTGGAGTACTGTCAATACCCATGGACACCAAGGAATGGCTGAACAGAGTCCCAAAGTATCTCTCTATAAGATAACAAATAGTTTACTTGCTAATATGAAGGAAAGAACAGAAGACAGGTCAATACTCCATTTCAAATTAAACATGAACTTAAAATGTGCCTTTCAAGTTCTCAGCTCAATACTGTATTCTAAGAGACTTTGGGTAGGGAATGGAGAGTGATAAGAAGATTGAAGATGTTTCTGTCCAGAACATTACAAATTCAGAGCCAATTGATTCCATAATTCTACTGCCAAGCAGATGGACAGGAAGAGCAAAAACCATGGGTTCTTTCTGAATTTTTATTTCCTGTTGTGGAGGCAGCTACAGAAGGAAGCCTCTGTGTTATGGGGCTTTGCTAGTGAAGCGTCAGAGGATGGAGTGGGGGAAAATGTGGAGAAACATGTGAGGGGACTTGGCCCTGCTTTAGGTCTTCACGTTTATGAACCTAAGAGCAGACGTTCTTTCCTTATGTTGCAAGAAAAAAGCGTGAATAGTAATGTGCTAAAATTACTTCCCATCCATGTGTTCAAGACGGACTATAGCCATATGTTGTTATTTAAATTAAGCAACAGGCAATGCAAGTATTTCACATTTTTTAATGAAATGGCTTATTATAGATACCCTATTGCTCTGAGGAACACTGTGTAGGGATTGGCCTTCTTGTCAGAAAACAAGACTTTCACTCCCTAATATATACTTTAAGAAGCATGTTAGTCATTCAATTTTCAGTTTTAAAAATAGCTTTTAGGAGTTTCCCTGGTGGCTCAGTGGTAAAGTATTTGCCTTTCAATGTAGGAGACACAGGTTCTACCTCTGGTCTGGGAAGATCCCACATGTGATGGAACAGCTAAGCCCATGGGCCACAACCACTGAGCCTGCACTCTTGACCGCAGTGGTTAGGACTCCATGCTTCCACCTGGGGACCTGGGTTTGATCCCTGGTCAAGGAACTAAGATCCTGAAAGCTGCATGATGTGGCCGAGAAAAAAAAAAAATAGAAAAGAATGGTATGGACCTAACAGAAGCAGAAGATATTAAGAAGAGATGGCAAGAATACACAGAAGAACTGTACAGAAAAGATCCTCACTACCCAGATAATCATGTTGGTGTGATCACTCACCTAGAGCCAGACATCCTGGAATGTGAAGTCAAGTGGGCCTTAGAAAACATCACTACAAACAAAGCTAGTGGATGTGATGGAATTCCAGTGGAGCTGTTTCAACTCCTGAAAGATGATGCTGTGAAAGTGCTGCACTCAATATGCCAGAAAATTTGGAAAACTCAGCAGTGGCCAAAGGACTGGAAAAAGTCAGTTTTCATTCCAATCCCAAAGAAAGGCAATGCCAAAGAATGCTCAAACTACGCACAATTGCACTCATCTCACATGCTAGTAAAGTAATGCTCAAAATTCTCTAAGCCAGGCTTTAGCAATACGTGAACCATGAACTTCCTGATGGTCAAGCTGGTTTCAGAAAAGGCAGAGGAATCAGAGATCAAATTGCCAACATTCTCTGGATCATGGAAAAAGCAAGAGAGTTCCAGAAAAACACCTATTTCTGCTTTCTTGACTATGCCAAAGCCTTTGACTGTGTGGATCACAAGAAACTGTGGAAAATTCTGAAAGAAATGGGAATACCAGACCACCTGACCTGCCTCTTGAGAAATCTGTATGCAGGCCAGGAAGCAACAGTTAGAACTGGACATGGAACAACAGACTGGTTCCAAATAGGAAAAGGAGTACGTCAAGGCTGTATATTGTCACCCTGCTTATTTAACTTAAATGCAGAGTACATCATGAGAAACGCTGGACTGGAAGAAGCACAAGCTGGAATCAATATTGCCGGGAGAAATATCAAGAACCTCAGATATGCAGATGACACCACCCTTATGGCAGAAAGTGAAGAGGAGCTAAAAGCCTCTTGATGAAAGTGAAATAGGAGAGTGAAAAAGTTGGCTTAAAGCTCAACATTCAGAAAACGAAGATCATGGCATCTGGCCCCATCACTTCATGGGAAATAGATGGGGAAACAGTGGAAACAGTGTCAGACTTTATTTTTTTGGGCTCCAAAATCACTTCAGATGGTGACTGCAGCCATGAAATTAAAAGACGCTTACTCCCTGGAAGAAAAGTTATGACCAACCTAGATAGCATATTCAAAAGCAGAGACATTACTTTGCTGACTAAGGCCCATCTAGTCAAGGCTATGGTTTTTCCAGTAGTCATGTATGGTTGTGAGAGGTGGACTGTGAAGAAGGCTGAGCGCTGAAGAATTGATATTTTTGAAGTGTGGTGTTGGAGAAGACTCTTGAGAGTCCCTTGGACTGCAAGGAGATCCAACCAGTCCATTCTGAAGGAGATCAGTCCTGGCTGTTCTTTGGAAGGAATGATGCTAAAGCTGAAACTCCAGTACTTTGGCCACCTGATGCAAAGAGTTGAGTCATTGGAAAAGACTCTGATGCTGGGAGGGATTGGGGGCAGGAGAAGAAGGGGATGACAGAGGATGAGATGGCTGGATGGCATCACTGACTCGATGGACAGGAGTCTGAGTGAACTCTGGGAGATGGTGATGGACAGGGAGGCCTGGTGTGCTGCGATTCATGGTGTCACAAAGAGTTGGACATGACTGAGGGACTGAACTGAGCTGAACATTTTGCTTGCTCTCCTAACTAAAGTTTGCATTATATTGCTGGACAATATTCCAGACCATGATTGCCTCTTGAAAACAAAATAACTAACTGAATAAATGAAATGATGAATGAACAAATCAATTAAATTTACAGATCATGTATCAAAAAACTAACAATTTATCATTTGCTTTAACAAATATCTCTGGAGGCACTGCCCCCTACAACTGCCTACGTTAAAAGATATTAACAAGTTCATTTACATAGATAGCACATAAATGTGATCAAAGGTTACTTACTTTTTGATATTATTATCAAATGATAATCAAGTAGTTATCAATCTATTTTAAAAGATATTATCAAAGAAAATAATAAACAAGATCTCATCAGAGTTTCTTTATGTGGATAGCATTTGTTCTCTGAGCATTCTAAGTGTGTGTCCTTTATGATGTAATATTTCAAACCCAACCATTTGCTGGTGATAAAAATTGACAAGAATGAAAGGTTAGTAGAGGGGGATTAATAAATGCTTCCCTGAAGAAACAGAGAAAATGAAAAATAGATTCAAGGGATTAAATCTGATAGACAAAGTGCCTGAAGAACTTTGGATGGAGGTTCCTGACATTGTACAAGAGGCAGTGATCAAGACCATCCCCAAGAAAAAGAAATGCAAAAAGGCAAAATGGTTGTCTGAGGAGGCCTTACAAATAGCTGTGAAAAGAAGAGAAACAAAAGACAAAAGAGAAAAGGAAAGATAAACCCATCTGACTGTAGAGTTCCAAAGAACAGCAAGGAGAGATAAAGCCTTCCTCGGTAATCAGTGCAAAGAAATAGAGGGAAACAATAGAATGGGAAAGACTAGAGATCTCTTCAAGAAAATTAGAGATACCAGTGGAACATTTCATGCAAAGATGGGCTCAATAAAGGACAGAAATGGTATGGACCTAATAGAAGCAGAAGGTATTAACAAGAGGTGGTAAGAATACACAGAAAAACTATACAAAAAAGATCTTCATGATCCAGATAGCCATGATGATGTGATCACTCACTTATCCTGGAGTGCAAAGTCAAGTGGGCCTTAGGAAGCATCACTACGAACAAAGCTAGTGGAGGTGATGAAATTCCAGTTGAGTTTTTTCAAATCCTAAAAGATGATGCTGTGAAAGTACTGCACTCAATATGCCTGCAAATTTGCAAAACTCAGCAGTGGCCGCAGGACTAGAAAAGGTCAGTTTTCATTCCAATCCGAAAGAAAGGCAATGCCAAAGAATGTTTAAACTACTGCACAATTGCACTCATCTCACACCCTAGCAAAGTAATGCTCAAAATTCTCCAAGCCAGGCTTCAACAGTATATGAACCAAGAACTTCCAGATGTTCAAACTGGATTTAGAAAAGGCAGAGGAACCAAAGATCAAATTGTCAACATCCATTGGATCATAGAAAAAGCATGAATATTCCAGAGAAACATCTACTTCTGCTTTATTGATTACACCAAACCCTTAGACTGTGTTGATCACAACAAACTGGAAAATTCTTCAAGAGATGGGAATACCAGACCCCCTGACCTGCCTCCTGAAAAATCTGTATGCAGGTCAAGAAGCAACAGTTAGAACTGGACATGGAACAACAGACTGGTTCCAAATCAGGAAAGGAGTATGTCAAGGCTATATATTGTCACCTTGCTTATTTAACTTATATGCAAAGTACACCATTAGAAATGACATCACCCTTATGGCAGAAAGCGAAGAGGAACTTAAGAGCTTCTTGATAAAAGTGAAAGAAGAAAGTGAAAAAGTTGGCTTAAAGCTCAACATTCAGAAAACTAAGATCATGGCATCCAGTCCCATCACTTCAAGGCAAATAGATGGGGACACAATGAAAACTTTGGAAAATAAAGTGGAAGACTTTATTTTTGGGGGCTCCAAAATCACTGCAGATGGTGATAGCAGCCACCAAAGATGCTTGCTTCTTTGAAGAAAAGCTATGACCAACCTAGATGCATATTAGAAAGCAGAAACATTGCTTTGCTGACAAACGTCCACCTAATCAAAGCTGTGGTTTTTCCAGTAGCCGTGTATGCATGAGAGAGTTGGACTATAAAGAAAGCTGAGTACCGAAGAATTGATGCTTTTGAACTGGTGTTAAAGAAGATTCTTGAGAGTCCCTTTTACTGCAAGCAGATCCAACCAGGCAATCCTAAAGGAAATCAGTCCTGAATATTTGTTGAAAGGACTGATGCTGAAGCTGAAACTCCAATACTTTGGCCACCTGATGTGAAGAACTGACTCATTGGAAAAGACCCTGCTGCTGGGAAAGATTGAGGGCAGGAGGAGAAGGGGATGACAGAGGATGAGATGGCTGGATGACATCACTGATCAATGGACATGTGTTGAGTAAGCTCCGGGAGTTGGTGATGGACAGGGAAGCCTGGCATGCTGCAGTCACGAAGAGTCATACATGACTGAGAGACTGAAGAATGAAGTAACTAAAAATGTTAAAAAGTATTGTTCGGTAATAGGTATTGTGTAATAGGTACTGTTATATTATAGGAGATATATATAATAGGTATTATTGTATAAGAGGTATTATTGTGTAAGAGGTATTATTGAAGGAAGTCTAGCCATTAATATAGAAACATAAGTGGCCTAATTAAAAAACAAACCCAAAAGGAAGTGTTTCTAGATTTCTTGGGTGAAGTTTCTAGAAGATCCCTTAGACCTGTTTGGTGTGACAGTTTGCTATAAATGGAGGCTAGACTAGTATTTAAAAGATAAGAGTTCATGAGGAGGTCTAGGAGGATGAGCAGGTAATACCACTAACGTTGTTGTTTAGTCGCTCAGTAATGTCCAACTCTTTGCAAGCCCATGGGCTGTAGACTGCCAGACTCCCCTGTCCGTGGGATTTCCCAGGCAAGAATACTGGAATGGGTTGCATTTCCTTCTCCAGGGGATCTTCCCCGCCCAGGGACTGAACTCAGGTCTCCTGCATTGGCAGACAGATTCTTTATCACTGAGCCACCTGGAATCCCAATACCACTGACAGAAAGAACACAATCAACATAAATTTTGTGAACCAAGTAGAAACAGGGAAACTAGTGTTTTTCCAAAGTTGTGCTAAAATATCACTATGCACTGGAATCTGGAATACGGTTGGCCCATTTGGGTCATTCCAGGCCACATAAACAGTGAAATGATCACAGGCTTTGGAAGCAGACAGCTCTGGATTCAAACCCTACTTGCTGACTGTGTTGCCTTGGGCCAGTCACGTAAGTTCCCAGAGCCTCATTTTCCTAACCTATGAAATGAAATAATAATATAGCCTTAAAAACTGTTGGGCATAATGATAGCTTACAGTGAACGTGATCTCTAAAGAAGAAGATTTAGCTTCGGGACCAGGGACCAGTCTTGATCACTCAAGAGCTTTGGGGTAGCAGTTTTATTACAGTGAAAAGGGGACAGAGAAAGCATCTGACATAGACATCAGAAGAGGGATGGAGAGTGCCCCATTAGCAAGAGAGCTATATACTTTTTCAATTGGTTATTACAGTAAATCAAAAGAGTGTCTCAAGGTTGTAAAGGTCTTAACCAGACCCACTCCCACAGTTTACATTTTAAGATGATAGGATTAGAACTAACAATAGAAAGATCTTACCAGACCCACTCCTAAACTTTAAGATGACAGGATTATTCAAAAGATTCTTAAGAAGTAGAAACATGTCTTCAAGCAGGATACATTGCTGTTATATAATCCTTAGTACTGAGTTTAAATGAGTTGTTTTGTTGTATAAACATCAGCTCTGGGCTTAAAGAAAAAAATCATTTTATGTGACTAAGACTAAGGAATGTAGAGGGAAAAAAAAAAGTTTGTCCTTTTCTCCTTGAGAACTCCAGACCTAGATCTCCTCCTTGGAAGCCCCAGACTTCTTATCAACCTGCCTAAGAACTGACTTTCTCAATAACAAATGAGAGCAGAGAAGTTCACACATACTAGGCCCTTGATGCATATGGTTCTCTTCCCTTGTCTCCTTTCCAAGGAAATAGCCCCAGTTACCAGAATAGTAAAATTAGGCCCACCTGAGGGCATCTCACCAGAAAGGGACTCCACTGACATGAACTCAGAGGACAGCAATAAATGGACATTGTACTTGCAAAGATTCATTACACACTTGGCATTCTTAAATAAGACAGAAGAGGTAAACCTTGACCTTCTTCTGGCTATACCTTTTAAGTCTGATTATTGTTTGTATCCATAGATTATAGAAGTAAAAATTGTTATAAAAATCATTAAAATATTACGGGCTTCCCTTGTTGCTCAGCTGGTAAAGAATCCTCCTGCAATGCGGGAGACCTGGGTTGGATCCCTGGGTTGGGAAGATCCCCTGGAGAAGGGAAAGGCTACCCACTCCAGTATTCTGGCCTAGAGAATTCCATAGACTCTATAGTCCATAGGATTGCAAAGAGTCAGACACAACTGAGCGACTTTCACTTCACTTTCAAAATGTTACAGATTTTCTGTTGTTTTGATTTTTTTTAAATCTTACCTCCCTAAAAAGGCTGTTAATTAATGGCCAAGCAGAAAACCTTAGTGTCAATATAGCAGGATTTTTGTAGTTCTCAGGGATTATTGGTAATAATGAAGCTCTCAGACTTCACTTCCCTCCCAGGCCGGCATAGAGGTGGTAGGGCCAGAAAATACACCTCAGCTGTGCACATTGGTGGTTCCATAGGAACAAAGAAGGGAGAGCAAAGGTAAAGGGAGCCAGATCATGCTTTTCACAGACCTAGGTGGCAAGCTGAGCAGCACGGAAGCTGGGATGCTTTTGCAGAGGTCGTGTAGAGAGGTGATTATGGCTTGTCAGCATAATCCATGTGAAGAAACTTCTGGCAATGTGGTTTCTGAAAGGCAAGGAGGTCAAAGGTCACAAGCAGCTTGCTGCCTGTTCTATCCTGTATGCACATTTAATGCGTCCCTTAGTGAGCGTCTGAAGCGGTAACAAGCTCCATCTGTTTTCTGCTCACAGCTGCTCCTTCCTGTGTCCCACACTGCTTACCCTTGTGCTGAGAAAGAGCCAGTATCTATGGCCTTGTCTACCATGTGGGGCTGCTTCCCAGAAGCCCGTCGTCATGTGTCAAGGCCTGATGGGTGTAAACAGAACTTGAACTGAGATGGGGTCATTGTGGTGGTCCTCAATTCTTGGTCCAAACTTGCCCTGCTCTGAATGAACTCTAGTGAGACATACATAGCATGAAAGACCCCTCCTGCCACCCTACCAGCCAATGGCACCTTGCCTTTATTATCGGTCAGTGTCCATCTCCCAGCCTTGTTGGCTCAAGTGGAGAATGGATTCTGTCTTCTTTTTTCTTTTTTTATTTTATCGAAATATGCTTGATTTACAATGTTGTGTTAATTCCTGTTATAAAGCAAAGTGATTTAGTTATACATATGTGTGTGTGTGTATATATGTGCATATATATATATATATATACTTTATCATGTTCTTTTCCATTATGGTTTATCACAGGATATTGAATAGTTTCCTGTGCTATACTGTAGGACCTTGCTGTTTATCCAAGATTGAGTTCTTTAATCTATCTCCTCTGGGCCTCATCTTTTCATCACCAAGAATCTTTACTCTTTATATCCATCATTAAGTCCAGCATGAACAGAGTCAAGTCCCCAGTTTTCAATTCCAAATTAGAACCTTGAAAGCTCTGACTTTTCATTTTAAGAACTAGGTATTTGTGAGAGAAGATGTTTAGAGGGAAAGAGTTGATGGAGGTAGATTTCAAGACCTTAGCTTGAATACTAAGAGCTTGGTTTTTAATAAGCTTTAAAACATAATGTCCATCAACATAAAAATGGATAAAGATGTGGTACATACCATGGATGGACCTAGGGATTATCATACTACGTGAAGTAACACAAAGACAAATATCACGTGATACCACCCACTTATGTTCGGAATCTACAAAAATATAAATGAACATATTTAAAAAACAGAAATAGACTCACAGACAGACTTACGGTTACCAAAGGAGAAAGGTCAGGGACAAAGGGAGGTGGGGATAAATTAGGAGTTTAGGAATAACATACATTTACTACTATATGAAAAATATATAACCAATAAGGACCTACTGCACAGTAGCTAAGGGAACTCTATTCAATATTCTATAATAACCTACATGGAAAAAGAATCTGAAAATGAATGGATATATGTGCCTGAGTGAACTCTAGGAGTTGGTGATAGACAGGGAGGCCTGGCGTGCTGCAATTCATGGGGTCGCAAAGAGTCGGACATGACTGAGCGACTGAACTGAACTGAACTGATGTGTATGAAAACTGAAACACTTTGCTGTACATCTGAAACTAACACAGCAATGTGCATCAACTATACCCCAGTGAAAAATAACACTTAAATTTTAAAAAAGCTCTTTGAAATTAGGGATTGTCTTACATTCCCTACTATCTAGCATAACAGGTAGGAGACAAACAACAAATAAATGATTATTGACTTAACTGATGTACACGAAATGACCTGCCACTTAGAAATGAGCCCAAGGGAAAGAGCTGTCTTGCAGCCAGCTTTGTACCAGGTGCATGGCTGCCTCTGTGGCAGCCGAAGGAATCCTGTCCTTTGTTAGCATGTAATGTAAGGCTTTATGTTAGGGTTTGTCACTCAAGTTATAACAAGTGTACATTTGCAGACTTCTACCTTCTGTGCCCATATTTCCCACAACTTCCTTGAAGAGATGGCAGATTGCTTCAAGACAAAGATTATAGATATCACGGACTTCTGGTCAAATACTGGTATCTTATTTTCACTGGGGCTTCCCCGGTGGTGCAGTGGTAAAGAATCTGCCTGCCAATGCAGGAGGTGGAGGAGATGTGGGTTCAATCCCTGGGTCAGGAAAATCCCCTGGAGGAGAGCATGGCAACCCACTCTAGTATTCTTTCCTGGAGAATCCTATGGACAGAGGAGCCTGGCGGGCTACAGTCCATGGGGTCGCAGAGTCAGACACAACTGAGCACGCACATGCACGCACTATTTTCACTCATTATTCTTGGTCCCTAACTTGCTGGGAAAATTTTTACATTATAAATCTAATTCATCTTTTGGATTAAAAGTTGTACTCTCTAGCTTCTAAAAGTTATAGTTGCATGTCTCTAATTAGTATACAATATTGGATAACTAAAAGCAGTTCATGTCTTATGCTGGAATTATTTTTAATTGCATTTACCTAACTAGATTGATCCTGTCAATTTTTTTTTTTTTAAGTAAAAGGCAGAGAGATCTGAAGAGCTGAGAGTGACAGGTACTTGCCTGTATTTCCGTGGATTGATTCCAGTGGCAACATTCTTCAGCAACAACCTGAGGTGATGGTTTAGCTTTCAACATCTAACTAACAATATCTCCGATAGTTCCATTGCTCTGCTCACGCCATCCTAAGGCTATTCTTTACTTCTTAATAATAGCTCTTTTTCTCCGTTCTTAGGAAGAATCGACTTTTTGATTTAGCCCTTATGATTCAGAGAAGAAACAATATGAAGATTTTTGCCTTTAGAAGATGAAAGATTAGAAAGAGAATGTAGAATTTAAATGGATCCTTATTTTTCCTATGATATCCTTTCTGAAAATCGATATGATTAAGAAATAAAAGGGCACACCCCTAAAGTTACTGCAAATATATCTAGAAAATCTAAATCAGAGAGAAAATATTTAAGCTAACTTTAAGTTGAAGAGAAATAACAATAAAATTCTAAGAGAGAAAAAGAAATGTGAAGGCTTTGGAGGACTTTTATAGCTAAATATATTTGTGGTAGCTTCCAGCCCACGCTGGTGGTGGAAAAAGAAGAGGGCAGGAGGGGAAGTAGTAACTGTAGTTACAATAGTTACTAACAGTAGTAGCTAACATTGCACTGCTTGCTATGAGCCGACACCTGTGCAGGGTCTGTACATACTTAATTTAATTTAATCCTTAAGGAAGTTCCTAAGGGTTAATAACTGTTGTTATTATCACTCCCATTTTGCAGATAAAAAAACTAAAGTTGCCCCCAAATGTAACTGACTTGCCTGCGTTGTGTGTGTTAGTCACTCTGCTGCTGCTGCTAAGTCGCTTCAGTCGCGTCCGACTCTGTGCGACCCCAGAGACGGCAGCCCACCAGGCTCCCCCGTCCCTGGGATTCTCCAGGCAAGAACACTGGAGTGGGCTGCCATTTCCTTCTCCAATGCATGAAAGTGAAAAGTGAAAGTGAAGTCGCTCAGTCGTGTCCGACTCTTAGCGACCCCATGGACTGCAGCCCACCATGCTCCTCCGTCCAGGGGACTTTCCAGGCAAGAGTGCTGGAGTGGGGTGCCATTGCCTTCTCCAAGCCACTCAGTCGTGTCCAACTCTTTGTGATCCCATAGACTATAGCCTGCCAGGCCCTTCTGTCCAGGGAATTTTCCAGGCAAGAATACTGGAGTGGGTTGCCATTTCCTACCCCAGGGTATCTTCCCCACCCAGGAATTGAATCCACATCTCCGGCATCTCATGCATGGGCAGGTGGATTCTTTTTTACTGAGCCACCTGGGAAGCCCCAGGTAACTTGCCTAAGATCACATAATTAGTAAGTGGTAAGGCAGGGACAGTCATTGATTGAAATGCTTGGACTGAGAATTTTAGAACTGAAGCAATCCCTGCTGCTGCTGCTGCTGCTAAGTCACTTCAGTCGTGTCTGACTCTGTGTGACCCCAGAGACAGCAGCCCACCAGGCTCCCCCATCCCTGGGATTCTCCAGGCAAGAACACTGGAGTGGGTTGCCATTTCCTTCCCCAATGCATGAAAGTGAAGTCACTCAGTTGTGTCCGACTCCTAGCAACCCCATGACTGCAGCCTATCAGGCTCCTCCGTCCATGGGATTTGCCAGGCAAGAACACTGGAGTGGAAGTAATCCCTACACAGTGTCTAATCCAATCCCTCATTCTATATTATAGATACAGGGGCTGAGTCATTAATTCATGAGTTGTATGGCCAGTGTTAGAGGGAGAAAAAGGAGGGCAAGAAGTCAGGTCACCTCCTTTTCAGATCAGTGTTTTTTATACTATACAAAGCCAGTATAACAGCCCAGCCCATAACCCTTGTGAGATTAATCTCATATTCCAATTCCTAGAGTAAAGATAGAGATGCCACCGTGGATAAAAGCATCAAATACTCCCACACATTCATTGAGAAGCAGCACTAAATAGACTACGCAAGCAGAGCATACCACCTTCTCCCCTCCACCTGCCCTCTTTGGCAATGTCTGTGGGCAGGGAAGGCAGAAGCATCCATGCAGGGCAGCTCTGGGAGAAGTCAGGAGACTCAAGGAGACACAGATGAGATCAGCTGAGGACAGGAATGTGAGTGATCCAAAGAGCTGCCCTCAGTTCCTGAGAAGCTAAACAAACCATCCAGAGCATTCACATGCCCCACAGAGCACAGGAAATACTAAAACTCAAACCTCAAAAGCAGAAAACTGGAAGCAAAATAGAACTTTATGAGAAGAAAGAAAACGGAAGAGTAGCAGGCCTAACTGGGGGCCGGATGCCCTGCTCTGCCAGCTCCAGGAAAAGGATGTACTGTAAACACGCAGTATTTTCCTGTCATTTTTTTTACAAGACTTTCCGAACATACAGAAAATGTGAAATGTATACCAGTATACTCTCACCTAAATTTGACAATTAATATTTTACTACACTTTCATCATGACAAAGATATCCATCTCTTCATCTTCCCATCCCAGCCATCAATCTATCTTATTTCTGATGCATTTCAAAGTAAGTTGCAGACATCAGCACACTTCACTCCTAAACACATCAGCATGCATATTGTCACCTAGAGTTCTAACCTTATAATTCTTTTCTCTTTTGGACATAAAGTTAACAGTCAGTGAAATGCACACATTTTAATTCATTTATTGAATGTCGAGAAATGCACACACCTGTCTAACCCAAACGCTTATCAAGGTGCAGGACACTACCATCATCCCAGAAAGCTCTTCTCCAGTCAAAACCCATCCCCTGCACTAGAGGCAACCGCTGTTCTTATTTTTTTTCTACCATCGATCAGTTTTGCCTGTTCTAAAACCTTTTTAAAGATGGAACCACACTTTATGAGTTCTTTCATGTAAGACTTCTACTCATTAGTGTCTTTGAGATTTGCGCACGTTTTGTGAGTACCAGAAGTTCATCCCTTTATGTATCTTGCATGTCAGTTGCTTCAGTTGTGTCCAACTCTTTGCCACCCCATGAACTGTAGTCCTCCAGGCTCCTCTGTCCATAGGACTTCCCAGGCAAGAATAATGGAGTGGGTTGCCATTTCCTTCTCCAGGGGATCTTCCTGACCCAGAGATTGAACCCGGGTCTCCTGCTTTGCAGGCAGATTCTTTACCATCTGAGCCATGGTTGATTTAAGTAGACACATTCCTTTATATTGCTGAGTAGTATTCTATTGTTTGTTATAGATCACAGTTTGACCACTCTTCTCTCAGAGAAGACCTTAGATGTTTCCAGCATTCAGCTATTACGCATAAAGCTGTTATGAAGATACTTGAGCAAGATACATGTCTTTGGATAGATATATTCATTTCCCTTAGGAAAATACCTAGGAATGAGATTTCTGGGCCATTGGGTAGATATATGCTTAATTTTATAAGAAACAGCTAGATTTTTTTTTACAAAGTAACTGAACCACTTCACACTCCCAACAACAATGAACTTAAGAGATTTTTTTTGTTGCTTGATATGCTCACTGACCTTTGGTATTACAGGTTTTATGGTTTTAGCCTTTCTGGTGATCAAACTTAATTTACATGGTTTTCCATCCACTTTCCTCTCTTATAAGGAAGGGAAACAGTCATTTCTTTCTGTCTTTAACATCACAATAGCACTATTCACTGGACATCTATTAGGTGCCAGATGCTGTGCTAAACTCATTACCCCATAGTATAGAAATTCCTTTATTATTATCATTTTATAGATGAAACAACTGAGACAAAGACAGTCACTCCATCAAGGCCACGCACTGTCATTGGCACGCCCATACTCGTCTGACTCTGATGCCCTTTTTTTTTTTTTCACTTTTCTTTTTTTCACTTGTGCCCATGGTTTTAGCCTCTCTGCTGTACCGCGTCCCAAGGCTGGCTGTGGGATGGGAAAAGATTTCACATTAGGAGTTACTGCCTCTCCTTCTTCTGCTTAACTATGTCTCCTCCCATGAGATGCCCAAGTCCTCTTAGGTTAGCATGTGAAATAGCTGGAGCAAATTCAAAGCTTAAGAGGAATCCAGAGAGTCCCAGGGAACCCACCTGAGTGCCCGTGAGAAGCGTGTCCAGTTCTGGAGGCCACTGCCCCATTCCTTCTTCCAGTCAGTCAACAGCCTCTCACTGGGTGCCTGATACTGTGTGAGACTCCAGATTCCAGAAAAATGAGCACATTTCTCAGAACATAAGGTGCCAGCCACTCTTATATGTATTACTAAGAAGGAAATGGTAACCTACTCCAGTATTCTTTTCTGGGACACCTCATGGACAGAGAAGCCTGGTGGGCTACTCTATGGGGTCACAAAGAGTTGGACATGACTTAGCAACTCAGCAACAACAAGAAATAAATAATGCTGCTTTCTTATCATTTGGATTTATCTTACACTTACGAAAAGAATTATTTTTACACTTAGAGGCAGGTGTCAAGTAAGCTGTGGTCACTGGATCTTGATATTTTATAGCACATTTGCTTTGACAGTATAATTTTGCGATGTATCAAAGAACACCTGCATTTTATTAGCATTACCACTTTGACGAAACTAGTAGTTTAATTATTCTCACTTGACAAAAATCACATGTTGCTGGAAGTTAAGGCGTTTCAGTTCAAAGATAGGAAGAAGTTTCTGATAAGCTCATGTTTGATGCCTTAACGATAGGATTGCACCAGGCATGACTGACCCCAGCAGCTTCACTCATTGCTTTCAAATTCTATCACTCATCTGAAACGACGTGATTCTTCTGCCTTCAGGAGTTTTGCTTGGCCTGCAGTACATAGTCCTTCTGCAGGTATCTGAGGAAGAAATGTACCATAGCTTCATCTGCTCAGTCCTCTCCTAAGGGACTTCCTCTCTTAGGTAACCTAGAGCACGAGATTTTGCTTTGCAAGAAAATACAGAATTGCAGTTATTCCTCCAACAATGAATACCTGATTGACTGATAATCAAGCATATGCCCTATTGCTCTGAGTCTGTGCCTTTCTTCGTACATAATGACTTTTCCAGGCTAAATCACAGAGTAACATTTTCTTTTTTCTTGATCAGAAAATGTTTCATCTTAACAGAAAAAAGTTTTATGGAGAATTGAGGGTGTACTGTTCCATTTAGTTTTGTTCCTGAGTCCCAAGGAAGCTGAGCCACCTTATCTCTCTTCTAGACGAGACAGATTTTAGGACAATCCTACCTTTTCTTCCAAACTCTAAGTTTCTTTGTTATAGGCTGGATTCTCTGTGTAGCAGCATGAGCTTTCCAATATACCTCTTCCATCAAGCCTGGAAATTTCATTTTTCTTTAACTATTGAAATAATTATTTCTTATAAGCATCCAACCCATACGATGTTTGTTTATCATGTACCTCCACATGGAATTTATTGCTTTCTGAATTGTAAGCAAGGAATCATTTGGTGCCTGTGAGAGACAGAATATCACCTCCTCCAATCCTCAGCTTCCTTGGAGCCCCAAAAACTTTGTTCCCAAAGGAGTCTGGCAAGGTCCACATGTGAAGGGCATGTGAAGGCAGCAGGCTAACCATGAGTGCTCTCCTCTCCACTTTCCATTTCTCTCCACCCACCTGTGCTTCACTGGGCCTTCACAGAGCTGGTCCATGCCAATGAACTCCGCTCTAGTGTGGCTTGGAAGCCAGCCTTCACAAGCACAGAAGTTTGTCAGCAGATACTGCACAGACTACTGTATCTTCTGATTCAGATGTAAGCAGTCTGGCAGAGTAAGCCTCTGATGAAAACACCTATGTCATTCTGCACTTGGGTGAAGCATACTTGTGTTTATCCTGGACTCCCAAGAGCTCCAAGCATGGAATCATACTTTTCCCCTCCTCTTCCTTTTAAATTTCATGTTGTATCTCTTGACAACCGTCATAAGCCTATCCCTCCACCTTCATGGCTTGTTATAGACCTGACGGCTTTGCAACGCTACAGAGGACAAGGTTTTTGAAGATAATTTTAACCATTTTTTTGTTTAAATTAAACTCAACATGTAGGGCCAACAAAGCACATCACATGATTGATGAGGGGAGTATATGAAAAGCAGGGATCATGTGTGTGCTGCAAAGTCAAGGACACTACATCGCTACAGCCACCAGTGCCAGGGTGTAACATGTAACATAAAAACAGGACACACACATAAAAAGGAATGAACTACGGAAGAAACGGTGCTGATATCAGGAAGTATCAGGGATCATCTCCTCTGAGTTTACATACTCTCTCAGAAGAGCAGACTCAGCTGTCATTTCAAGGGTCATTGTTACACATAAGTGAAAATTATCTTTAAAATTTTCTCTTTCCTGTTATACAACTAAAATGGGGATAAATTTAATGTGAGTTGAAGCTTAAAGACTAATTTACATTGATATTAATTAAACTGCTGGAAATTACAGTGGGCCCTTAATAGAGTTACATTTATTCTTCTAATGAGAAAGAAAATTATTTAAATTTAAGGAACAATTTAAAATGTGGTTTCTGGTGGCAGCCTAGAAAAGTATTCAGTTCAGTTCAGTTGCTTAGTCGTGTCTGACTCTTTGCGACCCCATGAATTGCAGCACACCAGGCCTCCCTGTCCATCACCAACTCCCAGAGTTTACTCAGACTCACGTCCATCAAGTCAGTGATGCCATCCAGCCATCTCATCCTCTGTTGTCCCCTTCTCCTCCTGCCCCCAATCCCTTCCAGCATCAGAGTCTTTTCCAATGAGTCAACTCTTCACATGAGGTGGCCAAAGTACTGGAGTTTCAGCTTTAGCATCATTCCTTCCAAAGAAATCCCAGGGCTGATCTCCTTCAGAGATGGACTGGTTGGATCTCCTTGCAGTCCAAGGGACTCTCAAGAGTCTTCTCCAACATCACAGTTCAAATGCATCAATTCTTTGGCTCTCAGCCCTCTTCACAGTCCAACTTTCACATCCATACATGACCACTAGAAAAACCATAGCCTTGACTAGACGGACCTTAGTCGGCAAAGTAATGTCTCTGCTTTTGAATATGCTGTCTAGGTTGGTCATAATTTTTCTTCCAAGGAGTAAGTGTCTTTTAATTTCATGGCTGCAGTATTAATGATGTGCATTTCTGCAATAAAAAGATGTGAAATACAAATCTACTAGTAGATATTTAGATATGTTAGCAAGTAATTTTAGAAAAAATATTACCTAAAACAAATGAAAGATCAGTCTTGAAAACAGGAATATAAACAGTACCCTAACTGATGAATTCAAGGTTTCATTCTGTTTTTCCCAATTATTAACATCAGCATTTTTTCCACCTTCAACCATAATATATTTTGTAGTTGGACTTTCTATGTCTCATTATGTTTTCTGAGAACAATGAGTTAAATGAGTGCCATGGATTCCACTTTATTCACAACCAAGAAGTCAGCATTAACAGATAAAATTAGTGTCAGTAGCCAAAAACTATTAGGTATCCAATCCATTTCCCAGTCTTTTGCTTATCCCATTAAACCACACTCTCTTTCCATTTGTACTTCAGTTCTTTTCATTCATTCATGTTAACTTATTCAATCAAAATGAACTGAGTTTTTTTGATGAGGGCCCTGGAACAGTGACAGCTCAAAAGCAAACCATTTCTCTTCTTTGAGTTCCTTTATCATCTTACAACTTACATGAAAACCCAGAGGACTAAAACAAAAAATTTTTAAGAAAGCATGACATTTTTTTTTAAGTTTGACTATGCTAAACCATTTATTTCAGCCATAAAATCTTTCATCATGGATTTTCTCAAGTTACATATCTTTCATTCTTCACTCATCTTCTTTGGTATTATGTATATGATATGGTGCTGATGTGGGCAACTACTGGGAATAGTTATATTCAAGAGGATGATCACCCAATTACTTAAGAGATATTTCCAGGGCAATTAATCAAGAGAAATAATTTCTGGCATTCCACAGAATTTAATGTGCCATCTTACATTTTAATTAGTTTGCAAATATCTATGTTATAAAGGATAAATAAGAACATTTGAGGGCTGTGAACTTTAAGTCTTGCCTTCACTGTCCTTTCTTTCTGAACTTCAGTCTACCTTCATTAAATAACAGAGCTCCTACTGATGAAAAAAACAGAACCATATAATAACTGAAGTACTTTCAGAAGATTAGCATTAGGCCAAGGTGTTTGATTTATTATGCACAATGATAAACAATCACATACCACAGAATATGGAAAAGCCAGATAAGTTAAACAATGGCAGACTGCTTGTTTTATCCTAAGAAACTTTGGTTTGCATATATCATTTTCAGATTTCTGCTAACACTACAAGCAAAAGCCTACAAAGGAGGATTAATGATACTATTTGCATGAAATCTAATTTCTACAAAGCACTTTAAAGTATTTGGATGAAAGAAAAGTGTCAGAGAAAATTATCAAAGCAATCAAATAAATTAAATTGCTAATTGCACAGCCCTTTTAGTTAGAAATAATTCACTCTGTTAAAGAATGGCATAGAAGTAACATTATGAAATTTAAGGTTTGTAATTTGGGGAATGTTTTTCATTCAGCTCAAAATAGATAAACTGGTCATTAAGCACTACCATTCAAGTTGAGGCTTTAGTCCTTTTCTTTCCTCTACAAACAAGCAATGAAGATGCTTAAAAGGGAATTATGCCAAGCACTTAAGCACCATGCTGTTTTAAAAATGAAACTGAAATCTGACTTATGACAAGTCAAAGTAGAGGGACTTGAAAGAGAGCATCCAGTTATTATGTGTCTCTTCAAGTTTCAGGCTACAGTGAGTTGGGGGCCTGACTTGCTTGCTTTAGTTTCTAAGTACTGCTGTAACAAACAATCACAAACTTAGTGGCTTAAAACAGCACAAATTGGGACTTCCCTGGTGGTTCAGTGATTAAGGATCCGCCTTGCAATGCAGGGGACGTGAGTTTGATCCCTGGTCAGAGAACTGAGATCCCGCACACCCAGGTGCAACTGAGCCCCTGCGCCCTAACTACTGAGCCTGTACACCACAACGAGAGAGTCTGGGCGCCACCAGGAAAGATGCAGTGAAGATTCAGCATGCCACAACTGAGACCCGATGCAGCCAGATAAATACTATTAAAAAACAAAATAAAAATAAATAAAACAACACCAATTCATTATCTTACCATTCTGGAGGGATGTGGTCCCAATAGAACTGTGTTCCTTCTGGAGACGCTAAAGGAGAACCAGCTTCCTTGTCTGTTCCAACCTCTAAAGCCTTCCCATGTTCTTTGGTTCATCACTCCATCCTCTGTCTGTCATCCCACCTACTAGGCACTCCTGTCTCCTCTTTTACTTATAAGGACCCCTCTGACAACACTGGGCCCATCTGGAGAATGCAAAATAATCTTCCCATGAGAAGATCCTTAATTTAATCATCCCCCTTTGACACGGTCCTTTTTGCCACATAAAGCAATTACACTCACAAGTTCTGGGGATCAGGTATGTATATCTTGTAGGGGCTTGGGGATGGAGGGCTCTCAATTCTGTTGACCCCACCTGGGGAGTGCCTGCGGGCTAGCGGCCGGGAGGTGAGCAGGCAGAGGCAGCCCCACTAGGCAATCTGTGCTCCAAGAGCAAGTCAGAGCAGGTGATGCCTCGTGTCTTCCATTGGCCAGATAACATAAGCAACGTGAGTGAGAGAGAGAATATTCAGGTAGCATGAGGGGAGGAGGCCTCAGAAGAAAGAAGTCAAATGTCACATTTCCCAGGTACAATGGAAGAAGCAAGGAATAAGTTAGATTAGTGCTCTTCGGTCTGAGGACTGGTGCTGGGACCCAGTCTATAATGTTGAAAAAGGACAGAAATTGAAAGTAAGCTTTAAGGAAAATTTTGTAGCAGTTTAACAGGGTAACTTTGTGTGGCAGAATGTGATTATTTAAAATGCAGCTTTATATTTTGCATGTTTTTTTTTCATTTTACTAGCAATTCATGTTTATCATATATTTCAAAATTATTGAGTCTATAGCAGATGGGAAATACTTGAAAATTGCTGTTCCTGTTCTCTTTCTCTTTCTTTCACACACACACACAAAATCCTAGTTCTTCATCACAGATTTTTCAAAAATCCATGACTAGAGGAAAGTGCATGACTTACAGAGGGGAATTCCAAATGAGAGGGACCCTGGAAATCTCCAAGGAGCTAGAATCAGCTGTAAACACTTGCCAGGCACTCCAGTGAGCTCCACACCAGTTTACAGCACTATTAGTTCACTAAGAACTGCCCCAGTCCCGTCCCCCGTTCTCTGCCCCATATTCCAACCCCAAGGCTATACAAGCTTTGGGGTAGGGGTGGGGGGCGGTAGGACCACTAACAGGAAAGAGGACAGAAGCCTGCCACACCCTCGTCCTTTTAAATCAAGCTTGAAGTTTTGATTATTACAAGGGACTAGACATTCTAATTACTCTGCCAACAAAGGTCCGTCTAGTCAAGGCTATGGTTTTCCAGTAGTCATGTATGGATGTGAGAGTCGGACTGTGAAGAAAGCTGAGCACCAAAGAATTGATGCTTTTGAACTGTGGTGTTGGAGAAGACTCTTGAGAGTCCCTTGGACTGCAAGGAGATCCAACCAGTCCATTCTGAAGGAGATCAGTCCTGGCTGTTCTTTGGAAGGAATAATGCTAAAGCTGAAACTCCAGTACTTTGGCCATCTCATGGGAAGAGTTGACTCATTGGAAAAGACTCTGATGCTGGAAGGGATTGGGGGCAGGAGGAGAAGGGGACGACCGAGGATGAGATGGCTGGATGGCATCACTGACTCGATGGACATGAGTTTGAGTGAACTCCGGGGGTTGGTGATGGACAGGGAGGGCTGGCGTGCTGCGATTCATGGGGTCACAAAGAATCGGACACGACTGAGTGACCGAACTGAGACATTCTAATTAGTAAATTTAGAATATACTCTGTGGTTTAAAATGAATAAAAGACATTTTTCATTGTATGCCAGTGACCAGAAAATTCATGAGATGGGCCCAAGTTTTCATTCAAGGCCAAGGCCAGGACAAGCCCCATGGAACCATTTTAAAGGAAGCGTTGACAAGAATAGAAGCCACTTTATGGTTTCATCCCTCGAGTCATGATTGTTCAATCTAATAATTATGTAACTCAGAGATAGAGCAAGTCTTAATATAGAGTCACTCATGTCATGGTTTAAGGCAAGGTTTCTCAACCCTGGCTACATTGCCTTTTGAGCTGGGTAAG
Source organism: Ovis aries (assembly GCF_016772045.2). Classification (NCBI taxonomy): domain Eukaryota; kingdom Metazoa; phylum Chordata; class Mammalia; order Artiodactyla; family Bovidae; genus Ovis; species Ovis aries. The sequence goes on from NC_056057.1 coordinate 93,295,969, forward strand.
TTTTTGTTTTAGGGTGGGGAGAGGAATTCTCCTGTGTATTTTAGCATTTCTACCTCATCTCTAATCACTAGCACTCCCACCCCAAGCTGTGACAGCCAAAAACATCTCCAGACACAGCCAAATGTCTGCTGAAAGGGCAAAATTGTCCCTAGTTGAGAACCACTGTGGTAAGAGAAGCAAGGAAATTCTTTTTCCTTTCCCACCCAGTAAATACCTCCCTACCAAGATCCAAAGCATCTGAAGTCCATCATTCCACATTCATTTTCATTCCAGAGTATTCTTTTTTTTTTTATTTATTGGGCCATAGTTGATTAACAATACTGAGCTAGTTTCACATGTACAGCAAACTGATTCAGTTATACGCATATATATTCATTCTTTTTCAGATTGTTTTTCCCCACACTGAACAGTGTGCAGGATCTCAGTTCCCTGACCAGGGATTGAACTTGGGCCATAGCAGTAAAAGTGCCAGATCCTAACCACTAGACCACCAGGGAACTCTCATACATATTCTTTTAAATTCAAAGTCCTCTGAGAAGAGATGCCCAGCTGTTATCAGTTATTGATACATTACTCTTTTCTTTGACAGATTGGCCCATTTTTAATATACTGGTGGTCTGAAGCTAAGATGAGAGTAAGGCACAAAGATCTGGGAAAACTAGTTGGTTCCTTCCATGTCCAAAACATCCCTTGATCTTCCCCACACCCCCACCACAAATTCTCTCTTTAAGGAGTTCTACTTCTCTCCTGATTTATGGCAACGAATTTTTACCATGTCCCCCCAGTTTCATGTCTCTCAAACTCATCCTCTGCATTGTCCTTGGACTGATCTTTCTAATCATGCCCAGTCTTAACTCATAAGTCTTTAAAGACTTGACATCATCCAGAGGAAAACATCCAAGCTCTTAATAAGGCACGCACCCTAATTCCATCCATATGAATGGTTCCTAACCCCATGTCTTTGCCCTTGCTGTTCCCTTTCTCTTTCTTTCACTTCCCTTTGTTTACTGGAAAAGCTTCCAAACTTTCAGTTGTAACTCAAACACAGCCTTGAAAAATCCTTCTCTGATTCACTCAGCAATAATTAAGATGCTCCTTTTCCCAGGATGCCACATAACAGTGAGCATTATCTTTAGTGTAGCACTTACCTCTTTTTAAGTAAGGTTCCCTGGTGGCTCAGATGGTAAAAAGAATCCTCCTGCAATGCTGGAGACTTGGGTTCAATCCTTGGATGAGGAAGATCCCCTGGAGAAGGGAATGGCAATCCACTCCAGTATTCTTGCCTGCAGAATCCCATGGACTGAAGAACCTGGTGGGCTACAGTCCATGGGGTGGTGAAGATTTGGACACCACTAAGTGATGAACCTCCATCCATAGTTCATCAGGCACTCTATCTATCAGATCTAGGCCCTTAAATCTATTTCTCACTTCCACTGTGTAATCATAAGGGATTTGATTTAGGTCATACCTGAATGGTCTAGTGGTTTTCCCTGCTTTCCACAATTTAAGTCTGAATTTGGCAATAAGGAGTTCATGATCTGAGCCACAGTCAGCTCCTGGTCTTGTTTTTGTTGACTGTATAGAGCTTCTCCATCTTTGGCTGCAAAGAATATAATCAATCTGATTTTGGTGTTGACCATCTGGTGATGTCCATGTGCAGAGTCTTCTCTTGTGTTGTTATGATTATACAGTGATTATACAGTGTATATGATTATACAGTGTATATGATTATACAGTGGAAGTGAGAAATAGACTTAAGGGACTAGATCTGATAGAGTACCTGATGAACTATGGACAGAGGTTCATGACATTGTACAGGAGACAGGGATCAAGACCATCCCCATGGAAAAGAAATGCAAAAAAGCAAAAGGGCTGTCTGAGGAGGCCTTACAAATAGCTGTGAAAAGAAGAGAAGCAAAAAGCAAAGGAGAAAAGGAAAGATATAAGCATCTGAATGCAAAGAAGAGCAAGGAGAGATAAGAAAGCCTTCCTCAGTGATCAATGCAAAGAAATAACAGAGGAAAACAACAGAATGGGAAAGACTAGAGATCTCTTCAGGAAAATTAGAGATACCAAGGGAGCATTTCATACAAAGATGGGCTCGATAAAGGACAGAAATGGTATGGACCTAACAGAAGCAGAAGATATTAAGAAGAAGTGGCAGGAATACACAGAAAAACTGTACAAAAAAGATCTTCATGACCAAGATAATCACGATGGTGTGATCACTCACCTAGAGCCAGACATCCTGGAATGGGAAGTCAAGTGGGCCTTAGAAAGCATCACTATAAACAAAGCTAGCGGAGGTGATGGAATTCCAGTGGAGCTATTTCAAATCCTGAAAGATGATGCTGTGAAAGTGCTGCACTCAATATGCCAGCAAATTTGGAAAACTCACCAGTGGCCACAGGACTGGAAAAGGTCAGTTTTCATTCCAATCCCAAAGAAAGGCAATGCCAAAGAATGCTCAAACCACCACACAATTGCACTCATCTCATACGCTAGTAAAGTAATGCTCAAAATTCTCCAAGCCAGGCTTCAGCAATATGTGAACTGTGAACGTCCAGATATTCAAGCTGGTTTTAGAAAAGGCAGAAGAACCAGAGATCAAATTGCCAACATCCGCTGGCTCATGGAAAAAGCAAGAGAGTTCCAGAAACATCTATTTCTGCTTTATTGACTATGCCAAAGCCTTTAACTGTGTGGATCACAATCAACTGTGGAAAATTCTGAAAGAGATGGGAATACCAGACCACCTGACCTGCCTCTTCAGAAACCTATATGCAAGTCAGGAAGCAACAGTTAGAAGTGGACATGGAACAACAGACTGGTTCCAAATCAGGAAAGGAGTACGTCAAGGCTGTATATTGTCACCCTGCTTATTTAACTTCTATGCAGAGTACATCATGAGAAACGCTGGGCTGGAAGAAGCACAAGCTGGAATCCAGATTGCCGGGAGAAATATCAAGAACCTCAGATATGCAGATAACCCCACCCTTATGGCAGAAAGTGAAGAGAAACTAAAGAGCCTCTTGATAAAAGGAGAGTGAAAAAGTTGGCTTAAAGTTCAACATTCAGAAAACGAAGATCATGGCATCTGGTCCCATCACTTCATGGGAAATAGATGGGGAAACAGTGGAAACAGTGTCAGACCTTATTTTGGGGGGCTCCAAAATCACTGCAGATGGTGATTGCCGTCATGAAATTAAAAGACGCTTACTTCTTGGAAGAAAATTATGACCAACCTAGAAAGCATATTGAAAAGCAGAGACGTTACTTTGCCGACTAAGGTCCACCTAGTCAAGGCTATGGTTTTTCCACTGGTCATGTATGGATGTGAGATTTGGACTGTGAAGAAAGCTGAGCACCGAAGAATTGATGCTTTTGAACTGTGGTGTTGGAGAAGACTCTTGAGAGTCCCTTGGACTGCAAGGAGATCCAACCAGTCCATTCTGAAGGAGATCAGTCCTGGCTGTTCTTTGGAAGGAATGATGCTAAAGCTGAAACTCCAGTACTTTGGCCATCTCATGTGAAGAGTTGACTCATTGGTAAAGACCCTGATGCTGGGAGGGATTGGGGGCAGGAGGAGAAGGGGACGACTGAGGATGAGATGGCTGGATGGCATCACCGACTCGATGGACGTGCGTTTGAGTGAACTCTGGGAGTTGGTGATGGACAGGGAGGGCTGGCGTGCTGCGATTCATGGGGTTGCAGAGTCAGATATGACTGAGCGATTGAACTGAACTGACTGAAGTGATGAACACCTTCACACTACCTCTTTGTTTTAATTATTATTTTACTTGACTTTATTCTCCACTAGACCTTGAGTTCATTGAAGATAGAAACCATGGTCTGCTGTTTTCCTGAAGTTCCCAACATGGTTTAGGGAGCCCTGTGTGATCAGGCCTCGGAATTCCTCTCCTGTCTTATCTGTTTACAGTGTCCTTCTTGCTTTCACATCCCACACCACACAGACCTTTATTCAGTGCTAATTCATCATGTCCTCTCCAACTTCCAACCTCCCCATACAGCCTTCCCTCCTGTTTGCAATGCCCTTTTCCCCCCTCCCTTGAATGCTGTCCCTGAAAACTCTGCTCACTGTTCATCGCTCAGCTAAATGTTACTGCTTCCAGGAACTTAATCTGAACTTCCAGACCAAGGGAGGTTCCTCTGCTTTACACTTCCAAGACAGTCCATGCTTCTTTCTGTACCATTTTGCACATACTGCAGTAGTGTGACTCATACCACCACATTCAGTATAAGAGATGGTACTATGACTTTAATTTTCTAAGTAAAATTCAATCTGATTCTGAACTTTTCACTCACTAGTGTGGGGGGAAAAATCGGTCATGTTTTTGCAAGGCTCTTAAGAGTACAAAATTCTGGAGGCCTCTGGAAAGCCTAGGACTTGGACTCTAGTCTTTAACTCATTGTGACCCATGGCCACTGCTGAGACACTCATCATCTAATTGTATTTCATTCAAATACAGATGGCTGTGTTGCTTCATGCTAAACTTTCAGGCTCCATGAGGTCCTAGTGAAAAGTGAAACTCATTCAGTTGTGTCCAACTCTTTGCCATCCCATGGACTGAAGCCCACCAGACTCTTCTGTCCATGGGATTTCCCAGGTAAGAATACTGGAGTGGGCTGCCATTGCCTTCTCCAGGGGATCTTTCCAACCCAGTGATCGAATCCGGGTCTCTTGCCAAAGAGGCAGATTCTTTATCATCTGAGCCACCAGGTAAGCCAGGTTTTATCTATCAACCTATCTATCTATCATCTAACTATATGTATATATAGATAGATAATGCTACCTATCATCTAACTCTCTCTATATATATATCTCATACCTCCCTGGGTTCTATCACCAAGTGTCACCCTCCTGCCACTTTCCTCTGAGGCCCCAAGACTTTCCAAGTGCCACTGCCCCCAGGATTGTAACTTTTGCTTCTAGCCATCTGAGCACCAATCTCACTTCTAATATTCACAGGGCCAGGACAAGAGAAAAGTAGAAGAATCCTACATCCAAATATTTTCAAAGTTACAAACCAAGCCAACAAACTATTAAATGACTTCTATTGCTCTATGCTCACATATATGCCCTCACAGTTTCCTGGAAGGCTACATTCAAGTTAAGAATCCTTGGATTCCTCAGTGTCCCATACTGGAACATGGTAGCCTAATCATAATTGTTCCTTATACCATACCCCAGCTGCATCCCACACTGTGGGGGGCCCCACATACACTGATGTGGACTCCCATCTGCAGAACCAAGCTGTCACACCCTTCAAATAGCCACCCTTTTGCCATGCTTTAGGCCTAAGAGAACTCAAATGGCATGATAGGATGGACTAGAAGAGGCTCCAGAAGGTGAGGCTGTTTAGATTGAGAATCCTGGGTCCCAGGCACCCAGAATACAGTCTAAAGAACAGTGCTCAGGTTCAGGTGGGCATATTCCCTTAGATACACAGACTCTTCATAAGTGACTGAAAGAGGGCCAGAGCAGGGCCATGTAAAGAGTGGGTCCCAAAGCAATGGTCTCTCTTACCTGGGTCTGATGGTAATTTTGAAATCAAATTGTTAGATATTGCTGGAACTAACTTCTCAGCACACAAGAAGAGGCTCCAGAAAAGAAACTTATTCGATATGCTAAATCAGTATTAATTCAACTAATACTGACAAATGGAAACCAAGAGAAAGGGCCATCAAGCTGCTGCTAAGTTAATAAACAAAATCAGTGTTTCCTGAAGTTTTAAGAAATTACCTGTTTCTACTAGAAAAAAGTACAGTATTCTGTAATGAAATGTTTGAAATGCAGATTTTTAAAGCAAAATTTTAATGCAGAACTTCTCAGAAGCTTTAATATAAGAATGTGGTCTGTGAATCCAAAATAAGCAAGTAAACTTACATAGGTGTGTGTGCGCCTAGGTGTGTGTGCATTTGTGTGCACACCTGTACACACATGCATAATATATTTTTGGCTCTAAAATTCTGAAAATGCTATGAATCAAATAAAAGGAAATCACTATATCAGTCAGCATTCTTGAGTGCCAGTGACAGAAATAAAAGAATTAAATGGAAGATTATTAGGCAACTCTTTAAGAACCAGGCTTAGAAAGCAAGTAGTCCGGGCAGTAGAAACCACAGCAAGAAGAGCCCAATCCTTATGTTACTAATACTGAAATAAATTAATTCCTAACCATTTCCACTTCCTTAAAGCATTGGGAAATGCTAACAAATAATAACTAAAAAACAAAACCAGGATGCAAAAGAATATGAGCCCAATTCTATCCAACAGAAGAAAGAATGAAAGAGGGATATACAGAAACAATCCTAGAAGAAAATATAACAAAATGTTAACAGTGTTTTACTGAGTGACAGACTTATAGGTGATCTTTATTTTATTTAATGTATATGAATTACATTTGTAAGTATAAAAATATATATTTTTAAAACCAATCTTCCCAAATCTAAAAGAAAACTTGTTCCAATGCCAAAATTTTCAAACTCCTTGTTCACAATTCTCAGATCCTTCCTGATTTCATAAACTTTGATGAGTTTTTCTAATTTTTAGATAATCATTTAAGTTTCATATTACCTGAGGATTTTTGAGGCGATAAACATGATTAAAGCTCTTTTTTGCTTTTTACATGAATAAATAGGATATTATATATAAATCATAGTTCCAGTAAATTATTGACTCTAGTGGCATACCAAATCCCTGTTGTCAGTAGCTAGTATAGTCACCACTGGTCAGTGCAATTAGTAGGATCTCATAACAAAGAACTCTAGATAATGCTTGCATATAACTTGAGATAACTCAACTTCAAGGATAATTTCACTTTTTTGAAACAAAATTGCCTCTTTATTGAATTAGCAACATAAATATTAATAAATTTATTCTTTATTTAAAAAAATCAGGGTTAACAATAACAAAACCTCACAACACTATCCTAAATAACACCAGTCAAAACAAAATAAAAACAATTACAAATCTATTATTTTAAAAATAGCAACAATTAAGAACTATTACCAAAACCTTTAGGATGCAGTCAAAGCTGTGTTCAGAGGTAAATGTATAGCCTTATGTGTCCTATTACTAAATAAGAAATAAATAAAAATTAATGAACTAAGTCATTAATTAAAAAGAAACATTCTGAAAACAACAAAATAAACTCAAGAATACAGAAGGAATTTTAAAAGATTAAAACTTATATTAATGATGTAGAAAATAGAAAAAATAATTAAATGTTGGTTCCTTTAGAAGACCATCAAGTCTAATAAAAGAAAGAAAACACAACTAAAAAGATTAGAAATGAGAAAAGAGCTATAACTATAAATATAGAGAAAAATATTTTCAAGTATAAGATTATATGTAGAAGACTGGTAAACTGTTAAATTCTATAAAAATGCATGATTTGCTTTAAAGTTGCTATTTTTTTAAATTTGATAAGAAATAGTAGTTAACCTGTCTAAGCCAAAACCATAGAAGAAAACTTAAAATTTTTGAGTTATCTTCCACTCACTTACCCTGAAAAAAGCTTGGGGCCTAAACAGTGTGGTAGTTAAGTTCCTCCAAATCTTCAAAGAATAGATTCCTACACTCTATACTAATCTAGAGCACCGAACAAGACTTTTTTGAAGCTATTTAAGACACAATTTAAGCTACATATTTGTGAATATAAATGCAATTATTCTAATTAAAATGTAAGAAGCTGAATTCAACAGTATTATACTGAAAGAGGAAAACAAACCCACTATGATGAAACAGGATACATCTCATACAGAAATAATCCAATATTAAGAAAATCTATTAATGCAATTTATTATAACAATAGGCCACATGATCATCTCTTGTTGCCCAGAATACATTTAATATAATTCAGCAACAACTTCCAACAAAATGCTTAGAATGCTTGAACCAGGAAACCACTTCTTTAGCCTGATAAAGACCTTTATTTCAATCAAACAGCTAACATTAAAAGCTGGTGAAATATTACTGGTATTCCTCAACAGTCAGGAATAAGAACAAAATTAACATTAATACCACCATATAACATGTGAGGTATTAATATTATAAAGAGAGAAAATCACTATTAAGTATACTTCAAGTGATTGTCTACTTAGAAGAGAATCAACTAGAAAAATTAATGAGATTACAGAAAAGTTACCAATTACAGAAATCAATAGCCTGACCCAACAAGGAGCAACCAGTTATAAAACATAACAGGAAAATGATCCCAACAAAGACATAAAATATCTAATGATACAATTAACAAGAAACACACACCACCTACAAAATTGCTGAAAAAATATATAGGAAGCTTTCAATAATCCTGACACATGACAAGTTCCTGAATGGCAAAATAACTTATTACAACAATGGGCATTTTCCCCCAGTTAATAATCTATGAGGTTAAAGCAATTCTAAATAAAATGCCAGTTTCTTTTGGAAACTGAGCAAACTATAACTAAAGTTTATCTGGAAGAATAAAAGCACAAATATAGCTGAAAATATTTTGAATAAGAAGAATAATGCTTACTCCATTAAAAAGTTAATCACACAATAAAGGAAATTACAAAATGACAATAATTAAAACATGGTTCAGGAATATAGAAGGATACTCCTCCCCCCAAAAAACAAGCAGAGAAATAATAAATCCAGAAACCATTTAAAGTATATGTAAGAATTTAATTTTTGATAAATGTAGAATTTTCAAAACAGAAGAGGGAGTTTTCAATAAGTGATGATGCAACAACAAAATAAATATTTAGAGCCTTAATCACATCTATATCAAAAAATAAATTCCATTTGGAATAAAGACTTAAATCTAAAAAAATTGAAGAAAAAAATAGACAAATATTTATATAACATTGAGCTGGAAGAAGACTTTTTCAAACATATCACCAAAAGCAGAAATCTTGAAAGGACAATAGATTTAACTAAATTAAAAATGTAACATTTCTGTATATCAAAGATACTACAAATTAAATTGGTACATATAAGACAAGGGGCAAAATATCGGCAACATATTGAATAAACAAATGGCTAGTGATTTAAATATATAAAGAGTTCTTACAAATCAATAAAAATGAACTCCCAACAGAAAAATTGGCAAATGTGTTCATTTAGTCAACAGATATTTACTGTTCACCTAATATATGCCAGGTATTGTGCTTCAGGCTAGAAACACAATGTTGAAGAATCTAGACATCCAGACAGTCTCTTTCATTCATTCCAGTATGGAAACATAGACACAAAAAGTAAATAATTGTACAAATCGAGGTAAGGAATTCAAAGAAACAAATATGTGAGGAAACAAATGGGAGGAGAGAGGTGAGCACTATGTGCAAACAATGTTCTGGGCAGGCCTTTTTAAAGATGTTATATTTAAGGAGTTATCTAAGGGTTGTTGTTGGGGAGAGGCTAACCAAGGAGAGGAGCTTGGCAGAGATAACAGTATTTACTAATCCCCTGGGACTTCCCTTGTGGCTCAGCTGGTAAAGAAACCACCTGCGATACAGGAGACCTGGGTTTGATCCCTGGGTTGGGAAGATCCTCTGGAGAAGGGAAAGGCTACCCACTCCAGTATTCTGGCCTGGAGAATTCCATGGACTCTATAGTCCATGGGATCACAAAGAGTCAGATACAACAGAGCGACTTTCACTTTCACTAAGCCCCTGTGGGGCAGAAAAGCATGTTGGAGGAACCAGCGTGGCTACATCACAGTGAGCAATAAGAGAGAGGAGCATAGATAGGGTTGGAGAGATAGGTAGGGGTCAGATTGTGCAGGACTCTGTGAGTCATGATAAAGGGTTTAAATTTTATCTTACAATTTACTCAATTCAATTGAGGAGTGAGGTCATTGTCACCACTCTATGAAGAATGTATTTAAGTGGGTCATGGGTCATGAGTGAAAGTAGAGAGAACAGGTAGTCTGGCTGTCACAATAATCAGGTGAGAACAAGCAGTAATTAGACTTAAGTGATGGCACTGAAAATGAAAAGAAGACATTAAAGATACATTGAGGGACAAAATGGTTGTATTATGCTGGTATACTTGATGTATGGGAGAGATGAAAAGAATCAAGCACGACACATAGGTTTCTAGCTTGAGAAATTTGTTGTATGGTGGCGCTCCTTACTGTAACAGGGGAAACAGGTTTGGGGTGAGAATGAGGAATTAGATTTTGGAAATGTTAAGTTTGAAAGATCTGAGTCAATCAAAGGAAGATATTAATTAAGCAAGCAATTAGACATGTGAGTCTAAAACTTAGAGGAAAGATCAAAGGAGGAATCATAAATTTGTAACTTATTAGCATAAAGCCAGTACTTAAATTCATGGCAATTGATAAGATCCTCCTGGGAAAGAACATAGAAAGAAAAAAGGGACCCCGTGGAGGTCTTAAAAAAAACAAAAACCGTCAACTTTTCAAAGTTAGGCAGGAAATAGAGCATAACATTAGGAGCAAACAGTGAAGCAGGAAGAAAATCTGGACAGAATAGTCTTGAATATGAGGAGAGAACCTTTAAAGAAGCAGGGAGTGGTCATGGTGAATACAGGAAAATATCCTTTTGGATAGGGTAATATGGCAACTCCGGGAGATGGTGAAGGACAGGGAAGCCTGGCTACTGCAGTCCATAGGGTCACAGAGAGTCAGACATGACTTAACAACTGAACAATATGGAAGTGGGTGGCAGCTTTAACTGGGCACTTTCAGGAGTGGGGGTGGGGGTGTCACACTGAAAGTGAACAGAAGATAAGAAAATGAAGACAATCTATAGGATAATTCCTTTAAGAAGTTTGGTCATGAAGGAGAGCTGAGCAATGGCTAATAGATGGAAAAGATGTGCCTGAGGGAAGGTTTAGTTAAGAATACTGGAGCCTGTTTACAGGCTCATGAGAACGATTCATTCAAGACAGAAATTGACATCACGGAAGAAAAGGGAAAGGCTAAGGGAAAAAGTCCTTGTAAAGGCAGGAAGGGTTGAGATCCAAAGTCCAAGAGGAGGAGCTGGCCTTTGAAACTTCCTTCATAGTCACAAAAAGGAAGTTGGTGGTTACCAAGGCAGCTGGGTTGGGAGTAGAGGGTCTTGTGCTGGGAAGATAAAGTTTGTATGTAACATCTATTTTTCAAGGGAAATTTAAAGTAAACAGGGAGGAGGAGATTGGGAAATTTTAAGGAGAGATGAAAAGGTATAAACAGAAGTGGGAAACTGAGACTATAGTAGGAACAATAGCACCAATCTGAGGTCTGAGAAGAAGGATTCAAAGTAAAACTGTGATTTCCTTAAAGAAGATGTCCAGCTGTCCCAGTCAGACCAATGGAAGGCAGACAGTAAGGTTCATTCAGAGTTGAGATTTTACCAGGAAAGTAAATTGAAAAAAATTGAAGTTTCAAGGATGATAATAGTGATGGGTCACAGGATCTAGGCTAGACGAGAAAGTGACAAGGACTGATAAACAGTGAGGAAAATGAAGTTAATGAATTGTCAGTGAACAAGGGATCCAGGCTGATAGGAAGATGGTGATCAGAGTGGAATGACTGATAAGGTGTTAGCTCAGGTCCTCCTTCAGGTCCTCCTAGAAGGTGGGAAAGATTGAGGGAAGGAGGTGAAGGGTGACAGAGGATGAGATGGTTGGATGGCACCACAGACTCAATGGATGAGTTTGAGCAAACTCTGGTAGACAGGGAAGGATATGGAAGCCTGACATGCTGCAGTCCCTGGGGTCAGAGTCAGTCAGACACGACCTAGTGCCTGAATAACCACCACCACTTCTAGAAGCAGACACGGAGGCAGGGTTTAACTTAGCAGACTTTTATTGAGGGGACATCTGTGAAGCAAAGAGGAAAAGAATCAGGAGCAGGGCGGTCTTCATACCATAATGCAAGTGTGACACCTAGAAAAAGAGAGGGAGGTTGGGCAAGAAGAGCCTTAGGCTCATGTAGCACGGTTCTAAGAAAGTTTCCGTCAGGCTGCTGAGGAGTACGCAGACCGAAGCTGCTCGCTGGAGGAGTCTGGCGTCTCACCCCGACTCTGCTCAGTCACAGACTAAGCAGCCCAGGAGACGCACCAACCTCGGTGCAAACCCAGTAGAGGATGCCCTGGGATGGCAAATTAGAACCTGGGAGCAAGGGCTGATTCGGAGAGAAACAAATGGTCATTGGGTATGAAGTTACAGGAGGGGACAGGAGGTTGGAATTCAAGTTTAACCACAGTATGGGTCACACGACTCTGGACAGCGCGGGTCACCAGCCTGTGATGATGGGATTTGAGGTAAAGAAGATTAAAATGGGAGCTAGTCTTTGAACAACTAATAATGAAGGGAAAGGACTAGGAACTCGACAAATTAGGAGGGAAGAGGATGGTACTCTCTGGTGGCAAGATTCTCAAAGAAGCCCGGATTATGGCAGACGGGATGAGGAAGTCCTCGCACCCGCCAGCCCTAAGGCACACGGTCCTCCTGAGGGGCTGCGTGGGACAGAGGTCGGTAAAGCGCGGAGTGACGGCAGGGCGGCGGCAGCTGAGGCCCCCGGGGAGATCGCCGACGCCCGAGTGGACTTGAGAGCTCCGGCGGGTGCGGCGGGAGGAGAGGCGCGACGGGCGAGGCCTGAGGTACTGGGCTGCGCGGGGCGCGGCCGGGCGGCGGCGCTCACGGGGCCGCGGGCTTCCCGAGGCCGCGGGCGGCGTGCTGGCGCTCCCGGGCAGCGCCGCCGCGGAGCTTGGCGCGGCAGCTGGCGGCGGCCTGGCGCGTGGTGACGGCGCCCGCGGGCGGGCAGCGGCTCCCCGGGGCGGCCGGGCGCAGGGCGGCGGCGCTGCGGGGCGACGGCTTCCCGAGGCTTCGGCCCGCACGGGCGGCAGCGATCCCCAGGGAGAAAGACAAAGACACGCCGGTTAGAAACAGGCCGAACGCGCTGGCGCCTCCCCGCTAATACAAGGAGCCGCCAACCCCAACTCAGCGCGATGCCATTTCCGCCCAACAGGTTGTTTGTCGTAGACACAGGAGATAAACCTGTGTTCATCAGGGGAAGGCAGCATCCAACTGAAGTGTCATTAAACATGTTCTTAGCTATTTAGGAAAACGTATCAAAACCCTTACATTCTTTTGACCCAGAGTTTTCCCTTAAGGAATAATTATGAATACATGCAAAACTTTCATACGGGGTATTCACTGCAGTATCTATAACAGCACAAAACAGGCAAAATGAAACAGCAATTTAAAGAAAAACTGGGACTATCCTATAACCAACGGTAAGATTAAAGTCTTAAGAGCTGATTCAGTTCAGTTCAGTTCAGTCGCTCAGTCATGTCCGACTCTTTGTGACCCCATGAATGCAGCACGCCTGGCCTCCCTGTCCATCACCAACTCCCGAAGTTCACTCAAACTCACGTCTATCGAGTCAGTGATGCCATCCAGCCATCTCTAAGAGTTGATACTAACCTGTTATTAAAAGAATACCGGGATATAGTATCTATTCATATGGAAAGGTATACTAGATAGAATTTTTAAAATAGCTTAATCCTCATTTGTGGTGTGTGGGAATGGGTGTATACATATGTGTGTACATGTGGATACATACACGACACACCATACATGTATAAAATAATGAAAGCACTCCAAACTGTTAAGTGGTTATCTTCAGGTGATGAGGCTACAGGTAATCTCTACGTATTTCCCAAATTGTATCTTTATAAAATTCAAGTAACCTAATAAAAGGCACTTAGTCTATTCTTATGTACCCATTCTAACAATTCAAAATTATGTTTTACATTGTGTAGCAAAGTGATGGACATCAAAAGATTTTAAGAATGAATGAATGATTTCCACAGAAGTAATTTATCCTCCTCAAAAGTTCTGGGTAAATCACAATATTTCAGAGCAGTTTATGCCTTAAACATTATGCAGTGAATCAAAACCACTGTCTTCTGTGAAGTTATACCTTTACTCTATTAAGTATTCCTACTTCAGGTGAAAAAAGACTTTCTGAGCTTCTAATGAACCTAATTTGATTTGTAATCTCCATAGACTTGGGAACACAAGGTTTGCTGAAGAAAAAAAAAAGTTACCACACTTTTGGAACAAATGCTTTAGATAATACCAATTTTTAAACAATGTATTCAATAATTTGCTCTTCAACTTGAAGGAACTTAGTGGGAGCAAAACTTAAGTATTACAATAAACTAGTCAAAACCTTATATCTTGGTCTTCCAGTCATAACAAATTTAAGTTTTTAGCACTTATTAACTAACACCAAGGGAATCTTTCGGCTGATATAAGGCTTTGTTATTGAACTGATAGAAGATCCATTGACACATAAATTCCAATGATATTTTAGGCCAAAGGGACCTCGGAATTGTGAGATTTTCCTTAATTTTCCTGTAATTTTGGATTTTCATAAATCCAAGCTTAGATGTTTACTGGAATGTTGCTTAACCAGAGGATGATCTAATCAACCACACCACCCTGCAAGTTTCCTTCCCTCTGTAGGTAGGTATGGGATAAAACAATCATGTCTAGAGACATTCATTTTTGTAAAATTAAAAAAAAATTATCAGAAATAAAACATACAGAAAGAATAAATACTGTGGCCAAAAATTTGTGTTAACCAACCGCTGAACAAAAAGTGTGTATGAACTTTTTATAAAGCAGTGTCTCTCCAAAATCCTTATTTTACACCAAATGATAACAGCAGGATTAAATGCAGAGAAGACATAAGAACATTTATTTCTGATGCTATCATCCAACTTTCATTTGGTGTGTTGTACAGCAATTTCAATTCAGCATTTTTGAATGTCTGTCTTAAGCACTGTGCTCAGACCAAAAAAAAAAGATAACTTGAGATTCCTTCCTTTGAAAAGCTCTATCTAGAAAATTACCTTCAGATTATTCAGAAAACTCCAACCCTAAGGCTAATCTGAATCCCTAAATCACCATTCAGTCCTGCCAAAGCTTTTCATCTCATTATTCTTCAGATGAGCTTTCTAATTTCCTGTCATTCCTTTGCTCAGATTCATCCAGAGCATCCCATTGTTTCCACACTAGCGAAGTTATTAGTTCTTAACCTTTCAGGGGAGTCAAAGACTAGTGAGATTCTGATTAGACATGGACTTTGTCTTCCAGAAAATGCACAGAAATGCATACATGCACCATATACTTCACTGCACTAGAAACTGATTTCCTGAACATAAGCAGTATACAAAAAGCAATATTTACAAAGAAAGGAATCCCTCCTTCATCCTTTCTTACAGGAAAAATAGGGACTTCCTGAATGAAATTTAAAAATTTTAACAGCTCAATAGTAAATCTCAGTAAAAACTGGCTTGATTTGAAATTCTAATATGGTCTTTGACATAGTAACACATAGATAACCTTTGATAATCAATTGTAACTTTATTCTCCATGGCCATAAGTGTTGAATTCCTTGACTCACAAAGGTACACGAACCAAAGCCGAATTCCATAGAATGCTGTGTCAGATTAAGGCAGCCTGTATACTAGAACACTAAATTCCTCCCAGAGTTTCAAGCCAAAGTCAAGTCCCATTATTTCCTCTGCCTTCAATTTCAATTAAGACCTCTGGAAAGGCAGCACATTTCTGTCTAGCAGAGAAAAACTTCATATTCTGTTCCCATCTCTTGGCAATACCTCTTAGAAAGGTGGTAACAGCTGCTGACATGGAATAATGAAGCACAATGACATGTGGCTATCCCTTCCTCATCAGAGAAGGAAAACCATGATGCATGCCTGACGTCACAGGTGCACATCTGACCTCAGAGTGCTATCAAACTTTTTCTGCCATTTGAGTAGTTATCAGACAGTAGGGGAGAGAGATTATTTTGAAGATGTTGACAGCCTTTCCAGTTTCCAAAGAGTCCTAAAATGGAATTTGTGATGACATGAGAGAGCACATGAAAATGTGAAGCCTGATGTACCAAGAAACATCAACAGTTTTATCCAGTTACATGATGAATGGAAATGGCATGGGGCTCATTAACTCTGGAGTAAATGATATCATTTGACAAGCAGTGCCTCAATTCCCTTTCATGGACCATATTTAAGAAACTTCGCATCAAACCACTCGACTCTCCACTCCCCTAACATACAATGTTCTCTCCCTCCTCTCATGTATTCAAATGCTCAAGACCCTCAGCCATTCTAATAAGTTTTCCCTGATTAACTGCAGTCTGAAATGACCTATCCATTTTTTTAAATGAATTCCTGCAATGTTTTCTATTTATGACTGTCCTAAAATGTGTATTATCATGAGACCACCAGCTTCAAAAATGCACTATAATCTGTATTTTTACAAACATTACAAAGAACTGTGGCAATTTCTCCAATCTCTCTAAACCTATTTTGCCATTTTTAAAAGAATAACTTATCCCCAGAATGATGGAGAGGAAAAAGCTGACAACTGCTGCTGCAGTGACAGATCAACTGACCTCAATTATTCCTTTCTGTACTCATTTTCACACACAAAATTTGATTTTTCAAGTCTATATTTGCCAGATCTGTAATGTCATTGTTGACTGTTGAGTTTACCACCATTGTACCTCTAGCCCTAGATTGTCCAACCATGCCTCCCAATTCCCATGGTCATCCTACTATTCTAAGAATTCAGACCACTTTCAAAATAACTTTATGAAAAAGAATTTAAGCAGAGCTGAAATGAAGATAAACTGATGAGGTGGAAAGGCCTACAACTGACATCATCTATTCAAATAAGATATAAAATTATCTACATCCTAGAGCTGAGCAGTAACTTGAAGATTATCTTTCAATGTGGGGAATGGGGTATTTTGGAATAAGAAATTTAAAGTTTAAAAGTATCAGTATTTCAACAACAAAACGATAGCAGAATCATACAGAGCCAAAAAGGATTGGCCTAATTCATTAGCTCATGGATTCAGCACTAATGATAAATGTAATTAAGGAGTTAAAGGAAAAAGAAATTAAACAATGAAAGTAACTCAAAATGTGAAAGATGAGATTGATTAGTAAGCCAAAGAAATGGCCCAAAAGATTGTCTTTGACATTAAAAATATACCAAGGTAACCTGAACTTAACAACAGTTACACTTATTATTGTTTATTGTATACCAGGCATTGGGCTGTTTGACATACATCAGTGCAATTTTATTAAACTCTAATGCAGAAAAACTGCTAAAGGAGAAAGAAATCAAGAAAGCTGGCCATCTTTCTGGATTGTGGTCTACTAGAAAGGGTGCTCTGAAGATTGATGAATATCTAGTCTGAGTGGCAAGTATATTCCTATGGGAAAACTGAACGTATCATAGTACCAGAGCTTACAGATAATGGTCACTAAGCTGATTCAATGTTCATCAAGAAATCTTCAGATTATAATTAGTTTTCCATGTATATTTGTCTACTGGGGGAAATTACACTGAACCATACACAGAAGTCAGTGTCCCTGATATATCTCACGACAAACTTAAAAACTAGTATTTTGGGCTTCCCAAGAGACAAAGGTTCATATAGTCAAAGCTATGGTTTTTCCAGTAGTCATGTAAGGATTTAAGAGTTGCACCATAAAGGCGGCTGAGCTCCAAAGAATTGAGGCTTTTCAATTGTGGTGCTGGAGAACTCTTGAGAGCCCCTTGGACAGCAAGATCAAAGGAGTCAATGCTAAAGGAAATAAATCCTGAATATTCACTGGAAGGACTGATGCTGAAGCTCCAATACTTTGGCCACCTGATGCGAAGAGCTAACTCATGGGAAAAGACACTGATACTGGGAAAGAGGGCAAGAGGAGAAAGGGGCGACAGAGGATGAGATAGTTGGATGGCGCCAATGAACAGGAGTTTGAGCAAACCCTGAAAGACAGTGAAGGACAAGGAAGCCTAGCCTGCTGCAAACCATGGAGTTGCAAAGAGTCAAACAAGAATGAGCAACAAAGGTGGCTCAGTGGTAAAGAACCCACCAGCCAACAAGGAGATACAGTTTGATCCCTGGGGCAGGAAGATCTCCTGGAGAAGGAAATGGCAACCCACTCCAGTATTCTTGCCTGGGAAATGCCATGGACAGAGGAGCCTGGCAGGCTACAGTATAGGCAGTCGCTAAGATGTGACTTAGCAACTAAACATCATCATCGTTGTGGTAATTATACTTAAATATTTATCTGTAAGACTGGCTAGAATGACACAGTCCTTAAGCATCTAGTCATCTTGCTAGTTGAATCAATAATGGCCCTAGATGAACCAACAGGACCAGCTTTAGAAAGCAGTGACCATGTCAAAGTTAAGTGTGAGGTCTAACAGGGAAGCTAGCCTGCCCTCTCTGTCTTGCTGTTCACATCTTCAAATTACGATGCCATGTGATTTCAAACACATGCATACAAGAAAAATTTAATTTGAAATGGGAATAATGGAAAAAGGAACAAAATATAGCACTGTTTCTCCATGTTCCAGTGAACCTTGTGAATTTAGTTTCTACAGCAAAGAAGGCTGAAGATTTATTTTTGTTTTTCTGGCACCAATAAGTAACTGTTCCATCTATTAAAAGAATTAGTCACCTAAGCAAAAAGTAAATGTTCAAGAACTTGGACATATAAACTTTTACTGAAGAATAAATACCAAAACATTTCTCATGTCCACAAATATATGCATATGCAGTTACTTACGGGTTTTGTTCTGTTTGGGGTGTTTTGTCAGTTTTTGTTTTCTGATGACATCTCCAGAGGCGAAAGATCTAATATATACAGCCAGGTCCTAACATGACTTATCACAATTCTTGACAAGATGTTCACAGCATCACATCAAGAATTCCAAAGTCAGAATGCAGTTAGGACCCTGTGTCCATGGTCAAGGATAACACATACAGAAGTTGAACCAATGCTATGAACCTCATGGATACAATTTTATTTGTACTACTACTGAATTTTAACTACTGTGGTATCATTATGAAAATACACTTTTAGTCTGATTAACTTTTTTCCAGTCAATAATGGAGTTATAATCAATACTATTTTCAAACAGAATTAGTAAATGATATGTGGAAAAGTACTGCCATCTTTAGGGAGATTGCAGGATTACTAGTAATCGAATATAAACACTTGGCCTCTATGAATTCTATCATGGACACTTGGTATGGTACGCTTCTTTTTTTTTCAATGGATTTGTCTTCTGTGATACAGTTTGGTCCAAAAGATCTAAAATCAAGCAGTTTTAACAGGCCCCATTAATGTATGAAAAATAAAGCAATAATTGCACTGACAGATAAGCTAGCCAAAATAAAACTGTGAATGATCAAAATTAAGGATATATTTTTATACAGACGACATGAGTCATCTCAAGAATATTAAACATGAGTCATCTCAAAAATAAAACATAAACCGTTTTAAGAAACAAATGAAAAACTATATTTCTGTGATTAGCATATGAAGTTAAGAGATTTTTAAATTTAAAAAATAAATATTTGTGGTTTAATATTTATAGCACCACTGCTTATCACTGGCACTGAGATATAAAATTGTTTGGACCATACCATACACGTTTTTACACAAGTTTACAAGTAAATGATTTCCCTGAAAATTTCACCTACCATTTCTTTCTCATATAGAAAAGAAAATATCCCAATAAGCTCTTTTTGGTAACTAGCAGTAATAATTATTATACACATTTCACTAATTTTTTAACTTTAATATTTATCATAAAATAAATCAGTGACCATGATCTCTCTGAAAGAAATGTGAAACACCACATTATGTTGCACATGAGGTACTCAATCTGATATGCTAAAAGTAAAGAATAGTACTTTGTCCACATTAACAAAAGTTAGTTGTCTGATACAGTAAAATGGAAAGTTCATGGACCAAGGCATAAAAATATATGGGTTCTACAATTTTCAGACTTAATGCTACAAAATGGGAAAAAAACCCAGAAAAGTGTGTATAGTATGCTTCCATTTGGTAAAGGTGAATATACACATTTATATGATTATATATACATAAAACATCATGAAAGCCCAAGAAAGCTGGAAACTAACTTCTTAACTCGGGGAAGAGAATAAGAGAACCAAGAGATAGGGTAGGAAAAAAACTTACCTTTCACAGTACATCTCTTTGTACTGTTTAACTTTGTTAACATGCATACATTAGTATCTACTAAAATCATCTTTAAGAGATGTCTGTTCTCTATTCCTGACTTCTTCATCGACTTCATGCAATCACTTACCTCAGTTTTCTCCATTTAAAATGAGGTTAAACTACATCTCTAGAGTTCCCATCTACAATTCAACAGAATTCTGGCTCAAAAGAAGGTATATACAAAATGTATATACCAGATGGCTAAATAAAATAACTATGAGCCTTACTTTGCAGCCTCCTCTGTTCCCATTAGGCTACAAAAGCAGCATAGTAAGCAAGAGTCTGGGAAGAAAATTTATGTTTGTGAACCTGATAAAAGTTTGTCTTCCTTCTTTTTATTCTGTTCCAAAAGTAAAAATCTGGTTAGTCCTGGGAGTTCCTTGATGGCCTAGTGGTTAGGATTCCAGATTTTTTACTGCTGTTGGCTTGGGTTCAATCCCTGGTAGGGGAAATGAGAGCCCACAAACTACACCCAACAAATACATAAATAATCTGGCTAGTCCTCCGTTTATATACATGCACACACACACATTCACAATTGCTTCTAAGGTATAGATTCTCAAAACATTTTGATACGAGTAAACATTAAAAATAATTATAAAGAGGTAGAATCTTTGTGGAAGCTTTTTAATAGGATTCTGAGGCAGGAAAAAGCTGAAAAATCACCCCTGTATTCCCCTAAAATTGGCCCCCAAGCCTCCTAAAAATCCTCATAATCTTCATAAACACAAGATACCAGCAGACCCAGGGTAGCGCAATAGAAGCTTTAGACCAGTAAAAACAGGACATGAAGAGAGGACACTGACATCTGAAGAACAGAAAATGGGGACAGGCCTGATGACCCATTCATTCATAACCTTACATGCTGCAGAGTAAAACTGTTAGTCTTGAGTCTCAGTGGGTTTAGAGTATAATCATGGGGACCCTTTAGTTAAATAATAATGCACTAATAACAAAGGATAAAGAGGGGGAAAAAAGATAAATGTTCCGAGTTCAACAGAGGAAGAGGTCACCATGGGCTGGAGCTACGAGAAACAGATTCACAGAAGAAACAGAACTTAAAATCTATGTGATATGCAAAATGATAATGGAAACATGAACAAAAATAAAGTTTGTTTAGTTTTAGTTATAGTCTGATTTTAAACAGTAACTTGGCAAAAAAAAAATTATGTTGTCATATTTTCTTGATAGAATACAGGAGTGATGACATGCTAAAGATTTATCAAAAGTGATAAACAAGCTCAAATATACGATTAATATGCATCTAGATACAATTTTCAACAGGGCAGGGTTCTAAAGTATGAGAAAATCATACCTATTCCAGGACATTTGGCCACCCTCTTCCAGTATTTTCTTGCAAGTAACTGGTATTATTTCCTATCACAACCTTCACTCTCAAGAGTCAGCTCCACCCAAAATGCACAAAATGAGGAAGTCAAGAGGTGCCAGTTCTACTTTTCCATTGATTAAAACTGTGAGTTGGATCTGGGTAATTGAAAGAGTGATGTGCACTTTACTACATGAAAAAATGTCAAAACAAAACAAAAACTATCCTCTCAAGAGAGTCTGTAACCATATGAACTAAGGAACTAACACAGAACCACATCATAACTTTAGGCAAAATATATAAATTCAAGGTATTATTTATGGATACAGTGTATGTGGCTTCTGCTTGATTTCCTCACCATAAGTCTTATTTTAACAGTATGATTCAAACTACTCACTTGGTACAGAAGACCTTTCTTGATTTGGCTGTAATTCTTTTCCTTGGTTTATATGGAGTCTCATGTCCTCTGTACCTACCTGGCAAGTTTGCCTAGCTAACTCTCAAAACTCAACTTAAAAATGAATGGATGAATTATGAAAAGCCTTTGCCCATTCCAGTGTGCCTTACAATTCCACTTCTGTGTATCCTTATAATGTGTTCCTCTTTCACAGTACTTGAGAAAAGCAACTGCACTTCTCTCTGTAAACCTAGCACCTAACTCAGTGCCTCACACAAGCAGGAGCTCAAAATGTCTACAAAATGGATACAGTCAGCCTAAGAGAGTAAAATCTGAAGAATACTCATGAAATTCTTTGACTTTTGAAACCTGAACAGGCTTCATGGGGAAGGGGAGTTTAATTTGCTTATTGTTTCTGGATATTTTAAAATAATTTTTTTCATTTTCCATCCAATAGAAGTTTGCTAAATTAAAATCTTTAATCTTTAAAAGGCAAATAAATACCTCATATATAATACAACTAGTCCTTCAAGTAACAAACACTTTAATTAACATGTAGTACAAAGGCCTGAATCACTCAAGAGGCTAAAAAAGAATCTGGGTTAACTCAACTTAGCAAATAGCTGTTTGCCTGCATGGCTAGGGCACCACCTATGCATTTATAACAGGTAAACAAATCTTAGCTGCCACCACCCTACAGCCCCCAAATCAACTACAGTCATATCAGCATTAGCGTGAGTGTGGGGTAATGCAACTGTTGACTCATATCCTTAGGGAAATAAACACAAATGGCAGAAGGGAGAAGCCCATTATTATTTCAGAAAAGCCAGAACTACAGACCAAGGTCCGGGAAAATGTAGGAAGCTTCTAAAGCTTGTCTGCCTTTGCTATCTCCTGTTTTCCTACACTGATAAGCTATCTATTATTCATCCACTCATTCAACAAAGATTTTTTAATGTCCCAAGCATTGTGCTAGGCACAGGCTCTATACAACTCTCCCAGTCTCTTACATAAATCTCTCCAGTGGGAAGACACACACTAAACAAATTAATAAACATAACTAAAAATTGTATTAGCTGACAGTATGGGAAGGAACATACTACAGAACTATAAGGGAGATAATTTTAGACTGTCTTTATTTAAAAATGAAATTTAAGCTGAGACCTGACAATGAGTAACATAGTTGAGCAGTGAACATACAGTAACAACAGAGCTGTCTGTGTTTTAGGAAGATAGTTCTGACAGCAGCATGGAAGACAGATTAGAGGTCAGTTAAGAGATTACTGCAGCAGTGTAGGTAAGAGATAGGAGTCCTGACTAAACTATTAATACCAAAGGTGGAGATGGCAAAGAGAAGCCAAATGTGAGACACATCCAAAGGCAGGATGGACAGGCACTGGCCACTGATCAGGTAAAGTACAGAAGAGACAGAAAGAAGTCAAGGTAATTCCTAGGATTCTAATTAGCCCAGGTCACCAGGAAGGGAGGAGTGTAAATAACTGAAACAGGAAACACACAAAGGAGGAACAAGCTTAAAAAGAAGGTAAGTTTGGTTTACTGAGTTTCTGTTGCTTTTAAGTAAGATATGGAGAAATATCCAGGTGGAGATGCCTGACATGTAACTTTGAAAACAAATGGTCTAATAATCAGAATCACTAGATTAGAAAATAGGTCTGGGGTCATCTTCACAGAAGTAGTAAGTGATGCTTTAGGAGAGAGGAATCAGCAAAGGAGTATTAAAAAAAAAAAAAGAAAAAGAAAATGGAGTAAGGAAAGTCTGATCAAGTTTAAAGGACTAGAAACAAAATAAAAAAGTCAGTACCAAGAAAGGAAGAATCAGAACTCACAGAAGTGTTAGTTCAATAAATATTTATCAGCATCCACCATGTTCCAGGGCTTCCCTGATGGCTCAGATGGTGAAGAATCTGCCTGCAATGCAATAGACTCAGATTCGATTCCTGGGTAAGGAAGATCCTTTGGAGAAGGGAATAGTTACCCACTCTAGTATTCTTGCCTGGAGAATTCCATGGACAGTATACAGTCCATGAGGCTGCAGACACAAATGAGCAACTAACACACACACACATTCCAGAGTCCTTAAGATGCTTAAAGACACAAATAGGTAACTTCAATTTAGTTGTATATGGGGCACTATAGGAATACACAAGAGGGAAACCCAGCCAAACCCAGATCAGGATACACTCAACAACAACAAAAAAAACGATGTCTGGGCTAAAGTTTTAAAATTAAGTGAAATCATGCAAAGAAAACTTATAAGGACAAAAAAAAAAAATGAAATCAAGAGAATGCCTCTAGACTTCTGAAATGCTGAACAAGATAAAAGAGCTAGAAGAAGCTGAGAGGCTAATGTGCGTAAACTGCCAAGTGATTTAAATTGTTAAGAACAGTCATTCCTAGAAAAAAGAAAAGAACCAGATGATGAAAAAAGTGGACAAGAGATTTTGGTAGGGGATTCCCTGGTGGTTTAGTGAATAGGAATCCACCTGCTAAGGCAGGGGACATGGTTCGATCCCTAGGCCTGGAAGATTCCACAAGCATCTAGCAACTAAAGCATGAGTGCCACAACTATTGAGCCCAAGCGCTACAACCACTGAAGCCCACGTGCCCAGGGCCTGCACTCCACAACGAGAGAAGCCACTGTGGTGAGAAGTCTGAGCACTGCGATGGAGACCCAGTGCGAGCAAAGATAAGTAAGTAAATAAGTGATTTCTAAAAAGAGATTATACCTATATTTTTAAAAAACGTTTTGGTAGGAAGTTCACACATTTTGGGGGAAATGTTACAGAAGGGAGGTTGAGTGAAGCTGCCAAGCTGTATGAGGATTTGGGAAGAGATGGGAGAAAACTTAAATGAAGTCTGCTGAGCTTAATGTAACTGTACCTTTCTATCTTCTTAGAAGATTTCTGTAAAACTGAAAAAGGTTCATCATTTTCCAAAGCTTTGGAAGTCTGTCTGTTTCTTTTGGATGCAATACCATGCTGAGACCAGCCCAAAGTGATCCAGTTATAAGTGACCATGAAAATGTTGGAAACGTAAATTTTTGTAAGCATTAATGGTCACAGGGGCTTCCCTTGTGGCTCAGCTGGTAAAGAATCTGTCTCCAATGCGGGAGACCTGAGTTTGATCCCTGGGTTGGGAAGATCCCCTGGAGGGGAGAAAGGCTCCCCACTCCAGTATCCTGGCCTGGAGAATTCCATGAACTGTACAGTCCATGGGGTCACAAAGAGTCAGACACTACTGAGCAACTTTCACTTTTCACAACAGTCACAGAGAGGTCAAGTGAAATGGGAAGCAAAAAGGCATTAGGTTTAGCATTTATGTGGTCACTGATGCCCTTTAAGTGAACTTTCAACAGAAATGTAGGGGTAGGAAAAAACTACAGATGATTCATACATGAAGGGTATAGGCATGGCTCAATATTGTCATTCATTCAATAAATATTTACTGAATGCCTACTATGTACCAGGAAATACCCTAGGTGCTGGACAATCAATGATGACCAAGGCACAGGTCTCCTCAGAGTTTGATGGAGAGGGGAGACAACAAAATAGGCAACTGCAGTAGTGAAATTAGTGCTAATGTAAAGTATTCTGAGAGCCTAATGGAAGTTTAGAAAACCAAACTACTGCACAACTGCACTCATCTCACACGCTAGTAAAGTAATGCTCAAAATTCTCCAGGCCAGGCTTCAACAGTACGAGAACTGTTAACTTCTAGATGTTCAAGATGGATTTAGAAAAGGCAGAGGAACCAGAGATCAAATTGTCAACATCCATTAGATCATCGGAAAACCAAGAGAGTTTCCGAAAAACATCTACTTCTGCTTATTGACTCTGCCAAAGCCTTTGACTGTGTGGATCACAACAAACTGTGGAAAATTCTTCAAGAGATGGGAATACCAGACCACCTGACCTGCTTCTTGAGAAATCTGTATGCAGGTCAAGAAGTAACAGAACTGCAGACTGGTTCCAAATCGGGAAAGGAGTATGTCAAGGCTATATATTGTCACCCTGCTTATTTAACTTCTATGCAGAGCACATCATGAGAAACACTGGACTGGAAGAAACACAAGCTGGAATCAAGATTGCCAGGAGAAATATCAATAACCTCAGATATGCAGATGACACCACCTTTATGGCAGAAAGTGAAGAACAACTAAAGAGCCTCTAGATGAAAGTAAAAGAGGAGAATGAAAAATTTGGCTTAAAACTCAACATTCAGAAAACTAAGATCATCCAATCCCATCACTTCATGGAAAATAGATGGGGAAACAATGGAAACAGTGAGAAACTTTATTTTGGGGGGCTCAAAAATCACTGCAGATGGTGACTTCAGCCATAAAATTAAAAGATGCTTGCTCCTTGGAAGAAAAGCTATGACCAACCTAGACAGCATATTAAAAAGATAAACATTACTTTGCTGACAAAGGTCCGTCTAATCAAGGCTATGGTTTTTCCAGTAGTCACATATGGATGAGTGTTGGGTTCTAAAGAAAGCTGAGCGACAAAGAATTGATGCTTTTGAACTGTGGTGTTGGAGAAGACCCTTGAGAGTCCCTTGGACTGGAAGGGGATACAACCAGGCAATCCTAAAGGAAATCAGTCCTAAATATTCATTGGAAGGACTGATGCTGAAACTGAAACTCCAATACTTTGGCCACCTGATGTGAAGAACTAACTCATTGGAAAAGACTCTGATGCTGGGAAAGATTGAAAGCAGGAGGAGAAGGGGATGACAGAGGATGAGATGGCTGGATGGCATCACCGACTCGATGGACATGAGTCTGAGTAAGCTCCGGGTGTTGGTGATGGACAGGGAAGCTTGGTGTGCTGCAGCCCATGGGGTTGCAAAGAGTTGGACATGACTGAGCGACAGAACTGAACTTAATGGAAGTTTGACAGTGCAAGTAAAGAGGAACAGATGGCGGTAACTAGACCGAAGATAGCCTGGAAGGGAAGTTCACTTACTGATTGAAAGGAATTTGGGCATGTTTGTAGGTCAAGGGGGAGAAGTTTGGGGAAAGGAAGATAGAAATGGGGAGAGGACAGAGAGAAGGGTTGCTGGAGAAAGGTTTGAGGAAGACTGACTGGCAAGGGTAGAAGTGTTAGGTTTGGAAAAGAACACATCTTCCTTCAAAGAACCAAAGACAAAAGACAAAAAAATAATCGTGATGCCAAAGGGGAACATAAAGAAATGTTTCCTACTTTTGCCATGATATAGGCAAAGCTGCCTCTTATTAAGGAAGAAAAATAGGGCTGAAGGCTTTAAGAGCAAGGTAAAAGTTCTGAAGAAGAGATGTGAGAATCGGGTAACTGAAGTAACTAATTCTAATTCCTAAGATAACAAAAATAAAAGGAGAAGCAATCAACAACTGTATACTTTGTTTACATTTGGGAGTGGAATATAAAAGTGAAATGTGAATTGCATTTCACAGAATTCCATAGACATGAATTAAACAAAGGCAAATCTTAAAAAAAAAATTATCAAGTCACTAAATGTATGTCCATACAGTGTGGAACTGGTTATAGACTATCTTTAGGGTACACTAGCCACGAAATTAAAAGACGCTTACTCCTTGGAAGAATAGTTATGACCAACCTAGATAGCATATTCAAAAGCAGAGACATTACTTTGCTGACTAAGGTCTGTCTAGTCAAGGCTATGGTTTTTCCTGTGGCATGTATGGATGTGAGAGTTGGACTGTGAAGAAGGCTGAGCACCGAAGAATTGATGCTTTTGAACTGTGGTATTGGAGAAGACTCATGAGAGTCCCTTGGACTGCAAGGAGATCCAAGCAATCCATTCTGAAGGAGATCAGCCCTGGGATTTCTTTGGAAGGAATGATACTAAAGCTGAAACTCCAGTACTTTGGCCATCTCATGGGAAGAGCTGACTCATTGGAAAAGACTCTGATGCTGGGAGGGATTAGGGGCAGGAGGAGAAGGGGACGACAGAGGATGAGATGGCTAGATGGCATCACTGACTCGATGGACGTGAGTCTGAGTGAACTCCGGGAGTTGGTGATGGACAGGGAGGCCTGGTGTGCTGTGATTCATGGGATCGCAAACAGTCGGACACAACTGAGCAACTGAACTGAACTAGGGTACACCGTCAATACAGCATTCCCATGAAACGGAACCTGTCACCATTACTTAGTAGCAACAGCAGAAGTTAGGAGGGTCAAATAAAAGAGTCAGGAAACAGAAGCCATCAGTATCAGAAACAAAGAGAAATACACAGGTAGAGAAGCTATATAGATTAGAAGATGAGGTAACAGGAAAATAAACTTATAAGCAAAGACATATTGTGGACTAAAATAAGCCTGATGATGTAATGTTCCTGCTTTCTTTCTTTCCTTCCTTCAACATTCTCTTAGCACCAATTATATGCCAGGCACACTGGGAGGCATCAGTGATACAAAGACAAGATGTAATTCTTACTTGTAAACTCAGAATATGTTCTTGTACCCGTAGCCTAATGTTTACAATAAATAATAAAACTGAAAGCTGTTCTGAGTTTTGCTACTAAAAATTATGCTTTGTTCTATAAGATATCAATCACAAAGAAGCAAAATTATATCCAAAAGTTTAACAATTTCTTGAACAAGTAGCAAAAGGTGCTGCCAAAAATAAGCCACCCATAAAATAATATGCTCTAACTTAATAAACCCCTGTCCATCTTGACTTTATCACAGACGTTACATCTGACTTTTTCTTGAACGGTCGGATTAACACCAACGAAAAGGCAACAAATATCAAATGGCAAAGTAAGATAACAGAAACTATTTGCCAAGTGCTGGGAAGTATTTTGGCAGCAAACTCACAGCAATTGTAGTGATCACTGTAACCGAATTAACATATATTTATTGAGCTCATGAGCCAGGCATTGTGCTAAGTATACTACATATGTCATTAAACTTTTATAAATTCCCACAACAAACCTATATACACCATAGTTTCTAATACCATCATTTTACAGACAAAAAAACTGAAGCTTAGGAAAACTAAGTAACTTGCCCAAACTACAGTTAGTAAGCAAAGGAGACATAGCTTGAACTCCAGTATGAGTATGCCTGATTCTTGAAAGTCCATGCTTTAACCACTGTGCAATTCTGTTTTCCCAGAAGGAAATGGTGCCAGACACATGATGACACTCAGTAGTGCCTGTCGTTGAAGGAATGAATGAGACGATATAAAGCAGCTATTGCAGAGTATGCCCAAATGTGGAAAATACAAGAAGAGCAGAAGCAGTACTTTAAGGATTCACTAAATCACCAACTCAAATTGTGCAGCATAATTGTGGGTGTCTGGAAAATCGCAGCAACTGACAGAACAGCCTAATATGCTGTTACAGGAAGTGGAATGGCTCTTTTTGAGTAGAAACTCCAGGCTGTCTCTGAATCTACAAAGCCAAAGATGGAAACAGCACTGGTTCAGGAAAGGAACTGCAGGTGCTGATCAGAGAACATTTCTCACATTTTTCTCAGCATGCAAAGGATTGTTGATGCTATACTAACAAACAGTCAAGACCAGAGGTTACCTTCAATTCTATCACCTTTAAAGTGGAAGAAAATCATGTAGACTGGAAAGGTTATAACATTCTGAAAGTGAAATACTGATCCCTCTTTTAGAAGACTGGCACCAAAAACTCCCTTTCACTGGGTCCAGGGCCATGTTTTATGGCACTGACTCTGCTATCACAATCACCAACAGCAGGACCAACATTTCCAGGAACAGCCAAAGTATGGCCAACAACCCACAAAGAGGCCTGGCATGGGAGATTTGCCCAACAAGAATGCAGCTAATGGAACCAATCAGATTGTCTCTTTTAGCAGGCTAAATTCAAGCTATATGGAGAGGGAAAGTAGCTGAAAAACACAGAGAAGACAAGCAGCAGAAGTAACGAGGCAGTTATGTACCACACTAAGATGTCAAATGAGGTAAAAGGTTGTTTGTTTTTTTTTTTAAGGTAAAAGCACAGTCTGAGAAGGGCTAATAGCAGCCGAGAAGCCATACTCCTGCTGCTAAGAGAGTAACACCCAGGCACTAGAGTTGCATTACTTTTTCCTGGTTTCTCTAGTACTTAGTTGAAATCTACATGGTGAAGCCAGTCTGTATGATTATTCCTAGACTTTCCTAAGGCCGAGCCATTTCTCTCTTATCCCAACAATGCTCTCAAAGAAACCTCTCTTTACCAGCTATGGATCAATTTTAAAACTCTGCTTGCAACAATAAAAAGAGTAGCATGATGCTTTATAAAGGGTGCACATAGATTCACATATGTGCAATCAGATGACCTGGCAAACTGAGTGGTGGCTGGGCCTCACTTCCATCTTGCAGAATCTATGGTTTGAAGACATTGTGTTCTTTAGCTCCAGTTAACTGTCTGAGGAAGAAATGACCTTCAAAGAAGTATCTTAAACCTTACAGATTAATAATTCATATCATTACAATTATACAGTTAGAAACTGAAAAGAGATCCAGGGCAGATAAAGGCAACAAAACCATCTCCTTTAAAAGTTTCTTCCTCTGGTGTTTTTTTATGTATCCAGATTTCAAGGCAAATAAGTGATTTTGTCCACTTATAAGGAACAACAGGTAGTTAAGTCAAGACAGCCAGGCAAAGAAAGGATAAATTGGAAAATTATGAAAACGTGGTGAGGAAAGTTTAACTTGGGGATATAAATACTGAAGATGACTCACAAATTTCACTAAGTGCATTCATGCCTAACTCTAGACAATCCCAATAGCCCATCAAAGGAAAGAAGAATGAAGCTCAGAAAGTCTCAAACATCTATGACTGTCCAA
The DNA here is from genome assembly GCF_016772045.2 of Ovis aries. NCBI lineage: Eukaryota > Metazoa > Chordata > Mammalia > Artiodactyla > Bovidae > Ovis > Ovis aries. Next base: position 93,326,627 of record NC_056057.1, read on the forward strand.
ATGCTGGATTCCAAGGAATTCAGTAAATAATCTGAAGAACAAAAGGCATGAAAATGGCATGGCCACTCTCCTACAGAAGCTTATATAGAATGATCCTAACAATTTATATGTCAAAACCCCAAGAATACTACAAAAAACTCTTCTCCTCTGAAAGTTATTTTTTTTCATATAATTCAATCACTTGTTCACACAATGTTCCTAGTATTTGGCTATTTTTTTTTCTTAGGAGTATTCCTCACTTTTTCTTCTCATCCAAAATAAAAACTACCAGACACAACCAGGTACTTCGGAATTTAGATCTATCAAACCATCGATATAGCCAAGAAGAGTCTCAACTTTTTAAAAATATTATTTTTGCACAGCTTAGAAAGAAACTCTGTCTAAAAGCCACAGTTCCATTTCTCAGAGCTAATTTCTTTTCAAGATAATTCCACAGATAGAAGGAATTAACTAACATTCAAAACCTGAGTTGTAAAAAGAGTTCTATGCATTTAGGCTTCACCCTGGTATAATAATTTCTCCTCTGAAAATAACATTAGTACACACTCTTACACAGAAAGTGTTACCTGATTACATAGAGCAGGACACCCAGGCTGCAAGTTACTCAAGCATTCAAAGTGGGGTTGTTTGTTTGGGTTTGGCTATGTTTTTCAACCACATCATTCTACTGCTTAAACATTACAATGTTTTGTATACCAGGAATATGCTCAGATACCTGACGGAAGAATTTGACTGTCAGAGTCATGAAGCCAGGCAACCCAAGAATGGTAACCCTAGCACTTGATCTGTAGTTCAAATAAGAGTTTATCCAAACTGAGGGACAAAGGTTCTCTGGTGTTGCGATTATCCCCATACACAAAAATTTCTAAAATTGTCATCTTATAGTTAAAAAAACATGATCAATAACAGGCAAATATGCAACTGAAATCTCTCAGCAGATAATATAACAGTGCTTGGGCCTCAGCTGAAATGTGGAATACTGCCACTAATGACTATCACTGGCAAGACCTGTGAAAAGTACCGTTACTTATCTCTTCACGACACATTCACCAAAGCAATTCCTGACTTAGCCCAAATCATGCTCTCCTGAAGAATCCACTCTTTCTACAACTAAATACTTGCTTTTAAATAATTAGTTCATAATGTTTCAACTATGTTACTCAATATTCGCTCTATGTCAATATTTCACACATGCCCAAAACCAAAATATTGTGTGATATAACAGATACTAATGAGAATTTTAGGACAGATGGGTTGTTCTAAGGAGTAATGATAAAAACAAGCCTAACTTAACAATGAATGTGTTTAAAACTACCAATACCTTTTTCAAGATAAATGAAAGACACAGGAGTAGGAATGATAAGCCAGTAACATCAGATTAGAAGAAAACTGGTAGCAAGTAATAACATAGTTGGTTGTCATTTACCAATTAAACACAAAAGCAGCAGCTAAAATCTAATATATAGCAATGAACTCTCTTCTAAGGAAACATTTTCATTTAAACTTAACTTTACAAGGTAATAAAAAAAATCCCACATATATACTGTGAAATCCCACATTTATACTATGATTACTTATGGCAATCATATCTAACAATTACTGTAACATGACAAGGACCATCCTAAGTGTTTTACACGGATCTTTGGTTTTCTTCTAAGAACAACTCTATCAGGTAAGAAATATTACTGTAAATTTATAAATGAGGCTAACTAGGATGTAGAATGTTTAAATAACTTAGCTTGCACAATATCACATAATTAATTTGTGGCTCCAAAAATTTCACCAGTGAATCTACCTCCAGACTGTAACACCAAGCTGCCAACAAGTAATGCAGTCATACTTTGCAAACAATAAAATCTGCAAGTATAAGGTGCACTGATCAAGGCAACCCCATTTGTAGTCATACTTAGAGTCAAGTCTTAATTCTGTTTACTAGCTATGTGAACTTGAATAAACCTAAACCACTGAACTTCTCTAAGCTTCTATTTTCTATTCTGTAAAGTGGGGATAATAAAGGAATAGTTCTTACTTCATAGAGTTGTTGGTGGATTAGAGGCATCAGGTATGTAAAAGATTAGCAAAGTACTTGGTATATAGTAAGCACTCCATGAGTGCTAATTACTATCGGCTAATACTAAGAAATTCTCCTTATTACTATAAACTCTCATTTTAGTGCTGGCGGCACTTTCTAAAATAAATCAAATCTATCAATACTGAGATAAAAGTTTAGGAGATTAAGACCCAAACGTCTCAAAGTATATGACAGCACAATTTAGATGGAAAAGGTTACTACTTACTGTAACATCAAACATGTACTTATAGTGCCTGGGTATATATGAAAACGTATAAGACACTAAACAAAATTATCAAGATGTAGTTAAAAATACACAGTCAAGCAAATTAATTCTGCTGAGCATGCACAGGCAGTAAAACCTCCAAGTGTGAAGCAGATGCATCTTCAGTATTCAATAAATTCCCCTCCGTTTGTGGCATGAGAGTGGTGAATATATGCAGAGAAAGAAGCTTGAAAAATAATAAACCTGGCAAATTGAGTAGAGATTGATAAAGATTCAGGAAGAAATGAGCTCTCTTTCCACCCTTTTACCTTCTTAAAAATATGTTTTAGCAATCTTGGTACTAATGATCTGTTAATTAACCAGAAGAGAAAAAAGAAAAGATAAGAGCTAAAAGCTCAGCTCAGTCTATACCCCAACCAGTAATGCTGAAGACGCTGAACAGTTCTATGAAGACCTACAAGACCTTCTAGAACTAACACCCAAAAAAGATGCCCTTCTCATTATAGGGGACTAGAATGCAAAAGAAGGAAGTCAAGAAACACCTGGAGTAACAGGCAGATTTGGCCTTGGAGTACAGAATGAAGCAGGGCAAAGGCTAACAGAGTTTTGCCAAGAGAATGCACTAGTCATAGCAAACACCCCCTTCCAACAACACAAGAGAAGACACATGGACATCACCAGATGGTCAACACTGAAATCAGACTGATTATATTCTTTGCAGCCAAAGATGGAGAAGCTCCATACAGTCAGCAAAAACAAGATCAGGAGCAGACTGTGGCTCACAGTGAACTCCTTATTGCCAAATTCAGATTTAAATTGAAGAAAGTAGGGAAAACCACTAGACCATTCAAGTATGACCTAAATCAAATCCCTTACGATAATACAGTGGAAGTGACAAACAGATTCAAGGGATTAGATCTGATAGACAGAGTGCCTGAAGAACTATGGACAGAGGTTCGAACATAGTATAGGAGGCAGTGATCATGACCATCCCCAAGAAAAAGAAATGCAAAATGGCAAAATGGTTGTCTGAGGAGGCCTTGCAAATAGCTGAGAAAACAAGAGAAGTGACAGGCAAAGAAGAAAAGGAAAGATATACCCATTTGAATGCAGAGTTCCAAAGAAGAGCAAGGAGAGGTAAGAAAGCCTTCCTCAGTGTTCAATGCAAAGAAATAGAGGAAAACAATAGAATGGGAAAGACTAGAGATCTCTTCAAGAAAATTAGAAATACAAAGGGAAAACTTCATGCAAAGATGGGCACAATAAAGGACAGAAATGGCATGGACCTAACAGAAGCATAAGATATTAAGAGGTGGTAAGAATATTTCATGACCCAGATAACCATGATCATGTGATCACTCACCTAGAACCAGACATCCTGGAATGCAAAGCCAAGTGGACCTTAGGAAGCATCACTATGAACAAAGCTAGTGGAGGTGATGGAATTCCAGTGGAGCTATTTCAAATCCCAAAAGATAATGCTGTGAAAGTGCTGCACTCAATATGCCAGCAAATTTGGAAAACTCAGCAGTGGCCACAGGACTGGAAAAGGTCAGTTTCTATTTCAATCCCTAAGAAAGGCAATGCCAAAGAATGCTCAAACTACCACACAATTACACTCTTCTCACACACTAGCAAAGTAATGCTCAAAATTCTCCAAACCAGAAGTCCACAGTACATGAACCACGAATTTCCAGATGTTCAAGCTGGATTTGGAAAAGGCAGAGGAACCAGAGATCAAATTGCCAGCATCTGCTGGATCATCGAAAAAGCAAGAGAGTTTCAGAAAACCATCTGCTGCTGCTAAGTCACTTCAGTCATGTCAGACTCTGTGCGACCCCATAGATGGCAGCCCACCAGGCTCCCCCGTCCCTGGGATTCTCCAGGCAAGAACACTGGATCACAACAAACTGTTGAGAATTCTTCAAGAGATGGGAATACCAGACCAGCTGACCTGCCTCCTGAGAAATCTATATGCAGGTCAAGAAGCAAGTTAGAACTGGAAATGGAACCAAAGACCGGTTCCAAATCAGAAAAGGAGTACATCAAGGCTGTATTTTGTCACCCTGCTTATTTAACTTATATGCGGAGTATATCATGTGAAATGCCAGGCTGGATGAAGCATAAGCTGGAATCAAGATTGCCGGGAGAAATATCATTAACTTCAGATATGCAGATGACACCACCCTTATGGCAGAAAGTGAAGAACTAAAGAGCCTCTTGATAAAAAAGAGGAGAGTGAAAAAGTTGGCTTAAAAGTCAACATTCAAAAAACTAAAATCATGGCATCTGGTCCCATCACTTCATGGGATACAGATGGGAAAACAGTGGAAAGAGTGTCAGCCTTTATTTTGGGGGGCTCCAAAATCACTGCAGATGGTGACTCCACCCATGAAATTAAAAGATGCTTCCTCCTTGGAAGAAAAGTTATGACCAACATAGACAGCATTAAACAGCAGAGACATTACTTGCCAACAAAGGTCCGTCTAGTCAAGGCTATGGTTTTTCCAATAGTCACATACGGATGTGAGAGTTGGACGCTAACGAAAGCTATGCACCGAAGAACTGATGCTCTTAAACTGTGGTGTTGGAGAAGACTCTTGAAAGTCCCTTGGAATGCAAGAAGATCCAACCAGTCCATCCTAAATTTGGAAGGACTGATGTTGAAACTGAAACTCCCATATTTTGGCCAGCTGATACAAAGAACTGACTCATTTGAAAAGACCCTGATGCTGGGGAAGATGGAAGGTGGGAGGAGAAGGGGACGACAGAGGATGATATGGTTGTATGGCATCACTGATGCAATGGACGTGAGTTTGAGTAGGTTCTGGCAGTTGGTGATGGACAGGGAAACCTGGTGTGCTGCAGTAGTTCATGGGGTTGCAGAGTTGGACACAACTGAGCAACTGAACTTAACTGAGAAGCTCACAACAGAGGTCAAAGGAAAAGAGTGCAGAAACAAATTATAAGCGAGAAGAGGAAAGAATCTGGAAAGTTAGAAAAGCCAAAGTAATTGTTCTTGTTTAGTTGCTGAATCGTGTCCAACTCTTTGTGACTCCGCAGACTGTAGCCCACCAGGTCTCTATCCATGGATTTCCCAGGCAAGAATACTGCTGGGTTTGTAATTTCCTCCTCCAAGGGATCTTCCTGACCAAGGGATCAAAAAGCCTCTCCGGCACTGGCAGGTAGATTCTTTAATGCTGAGACACCAGGGAAGCCCAGTTTAAATGAAACACATTTTTTCCTACAATTCTGTCATGGGCCAAATGCCTTAGAAACCAAACAACTACTAGCCAATCTTAAGACTGCTGACACTTAACTCCTCTTCCATCTTGAGGTTTCCATTAGCTTTGAAAGTCAGAGAAGACAGAAAGAATACCACAAAATAGAAAAGGATTTTGCCTAACAGCACAGACAACTTCACACTGCCCATATCTTACAGCTCAGCCAGAGGTCAACTATGATACCCTGTCTGAATCATAACCCTGGTAATCTAAAGATTCTGTTAGAAAAGTAAATTCTAAAACTCCTAAGGACCTAGATTATTTCCCTAGGCCACTACAGGAAATCTGGAGACCTAATTTCTGCAGTTACAGAAGCACTTCAAATCTTTCTCAGTGGTCATGCCATTTGAAGACATCTTTTGTAACTTCATAGCAGGAAATAATACTTACTTGGGCCTGTATCTCCATTATCTATTTGCCATTAACAACTACTGGGAGTTCTCTCTCTATACCCACAAGCTCAAACCCATAGCAAAACCATACAACTCCCCCATTACTGCATCCATAGGCTCTCTGACCATAAAGCAATGTAACAAACACACATTCCTAAAGGTACTTTTCAACAATACAAGCAAGGTGCCAACTGAAAATTTGTTGCGTATTGTGCGTATATATACATAAGCCAAATTTTATATATATGGGGGTATATCTATATGAGCCAAAATTTATATATGTGTGTATACATATATATATATGAGCAAAATCCTATCTTTGTGTGTGTATATAAAAATAAAACTAGGCTAAAAATTAAGGATGGATAATTTATTATTCTTTAAGAATGTATACACTGTTTAAAAAGGTTCTGTTCTTGAAGCAGGGAGAAAGCAGGGGGAAAGGAACATGAACCCCAAAAATGGTTACTGTACATTCAAAGTGTATCTGCAATGTTAAACAATCAACACCTGCTTAGGGAATTCCATGGCAATCTAATGGTTAGGACTCCACACTCTTACTGCTAAGGGCCCAGGTTTGAAACCTGGTCAGGGAACTAAAATCCCACAAGCAGCAAGGCATGGTCAAAAAAATAAAAATAAAACTACCTGCTTAGTGTGAGCCATACTCATCCAGTTCTCACTTGCACTTTACAAACTTAAAAAGTTGATGTCAAGCCATACCTTTTATTGTTTTTCCTCTTCCACCAATATGATTTAGGAGTAAAAGACATCTTCAGGAAAGAAGTTGAATTCTATAGAAAAACTGTTGATCAAACAACAGCAAAGGTAGATAAAATTTGTACCCAGAGATAGATCTTAAAGTAAGGCATTCTTGATAGTTCTTTACCTGATTAACCACTGCTGCCCCTCACTCCACAACAAAAAATGCTACAAATACTTGCTTATACAGCCTACATGCAAAAAGCTTCTGGCACAAACTTCTTAGGCCATTTCTCAAAAGCCTCATCCTCTTGAGATGACAAAGCCCAAGAGTCAAAATAAAATCAAAAAGTTAAGGATGAAGATCAGAAAGGAATACAAAGAACAAAGACTTTCTAATCACTTCTTACATGTTCATTCTACTCTTCTTAACTGGTCCGAGTTCTCTAACTCCTATGTCTCCCATGATCCATTAATTTAGCTATTATGATAAAATATTCTTAATCTCCCCAGGCCCTTCTAATCTGAACAAGCCCTGACATAGCGGCCTTTTTTTTTAAACGCTATGACCCCGATGAGATCTTTTTATAGCCCTTGGAACCCTGATGCTCCCTCCTAAATTCCTGCTCTGTGGCCCTAATGTTATGACAGAGGAGACAAACTATGTGAATGGTCCTGTGAAAGCAACTGAGTGGAGGAAGGGGATTGCTGCAATTGGGCTCCACAAGCATCAGGCTATTTCTCTTTCTTCCCTACAGAATTTAAGAAGTAAAGTAGAAAGGAAAAGGCTGGCATACACATGGTAAGTTGCAGCAAAGAGCTACCCCAAGGTTTTTAGGAATCCTCATTATCTTTCCATTTGTTATAGGCAGTTAAGTCTGGAAAAATATCTTTGGAATGTCTTGTGTGTAGGGATGCATAAAAGATAACACCTTGCAAAAGTCAAACATACAGGTTTAATAATGTGCCACTAATGAAGATGGTTTATAAATGAAATAACACCTACACATTTAGTTCCCTAAATATATTATGCTATTAATCATTAAAGTTAGACCTATAAGTACAAATTTTCCATATGTGGAAAAGTAAATCTGTTTTTAAATTAAAGAGAAATTATCACTCTAACTCTTAAAAATAAAACGATCAGGATAAATTTCAAGTGTAGCCGCTCAGTCATTGAATAAATTTAAATTTGATAATAAAACATGTAAGTTTCAACCAATGCACCTTCGCTGAAGCACATTTAGCTGAAATAACTTCGAGTCTGGTTTATTTCCATCACATATAGTACATTTTTCCAACAAGAGCATGTACATTCAATATAGAACATTTCCAGCAAGTTACAGTCTTTCTACTTTCCTTTCACAGTATATTTTAGTGCAAAGCACTGGGAAGGGTAAATGCTTTTCTAGCTATAAAATCATTTTATTATGACCTTGTGGATCTTCAACATTTTAAAATTTTATATGAAAAGTATATAGATGGACAGGGTCCCTCCTAAGTTTACATGTGAAACTATATAAAAACACGGTATATTCTCCTGCTGTACCTTTAAAAATTATAATTTGACAAAAATTACTAAAAATTATTTTAAAATAAAGTATTCCCTAAAAAATACAAAATACTGATACACAAAAACCTGCCCAATATTTCATTAAAGATAGACGTACTTCTGTTTTCCCTAAAATCTTGATTACAAAAATGGACAAAAATTTATTATTTTTTAAATTTTTCAGTAGGAATCAAATATTATCTAAAGTGGTCATCTAAGATTTTACTTGGGAGAGGGGGAAAAAGCAGGGTATACACCCCAATCTTCCTTTTTTAGCAATATTTAAAGAAATAAACTAATATTGTAAGAAATGGTTGTGCAGGGATTGTCTGCATCCATAAAATTTCAGTAAGCTATTTACTACTGCCTTCATATTAACATCAGTAAATGTGCAGTCTTCAAAAAAACCTGAAAATTTAAGTTGCATCTATCATTAAAGTGCTTTGAATGAAATTTAAAGAAATACAGGGGAATGTTTAATTTTCATAAAAACCTCAGATGTTTACAAATGAAGAACGTGATGATCCATGGGAGAAAATGAACTGCAACTTTCCTGTAGTATAAATTTTAGAATAAAACCTGCAAACATTTAAGTGCTGTAGAACAAGTTAGAAATAAATGGATGTAAAAATAATTACAAATATTTAGCAGGCTAAATATCTATAATGTGCTGATATTAATTTATCTTTTGGTCCTAACATACACTCACTAGGAAATTATGTATCTGTACAATCCAGATAAAAATTCTGCCAAATGAAGCGGAACAAAACTAAAATCGCTAAGATAAAGTCTTTGTTAATTAAAAATCACCAGTGGTGATATTTTCTTCAGGTTGTTGATCACTTTAATCAACAAACTGTTGGAAAACAAAATTTGCACCATTTGTGTAGAAAACGTAGACCAAATGCACAAGGGTGGTTAGTTGATGGACTGTGATGACAGTACTTAATGTCACAGCTACTTGAAAGTGCTGGAAGAGGCAGTGCCTTAGAAACAAGTGGTTAGATGGTTATTATTTTAGTCAGAAAACAGCAGTTACAGTCATATATTTATCAAAGCTTTTTCTTTTTTTCCTCATAGTACCATTTGAAGATGTTTAGTGGTTCTAACACCAATTTATAGTCTTTCCACAAAAATGAACTCCAAACCTTTTCGTACATCACTTGAAGTTATCTGAGGAGAAATGGGAATAAATGAACACTTTTGAGTTTACCAATAAAACCTTATTTTTAGAATTATACAATAAATGACTTCTAAAGAATGGTTTCATCTCAAGTTTTCCACACACACAAAAAAATGTGATAGTCAAACCACATTTAACCTACTCAGCACTCAAACTAAGTATACTGCTTTAGAACCTGAATCCAAAACTACTTTAATACTAATTAAATATATTAAATGCCTTAATATGAAGGACACAGGTACTGAAGGTAAACTTTTAAAAATACAGGGAGATTTACGAAAACAAAAGGGAGTCTACACCTTATTTTATATTGCATTTTAAAAATCTACATTCGTTCCAAAACCCTCTAAAAAAGTAATATTATTTTCTTTTTCCCCAATAGGGATTTTACTTTTCAACACACAACCATAAAAAAAAAGAAAAAAACCCTACTTAATAATATTAACTATGTTGAAATGATCACCAAAAGTTTATTTAAACAAAAAGGTAAAAATAAAGAGGATCTGGGACCTAAACAATCACTTTCCATAGATCAAAACTAAAACACAGTAACTAACACATACTTCCAAGGAAAAGGGAAAATACTCCAAACTTTTGTTTATCGAGTTTTCCCCTTTGCCTGGAAGCACTATGTTAAATGTAAATAATAAATGCTAATTGTTCTAAATTCAATTTGGGGGTTGTATTTTTTCTGAGTGCAGCACTTTATTTAGCCGTCACAGATTAATTTTTACAATAATTACAGTTCCTCAAAAGACGTTTTTCCTATAATTATCGCCTTCACAAATTCATTCTAATATACTTAACTTTCCCACAATGTATTAATTAGTAGACTAAGTCACTGAATCAAATTAAACCTGTGCAAAGTTAGTTAAACAGAAGACTTCTATTGTAAACATAAGCCAATATTAATGTATATATTTTACAACATTGAGAGGAAATCACTGACCCTGTGCCATCTATCTATGACTATATTGCATTGTCCTGTGGAAGATTAAGTTCTGAAGTTAACTTTTGTTCCCAAGCCACTGGAATAAAGGTCACTGAAGAGGTAAATGCAATATGCACATCACTCTTGCAGTTCCCACTGCCATAAGATACATGGAAGCAAACGTGTTAAAATGGAACCAGCTATAAATTATGGTCAAATGATTTTTTTAGTTCGATGGGGGGAAATAAAGCAAAACTCTGTAACTGTTCCTCACCAGACAAGAGCCTTAGATCTTGTACTTCGGCCTTTGGTTTTGTTTCCTTCAGGTGAATTGGAAGCATTTGCCTTATGAGTTTTCTTATGATGTTCAAGATAAGTCTTTTTGGCAAATGCCTTTCCACATTTATTGCATCTGTGAAGAGAAAAGTTTTTTGTGACTTTTACTTCAATACCAACATCAGCTACTTCATACTTTTTACTAGGAGAGTTAGAAGTGCCATCATGTTTTGCATCACTATGTTTTGCTTCGTCTCTTGAAGGGCCTCTTTTTGTCACTTTATTTAGAACAAAATCAATGGGCTTTTTTATAGCTCTGATCTCTAAACTGGCTGTTATTTTCCCAAGATAACGGGATGACTTTTTATGAACCACAGTTATATGTCGTATCACATCACGCTTCCGACGAGTTTCGTAAGTGCAAAGAGGACACTTGTAGAATTTAACATAAATGTTATTCCCATCTGTGTGCAATTCAATGTGTTTAGTCAAGTTCTGTTTCGAAGTAAACTGACGTTTACAAAGTTTACAGTAAAGTTGCTTAAAATCAAAGCCAGCTGAAAGTTTTGGTTTCCTGGTTTTTTGCTGGCCACCTGCAGCAGACAGACTAGTTGATTTAGGGCTTTCAGAGTCTTGTTTAACTTTATTTTTCTGTGCTGCCGGTGTGTTCTTTTTTTCATTTGAATGATTTGTTCCCTTTAATTCATTCTGTGGAGAATGGGTAATGGAAGGGGGTGAAGATTCTACAGAATCTGCTGGTTCAACTTTAACTTTTATTTCTGAACTGCTGGCAGTATTATTGGGGCCTTTCTCTCTTTTAGAGTTTGTTCCAGAAAGAGTTATCTTGTGGACAATTTGCATATGTCTTTTAAGCATTATTTGTGAACTATATTTCCTCTTGCAAAGAAGGCATTTGCATGCAGTTAAATTGTATTCAGCCTTTGAAGACGACTTTTGTTTTCGAGTCTTAAAAGATTTTTTAGGAGAAACAGAATCCAGGAACAAAGGTTGCCCAGGCTTTGTTGCTATATCAGGAGTAATTGAATCCCTCCTTAGTCCTCTATGAACTTCATCAAAATGCCTCCTTACATTCGCTTTTGTAGCAAATGATTTACAACATACTGGACAACTCCTACTTAATGGAACTAGAACATTCTTACTGCGTCCTTTAGAGGACTGGTTTGGATTCTTTCGTGTTTCAATGTACTTTTTTAGTTCTTCCATCTTTTTCTTGTGTACTTTTCGAATGTGACGACGAACACCTCGTCTGGAATTGAAATCTTTTCTACAAAGACAACATATCAACTGGTGACCAAAATCAGAATTGTCAGAAGTTTCCAAGTCAGCCTGTGATTCCTGCGGTTGTTCATCAGATGGAGGTGCAATGTCATCTGCAACAATTTCAACAGGAGGGGGCTCTACAGTTTCCACCTCTGTGTCTGTAACTGGAACTGTTTTAGACTGTTCAGTGCTAGTTTCCTGTATTTGAACTTCAGGCTGTTCAGGAGTACTGCTTGACTCTGTGACTTCAGTGGGATTATCAGTCCTTGAAATATATTGAAACACTGCATTTTGATTAGTTTCTATAGGTTCTAGTTTAATAATGTATTCTCGCTTGTCCACACTTGGATATATGGCTTCTAGGAGGTCGTTTATGGCTTGGCTTTGTTTATCATTTACATCAGGAAGGTCTGTTAAGGAAAAAACAACATTTTAATCTGAAATAATTAGCCTGCTCTAGTCCTCTAATATTTTTAAATGTATTATTAACCTGTCTTAAAATTTATTATTAATTTGTATTTATTTTTACAAGAGTATTATCTGCTCAGTATTTTATGAGGCTAAAAAACTAGTACTGATTAAATTAAAATTTGCTTTAATTTAAAATTTCATCATGGTACACAAATGTTAAGGAATAGATACAATCTAAAGAGCTACTTAATATAAGGGCCCTTAATATAAAATATTTAAGCAGATGGGTATCCCAAACAATAAAAATAATACTTCATATTTTTAGGCTAGCAAAGGAAAGTCAAAAGTTCTCATAATCCAAGATGGATAAAATACCATGAAGTATGTTAGTATAAAAATCTTTTTTTTTTTTTTTTTTTTTTTAGAAAACATAACAGCATTCCTATTAACTTAATCCATAATAATCTAATCTAATTGTATGGGGACATTTGAACATCCTATGGAAAATGAAAAAGATTTTATAGGAAAACTTAGAAACATAAATGATGATGTATAGAAGTGTTGGTTAAATTCAGTCCTATTACATGTCTTAACATGGCACAATTCTATTAAACCAATGATTAAAAACTATAAATTAATTCCAAAAACAGAGCTAGTTTTATTTTCTTGTGCAATATAATTACTCTGTCTGTAGGCAACCTAACATTCCTATTGTAACAGAGTTGACTAACACTGGTTATGTTCCTACATACAATGCTAAAATCTAGCTACAAATACAGTATCAAATCTGATAACCACTTAGAAATCAAGAAATGACTTATCATAATTCTTCTGGTCTACTAATCTTTCTTTTTAAAATGGATAAAGTAGTGTCTGTAAGAAGAATACTTTCACAGAAGTATTTCTAGAATAAGTATCACAGAACAGTATACAGTAATCCAGCAAATCCATTCATCTATTTCCCTCTAAAATTCAACTAAACTTTAGTTCACACCAAAAACTAACACAGAATAACTACCAGAAAGTTAATTAAATTCCTACTAGTTCCTTAATTGCAAGGTTAGATTTGAAACTAATTTCTAGACTGCCTTTTCATTTACATCTCAAGGATAAAAGAAGTATAGTAAGATCTAACAGGGGTAGGAAAAACTTCAAGACAAACATGAAATTTTTGTTTCATCTATTTCCTATATTTTAAATCACTTCATACTAATAATTAAAGTGGTACTTTTGCTATTTGGAGTTTTGCACTCCATTCCCATCCCCAAAAGGTTAAGTTGAAAAATGCACAAAGTCCACAATGCAACTGAAATATCAAACTGACAAAATAACTTCTATATTTTGTTAAGTCCACAGAGTTAAGTCCCTGAACAAAAAACAATGAAAGTAATCTGTGACTCAATAAAATATGTTAAGGAATTTATGTTAGCTCTTTAAAGCAAGAAAACAGTATCATTATATACACTGCAACTTAATCATACACAGACAATATACTTAACAAACATTTGGTTACACAAAAACTTCATTACCTTACTACCTGCCTTCATTACATAAAGCTATTTCAGATTTCAGGTTAGCTTGCAACACAATCCAATTTCTGATAAAACTGAGAATAAAACTGATCTTCAAATCAAGACCCAGAAAACATTAGAAAGATTATCAATTATTTTTTAATGCTCTCCACAATACCTCCAAAATCAATTTATTTACTCATTCTTTGCTCTATTTCAACCTTCTCATTTACTTAAGGAGAATCTAAGTAAACAATGAGTCATATCTGGTAACAAGCTGCTAAGAAGTAAAAATACAAACACCCCCATCAAGCATCAATATTTTAATTCAAAATCCTGAATATAAACTGTATAGTTCACATAAACAATCAAAAACAATATCCAATGTTTTAATACAAATAAATGTAGTAAAAATCTAACTTCATTTATCTTTAGCAAAATCCAAGGGACAGATATTAAAAAATAGATATTAAATTATCTCTTTTAAGAAACCAAATATATAACACTGAGTCAAGTATTTTATTTTGTTCTCCATCACTAAGTCATCTGTAACCAGATACTGATACCACTCTAATGTGAATGTGCAGCTACAGTATAAGAACACATAGTAAACGCATAAATGAACATATGAACAAAACTTACTGTCATCCATCTGCAGACTTGGTGGGCAGTAGAATTTTTTATGGGTAATTAAATTTGGCAATCCTCTGAAGAGACTGCGGCATAATTTACATTCAAAAATAGTGTCCACGTCTTTTAATAAAATATGCTTAAGTTGTTTAGTTCCTGAGAAAAAAAAGAAAGCACAAAGGTAACTTTAACATGTACTTTTAAACTGGAAAATCACTGCTGACAATCCAAAAGTGTGGTTTTACTCTTTAAAACAAAATGCAGGCACTGCCAGTATCTACCACACTATACTCAAAAATAAGTTATAAACTACATTCTAAGCAAAATGTTATCACTTGGATGTTAGGACACCTGAAACTGATGGTCTTTTTCTAATTCAGCAGCCAATCAACTCCTGGGATGTCTTGGCAATGGTTCTAGTATCTGCTTGATCGTCACAATGACCTGGTAATAAAAATGTACATGACCCACTCCTGGAGATTCTGATGCAACAGACCTGGAGTGGTACAGAAGAATTAAATCCACCTCAACCCAAGTTTTTGGCTTGTTCTTCCAGCTCTCTTTTGTACTACGAAGTAAACATGAAGTAACACATTTCCCCCTGATTACTTAAAGAAGGTCAAAACTGTCTCACAAGATTGTCTGTGCCTTTCTTTTTAAATTCAGCTCAAACTACTTGCGGTTCTGGGCCAACATGGGATTATTATCATTTATCGGACAGTACAGAATCCTTGGTCCGTGGTTTTGAATTTTGCTTAGGTCTCTTAGTACCACTAGAAATTTATTGAAAGCCTTTCTCCCTCAAATACTCACCCTAATTGCAATTAATTAAATAGTGACAGAACTACTAGTTTAAAGCCTGTCTGCCACTAGACTATAAATTCCAAAGTGGCCAAGACCAAGCCTGTCTTATTTACAAAGTTCTCAGTTCTAACAACACTGAATAAATATTCACTGAAGAAAAGCCACTTATCTACAGAATCTAAGCATTATGATAGAAGATCAAAAGGCAGGCAGAAAATAAAGAGCAACAAGCCCCCCTGTAGTATTTAAAATAAAACACAAATAGAACCTCTTTTGTCACTGCTTCCTACTGGTGGTTGACACAGGTAAATGGACAAAATTGATCTCTGTTCACTAATTAATGAGCCTTCAGTTTCTTCAAAAAAATACAAAAAAGGAAAATAATATTGAATTAAATAGGAAAAAAAAAAAATGTCCTAAAAAAATACCATGAAGACTATCCAGGTACACAGTGACTATTAAGCTTTGGGACTACCAGAGAATAAACACAATCTCAGTGGCATAATTAATACTGTTCAGTTCAGTTGCTCAGTCGTGTCCGACTCTTTGCGACCCCATGAATCACAGCACACCAGGCCTCCCTGTCCATCACCAACTCTCGGAGTTCACTCAGACTCACGTCCATTCGAGTCAGTGATGCCATCCAGCCATCTCATCCTCTGTCGTCCCCTTCTCCTCCTGCCCCCAATCCCTCCCAGTATCAGAGTCTTTTCTAGTGAGTCAACTCTTCGCATGAGGTGGCCAAAGTACTGGAGTTTCAGCTTCAGCATCATTCCCTCCAAAGAAATCCCAGGGTTGATCTCCTTGCAGTCCAAGGGACTCTCAAGAGTCTTCTCCAACACCACAGTTCAAAAGCATCAATTCTTCTGTGCTCAGCCCTCTTTATAGTCCAACTCTCACATCCATACATGACCACTGGAAAAACCACAGCCTTGACTAGATGGACCTTAGTCGGCAAAGTAATGTCTCTGCTTTTCAATATGCTCTCTAGGTTGGTCATAACTTTTCTTCCAAGGAGTAAGCGTCTTTTAATTTCTTGGCTACAGTCACCATCTGCAGTGATTTTGGAGCCCAAAAAAATAAAGTTTGACACTGTTTCCACTGTTTCCCCATCTATTTGCCATGAAGTGATGGGACCAGATGTCATGATCTTAGTTTTCTGAATGTTGAGCTTTAAACCAACTTTTTCACTCTCCACTTTCACTTTCATCAACAGGCTTTTTAGTTCCTCTTCACTTTCTGCCATAAGGGTGGTGTCATTTGCATATCTGAGGTTATTAATATTTCTCCCAGCAATCTTGATTCCAGCTTGTGCTTCTTCCAGCCCAGCATTTCTCATGATGTACTCTGCATAGAAGTTAATTAAGCAGAGTGACAACATACAGCCTCGACATACTCCTTTTCCTATTTGGAACCAGTCTGTTGGTCCATGTCCAGTTCTAACTGTTGCTTCCTGACTTGCATATAGGTTTCTCAAGAGGCAGGTCAGGGGCTCTGGTATTCCCATCTCTTTCAGAATTTTCCACAGTTTATTGTGATCCACACAGTTAAAGGCTTTGGCATAGTCAATAAAGCAGAAACAGGATCCATAAAAGTTAAGCATTTCTGATTCAATCTTTTGCAATTTGTTTACCTTTAATTTTTAATTTTCATCATGTTACATTTTATCATCATTTTGAAGATGTTAGCCTTCAAATTTCTATTGCAAAATGATTACCACATTATCATAACTTTACTAAGTCTTCAGAGATTCCAATTCTGATATCATCTAGCTGTGTGACCTTAAAGCTGTGTGCACTTTGGTTTATTCATCTTATGAAACAAACCAAACCTATCTTTGGAGAATATGAAAGAAAATATGAACCTAAATTCCAGAAGAATTAAAAAATATATATATAATGAAATCATTTCTACCACTTCCCAAATCCAATTCAAAGTTTATTTCACGAGATCATACTACCACAAAACCAGAAAACATATTTTAAAAGATTCAGAAGATAACTTGGGTATTATTCATTGTGTAAAAGTAAGTTCACACACACACATACACTTCTCTAGTCTATTTCACATTATAAAATATATTGGCAATAAACTGCTTATATATTTAGTTCATAGTTAACCTCATAAGTAATTGACAAACTATGAGAGGTAGGCTGATGATAAAGAACACTTTAGATAAATTTCTGTAATTGATCTACATATAATTCTTAGTAAGTATAGGTGGGTGTATTACCAGACAGAAGAAAACATGGGGAAATTTTGCATATTTTAATCCTAAATTAAAAAACCAGCTAGACCCATACTACAAATTCAATTCTGCCTTTAAAGATACTAAACTGTTTAAAAGGATTGAAGGACACAGAAATAATCTGAATGAGGTTTAGCTATGACTAGAAACTACAACATGAAGTTATACATAAAAAACATTACTTGTAAAAACTAAAAAAGACTGCGCCCCTAAATCAGATATCATCTACCAGGTTATCTCAATCAACCATAACAAAAAAAAAGGTATTTGATTCAACCTTGACTAATTAATCTTAATTATCAAATCACAAAAAACACTCTACCACCCTCACACCACTTATGCGCACGCACACACACAGTTGTATTGATCCAAGCAAACCAAATTTCTTACAGGTCCTTGGATTCACCAAATTCTCTCACTTTTCAGGCCTTCTCCTATGTTTCTTTCTCTCTGCCTATAACATTCTCCCCATTTCCCTCGTCTGGCCCACTTCTAATAATCCTTCAGATTCCAGGTTACATGTCATTTCCTCCAGGAACCCTTCTCAGACCCCTCCTGTTTCCTGTTAAGAATTCTTCCCCTATACTCCTGGAGTACCCTGTACACCTATACCATATTATCTCACTATTTTGTGATTAGATACTTTTATCTTCATTAAACTGGAAACTCTAAGAGGACAGAAAAGATACCTTTGATGTTCACCACTGTATTCACAGCTTTCAGGATCACGCCTGATGGGTATTTGTTAGACATACTGGTGAGCTCTCTCCATGTTTAAGAAAATCTTCCCTATGAATTTTTTTAAAAGTCTCTATAAAGTTAACCAGAAAATAAAAAATGGGACCTGAGTGATTTTCCAATTCTGCTTACATGTATTACAAATGAGAAAAATAAGCTTTGTCCTCATTCCATAAACACAGGCAAAAATTATTCCTTAAGTTGGTTTCAGTTACCATTTAAGGTTTTGCTGGTTTCCCACGGGGACATAATGGCTTTATTCTAATCAGCTACCATTTTCTGATTGCTTTGCTCACTAACAGTTTGACACAGCCAACCAACTGTGCCTCTGGCAATAGTTAAAACCTACTATAACCTGAAAAAAGAGACAAGACAGCAACCAAAGTTCACCCAGACAGCAACAAAAATTCCTCCACAACTCTTAATCCTGAGAGAAAGAGAGCCGTGCTGCCTTACTCCTAATTATTCCTTTTCCTATACTGATAACTCTCTCACCTTACGTTTCGCAGCACTGTTTATAATAGCCAGGACATGGAAGCAACCTAGATGTCCATCAGCAGATGAATGGATAAGAAAGCTGTGGTACATATACACAATGGAATATTACTCAGCCATTAAAAAGAATACATTTGAATCAGTTCTAATGAGGTGGATGAAACTCGAGCCGATTATACAGAGTGAAGTAAAGTATGCCAGAAAGAAAAACACCAATACCGTATACTAACACATATATATGGAATTTAGAAAGATGGTAACAATGCCCCTGTATGCGAGACGGCAAAAGAGACACAGATATATACAACAGTCTTTTGGACTCTGTGGGAGAGGGAGAGAGTGGGATGATTTGGGAGAATGGTGCACCGAAACATGTATAATATCATATAAGAAATGAATCGCCAGTCTAGGTTTGGTGCAGGGTGCAGGATGCTTGGGGCTGGTGCACTGGGATGACCCACAGAGATGGTATGGGCGGGGGGGGGGGGGGGGGGGGGGGAGGGGTGCTCAGGATTGGGAACATGTGTATGTATGCGGATTCAAGTTGATGTGTGGCAAAACCAATACAGTACTGTAAAGTAAAATAAATAAATAAATAAAATAAAAATTTAAAAAAATCATCTTAGAAGTCACTACATACTACTTACATACCGTTTACATAGATCATCAATTCAGTATCTTTTGAAAAACCAGCCCTCCAAAGAGAAGGCTTTTGATGCCTGTAATTAATTAATGAACATTTCAGATTCTCACACATAATGGGTACTCAATAAAATTTAGTTAAACCTCATCGAAGGTTTAATCCTGTGCTATCAATTAAAGTAAAATACACTGTATATACTGATATAAAGGTTTAAAAAAATTTCTTTTCAAAAAGGATCAGTATTCAATTTCACATTAGGTTGTATGTCAGATGCTTGACATAACATCATATTAATTCTAACTCTTCTGTGCTAAGAGACAAGCCTCTGAAGAGACAGTAGCATAGTTTATATTCAAAAATAGTGTCCACATCTTTTAATGCAATATGCTTAAGTTGTTTAGTTAAGACAAAGTGAAAGTGAAGTCTCTCAGTCCAGCCTGACTCTTTGTGACCCCATGGACTATAGCCTACCAGGCTCCTCTGTCCATGGGAATATCCAGGCAAGAGTACTGGAGTGGGTTGCCATTTTTCTCCAGGGGGATCTTCCCAACCCAGGGATCGAACCCAGGTGTCCCACACTGCAGGCAGATGTTTTACCATCAGACCCAGCCCATCAGGGAAGCCCAAAGAGAAGCTTTCCTTTTCTCCCTTAATATACTGATATATTGGTGAATGACCCTTTTAAGTTGCAGCAGCAACAGTTTTTAAATAGTATATTGTATGCTTTATTGTTGATTCACACATGAACTCAGTTTCTTTGGGATGAGTGTTAAACCACAATATCATTCCCAACACTGCAAGCAAATCTGTAATTCCTGTCACACCTGCTGAATTCCAAGACCAGTATGAAGGGAATTTCTAACTGATCATCCATCCTTAATATAAGAAAACTTCAAAATTGTTCTCTTAAAACCACTACCTACAAGGGTTGGTTAAAAAAAAAATGACTAAATTAATTATGAACACTGCAACATGCTACAATATATTTATAAGCAGAATGAAATTATTTTAGTGCCTATCTGGTGAAACATTTGTTTAGTCTAACACATATTTACTGAACACCTATTAAATACCAGGGATAATATTATTCACTGAAGACACTAAAGTGAAGGATATGATCTATGCCCTTGAGAAATTCCCAAACCAATATGAATGGCTGCTCTCCTAGCAACACAGCCTCAGGTGAAATGCTTTGAAGATGAATGTAAAAGCAAATAAAATAAAGCTACATTTTTCTTATCTATCCCCAAAATATGCAATCTGATTTTAAATTTCCTACAATGGCTATGTATCAACTAAAAGCAAAAAGTTCCATCATATAATACAGCAGATATGTACCTCTGGTAAGTCATACTTTCATCCCAAGCTTTTGCTTACAGAATCAGGACTTAGGCATCACCATCCAGTCACAGTTTACATTAACTGAAAGAAATGTCACTTTAGCAG
Source organism: Ovis aries (assembly GCF_016772045.2). Taxonomy (NCBI): domain Eukaryota; kingdom Metazoa; phylum Chordata; class Mammalia; order Artiodactyla; family Bovidae; genus Ovis; species Ovis aries. Next base: position 93,347,451 of record NC_056057.1, read on the forward strand.
TGAAAAAAACAAACAAAATCTCTAAGAAACTAAAGACCAAACAAATTTAGTTAGATAACAGTAGCGAAAATCACACAAAGCCAATTCTCACTTTTCACTATAATTTACTTCTCCCTAAGTTGGAGAAGACTCTTGAGAGTCCCTTGGACTGCAAGGAGATCCAACGAGTCCATTCTGAAGATCAGCCCTGGGATTTCTTTGGAAGGAATGATGCTAAAGCTGAAACTCCAGTACTTTGGCCACCTCATGGGAAGAGCTGACCCACTGGAAAAGACTCTGATGCTGGGAGGGATTGGGGGCAGGAGGAGAAGGGGGCAACAGAGGATGAGATGGCTGGATGGCATCACTGACTCGATGGATGTGAATCTGAGTGCACTCCGGGAGTTGGTGATGGACAGGGAGGCCTGGCATGCTGTGATTCATGGGGTTGCAAAGAGTCGGACACGACTGAGCGACTGAACTGAACTGAAAATTAACAGAGAGAGGAATGGATTTGGAGTTTGGGACTAGCAGATACAAACTATTATATATAGAATAGATAAACAAGATCCTATTGTATAGCACAGGGAATTATATTCAATATCCTATAATAAATCAAACTGGAAAGGAATATGATAAAGAATATGGATACACACATATATAACTGAATCACTTTGCTGTATACCAGAAACTAACACAACAATGTCAATCAACTATATTTCAACTTCAATTTTTTTTTAAGTTAATAGAAAGGAGGGAAAATTGGAAGACAAAAAGTCACCAACATGATCCTAGAAGGACTGACAGAACTACAGGACTGACAGAACTACAAAAAAACTCAAGCAAGGGGCAGGGCACAGTCCAGGTAGTACCTGAATCCTGGCTTCAGAGCTAAGAGCCTGTCTCAAGTCACCCAAGCATTAGAGATTTCAGAGTAGAAAAGCTGTAGGTAGGTGCAAAACAGGTAGCCTTCTAAAAAATATGGGATATTTATATATGGACAGATGTCAAACAACAGTAGAATGTACTGTTTAAAGCCAAAGATACCTAAATACCCAGTCAGCTACCATTTGTATCAGGAAAAAAGTTAAGGGATATATGTTCATATATGGGCAGAGACTCTCTGGAAGAAGACACAAACCATGTATTAGTACTATCTGAGCAAAGACACTTATTTCTATATTTCTGTATATCCTTTTAACCTCTGTATTATTATTTTTAAGCCACGGGTATATATTAAATACTCCCAGGTGGCTCAGTTGAGTCTACCTGCAATGCAGGAGACACTGGTTCAATTTTTGGATTGGAAGATCCCCTGAAAAAGGAAATGGCAACCCACTCCAGTATTCTTGCCTGGGAAATTCTATGTACAGAGCCTGGCGGGCTATAGTCCATAGGGTTGCAAAGAGTTGGACATGACTGAAGCCACTTAGCATGCACACACACATGTATCATGTAGTCCAAAAAGAAAAGTCTATTCAGATTAATTTTTAAGTCAAGCAGATTAAAGTAGAGATTAGAAGTCAAGAAGTATTTGTAATTTAAAGTGAGGGAAATAGTCCAAAGCTTAAGTTGAAGTAGGAAGCAAAGAAAATGAGTCAAAACTGGTCAAGCAGTCAGTACAACCAGTCAGTACAGCACACATGAGGCTGGTGGACCAAAAAAGTTAAGTCAACTCCTTCCTCAGCCTTTATGAACGTCCAGCTTAGGTAGGAATTAAAACCAGGTCATAGAGAGCCCCGTATAGGCAGAAGACCATAAATTCCTTAAACAGAGCTGATACAGGAGTTGAAGACAACTATCTGAGCTTGAAGATAAAGAGATATCCTAACACATCATTACTGCACAACCTGGCTGAGCTTCTGAATGTTAACAAGAGGAAAAGCATGACTTCAAAGTTCTATCTTCAAATACCTGTCAGATACAAAACACCACTATAGCTCTTTAAATGAAATGTGTATGACCAAGCCATAATGGAAACAGCCTAGAAAGAGATTAGTTACTGAGGGGCTGCTTGGGAGAAACTTAGAAGTCTCAGAATGAGAAGGTATCTTAGACCCTGTCATGTGGTCCAAACTTCCATCTCATCCTCCCAAGGTTTCAGTCAGCAGAGGCTTAAATACCTCTCTGCTAAAGAAGAGCTACCTTAGGAGACTTGAGATTATCCAGATAGGTAAGAGATTACTATCCTCAGGAAATCAGAATTACTTAGCTATGAGATACACTAGTAAAGTAAAACAATTCTTTTTTAATCCAAAATTAGTTTCTTTGTACCATTTAGCATATTTCTAAACCATCTCTAATTAAATAATTGAGTACTTAGAATTTATATTATTTTCAAAATTTGTTAAAAAAAAAAAAAACTCAGAAGGCAAATTTGCCAGAGACATTTTAGAAAGAGCACATTATCCATTTCACAATCCCTTCCTTAATCTTAGTAAAGAAATGGCAAACACAGAAAACCAATACAATCATAGTGCAGTGAGAAGACAAATAATTTCAGTTTTAAATATTCACCTTCCAAGGTTAAAAAAATATACAGATTTTGGGTACAAGATCTTGTTGAAAAGGAATTTTTTTCAAGATAAAAGCACAAATAAATGAAACAATTCTAACGTCTTAATCAAATAACATTGTAATAAACTGAAATACTAAAATTTCAAATTGCAAATTTTTAAAAAAGAAACCTAAGGCAAAGAATATAACTAAGTGTGAAGTTATTATCTTCATTTCCACGATATGAGAAAGAACAAAAAGAATTTTTATCTCTGTACTAAAAGTAGCTAACAGAAACTCTTACTGCAATTAAAAACTAACCATTTTTCTGTTATGCCAGAAACATACTTAAATGTTGCCTCTAATTAGTAAAATTTTAACTGTATTTACCATAGGAGAATTTGACCTATTAGTTATTTCTGTTAACCAAGAGCAATTATCACAAGTAAAAAGCAATAAAAAAACACAATAAAATATGTTATACCACCGTCCAGCATGAGTACAGGTATTTGTTATAGCATACATGAAATACTGATATAAATACATAAAAGCAACGCCATGAGGATTATAGATGAAAAGTGTTAAGAAATGACTCTCAAGAGTCAGAAATTAACTTAAAGGAATAATCTGTTTTTTAGAATCCTAAAATAAATCAAATGTATACTATTTCCCTTTAAAAAGATTTAAAAACAAGCACCTTAAAAAATTTCTCATCAATACAAGTGGTTTCATACCAATTCTCTAAATCTCAAAATTTTTTTCATTAAGATACAGTAACCTTTAAAATAATAACAAAAGGTATTCTAATCCTTAAACTTAGGATGTCCATCACTTAGGTGTCCATCAGTCATGTGCGTTTGCTAGTTCATACTTGATTTAATACCCTACAATGTCAAAGAAGCCAAATCCACAAGTGGTAGACAAGCGGATATAAGAATCACAACAACCTACTGACAGGACTTCTAATAGTTCTCAACCATTTATACTTAGTGAGCAATACCCATTTTAGAGCGCTGGATTGTAACTGCACAAATATACTTATTATATATCCATTATTATAGTAATATAATGGAAAGAAAAGCTAAACAAATATATCTGAAGATATCAGGGCTAGAATAAGTCTTTTTTTCTATCACATGCTCTACTTAAGATACTGAAACTCCAGGGTTAGGTAGGAGATGGTGAGTTACATAAACAGAGATGATAAAGTAATTAATCTAGAACAAGAGACATCTCAGACATTCCGAGTAAATAATCTACCCTGCCAAAGCTCATAAAGACCTTGTATAATTTAGTACTGCCTTTTGAGAGTTTATAAAGACCATGCCAAAAAATAACAATGAATCTTTAAGAGACACTTTACCAGCAAATATACCATATATTTCTTTAAATCATTCTAAACACTTTTAAAATTAGTATATAATAATATAATACTGAAAAATAATTTCTAATCAAGCAATATTTACTCATCCACTTTTTAAAAATGACAATCAAAAGTATATTATAAAGAAAATCAATGTATATATTTCATTTTTAAAAAATTATTTCTAAGGATTTCTAGGTAATTTTAAGGTACTATGTGAAGATTGAAAATACATCCTAAAACATTCATACCTGATCGAAAGCACTCAATTATTTGCTGAATACCAGATTTGGATGTCTGTAGTGGTTGCTGTAACAAAGGAGCATCTCCAGGTTCCAGGATATAAACTACATGGAAGACAAATACCCACCCCAATCCCCACAAAAAAGGGTTATTTAAATCATTTACTATTGAAGTAAAACAATGGTTTGCTATAATCATGTTAAATGACAATCACACTTTTTTGTATGTATTTCACCATTAGCTTTTTAAGGCAAAATAAAATAATGGTACACATATAACTACAATTTTTCTCAATTCAAGGTAAAACTAAGGCTGCTGAGGCTATGCATTAAGTTCAACTGCAAAGATCTTACTATTTTGGTGTTATTTAGTACATATTAGTCGTATTTGCTTTTTTTATTCCCCTTGAAGAGGATCTACTACATTTAACCAAAATTCTAGGGCAATAATAGCCTAGCCACCCCTCATAAACCATTCCAAAACTCTCCAGACAATCTAGTACAGCTCTCTGGCAATTATGAGAGCAAAATTCAAGAACCACTGCCTAAGGAAAGAACTGGTCAAGTGCACAATGACAGATGTATAAGAATGTTCACTACAGCACTCTGCAGCACTATAAATAATTGAGAAAATTTTCAAACAACTTAGAAGTCTCTAAAAAGGAACCAGACTAAATAAACTATGAAATATCCATACAACAGAACCTCTCACGGCTGTTACACAGCATGAGCTAGACCTACATGTGCTGACAACAAAGGATGTCAATAATACATTGTTAAGCAACACAAGCAGGTTATAAAATATGATCTCAATTATACTACTATATATTTCAATAGCTACAGAAATAAATTTAATATATATGTGTGTTTATGTATAAATGCTAATATAAACACAAAAAGTCTGGCGGGACAGTGGGATACCAACAAAACTTAACAAAGGTTCTTTCTGTTGGGTCGGGTTTATAGAGGTGAAAAACTTTCTGCCTCACACTTCACTAGCCCAGGCTTTTGGAAGTATGCATTTTAGAAAGAACGCATTTCTTATAATAAGTAAAAATAATATTCCCATTGTAAATATACAGAGGTCTACATCATCCCTGCTTGCCAACACCCCCAGATTATTAGCATAAATATATAATAAAAAAGGCTGTAGTAATAAGAAACAAGGTAACTGAAAAAGAAAACTGAGTTTTCCATTAGCCATCAGGTAGAGACAGTTGTGGTGGAGAAAAAGCAGTCATTTTAATCACCTCTTTTAGACATCAGGTAGAGACAGTTGTGGTGGAGAAAAAGCAGTCATTTTAATCACCTCTTTTTTCAGTATGTTATGTTTTACCATTTTAACCCAGATGATGTTTTACCATCATCTGCTCAGTGTTGAGAAGATAAGGAGGGTTACTTCAGTAATGGGTGCTGCTACTGCTTCAGAGCCTGGGCCTGGAAAGCTCTCAACTGTCTGATAAGGGGGATAAAGCCTGCCGTGCTACGTGTATAGACACAACCTTAAGAGTCTCTTCTAGGCTTCAACTCTTAAGTTCAGTGTATACAAACAGGAAAAACTATGTCTCAGGAACAAATCATTCCATTAACCAAAATTTTCCCAGTTTTGAGACACTTTAGGGGTATTTTAAAAAGCATACACACAAATACAACTCATTTTGAGAACATGTAACATTAGCACTAACTGCAGTAGTTAAGAAAACATTCCAGACCTGGACTGACTGTGCTGAAATTCTTTTTTTTGCCATTTACTAGATACAGCTAGGGCAAATTACACTCTCTATTTCTCTATTCTCATCTCCAAAATGTGAATATTAAAAGTACCTAAATCATAGAGTTGTGTGAGGATTATATTAGCTAATGCAGGTTCCTGGTTAAATCGGAGCCTGGAATACAGTAGAGACTCAATAAATGTTTTATCACCATTATCATCACCTACAAGTCAACTGCTTTCCTGACACCAAAAATGAAAAATCTCTTCCAAAATCTAAGAGAAGCAGAATTCAACCCCTCAGAGAAACAGCAGCAAACGTTTGTAAACAGAGTGATGATATCACTTATTTGGATTAGATGGATCTCTTTCTAGTATCTGTACATTCTAACAACCAATAACTGATTACAAAAACTAATAAAAGATAGGGTGGAAATTATACAATTTTAAAAAGTCCCAAGGTCTGACTCTCTAACTGGCAAAAATTCTATAAAGCAAGAATGAAAAAAGAGTAACAAATAAGGGAGAAATATGATAAAAAAAAAAAATGGAAACTTCTCTTCAGCACCCCCTTTCCTCACTTAGGTACATGCTCCAGAAACCTTCCACTAATTTCCACTTCCACATGACAACATCATTTTAAAGCTAGAGCAAAATTTTGTTACTCATCACCATCACTGGTACCACCAGAATACATACACATCCTGAGACACCATTCAAAATAACCCCAGGGTTAGTTTTGTTATGAGTGGAATATCCACCTGGTATACACATCTGTATAGGTCCCATTTCTTTCTTCATTTGAAAACATATTCTCAATCCTAAAAAAACTTTTTATGTCAATATTTTATAAAATTTCTTCTTGCATATCCTATCATCCCTCCCAAGACCAGGTCACATAACCATTAAGGAAAAAAACAGCACCTCCCTCCAGCCAAAAACCCTAAAGTCTCAGAGGTTAACATCTTTCTTTACATCCTTCCAAGAACACACCTCCCAGAATCACCTACTTGCGTTAACAGTCTCTCCTCCCTTAACACAAGCCTCTCAAGATATTCTTCAACCTAAGATGTCTGAGATTTGCTTACAAATAGTAGTGAGCAGGAGAGCAGTTGGAAGATATAGAAGGAACTGTGGTGAGGGGAGAATACAGATCAAAAGTAATTGTCCACATACTCACATACTGATAACCGATGGACCTGTGTGTTGGTTACGTAAGGTTCCAATAGCATTCTACCTTTGAATGTTTGAAAATTTTTCTAACAAAAAAACTTTCTTAAAACATAACTAAGAATATACTTTACATACGAGCTTATAACACCACCACTCACTACAAATTGATCCAGCCTATCAAGACCTCCCCAGAAACACATTGCTCTCTCTCATTCAGGAACTCACCTACTATTCATAATTCAAACGGAGGACAGATCTCTCAGCAGAGTTCATTAAAAGAACTTCATAAACATAATGTCATCTTCTTCCCTCCATCTGAGGGCAACCTCTTTTTAAAACTACCATTTCTATTCCTCTCAATACTGGAAACATCCTCTCACTTGGTCCTTTATCTTCCTGTGAAATAATGACAATTAAAACTACCTCATAAGTTACACTTCTACCTTTCATATGAACTAAACCCTCAGAAAGTGTTTACTTCTAACTAAAAAAGCAAAGAAATACCAACCACTTTTGACCTAACAGTCTGAAAAATAAACTGCATGGGAAAAGTTTCTGGCAAAATAAAGCTGAATTTTTAAAATTAAAGCAACTTATCTGACTTTGTGTTAATGAGGGAGGAAAAGAAGCACAAGTTTCAACACAAATTTAAAAGTTCATCTCTGGAAAATATCTTCAAAGTATCTAGAAAACTTTATCAGAATATACTAAATAAGGTATGGTCACAAATTACCTTATCTGTGTACTTATTTACATCCATCCCTTTCCACTCAAAGGTTCCATGAAGGAGCAAAATTATCTGTTGTGTTCACCACTTATATCCACATTGCCTTGAACAGTGCCTAGCACCTAACTGGTACTCAATAAAGACTTGTCAAAGAACTAAATGAATGACAAAATACATCTCTACCTAAGCAACAAGCTTTAATATGATTTAATTAACTAATTCAACTTAAAGACTTCTCAGAAAAATACGGAATAAAAAGACAGTGGAAGAGGCTGTCTTCCAGTGGAAAAAAAAAAAAGAGTGGAAGTATAAGAAACCATTCACAGTTTTCTACTTCAAAACTAGTAAAATCCATTCAACAATTGGTAAACTATAAGGGATATATATTCACTTCAAATACACAAAATGTGCAGTAGAAAGGATGATGAAAGGTAGGCAAATCAGGGAGCAAGTGAATAAACACTGGATTCCACTCTGGGATTGCCTGTTTTATTAGCAGAGGTTATTATTTTCAGCAAATTAGTGGGGACAGGGTCATAGTACAAATTTTATTCTAACATGTACCAAAGTTTCCAGACAATATAAGTTCTTCCCCTTTAACACCACCATTTTTTTCCCCATTAATCAAAACGTACTCTAAATTAATTTCACTGTGACAAAACCAAGTACACTGGGTGCAGTTAAAATACCCCAACAAGAAACAAGCAAAAGTACTAAAAAGTCCTAGAACTTTTACATCAAAAATAATGCTCAACAACTGCCTTTGAACTTAACAGAAAAGCCTTTTGTTGGTTTAGTGACAGTGTATATTCAAGGATTCTCTTTTAAGCTGTACCTCTAAATGTTTCTAATAATGCACAAACCTCTAACAAGCAGAAAAACTATCACTAGTTTATACATCACATTTTATTAGTGTTCTAATACTCCTTGTGAGATTCCAAAAAATACCTTTTTAGTTTCATAAAGTCAACTAAAAAACATCCCTCTGAACAATATCCTAAAAATATTTATCTTAAATAATCAGATTTTGCAATCCTGTGTTCTGTCCAAGATCTTTAAGAGGTCGCACTTAATACCTCATTCTCCCAACAAGTTGACTTCCACAAACTTTCCTTAGCCGAAACTAAACTCATTCTTAGGTTTAAGCATTATGCTCTTTTTCAATACTGTTTAAGCAGAAGAAATTTCTAGTTTTTAAAAGTTTAAATGAAACAGCTTTCATAAAAATAAATGGTAGTATTCTAATACTACCTAGTTTTTCCTTTCGCTTCAGTTTTAACCATTCACAGAGCATGAGGGTATACTACTAGCTACAAGCTGCCTTGAAAGGGAAGGAAAACGGATTGAGTAATCGATCTTGTGGAAAAGATTTAAGGTGACACCAGCAGTACCTTTTTGAAGGGATCAAGCAAGGGAGATCTCTTGTTTGTACAAGCTTTTAGCTTCATAACTGGTTTTATGCTAGGGGAAATTATAGCCTGCTTAGTTAGGAATGACTTCTTGGGCAGGAAGAAAAGAAAACAGAGAGCAGAGTGGCTCTGATGGAGACCAAAGCAACTGGAGAAGAAAGGGGTATACCTGGTTCACAGCATCCGTGATGATGGTGGTCAGTCTGACAGTACTTGTCCCTTAAAGGCATTTTCAGTGGGCGCGACCTACTTTCCTTTCACTGTAAGAAGCTCTTCATTGCGGCTTGGCTGTTGAAAGAAGCACAAACCCGTCACTCACCCTGAACTTCCTGGGGGGGCTCTCGCTGCATTTTCCAGAAACGTTCCCATCACCCACCCTCCGCTTCCCCTCCAGCGCCCTGCACCTTCCTCTCCAACTGAAAAATAAAAACGCACGAAGGCTTCACCAGCCCGAACTCCCGCACAGGTTCATCGCCCTACCCGGAAACGCAGCCCCGGGCGCGCAGCGCAGGGCGAGGGCCTGGCCGGCTGCGCGGGCGGCGGCGACGGCCTCGCCTTCCCGTGCGGGCGCGCGCGGAGATGGAGGCGCGGAGCGCAGCGGGCACGGCCAGCGCCGGGGCCCGCGGGGCGGGGGGCGCGGCGGCAGCCGAAGGGTAGCTCCCGCCAGCGGCCGGCCCACACCGGCCCTCCCGCTACGCACGTGCGCAGGGGTCTCCCAGGCAGAGCCCCGGTCCCCCAAACCAAGTGCGCCCAACTTACTGAACTCCTGGGGCGGGCCGGCGGGCGGGCGGAAGGAAGGAAAGCAGGCCGGGCGGCCGCGGGGACAGCCTGGCGTGGGAGGCGGCTTCGGGCCCCACCTGGCGCAGCCTCGGCGGACCGCGCGAAGGGACCGGGGTTCGGGCCCGACGCGCTCCCAAAGAGTCCCCGCCGACGCTGACGCGGAAGCGCCACAGCTCACCACGTCCCTCCGCGGCCCGAGGCGACGCGGCGGCTCACGGCGTCCCTCCGCGCTGTGGAACTGGGCGGGCGGGCAGCGCGCGGGCGCAGGCAGTTGACAGGAGGAACCGCCCCGCAGCCGCTGCTGCCGCCACCGAAGGAGCTGGAACCGAAGAGGGCAGGACCTGAGGCGCCCCTCGCCCGGGCAACGGCTGCCGCTGGAGCCCGGCTCCCCCCCAGCGTCGCTCCACCTGCAACGGTCCCTCAGGCTTTTGGAGAGGGGCGCGAAAGGATGGGGGTTTCCCCCCACCTTGGGCCCTTTCTGGTAGTAGTTGTTGTTTCAGGAAACTTTATTAAGTCAGTCTCTCGCTTTCTCGGTCTCCCCCTCCCCGAAGAGCCTGAGCTACCGCCGCGGAGCGAGTAGGAAGGGGGAAGCAGAGACTCTCCGGCAGCGACAGGGAGCGAGTGACTGACCCCGGACGGAGATGGGGCGAGGGCAGGAAGTGACAAGCTCTCGGAGTGGGTGGGGGGAGTGTGGCCGGCACGCCCGGGAGCGTCACGCGCATGCGCCCGGCCCGGCGCCCCCGCCGGTGGGGAGGCGACGCGCGGCGGCTGGGCAGGGAGAGGGAGACCGGGCTGGTGGCGCGGGGCCGACAGCCGGGTGTCTTCGACCCGCGGCTCTCGCAAGCGTCCCCGGCGGACGGGGGGCCGAAGTCCTGGGCTTCGCGGGCCAAGAGGTGCGAGGCCACTGGTGCGGTGGTTGGGGCCGGGAGACGGGCTGCTGGGTAACCAAACTGTTGCTATCGCTTTGGAACCGAAACCGGGAGGCTTGGAAAAGCAGGGGAGAGAACTGTAGGAAGAGGCTTGGCAAATGCGTAAGCCGTAAATCGTGGTGATTCCGAAAAAGTTGTCAGCGCATTTATAAAGGGTACAAGTGAAACTTTTTTTTTTCTCTAACCCAGCAATTTCTGAAGTGTTCTTCTCAGAGCTTTATCAGGTCTTTGGGAGGAAAACAGTCTAGTCCGTGGAAGATAGGTATTGATCGCAGCTGCGCTTGGCGTCTGGCATCTGAAAGCGAAGTTGGGTCACGTGGGCAGTACTCACTTTTTCTTCTCTTCGGCGCTTATCCTGCTTGGAAAACCCCCCAGGATCGCAGTGGTCTGTCAAATTCTGCAACCCCGTGTGCCGGTGCTCGAGGGTGGGAGAGCCGCTTCCCCCGCCTTCTCCCCGGCTCCAGAAGCAAAAATGAAAATTTTAAGAAAGAAAAAGTCCACTTAAAAAATCTCCACCCGCCCTCCCCCACGATCCACTGAAAACGTTCATGATTAAGTTGCCGGTTTTCGGATCCGTGAAAACGTTTAGTAGACAGGCTCTGTATGTATTTTGGAAGAACAAACGAGTGACTGAAATCTATTTTCAAAATTCAGAGTTTGTATTAGGTCCAGTAATAAATGTTACTGTAAATACACTGAATGGAGTATTTGCATAGATCTGAGTGATTTTAGCAGCCAAATAATAGGGGTGACAGGAAAATGATACAAAAATTATCTTTTTAAAAAGGAATTCCACCTGTTCATTCTGCACACTTAACTGGTCAGCATAGTATATTTGATCATTTTTGTCTGTCCCATTGTTAAGCAACACAAAACAAACTAAAATGAAATGGATCTAGGTGGTCAGGGGGGCGGTCCAAGAGGGGATATGTGGGCATATATATATATATATACACACACACACACACACACACACACACATATAGCTGATTCACTTTGTTATATGGCAGAAGCTAACAACATTGTAAAGCAACTATTGTCCCAATTAAAAATGAAATGCCACAATTTCTAAAAGTAAAGTAAGCTGCATCCACATGATAGTGTTTGTCATACAACCAGTAAAATATTTTTCTTATATTTTCATGCTAAGTCTCTTCAGTCCTGTCCAATTCTTTGCAACCCAAGGGACTGTATCCCACAAGGCTCCTCTGTCCATGGGATTCTCTAGGCAAGAATACTGGAGTGGGTTGCCATGCCCTCCTCCAATCTTCCTGACCCAGGAAGGGAAGCTGCATCTCCTGCAGCTCCAGGCACTGCAGGTGATTCTTTTACCACTGAGCCACAGAGGAATATGCTTATGCAAAACAATAGAAAAAAAATTTTAATGTGACCCTTAACAGTGGAATTTTTATTTTAACACTGGAGATCCTTGGTAAAATTTGAGGTGAAATATTTTTAAGTTTTGGGAGATCTACCTGAATAAGCAAATTTATCATGGGCTTAAAAATGAATATACAATTTTAAATTTTCATGAACATGAAAAAGCGTTACTTCAGATAAGTGAAAGTTACAAGTATTTGCTGACCAGATGTGAATTAAAGATGTTTATATTTCAAAGTGGTCATCACTAGAGAGTCCTCAAAATTGTATGCTAATAGAATAAGTTTTAAATATTCTGAAAAATTAGGATTATAGACAAAATTGGAATGTGCATATGGGTAAAACAAATATTGAACACACTGAATCATAGAATTTTAAAGATGAAGCCATGGAAATTATCTGGTAACATTCCTTACTTTGTACATAGAAAACTGAAACCCAGAGAGGTTAACTGTGTTTTCTGAAGGTCACATAGTAGCAGAACTGCGTCTAGAACCTAGATCATTCCCTTTATAAAATAACAATATTAGTATCTGATATGTTTTGAGTAATTAATGTTTTAGGTTCAGGCATGAAGTCATTTAATTATATCAACAATCCAATGAGATTTTGTTATCCTCCATTCTTCAGGGGGAGAAACTGAGGCACAGAATGGTTCAGTTCAGTTGCTCAGTCATGTTGGACTCTTTGACCCCATGGACTGCAGCATGCCAGGCTTCCCTGTCCATCACCAACTCCCTGAGTTTACGCAAACACAATTGTTTACTCAAATGTCCCAGCTGAGTTTATTCAAATGTCCATTGAGTGGGTGATGCTATCCAAACACCTTATCCTCTGTTGTCCCCTTCTCCTCCCACTTTCAATCTTTCTCAACATCAGTCTTTTCAAATGAGTCACTTCTATCACAATGAGTCAGGTGGTCAAAATGGAGTTTCAGCTTCAGCATCAGTCCTTCCAATGAATATTATCAGGACTGATTTCCTTTAGGACGGACAGGTTGGATCTCCTTGCAGTCCGAGGGACTCTCAAGAGTCTTCTCCAACAACACAGTTCAAAAGCATCAATTCTTCAGCGTTCAACTTTCTTTAGAGTGCCAACTCTCACATCCATACATGACTACTGGAAAATACATAGTTTTGACTAGATGGACCTTTGTTGGCAAAGTAATGTCTCTGCTTTTTAATATGCTGTCTAGGTTGGTCATAGCTTTTCTTCTAAGGAACAAATGTCTTTTAACTTCATGGCTGCAGTCACCATCTGCAGTGATTTTGGAGCCCCCAAAAATAAAGTCTGTCACTGTTTCCATTGATTCTCCATCTGTTTGCCATGAAGTGATGGGACAGGATACCATGATCTTAAGTTTTCTGAATGTTGAGCTTTAAGCCAACTTTTTCACTCTCCTCTTTCACTTTCATCAAGAGGCTCTTTAGTTCTTCACCTTCTGCCATAAGGGTGGTATCATCTGCATATCTGAGGTTTTTGATATTTCTGGCAATCTTGATCCAGCTTGTGCTTCATGCAGCCCAGCATTTCACATGATGTACTCTGCATAGAAGTTAAATAAGCAGGGTGACAATATACAGCCTTGATGTACTCCTTACGCAATTTTGGAACCAGTCTGTTGTTCCATGTGCAGTTCTAACTGATGCTTCTTGACCTGCATACAGATTTCTCAGGAGGCAGGTCAGGTGGGGTGGTATTCCCATCTCTTGAAGAATTTTCCACAGTTTGTTGCGATCCACACAGTCAAAGCCTTTGGCATAGTCAATAAAGCAGAAGTAGATGTTTTTCTGGAACTCTCTTGGTTTTCCGATGATCCAATGGATGTTGGCAATTTGATCTCTGGTTCCTCTGCTTTTCTAAATCTGGCTTGAACATCTGGAAGATCACAGTTCACATACTGTTGAAGCCTGGCTTCGAGGATTTTGAGCATTACATTGCTAGCATGTGAAATGAGTGCAATTGTGTGGTAGTTTCAACATTCTTTGGCATTGCCTTTCTTTGGGACTGGAATGAAACTTCCTTTTCCAGAATGGTTAGATAACTCATCAAGGTTACAGCTGAAAGGCAGCTGAAGCAGCATTCTAACCCGAAGGGTGTGGCTCTGAAACTCACGACCTTAGCCATTGTGTTCTATTGGCTATATTGTGTTGCCTACACTGTACCATACTGCATAGGAACCTGGAATGTCAGGTCCATGAATCAAGGCAAATTGGAAGTGGTCAAACAAGAGATGGCAAGAGTGAACGTCGACATTCTAGGAATCAGCGAACTAAAATGGACTGGAATGGGTGAATTTAACTCAGATGACCATTATATCTACTACTGTGGGCAGGAATGCCTCAGAAGAAATGGAGTAGCCATCATGGTCAACAAAAGAGTCCAAAATGCAGTACTTGGATGCAATCTCAAAAACGACACAATGATCTCTGTTCGTCTCCAAGGCAAACCATTCAGTATCACAGTTATCGAAGTCTATGCCCCAACCAGTAACGCTGAAGAAACTGAAGTTGAACGGTTTTATGAAGACCTACAAGACCTTTTAGAACTAACACCCAAAAAAGATGTCCTTTTCATTATAGGGGACTGGAATGCAAAAGTAGGAAGTCAGGAAACACCTGGAGTAACAGGCAAATTTGGCCTTGGAATGCGGAATGAAGCAGGGCAAAGACTAATAGCGTTTTGCCAAGAAAATGCACAGGTCATAGCGAACACCCTCTTCCAACAACACAAGAGAAGACTCTACACATGGACATCACCAGACGGTCAACACCGAAATCAGATTGATTATATTCTTTGCAGCCAAAGATGGAGACGCTGTATACAGTCAACAAAAACAAGACCAGGAGCTGACTGTGGCTCAGATCATGAACTCCTTATTACCAAATTCAGACTCAAATTGAGGAAAGTAGGGAAAACCGCTAGACCATTCAGGTATGACCTAAATCAAATCCCTTATGATTATACAGTGGAAGTTAGAAATAGATTTAAGGGCCTAGATCTGATAGATAGAGTGCCTGATGAACTATGGAATGAGGCTTGTGACATTGTACACAGACAGGGATCAAGACCATCCCCATGGAAAAGAAATGCAAAAAAGCAAAATGGCTGTCTGGGGAGGCCTTACAAATAGCTGTGAAAAGAAGAGAAGCAAAAAGCAAAGGAGAAAAGGAAAGATATAAGCATCTGAATGCAGAGTTCCAAAGAATAGCAAGAAGAGATAAGAAAGCCTTCTTCAGTGATCAATGCAAAAAAACAGAGGAAAAGAACAGAATGGGAAAGACTAGAGATCTCTTCAAGAAAATTAGAGGTACCAAGGGAATACTTCATGCAAAGATGGGCTTGATAAAGGACAGAAATGGTATGGACCTAACAGAAGCAGAAGATATTAAGAAGAGGTGGCAAGGATACACGAAGAACTGTACAAAAATATCTTCATGACCCAGATAATCATGATGATGTGATCACTAATCTAGAGCCAGACATCTTGGAATGTGAAGTCAAGTGGGCCTTAGAAAGCATCACTACAAACAAAGCTAGTGGAGGTGATGAAATTCCAGTTGAGCTGTTTCAAATCCTGAAAGATGATGCTGTGAAAGTGCTGCACTCATTATGCCAGCAAATTTGGAAAACTCAGCAGTGGCCACAGGACTGGAAAAGGTCAGTTTTCATTCCAAACCCAAAGAAAGGCAATGCCAAAGAATGCTCAAAGTACCACACAATTGCACTCATCTCACATGCTAGTAAAGTAATGCTCAAAATTCTCCAAGCCAGGCTTCAGCAATACGTGAACCATGAACTTCCTGATGTTCAAGCTGGTTTTAGAAAAGGCAGAGGAACCAGAGATCAAATTGCCAACATCCACTGGATCATGGAAAAAGCAAGAAAGTTCCAGAAAAACATCTATTTCTGCTTTCTTGACTATGCCAAAGCCTTTGACTGTGTGGATCACAATCAACTGTGGAAAATTCTTCAAGAGATGGGAATACAGACCACCTGACCTGCCTCTTGATAAATCTGTATGCAGGTCAGGAAGCAACAGTTAGAACTGGACATGGAACAACAGACTGGTTCCAAATAGGAAAAGGAGTACGTCAAGGCTGTATATTGTCACCCTGCTTATTTAACTTATATGTAGAGTACATCATGAGAAACGCTGGACTGGAAGAAACACAAGCTGGAATCAAGATTGCCGGGAGAAATATCAATAACCTCAGATATGCAGATGGCACCACCCTTATAGCACAAAGTGAAGAGGAGCTAAAAAGTCTCTTGATGAAAGTGAAAGAGAAGAGTGAAAAAGTTGGCTTAAAGCTCAACATTCAGAAAACGAAGATCATGGCATCTGGTCCCATCACTTCATGGGAAATAGATGGGGAAACAGTAGAAACAGTGTCAGCCTTTATTTGCGGGGGGCTCCAAAATCACTGCAGATGGTGATTGCAGCCATGAAATTAAAAGACGCTTACTCCTTGGAAGAAAAGTTATGACCAACCTAGATAGCATATTGAAAAGCAGAGACATTACTTTGCCGACTAAGGTCCGTCTAGTCAAGGCTATGGTTTTTCTACTGGTCATGTATGGATGTGAGAGTTGGACTGTGAAGAAGGCTGAGAGCTGAAGAATTGATGCTTTTGAACTGTGGTGTTGGAGAAGACTCTTGAGAGTCCCTTGGACTGCACGGAGATCAATCCTGGGATTTCTTTGGAAGGAATGATGCTAAAGCTGAAGCTCCAGTACTTTGGCCACCTCATGCAAAGAGTTGACTCACTGGAAAAGACTCTGATGCTGGGAGGGATTGGGGGCAGGAGGAGAAGGGGACGACAGAGGATGAGATGGCTGGATGGCATTACTGACTCGATGGACATGAGTCTGAGTGAACTCCGGGAGATGGTGATGGACAGGGAGGCCTGGCGTGCTGCAATTCATGGGGTCGCAAAGAGTCAGACACAGCTGAGCGACTGAACTGAACGCTGTACCATAGCTGTTTTGGATCACATCATATGTGAAAGATGAGTGAGTAGATCCTGTCATTTGTGAGAGGTATTAAAATGTCATGTGTAAGCTCATGAAGTGGGAATGGAATTGCTAGAATCACAATAATTTAATTGAATTTCACAAAAAGACTTTGAACATCACCTAGAATTTCCCCCACCTCTAAAAACACTATGCACAAACCATCACAGAAAAATCATTTGTCTCCCTTTTGTTGTTCACTGCAGCAACCTAGGTGACACATCATTACAGCTTTAAGGAACTTTTTTATACTTTAAGTCTGTAAGTGCATATGTAATGATTAACATATCACCTTCAAGACTGGAGAATACACACACACACACATATATATATACATACACACACACATGCATGCATGCATATGCACATATATTATTGCAGCACAGCAAACCACCCTAGAATCAGTGCCCTAAAGTCATTTTAGTCCGCCCTTGTCTGGGAGCATGCATGTAGCTGCTACAGTCATCTGGCAGCTTGACTGGGTGCTCTCATGGCTGGCAGTTGGTGTTGACTATTGGCTGGACCTCTCTCTCCCCTTGTGGACTTTCATCCTCAATATTATCCTGGGCTTTTTCATATCATGGCAGCATGCCAAACAAATAGAGTGGGAACTGAAGGAACTTGATACCACTTCCACCACATTCTATTGGTAAAAGAAAGTCAGAAGGCCAGCACATCTTCAGAAATTGGTGATGTATGGTGGAGTCTCAGTCATGTCCGACTCTCTGTGACCCCATCGACTGTAGCCTACCAGGCTCCTCTGTCCATGGGATTTTCCAGGCAATAGTACTGGAGTGGATTGCCATTTCCTTCTCCAGGGAATCTTCCCAACCCAGGGATGGAACCCAGGTCTCCCACATTGTAGACAGACACTTAACCATCTGAGCCACCAGGGAAGATAAATTTCCCTTCTTTTTAAAACTTTTTAAATTGAAGTATAGTTGACTTACAGTGTTGTACCAATCTCTGCTGTACACCAAAGTGACTCAGTTTCATGTATATATATATATATATATATATATATATATATATATATATATATATATACACACACACACACACATATACATACATATTCTTTACTATTCTTTTCCATTATGTTTTATCCCAAGAGACTGGATATAATTCTCTGTGCTATACTGTTTTATTGTTCATCCATTCTGAATGTAATGCTGTAGTTTGTATCTGCCAACCCCAAATTCCCAGTCCCTCTTCCTCCCTTCCTCCTTCTTGGTGACAAGTCTGATCACTATGTCTGTGAGTTTGTTTCTATTTTGTGAATAGGTTCATTGGTGCCACGTTTTAAATTTCTCTTCTTGATGGGAGGAGTAGCCAAGTCACATTTCAAAGGGATATGCATATAGGAATGGAAGGAATTATTGCGATGATCTTTGCATGAAATCTATCACAATATATAATTATTTCAAGAATAATACTGGCTAATTAAAGCTGCTGGGTTGCTTTTTTTTTTTTTCAATGATTGATGATGCCTTTAAGAACAACAAAACAAGGAAACACTAGTCAGACCAATTCTTTAAACTAAGTGGGTCAGTTTGCTGGCACTGTATAGATACTTTGGTGATTCCTTAAGTTTTTTCATAATTTTGTTTCTTTCTTTAAGATTTTCCCATCTGTTCTAAACAGATCTCTCTAAAACACAGTATGAACACCTAACAACAAGTAGAAGCAATTATAGGACATATATATTCAGGTCCAGATTTTGCTAGCTTTGATTATGATGTGGCATTTTACAACACAAATTCATAACTTTTAAAAATCAGATTATGGGCCAAAATAGAGGCTGAAAGTTTAGAAAGGGTCATGGGAAAATTGATTTTGAAAGACAAATATTAAACTGTTGACATATTATCAATTATAGAACTTAACACCTAAGGACTGTGCAAGCAACAGAATAAAAAAAAAAAGATAATGCTTTGCCTAAAATGTTTATTTTAAGGACACTAGGGAGTAGGTTGTAACCTGGGTTGCTGCCCTGGAGATACGTTGCCTGCTAGGACCCCCTATATAGACTTACAGATTCCATTCCTGATGCTAAAGGCACACTTAGGTCTTGCTGACCGGGTGGCACAGTGCATGTACCATGCTCCCATGTGGGCACCAAACCATGCCTTACAGGTCTCCCATTCAAATGCATTTCAGATAGCATTTAGGTGAATTCCATTTTTAAAAATTACTTGTTATAATGGAGTTTGTTCATAAATTAGTCTGTACTATAAGAATAGCTGGGCTTTCCAGGTGGCACTAGTGGTAAAGAACCCACCTGCCAATGCCAGAGACATAAGAGATGTGGGGTTGATCCCTGGGTCAGGAAGATCCCCTGGAGGAGGGCATGGCAATCCACTCCAGTATTCTTGTCTGGAGAATTCCATGAACACAGGAACCTGGCAGGCTACCGTCTGACAGGCAAAGACTCAGACACGACTGAAGCGACTTAGCACATACACATGTAATAATAGCTAAAGATGATTTTGTCATTTATTGAATTCAGAGAAAGTGCTAAGTGCTTTCTGGTTTTTCACTGAATCCTTACTAAGATCCTAGGTTAGATGTTATCCCAGTTTACAAATTCAGTTCAGTTTAGTTGCTCAGTCATGTCTGACTCTTTGTGACCCCATGAACCGAAGCATGCCAGGCCTCTCATCCATCACCAACTCCCGGTCTCTACCCAAACTCATGTGCATCAAGTTGTTGATGCCATCCAGCCATCTCATCCTCTGCTGTCCCCTTCTCCTCCTGCCCTCAATCTTTCCCAGCATCAGGGTCTTTTTAAATGAATCAGCTCTTCACATCAGGTGGCCAAAGTATTAGAGTTTCAGCTTCAGCATCAGTCCTTCCAATGAACACCCAGGAATGATCTCCTTTAGGATGGACTGGTTGGATGTCCTTGCAGTCCAAGGGACTCTCAAGAGTCTCCTCCAACACCACAGTTCAAAAGCATCAATCCTTAGGCACTCATCCCTCTTTATAGTCCAACTCTCACATGCATACATGACCACTGGAAAAACCATAGCCTTGACTAGATGGACCTTTGTTGGCAAAGTAATGTCTCTGCTTTTAATACGCTGTCTAGGCTGGTCATGACTTTCCTTCCAAGGAGTAAGCATCTTTTAATTTCATGGGTGCAATCACCATCTGCAGTGATTTTGGAGTCCACTGTTTACACTGTTTCCCCATCTATTTGCCATGAAGTGATGGGATCAGATGCCATGATCTTCGTTTTCTGAATGTTGAGCTTTAAGCCAACTTTTTCACTCTCCTTTTATCAAGAGGCTCTTTAGTTTCTCTTCACTTTCTGCCATAAGGGTGGTGTCATCTGCATATCTGAGGTTATTGATATTTCTCCCGGCAATCTGGATTCCAGCTTGTGCTTCTTCCAGGCCAGCATTTCTCATGATGTACTCTGCATAGAAGTTAAATAAGCAGGATGACAATATACAGCCTTGACGTACTCCTTTCCTGATTTGGAACCAGTCTGTTGTTCCATGTCCAGTTCTAAACTGTTGCTTCCTGACCTGCATACAGGTTTCTCAAGAGGTAGCTGGTCTGGTATGCCCTTCTCTTTCAGAATTTTCCACAGTTGATTGTGATCCACACAGTCAAAGGCTTTGGCATAGTCAAGAAAGCAGAAATAGATGTTTTTCTGGAACTTTCTTGCTTTTTCCATGATCCAGCAGATGTTGGCAATTTGATCTCTGGTTCCTCTGCCTTTTCTAAAACCAGCTTGAACATCAGGGAGTTCACGGTTCATGTATTGCTGAAGCCTGGCTTGGAGAATTTTGAGCATTACTTTACTAGCGTGTGAGATGAGTGCAATTGTGCGGTAGTTTGAGCATCTTTGGCATTGCCTTTCTTTGGGATTGGAATGAAAACTGACCTTTTCCAGTCCTGTGGCCACTGCTGAGTTTTCCAAATTTGCTGACATGTTGAGTGCAGCACTTTCACAGCATCGTCTTTCAGGATTTGAAATAGCTCAACTGGAATTCCATCATCTCCACTAGCTTTGTTCGTAGTGATGCTTCCTGAGGCCCACTTGGCTTCGCATTCCAAGATGTCTGGCTCTGGGTGAGTGATCACACCATTGTGATTATCTTGGTCGTGAAGATCTTTTTTCTATAGTTCTGTGTATTCTTGCCACCTCTTCTTAATATCTTCTGCTTCTGTTAGGTCCCTGCCATTTCTGTCCTTTATCAAGCCCGTCTTTATTCTGTCCTTTATTGAGCCCATTTACAAATTAGGAAACAGATAATTTATGTTTGATATTAGATTTGAACATAGGACTGAGTCCATGTTCTATGCTTCAAGTTACATATATTCTGATTATTCCTATAATTTTATCTCCAGTTCAGGCCTGTCCCTGAAGCATCTAAGCTCTAACTACCCACTAAGCACACAATCTGAATTTCCCCAAACATCTGAAAATTAGCAGGGCCCAAACTGAACTTCTCTTCTCACAAAACCTGTTCTTCCAAATTTTAATCAACAGTGTTGCTGTCTATTCAGGCTATCAAGGCAGAGGCCTTGGAGTGAAAAAGAGGAGCACATGCAAAGATGCAAAGTAATGCAAGTTACCGGTGTACAAGGTTTCTCAGCTCACTTAACCCCAACATGCAACCTGACACCATGGACAACTGGTTATAATTCAGAAAGGTTTAGGAAATAGTGACCCCTCTCCATGGGCACCATCAATCTTCAAGTCCAAACCCTCACCTCTGAACCACTGCAAAAACTACCTCCATGGTCTTCCTGCCACCATCTCTGCCTCTCTCCATTATTCCACACTATCAACAAAATTATAGTTTAAAAAATATTAATAATATTACTGCCTAATTTA
The DNA here is from genome assembly GCF_016772045.2 of Ovis aries. Taxonomy (NCBI): domain Eukaryota; kingdom Metazoa; phylum Chordata; class Mammalia; order Artiodactyla; family Bovidae; genus Ovis; species Ovis aries. Next base: position 93,369,508 of record NC_056057.1, read on the forward strand.
AAATCTCTGTTGACTGCTCATTTTCTACATGAAGAAGCCAAATTTCAATGAAAAGTAGGAAAAGTGTGTATTTTGGAGTTGGAAAAATTGGGTATACTAGTAGTTGAACTGGATAGGGAGGGAGTGTGGAACATGAGGGAATTTTAGAGAGAGATGATTAGAAGCGCATATATGGATATATATTCATTAGCTAAAGCAACTATTAGGGACTTCCCCGGTGGCACGGTGGATAAGAGTCCACCTGCCAATGCAGGAGACTCAGGTTTGATCCCTGGCCCAGGAGGATGCTGCTGAGCAACTAAGTCCATGCGTCACAACTACTGAAGCCCAAGCTCTAGAGACCACAAGCCGCAACTACTGAGCCTGCATATGCTAGGGCCTGCATGCCACAACCAGTGAAGCTTGCTTGCCTAGAGCCTGTGCTCCACAACAGAACCCACTGCAAAGAGAGGACCATGCCCTGCAACAAAGAAGAGCCCCTGGAACCAGAGAAAGCCCACACAGCAGCGAGGACCCAGCACAACCCCAAATAAATAAAATTTAAAAGGTAAATTTTTAAAAAATTTAATAAAACAGTTATTAAATAATAGAATAGTAGTTTGCTGAGAGGGTTGGGAAGTGTACTGGGGGTGACGATTTGGGGATTCCTGACCATTTTATCAATTTTCACCACATAAGCATTACAATTATATTTGCTTTGTAGTAATTCAGCAAGCTGATAGTTATGTTTTATGCACTTCTGTAAACAAGTATAATATTTCACTATAAGAATATTTTTTAAAGCAACTGACCTAGGTTTTAATGCCTCTGAATTATATCTGGTATCAATTAAAAATGAGTATTGAACTTTTCAAGGCTTTGTTGCCTTTGCACATGTTACTCCTCACACCTGGAAATAAATATCCTGTCCACCTGGAAAACTCCTACTCATCCTTTAAGACTTGCTTTAGATATCACTTCTTCTGAGAAACTACTTCCCACAGACAAATGACAGCTCCATTTTCCTGCACCTGTAATAAATCATTCTAATTAAATGATTGACTCTCCCGTTAGTCTGAATCCATCAAGAAACACAGCAAAGCATTCCTCATTGTTTGCCATCACCTGTTTCACTTCTTGGCATGTAATAGACAACCATTGAAAGTTACTAAATGGGCTTGAGGGAATAAATTCTGATTTCCATTGGGCTAAAGAAGAAAAACAACATTCACTCTTTGCAATAACCATCATAAGAAAAAGTTCAGTACAACAAATCAATTTTAGTGGTTTGGGAAAAATCAGTTTTAGCCCTTGGCCTAATAGGACATTCATTTTCAATGTAGAGCACAACCATCGTGGTGGTGGTGGTTTAGTCGCTAAGTTGTATCCAATTCTTGTGACTCCATGGACTGCAGCCTATCAGGCTCCTCTGTCCGTTGAATATCCCAGGCAAGAATACTACAGTGACTTGCCATTTCCTTCTCCAGGGGATCTTCCCAAACCAGGGATCAAACCTGCGTCTCTTGCATTGCAGGCAGATTCTTTACCAACTGAGCCACCAAGGAAGCCCAGAGAACAAGCATACAGGGACAGTTAAAGGAGCCTATTGCACAGAATTAGTAATACTGTAGAATATATGCCCTAGTTGGACACTTGAAACTATTAACCATTCATCATGATTGTGGTTTTGTTTTTAGAAGGGGTGATTATTTTTGTTTAGTTGGCTTTTTTTAACTTGCAAATATTGACAAATGGGATGCTTTTTAAAGCAATTTTGCATTTTTAGAAACCATTTTTGGTCTTTTAAACTTTTTATTTTGAAGCACTTAAAATTTAAAAGCAAACAAAAGGACTTCCCTGATGGTACAGTGGTTAAGACTCTGCACTTCCACTGCAGGAGGCAGGGGCCCCATTGGGGGAACTAAGATCTCACGTGAAAGAACACAATTCCCATCCTCTACCCAGATTAACCAACTTTTAATATTCTGTCCCATTTGTTTGCTCGCTCTCTCAATCTATCTATATAGATGATAATTTGAACCATTTGAGAGTAGATTCAAACGTACATCCTTCTTCTTTATCCCTAATTACTTCAGTGTGTGTTTCTCAAAGCCAGGATTTTATTATCATACATGAGCACAATACAGTTATCATATTCAGGAAATTTAACATTAATACTTTTATTTAGACTACAGTCTATGTTGGGGCTTCTCGGGTGACTCAGTGGTAAAGAATCCACCTGCCAATGTAGGAGAAGCAAGATATGCAAGTTCCATCCATGGGGCAGGAAGATTCCCTGGAGTAGGAAATAGCAACCCACTCTGGTATTCTTGCCTGGAAAATTACATGGACAGAGTATCTCAGCCAGGCTACAGTCCATAGGGTCGCACAGAGTCGGACACAACTGAGCACCACCACCCCCTGCCCCACAGCCTATGTTATAATTTTGTCAGTTATCATGATAATGCCTTTTATTGACTTTTTTCCCTTTAATATAAGAACCAACCCAGGATCAGTTCAGTTCAGTTCAGTTGCTCAGTCGTGTCCAACTCTGCAACCCCATGAACCACAACATGCCAGGCCTCCCTGTCCATCACCAACTCCCAGACTCTACCCAAACCCATGTCCATCAAGTTGGAGATGCCATCCAACTATCTCATCCTCTATCGTCCCATTCTCCTCCTGCTCTCAATCTTTCCCAGCATCAGGGTCTTTTCAAATGAGTCGGATCTTTGCATCAGGTGGCCAAAGTATTGGAATTTCATCTTCAGCATCAGTCCTTCCAATGAACACCCAGGACTGATCTCCCCCAGGATGGACTGGTTGGATCTCCTTGCAGTCCAAGGGACTCTCAAAAGTATTCTCCAATACCATAGCTCAAAAGCATCAATTCTTCAGTGCTCAGCCCTCTTTATAGTCCAACTCTCACATCCATACATGACTACTGGAAAAACCATAGCCTTGACTAGACAGACCTCTGTTGACAAAGTAATGTCTCTGCTTTTTAATATGCTGTCTAGATTGGTCATAACTTTCCTTCCAAGGAGTAAGCATCTTTTAACTTCATGGCTGCAAGGATCACATATTGCATTTAGCTGTTATGCCTCTTTACTTTCCTTTAACCTGCAGCAGTTCTTCAGGCTTTCTTTGTCTTTCATGACAATGACATTTTGTTCAATATAGGCCAGTTATAGAATGAGTCAATTTGTACTTGTCTGATGCTTCTTCATTATATAGAAGGTTTACATTTATTGAATGGAATATAACAAGTGATGTGGTACCTTTCTCAGGGTTTCACATCCAGAGGCTTGTAATATCTGATTGATTGTTCTTCATTGCTCAGTCTCTAAGCTGTGTCCAACTCTGCAATCCCATAGACAAGCACACCAGGCTCCTCTGTCCTCCACTATCTCCCAGAGTTTGCTCAAATTCATGTCCTGTGAGTTGGTGATGCTATCTAACCATCTCATCCTCTGTCATCCCCTTCTCCTCCTGCCTTCAATCTTTTCCAGCATCAGGATCTTTTCCAGTAAGTTGGGTCTTTGTATCAGGTGGCCAAAGTATTGGAGCTTCAGCTTCAGCATCAGTCCTTCCAATGAATATTCAGGGTTGATTTCCTTCAGGATTGACTAGTTTGATCTCCTTGCGGTCCAAGGGACTCTCAAGAGTCTTCTCCAGCACCACAGTTCTTCAGCACTCAGCTCTCTTTATGGTCCAACTCTCACATCCATAAGTGACTACTGGAAAAACCATAGCTTTGCCTAAGGTGGTCCTTTGTTGGTAAAGTGATGTCTCAGCTTTATAGTATGCTATCTAGATTTTTCATAGCTTTCTTTCCAAGGTACAAGTATATTTTAATTTCAGGGCTGCAGGCACCATCTGCAGTGATTTTGGAGCTTAAGAGACTAAAACCTGTCACTGTTTCCACTAATCCTTTTTTTTTTTTTTTCCTGACCTCCATAGCTTGCCCTAACTAACAATGAGGCCACCAGGGAACTCCCAGTAATTCTCTTTTTTTAATTGAGGTATAATTGACATGTAACATCATGGTAGTTTCAGGCATACCGCATAGTGATTCAAATATATTTGTATATATTGCAAAATGATCCCCACAATAAGTCTAGTTAACACCCATCACCACAGAATTATGAACCTTTTTTTCTCATGATGAGAATTTCTCAAGATCTACTCTCTTACCAATTTTCAAGTATACAAAACAGTATTATTAACTATAGTCACCATGATGTACATTACATCCCCAGGACTTACTTATTTTGTAATGAAAAGTTTGTATTTTTGTGTTTTTGTCCTCTTCACACATTTCACTCACCTCTTCTCCCACCCACCACCCTACCATCCCTACCCCCGCCCTCAAGCCCCATCCTACCCCCCAACTCCATCTCCTGTCCCCCCCACCCCCCACCACCCCTACTGCTGGAAACCATTCTACTTACACACACACACAGATTGATGATTTAGGCTGGCTCCATGTCTTGGTTATTGTAGATAATGCTGCAGTGAACATGGAGTAACAGATATGTTTGATATTAATCTTGCTCACTGGTTTAAGAGGTTATTCAGCTCTCCACTGTATAGTTACTCTTTTTCCTTTTATTATGAATAAGTAATGTACACATAGATAACAATGATTATATTACAGAGATTTCTTTTAACTAGTGATCTTAGTGGGCTTCCCTTGTGACTCAGTGGAAGAGAATCCGCCTGCCAATGTAGGAAACACAGGAGATGTGGGTTCAATCCCTGGGTTAGGAAGATTCCCCTGGAGGAAGAAATGGGAATCCACCCTAGTATTCTTGCCTGGAGAATCTCATGAACAGAGGAGCCTTGCGGGCTACAGTCTATGGTGTCACAAAGAGTTGGACATGACTGAGTACACACAATGATCTTAGTCATCTTATTTAGGTTTTAGAAACTCTCAAAGCAAAATTAAAGAGAATAAAAGTTAATTGGTGCTATAATATAATTAGAAACTGTGGTCAGTCATGTAAGTAGAAATTGTTTTTCGGTGTACTCTTACATGATTAAAAGTTAGAAAAAAAATGTATTACCCTGGGTGTTAATTTATTATCAGTAAATCCATTCAATCAGCATTCACTGTGTATCCACTGTATTCCAAATGTCATGTCAAACTGAGAATATGAGGATAAGTGTGACCAAGTGTCTTCCCTTTAGTCAACGAAAATTTCTTTAGTGCCAATGCACAGGTACAGGGAATACATACATAAGCAATGTAGGAAATTCTTGCCTTCTTGGGGTTTACAGTCTAATCATTGAGGAGCTTTCAGTGTCATAATGGTGGCAGGTAAAACTTGCATTGCTTTATGATAATCACATAAGACAGGCACATGAGAAATGATTACGACCATGGATTTACAGGTCTATACACAAAAGAAGCAGGGAGGCAGAGGGGAGGGGGCATTTGCAGCATCAGGTTTTTAACTCACTTGAATTAGAAAGCTATAATAATAGATTATGAATAATCATTTTTTCCAAGAAATTTTGAAATTTTACTAAGACCTATTTCTTTAGGAGAGCTGACCAATAGATTATCTATTATTATATATTAACAGAGTAATTCATCCTCAATCATATGTTGTAAATGCTGTGTTATTCAGTTTGTAAATGCTCTGTGATCTAGTAATTGAAGAGTTTTTCATGTGATACTATATCATCATCAAAAAGGCATTCTGAGATTTTCATTCATTTTCCCAACTGCTCCTCCTTATGGCCAAGATTCATTTGCAAGACTGAAAATAAGGCTACAGTTCAGAACTGTGGAACAGAATTAAGTTAGCTCTTTTACATATAACTTCATTAGGACCTTGATCTAAAATACCAAATCCAAAATCTCTAGAAAAGTGAGATGATGCCTCATCTCTAACAACAAAGTATCAGAAGAAACGTATATTTTTGTCTTATGAGAACTGAGTCAATACGTATGTCTTAGGTCTTAATTCCAGTTGAATACATGAACTACCAGCCCATAAACTACAACAAAATATTGTATTAATGGAACATTTTAAGAAACCAATTGGTATCTACACTTATTCTATTGATCTGAGATTTTAAACAAGTTCCAAAATAATTTCTACAAAATAATCACATTTTTATCTTAAATTGACACTAATTATTCCCATTCAAAAGTTCTATTTTTTCCTAATGAAAGTTGCATATTTTGCATCTGAGAAATCTCTAGATTTAGAGCCTATGCCAGTAAGATATCTTTCAAAAAATCAGGAAGCTTTCTTGGGTGTTTCTTATACTTTCAAGTGATCAGACTATTAAAGCAATTTCTGTGTTACAAAGATCATACATGGAGTAAGGGAAAAGTTAGGTTGGTAACAATTTTGAAAAAGAGCATCAGGACTTTTTCCACTTAGGCAGAAGAGTTTCTAGTTGGGAGAAAGCCCCATAGGATACAGTGTCAAGATCCTTGTTAAGACCTGTGTTGCTAGGCAGTATACTAAGTTGCCTAGTGACCCCTAGATGCTAGAGTTAATATTATTGATTTCAATGCCATAGGATGACATTTACTTCTTAGTACTTTGTGGGGGAGTACCTAAATCCATTGTCACTCTCTTTTATAAAATAAATGTCTTTATAAAAACGCTAGTCAAAATTCAGTGTGTTTCTAATCATCTTATTGCTAAAGGAGATAGTGTGCCAGCTGTCAAGAATGTCAGTTTCATTTACAGGAACAAAGTTGCTTTACATTTCTCAGAATTTTACTTTTAAAGGAACAATTGCTGTAGTATATTCAAAAATTCCCCTATCAACGTTAGTTCTCTTTTCTTAATCACTTGTGAAACTGGGAACTATAATATAATAATCTGAGAAAATATCTAATTGAAACCCTTCTTTTAAAAATATTATTGAAGTATAGTTGATTTACAATGTTGTGTTAATTTCTGCTGTATAGCAAAGTAATTCAGTTATACATATATATTCTTTTTCATTAAGGTTTATCACAGGATGTTGAATATAGTTCCCTATGCTATACAGTAGGATCTTCTGTTTATTCATTCCATATATGCCAGTTTCATCTGCTAATCCCAAACTCCCAGTTCCATCCTCTTCCCACCCCCTCCCCCTCGGCAACCACATATCTGTGCGTATGTTTCTGTTTCTTAGACTCATTTGTGTCATACTTTAGACTCCACATAGAAGTGATATCATATGGTATCGTAGTTTTCTTTCTGACTCATTTTGGTTGGTATGATAATCTCTAGGTCCATTCATGTTGTTGAAAACAGCATTATTTCATTCTTTTTTATGTCTGAGTAATAATATTCCATTGTATATATGTAACACATCTCCTGTATCTATTCATCTGTTGGTGGACAGTTAGATCCTGACTATTGTAAATAGTGCTGTCATGAACACAGGAGTACATGTATCTTTTTTGAATTACAGTTTCGTCTGGATATATGCCCAGGAGCGGGATTGCAGGGTCATATAGTAGCTCTATCTTCAGTTTTTTGAGGCCCCTTCATGCTGTTTTTCATAGTGACTGCACCAATATACATCCTGTCAACGGTACAGCAGTGTTCTCTTTTCTCCACACACCTTGCAGCATTTGTTATTTGTAGAATTTATTGATGGCTAACTGGTGTGAGGTGGTGTTCCACTGTAGTTTTGATTTTCATTTCTCTAATAATTGAAACCTCTCATTTCTTAATCCTGTCTTTCTAGCCTTAGGAAGCTCATTTCTGTACAAAAAACTGCCAGATGAATGAAGAGGCAAAATAGTACCTAAGTCGACTAAATGAATAAAATGAATGTGTAAAGATTGCTTAAGTGTTATATTTTATTCTGAAAACATTTGAAACATTTCTATCTCATCTAACTGTCCCTTAGGATTTTACTTGAAGCAAACAAAGCAGTCATGTCTTCTGGGAATTAAAAGTCTATAGAAAATACTTTATAATCTTCTTGTTCATTTCTACATCATTGTTGTGTTAAAAGAGAAAGGGAAAAATCCAAGAAAAAATATAAAGAGGTAGAGAAGGGAAAGGAAGAGTTAGCTAAGATTTGTTGAATCTGGACCAGACACCATTCTAAGCACTTTAGATTCATTATCTCACTTACAAGCAGAGCAAAAGTAAGAAAAATAAAAATACTAGCCTTCTTATGTGCCTTGATCATGGAGATGAAAGGAGATACATATTCTTTATTGTTTTTTAAATTTATTTATTTTAATTGGAGGCTAACTACTTTACCATATTTTGGTGGCTTTTGCCATACATTGACATGAATCAGCCATGGCTGTACCTGTGTCCCCCATCCCGAAACCCCCTCCCACCTTCTTCCCCATCTCATCCCTCTGAGTTGTCCCAGTACACCAGCTTTGAGTGTCCTGTTTCATGCATCGAACTTGGGCTGGTGATCTGTTTCACATATGATAATATACATGTTTCAATGCTATTCTCTCAAATCATTCCACCCTCACCTTCAGCCACAGAGTCCAAAAGTCTGTTCTTTATATCTGAGTCTCTTTTGCTGTCTCACATATAGGGTCATCATTATCATCTTTCTAAATCCCACATATATGTGTTAATATTCTGTATTGGTGTTTTTCTTTCTGACTTACTTCACTCTGTATAATAGGCTCCAGTTTTATCTACCTCATTAGAACTGATTCAAATGCATTCTTTTTAATAGCTGAGTAATACTCCATTGTGTTTATGTACCACAGCTTTCTTATCCATTCATCTGCTGATGGACATCTAGGTTGCTTCCATGTCCCAGCTATTGTAAACAGTGCTGTGATGAACATTGGGGTACACGTGTCTCTTTCAGTTCTGGTTTTCTCAGTGTGTATGCCCAGCAGTGGGATTGCTGGGTCATATGGCTGTTCTATTTCCAGTTTTTTAAGGAATCTCCACACTGTTCTCCATAGTGGCTGTACTAGTTTGCATTCCCACCTACAGTGTAAGAGGGTTCCCTTTTCTCCACACCCTCTCCAGCATTTATTGTTTATAGACATTTTGATAGCAGCCATTCTGACTGGCATGAGATGGTACGTCATTGTGGTTTTGATTTGCATATCTCTAACAATGAGTGATGTTGAGCACTTTTTCATGTGTTTGTTAGACATCTGTATGTCTTCTTTGGAGAAATGTCTGTTTAGTTCTTTGGCCTGTTTTTTGATTGGATCATTTATGGTTCTGGTATTGAGTTTCATGAGCTGTTTGTATATTTTTGAGATTAATTCTTTGTTAGTTTCCCAATGCTTTTTACGTGATCTAAGGGAAAAAAAATCACTTTGCCCAGTCTAAATGCTCTGGCTCTGATGCTTACATATGGGAGACAGAAATGTTATTGCAGATTCATAGGAATTGTCACTAAAATCCCAGTAGAAAATATCTAGGACACTCCTGACTATCTACAAATCCAATATTTGACAAGAGTGTAGTTGCTACACATAAACCACATTTAAAATATTGGAATTTGTCTGGACACTACACCTCAAAAGAGACCCAAACAAATAGAGGCACATTCACTGGGAGAATGATCAGGGAAGGGAAGAGATGTAAAATCATGTCCTATGTGGAGAGTTCATACAAACTGGGGAAATTTTGCTTAGCCACCAAGACTCCAAATATATACTAGGGTGGACTTCCCTAATTGGTCCAGTGATTAAGAACCCACCTGCCAATGCGGGGGACATGGATTTGATCCCTAGTCTAAGAAGATCCCACTTGCCGTGGGGCAAGTAAGCCTGTGCACCGCAGCTCCTGCAGCCTGCATGGCCTAGAGCCCATGCTCTGCAGCAAGAGAAGCCACCACAGTGAGAGGCCCACACAGCCCAGCTAGAGAGTAGTCCCCAGTTGCTGCAACTAGAGAAAGGCTTCGCGCAGCAACGAAGACCCAGCATGCCTAAAAACAAAGTACGTACGTAGATACATAATACTGAGTCGCTTCAGTCAGGTCCAACTCTTTGCGGCACTATGGACTGTAGCCTGTCAGGCTCCTCTGTCCATGGGCTTTTCCAGGCAAGAATACTGGAGGAGATTGCCATTTCTTTCTCCATACTTACATACATAAAATTTAAAAAACACATATGGGTTGTCAGATGGAAGAGGAAAAACAGGTGTTCTATACACCCATCTTTGCTGGGTGTGAGAAGTACAGGAAGGCCAATTTCAATATAATAGAATAAAGAATTTTTTAAGCAAACTGTCCTTAACTGGAAGGAATTGTGTCAGGAGCTGTTAAATTCTCTATCACTTGGAAATGTTCAAAGTTTGGTGAAGCCCTTGGCAGAAATATTGTAAAGGAGATTCAAACTTTGGATGGAAGACTGGGTTTAAAAAGATGATTCTGCAGTGATTTCCAATCCAGACACTGTGCACAAATGACTGGTGATTGAACCAAACCTCATGCCTCAGAACTCAGAGTTCAAAATACAGTAAATTGGAATGAACTTTTCCCACATGAACCATGCAATAAGAAAACAGATTCTTCTTACCCTTAAGTCCACTTTCAAGTGAGAATATTCCACTAATTTCAAGTGAGACTATACAAGTGAAAATAATCCCAAGTAAGAATATATTATTCCTAATTCCAAGTGAGAATATATAATTTTACTAATTCCAAGCAAGAAGATACAATTTTACTCACCAATTTCTTTCATAAATGGAGACACAAATCAACAACTTGACCTGTTAATGCCAACACTGTGGTCAGGCACCATTAGTTTACCCTCTAAAAATATCAAGGATAGAATTAGAGTATTTTGATTCACTTATGTAACAGCTATTTATTGAGCACTTGCCATATGCCAATAACAGTGCTAGGGTTTGCGGTGGGAGATATAATGATGAACAACAACAACAAATGTGATCTCTACTCTCATGAAGTTTATGCAGTCTAGTATAATCACTGTCTCCCTGCAGATCACATAAAGTCTATTGTTTCCATGCATACGCGTGCATTAATTTACTTTCTGATTTAAAATGTCAAATTAATTGAAAGAGAAAAAATATTTCCTTCTATTAAACATTCAGCAGAAATATGATTATTAACTTAGAAGGACTTAATTTATTCAATACATAATTTGTGCGTATGTGTTAGTCACTCAGTCTTGTCTGACTCTTTGCAACCCTATGGACTGTGACTTGCCAGGTTCCTCTATCCATGGAATTTCCCAGGCAAAAATACTGGAGTGAATTGCCATTTCCTACTCCAGTGGATCATCCAGACCCAAGGATTGAACCTGGGTCTCCTGCACTGACAGGCAGATTCTTTACCATCTGAGCCACCAGGGAAGCCCTCATACATAATTTGAGAAATCATATTTCTAACAAAGTACATGTATATTTATGGAGTTAGTACAAATATGCATAATATGAAAGAATGTTCTTTGCTGTGATTAATTTATATTGACAAATTAATTTGCATAAACTATGACTCATTAAGAGAATATGATTATTTGAATAATCAAAATCACTTACAAAAATTAATTAGCTGATGTTTTGCAGTTTTCAGTTAGGTACTATGGTCTAGATAAGCATTAGAAAACTTTGTGGTTAGTACATCTAGTTCTTACATAGCCCAGTAGCTTGATTTGCTGCAATATTAAATTTATAATTGAACTAGAAGTTTATAATAAGATTCAGATTAGAAGCTAAAAAAAAAACTTAACAAGATTAAGTCATGTGATTTAGTTGAGTGACATTACCAAGAATAACATCAAAATTCTGAAGGGAAAATCTAGGAAGCTTTAAGTTGCTGCTATATACAAAGCTATGAAGTTAAAAGACGCTTGCTCCTTGGAAGAAAAGCTATGACCAACTTAGACAGCATATTAAAAACCAGAGACATTACTTTGCCAACAAAGGTCATGTAGTTAAAGATATGGTTTTTTCAGTAGTCATGTATGGGTGTGAGGGTTGGACCATAAAGAAAGCTGACTGCTGAAGAATTGATGCTTCTGAACTGTGGTGTTGGAGAAGACCCTTGAGAGTCCCTTGCACAGCGAGGAGATCCAACGAGTCCATCCTAAAGGAGATCAGTCTTGAATATTCATTGGAAGGACTAACACTGAAGCTGAAGCTCCAATACATTGGCTGCCTGATATGAAAAACTGACTCATTTGAAAAGACCCTGATGCTGGGAAAGATTGAAGGCAGGAGGAGAAGGGGACGACAGAGGATACAATGGTTGGATGGCATCACTGACTCGATGAACATGAGTTTTGAGCAAGCTCCAGGAGTTGGTGATGGATAGGGAAGACTGGTGTGCTGCAATCCATGGGGTTGCAAAGATTCAGACACGACTGAACAAGTAAACTGAACTGATATATAAAGCCACATTATGAGATGAATTCCTACATTCTTTCAGGCCTATTCAGAATTGTTTGCAGGTAAAATGACTCCTGCCTTTTTAACCATGGTTGATTAAACCAGTTATCATTTCATGAGTCACAGGCAACAGTATATGGTCTAGCACACAGTAGGCACCCAAGGAACATTTTAGAATGAATGAACAAATGGGCAAAAGTGGAAATAAACCCAGAAGTGGTATAACAAAGATTAAATAAAAAGAACATGACTCACTTGTTAACTCATTCAATAAACATTTTCTCATCTATATAAACAGATCAGACACTGTACATCAGATACTGTCCCAAGGTATATAGGTATAAGCAAGACCAGACATGATCATACTACTCCTCAAGTAGAACAGTGTAACTGAAAAGACAGATATTAATCCAAAGGCCAAAGGCCACCCATTCAAATGCAAATATATGTATAATGTGACAAGCGGCATGGTAAGAGGTATGGTATTACGAGAAGATATACAGAAGGGTCTGGCCTTGTCAGGGAGGTCAGGGAAGACTTGCTAGAGGATGTGACAAAGAACTGAGGCTTCCTGGATGACGTTAGCGGTAAAGACTCTGCCTGCCAATGCAGGAGATGTCAGAGATGTGAGTTTGACCCCTGGATCAGGAAGATCCCCTGGAGGAGGGTATGGCAACCCACTCCAGTGTTCTTGCCTGAAGAATCCCATGGACAGAGGAGCCTGGCGGGCTACAGTCCCTGGGGATGCCAAGAGTCAGACATGACTGAGCACACACATATACAAAGAGTGACAAAGAATTACTCAGAACTTCCCTGGTGATCCAGAGGTTAAGAATCCATCTGCCAATGCAGGTGCCATGGGTTCAATCCCTGATGCAAGAAGATCCCACATACCTCAGAGCAGCTAAGCCCCTGCACCACAGCTACTGAAGCCCGCATGCCCTAGAACCTGTGCTTTACAAGAAGAGAAGCCACCTTAATGAGAAGCCCATGCACAGCAATTAGAGAGGAGACCCCACTGGCCACAACTAGAGAAAGTCTATGAGCAGCAGTGAAGACCCAGAGTAGCCAGAAATAAATAAGCAAGCAAGTATAAGGCTTCTGCGCATCCCTGATTAAAAAATAATAATACTAATTACTCAGGGGAAGTGAGGCTAAAGGAGTAGGGTCTGGCAGGTGCAAAAATCTCATGGAAAAATGAAGGCAGGGGCATGGTGTGAGGTGAGGCTAGAAAGACCCTTGAAGGCCATGAGTAGTGGTCCTTTAGCCTTCAAAGCAAAGTAAAACATCTCAGTGTGTACAGATTAGAGACTTAAGCACTACACTCAAAACATGCACACAAAACAGAAGGTCATCTCATTAAGTATGTGTATACAATGTGTATATATGTATATGTACACACACACATATATTTCTAAATTGAGATATAGTTCACATTGCATAACTGATATAATCATCCTGTTAGAATGAACAATTCAGTGGGTTTTAGTATGTTCACAGCCGCCATCACCACTATCTAATTTCAGGCCCTTTTCATCATTCCAAAAAGAAGTCCTATACCCACTAGCAGTCATTCTCCGTTCCCCTCTCCCCCAGCCTCTGGCAACCACAGACCTACTTTCTGCCCGTTGGTTTTGCTCTTCAGTCACTAAGTCGTGTCCAGCTCTTTGCTCCTCCATGGACTGCAGGCTGCCAGACTCCCTTATTCTTCACTGTCTCATGGAGTTTGCTCAAATTCATATCCATTGAGCTGGAGATCTATCTAACCATCTCATCTTCTGCCTCCCCTTTCTCCTTTTGCCTTCAATCTTTTCCAGCATCAGGGTCTTTTCCATTGAGTTGGCTCTTCCCATCAGGTGACCAAAGTATTGGAGCTTCAGCTTCACCATCAGTCCTTTCAATGAATATTCAAGGTTGCTTGTGTATTTGCCTATCTGGACACTTCCTATAAATGGAATCATATACTTATGTGTCATGGCAAACAGATGGGGAAACAGTGGAAAGAGTGGCTGACTTTATTTTTCTGGGCTCCAAAATCACTGCAGATGGTGATTGAAGCCGTGAAATTAAAAGACACTTACACCTTGGAAGGAAAGTTATGACCAACCTAGTCAGCATATTAAAAAGCAGAGACATTACTTTGCTGACAAAGGTCCATCTAGTCAAGGCTATGGTTTTTCCAGTAGTCATGTATGGATGTGAGGGTTGGACTATAAAGAGGGCTGAGCACCAAATAATTGATGCTTTTGAACTGTGGTGTTGGAGAAGACTCTTGAGAGTCCCTTGGACTGCAAGGAGATCCAAGCAGTCCATTCTGGGGGAGATCAGTCCTGGGTGTTCATTGGAAGGACTGATGTTGAAGCTGAAACTCCAATATTTTGGCTACCTGATGCAAAGAGCTGACTCATTTGAAAAGACCCTGATGCTGAGAAAGATTGAGGGCAGGAGGAGAAGAGGACAGTAGAGGATGAGGTGGTTGGATGGCATCTCCGACTCAATGGCATGGGTTTGGGTGGACTCTGGGAGTTGGTGATGGACATGGAGGCCTGGCGTGCTGTGGTTCATGGGGTCGCAAAGAGCTGGACATGACTGAGTGACTGAACTTAACTGATACTTATGTGTCTGGCTTCTTTCACTTAATGTTATGTTTTCAAGATTTATCCATGTTGTAACCTCATTTCTTTTGATTGCCACATAATATTCTATTGTATGGATGTACCACATTTTATTTATCCATTTTATCAGCTGATGGACATTTGGGTTGTCTCCATTTGGGGCTATTATAAATAGTGCTGCTAAAACATTTATACACAAGTTTTTGTGTTGATATGTGTTTTCATTTCTCTTGGTTATATCCTTAGGAGTGTAACAGCTGGGTCACATGGTAACTTTATGTGTAAGTTTTTGAGAAAATGCCTGGGGATTGTTTTGCATAGTAGCTGCACCATTTTTCAGTCCTATCAGGAATGAATGAAGATTCCAATTTCTCTATATTCTTGCCAACATTTGCTATTGTTTGTTCTTAACTATTGTTATTATAAACATCATAGTTGGCATGCAGTGGTATCTCATTGTGGGTATTTGTTGTTGTTGTTGGTGGTGGTGGTGGTGGTTTTGGGGGGGCACACTGCACAGCATGGTGGGATCTTAGTTTCCCGACAAGGCATGGAACCCGTGTCCCCTGAATTGGAAGCTGGGAGTCTCAACCCCTGGGCGCCTGGGAAGTTCCTTCATTGTTGTTTTGATTTGCGTTACTCTGATAGCGAATGATATTGAGCATCTTTTAATGGGTTCATTGGCCATTTGTATATCTTCTCTGGAGAAATACCATGCCCACCTTTTGAATACTCTACTAGACTTTCTTAAAGGTGAAAAAATTGGTTATAATTATCTGAGCTTAGAATTTAACTCCAGGTCACATATAATCATGAAATATTTTTGCATAATTTTAATATACTATGAATTCCAGGAAGATGACTACCAGGTAAATTGAGTATCGACCGCACCATGTTATGTTTGGAAGCTTAGCAAGATCTGTTCCTCATTTCAAAGCACATTGTCCATGGAAGATCCCTTGCGGTATTTGAATTGCTGGTGCAACATGCCTTTCCGTGTCAGTCTCTGTTTGCTGCTATGACACGCAAACAAGTATTCGAGGCAATTTGAGACTCATTTTAACACATTTAGAAATGCAAGGGTCTCAATGAATGTTAATAATAAGGGTTGTTTGTAAATATTCTATGTCATTTCTAAGTTAAATATTTTAGTATTGTGTAACAGTGTTATCTATGTTAACTCCAGGTCACATATAATCATGAAATATTTTTGCATAATTTTAATATGCTATGAATTCAAGGAATATGACTACCAGGTAAATTGAGTATTGACCATACCATGTTATGTTTGGAAGCTTAGCAAGATCTGTTCATCATTATCTGTAAAAAACTAAATATTAAAATTACTTTACAATGGTCTGTCGTCTTTCAGTCTTATTTTATGTTCCCAGCAGCCTGGCAAACAACCCTCTTGGTAGTCTCTTCCAATATAGTATTATTTTCCAATCTGTTTTCTTCCTTTTTGCCTGTCAAAGGATATAATATCCAAGGCTTTATAAATACCAAAAATTGGGTGCACTGAGATTTTAAGACAGGAGACAAGTTTTGTGTGTGTGTGTGTGTGTGTGTGTGTGTGTGTGTGTACATGTTTGTGCACTATTTCATCACTGTCAGTCTGATGTTACAATGAAGGGAAGTATTCTACACTGTACTAACAAATAAGTCCAAATTCATGTGCATGAATGTAATTCTTCCTCATTTTCTCCATTTGCGCTGTAGTAATTTGTCTTGGCTCTTCCCTACACTTCAGTCACAGTTTTTCTCTCTTTCTCTCATCATATACAAATTAGTCTGATCCTGGTCTCTATTACACATCCTCATTCTAGTTGATGTTTTCATTTCCACTTGGACTTTTGCTCTTTCATTTTCTGGTATTTCTCGTACAGAGGAATTTCTTACTTCTCTCAAATTCAAACTTTTTCATTATACTGAAACTCAAGCATCTGACCCCTCCAGGATATCTTCTAGTCTAGACATGCCCAGGCATTTACATACGGAAAGATATTATTTCATAATAAATTACTTCTCCTTTGTCTCCCCTTTATATTATACCTATGTTATTATATTGATTTTTTTGAATTCTATGTGGATATCATCTATATTACCTATGACTCCCAATTCAGGACAATAAAGGAGGCATTAGGAAACATTAGCTGTGGAAACAGGACATTAGATTTGAAAGGGTTGAGACCCACTGTTCTGCGTCATATCCTCATCCACCCTGGTCAGCAAGCCTCAAGGCCTGACTATCTTCCCTACATCAGGCTCTATGCTCTCAAGTGAATAGGCTTGGTCTGTGATACGCTAAAGGAATTCAGATCATCATCTCTAGCCTAAGCCTGGTTTCAAGATTAAAGAAGTCAGTTAACTTCCCTTTCATCTCCAGAGCTGTAAACCTTGAGCCTCAGCCTCAAAATGAGGAAGATGATAAAACTCATGATGTAAGGGACAAATTTAAATGTTATTTTAATTATCACTAACTATAAATATTTAAAACAAGGTGGGACATAACATGGTCATGTTTGGTCTCTATATAAACTGCAGATATTGTGCAGATAATTGACTGTGAGAAGCTCATGTGTTGACTCAAGACAAATGCAACAGGCTTTCTGGTTTTCTTCGAAATCTAATGCAAATGTGGCCAGTGCCCCCCCCCCCCAGGCTTCCCCATGGTGCAGGTATCATTAAATTAATCTTTTATCACTAAAAGTCTTCTGGGACCTTAGGGGATTAACAGCATAATAGTATAATGTAGAAAGACATCAAATGTATAGTTGAGGAGTGGCTTAATATCTTAAGAATGTAATTCCTTTATATTCTAACTTTATGTGATTGTTTCCAAGTAGCATGACTGCTCAACTGTGGTCTTAGTCCTTGCAACTTCTAACTAATAAAGGCAGGTCTTAGAATGAGAACCCAGTTGCTGCCATATGAACTAGAAAACATAGAGGCTTGATGCATTCTTGCTTTCTGTCTCTGAATCCTCCCATTGTATTTCAATTTAATATATGATTCAATGAAGTTAAATTATACCCAATATCAAGACATCTCTTATGTTATCATGGGGCATTAATGGCTATGAGATTTACATTGGTCCATCGATCCAGTCACCAATGTGGCTATGACATTCCAGAATGGAGAGAAAGGAGTCATCAACAGCCTCAAATTATTTGGGGGAGGTAGTAAATATAAATTAGGTAGCATGGAATACATTACTCAAGATGGCCAAAAGAAAGAGATTCCTCAGAAAGACTATAAAATATTTTCATGGGAAATAATCACGAAGAAAAATACATGTCTGTTTCAGTTAGAAATGGACAGAGGAGAAGACTGGATGTACTGGGTTTCTTTGTTTCTTTCAGGCAGAGGATTCTGTGATTCATTAAGAATTATAATTAAAATAAAAGGTTTTAAAGTTTTGGGGGTCATTTGCTGGCTGACAACCCCTTGGACTGCAAGGAGATCCAACCAGTCCATTCTAAAGGAGATCAGTCCTGGGTGTTTTTTGGGAGGAATGATGCTAAAGCTGAAACTCCAGTACTTTGGCCACCTCATGCAAAGAGCTGACTCATTGGAAAAGACTCTGATGCTGGGAGGGATTGGAGGCAGGAGGAGAAGGGGACGACAGAGGATGAGATGGCTGGATGGCATCACTGACTCAATGGACATGAGTTTGAGTGAATTCCAGGAGTTGGTGACAGACAGGGAAGCCTGGTGTGCTGCAATTCATGGGGTGGCAAAGAGTTGGACATGACTGAGTGACTGAACTGAACTGAACTTGATTAAAGGTGCTAGTTTGGGACTTCTGTTGCAGACTAGCGGTTAAGACTCTGCTTTTCCACTGCAGAGGGTGCGAGTTCAATTCCTGGTCATTGAACTAAGATCCCACAAGCTGCACTTCACGGCCAAAAAAACAGAAGAAAAAAAGTTTTAATAAAGTAACATTGCTGATTTACTCAGTGCACCTCAGTAATGCCTGCTTTCTGTTTCTTTTCTCTGTTCTGACCAGTCACTTAATAAAATGGAGTATCTTTATGGGCTTCCCTGTTGGCTCAGTAGTAAAAAAAAAAATCCACTTACACTGCAGGAGATGTGGATTCAGTCCCTGGGTCAGAAGATCCCTTGGAGAAGGAAATAGCAACCCACTCCAGTAGTCTTTTCTGGGGAATCCCATGGACAGAGGAGCCTGGTGGGCTACAGCCCATGGGCTGCAAAGAGTCAGACTCTTCAGACTGAGCAACTAAAAAACAAGTGATATATGACTTCTGATGGTACAGATTCAGCAATTCTTTTGCTTACTCAGTTAGTTTTCTAGGGCTGTCATACAAATACAGCAAACTGAGTAGCTTAAACAATAGAACTATTGTCTCGTGGTTCTGGAGGCCAGAAGATCAAGGTGTCAGCAGGATCATACTCCCTCTGAAGAAAGTAGGGAGGGATCTGTTTCAGATCTTCCTCCTAGCTCCTGATAATTCTTTGGGTCATAGAAGCAATCTCTGCATGGTGTTTTCCCTGTGTGCATGCCTCTGTGTCCAAATTCCCCCTTTTCATAAGAACACAAGTCATAATGGATTAGGGATCCACCCTGCTCCAGGAGGACCTCATCTTAACTGTTACTCTGCAAAACTCTATTTCTAAATAAGGTCACACGCTTATATAGAACAGACTTGTGGTTGCCAAGGGGGAGGGGGTTAGAGGAGGGATGGAATGGGAGGTTAGGATTAGCAGATGTAAGCTATTATACATAGAATGGATGAACAACAAGGCCCTACTGTATAGCACAGGAAACTGTATTCAATATTCTGAGATAAATCATAACAGAAAATATAAAAAGGTATGTATACATATAACTGAATCATTGTATACAGCAGAAATTAATGCAACATTGCAAATCAGGTACATTTTTTTTAGTTTAACAATTTTTAAAAACTCAATAAATAAATAAGGTCACATTCTGAGGTACTAGGGATTAGGACTTCAACATATAATTCTGGAGTGGTGGGGGAGGGTGTGGGTGGGCTGGTGGAGGGACCAATTCAACCTATGGCATTTACCTTTTCACTTAAAGCAATAATGCTTTGCCTGTGAAATCATGGCTGTGGGAAAGGAAGTTAAAGAGTGGTTTTGATGAGTGGTATGGCAACTGTGACTTCTAGTTTCAATTTCTAAGTCCTCCAGCTTATTTTCCTTCTTGATTTTGAGGAAGAAAAATACACAGGTCTTGGACAACTGTAAGTGTCTATAAGTCATTTTGAGCATTTTTAATGAGACCTGATATAATAGCAATAGAGATACAACTACTTGTCATAGAAGAATATGCAAAATCACCAGCCAAACTTTACAGTGTCAAGAAATTGTTACTTTTACTTACAGCACAAATTATGGTTGCAAGGGGGACTATAACCCACCAAGCTCTTCTGTCCGTGGGGACTGTTCAGGCAAGAATACTGGAGTGGGTTGCCATGCCCTCCTCCAGGGGATCTTCCCAACCCAGGGATCGAACCCAGGTATTCCACACTGCAGGCAGATTCTTTACTAGCTGAGCTACCAGGGAAGTCCAACAAAGACCTACTTTATAGCAAAAAAAAAAAAAAAAAAAGAAAGAAAGAAAGAAATTGCTACTTTTAGATTTGAGCATATACACATTCCTGATGTACACCTCAGCTTCCCACTGCCGTTTTCCTCAAGATTAAGAATTTTCAAAGCAAAACCCAGCCCAAGCAAAATTATGAAGTAAAGGAGAACTGCCTTTTGACTATTCCTTCCTCTTCTTCACCTTGTTTCCTGCCCTTAAAGCACCTGCCTCAGGCACTTCCTTATCTTATCTGCCTTTTCTGACGAGGATTCTCTGGGGTCCCTTAAACACTCTGCCAACCTTGCTGTGTGACCCATCCCATCACAACGATTCAGGATGTGTTATGAGGAATTCATCTGCAGAAATAGGCCAGTTTTGAATTTTCTCGGGATCAGACTCTCTAAAATGCCATCTCTCATCACAATTTGCAAAATTAAAGAATTTGATCCACAATAATGTGGTTATGGGAGACAGATTAAGAATCTTTCCACCTCTTGTAGGAAAATCTATGCTGAAAAAAAAAACACCTTCTGAAATAATGGCAGATGCATCTGTTGTATAATTTAGCATCATGGCTTCTCCTGGGATTTTCAAGGAGGGATGGCTACATAATTTACAAGATCAGTGCAATGTGAAAATGCAGGGCCCAGAACCAGTGTCCCAATTCACAGGGGACAAGAACGCTCCAAAGGATTATAGCCTCCATGCCAGTATATAGTCAACACCTGGATTGGGGCTGTTCAACAGGACTCCTCCAATCACTTTCCAAATGTACTGGGTGCTGCCACCTCCCAAGATACCACACTGCTGGGCCAGGCAGAGGGAGGCATTAGGGCAGAGGGGGCAAAGCACACCCAGGGCACCAAGGGGCAGGGAACAGGCAGTCAAGACCCTCCCCCACGGCAGAGAAGGGTAGGTGGCACTGTGTGTGAACTAAGGCTCCAAGTCCCCAGAGGATGTTTTGTTGTCCCAACAGACTTCACTTCCAAACCACAAATTCAAAGACAAAATTATTACAGAGTTTCAAGATGGTAGCCAAAACCCCAAAGGCAAGGACTCCATAGACTAGGGCACAATATTTTCATACAGGTAGATCTTTGTAATGGTCCTTATTACATGGTATCAGGACACCAAGACATGGTGCAAACAGCGTAGGGTTTGGAATGACAAGATCCAGATTTGTGTCTTGAGTTTCTGGTTTACTAACTAAATTAGATTATTATTAAACTTCTCAAAACCATGCTCTTGTCAGTATGATGGTACTGTGAAGTGGTCTCCTATAAGGGTTACGTTCAGTAAGGTTCACGGGACAAAAATCACAGGCTAGCCACCAAAATCCACCCAGCTCATCTCTGGGTGCACAGCTAGGCGAAGTTTCCTGGGCTTTCTTACAGATAGGTGGAGCCATCTGACTAAGTTCTCTACAACAGCAAGTGAGCAGATGTGATGCAAGCGTCTCCCAGGACAGGCAGGGAAAGCCTCCCACAGCTGCTCCTCCAAGCCTTCCCCATTCTGCAGGCTGCTTGTAAATGATGATGAAGCCCTAAATGCAGGAATTCTTAATCTGGGGTCCATGGAGCTCAAAGGATCCACAGATAGAATTCAGGGAATCTATGATTTACATGAGGGAAACCTTGAAATCTTTGTTTCCACTAACCTCTATTTGAAATGTAGCATCTTCTTTCATTGTTAATGTAGGCAACAAAGCACAGTTCTATGAACAGTAACTGGGCCTTTCACCAATAAAAGTCACCAATACTACAGCTGCTGGAGAAATCTGACATACAATATATGCTTGTCACTATTTTGATAGTATAGTCATTATTAAACCCACTGCTAGACCTTCTTGTTTAATGTACTAGTTAACAGCATATATTGGAGAAGGAAATGGCAATCCACTCCAGCACTCTTGCCTGGAAAATCCCATAGATGGAGGAGCCTGATAGGCTGCAGTCCATGGGGTCGCAAAGAGTCAGACACGACTGAGCGACTTCACTCACTCACTCACTCACTCTAACAGCATATATACCACTATATCACAAATTAGCTCTTTTAATAATTTAATGATTTTATTTCAACATAATTGTCATTGTTGTCTAGTTGCTAAGTCGTGTCTGACTCTTTTGTGACCCCATGGGAAACTATAGCCCACCAGTTTCCTCTGTCCACAGGATTCTCCAGGCAAGAATACTGGAATGGGTTGCCATTTCCTTTGCCAGGGGATCTTCCTGACCCAGGGATTGAAACCATGTCTCCTGCATTAGCAGGTGGATTCTTACCACTAAGCCACCAGGAAAGTCCTAATTTTCATTAGGTAATCTTAAATTACCTAATTTAATTTAATTTACCTAATTTAAGGCAGGAGGAAAAGGGGATGACAGAGGATGAGATGATTGGATGGCATCACCAACTCAATAGATGTGAATTTGAGCAAGCTCTGGGAGTTGGTGATAGACAGGAGGAAGAGGAAGAAATTCACTATATGTAAATCATACCTAAATAAACCTCACTTAAAGGGGGAAAAAAAAAACTGCTAGAGGACAGCAGAGCCTCAGAGAAAGGGAACCTTCATGACAATATGGAGGAGAGTAGCCTCGACCCACACAAATGCCCAAGGTTGCCATTGGAGAGAGAAAGAAATGCTATTGTGTTGAGTCTAGGCTTGTGTCTACTTGATACCACAGTTGAGACCACCCTGACACAGTTAGTAAAAGTATTTTGTGAACTATAACATATAATACATATGTTCAGTTCAGTTCAGTTGCTCAGTCATGTCCGACTCTTTGCGACCCCATGAAACGCAGCACACCAGGCCTCCCTGTCCATCACCAACTCCTGGAGTTCACTCAGACTCACGTTCATTGAGTTGGTGATGCCATCCAGTCATCTCATCATCTGTCATCCCCTTCACCTCCTGCCCCCAATCCCTCCCAGCATCAGAGTCTTTTCCAAAGAGTCAACTCCCTGCATGAGGTGGCCAAAGTACTGGAGTTTCAGCTTTAGCATCATTCCTTCCAAAGAAATCCCAGGGCGAATCGCCTTCAGAATGGACTGGTTGGATCTCCTTGCAGTCCAAGGGACTCTCAAGAGTCTTCTCCAACACCACAGTTCAAAAGCATCAATTCTTCGGCACTCAGCTTTCTTCACAGTCCAACTCTCACATCCATACATGACCACTGGAAAAACCATAGCCTTGACTAGATGGACCTTTGTTGGCAAAGTAATGTCTCTGCTTTTCAATATGCTTTCTAGGTTGGTCATAACCTTTCTTCCAAGGAGTAAGCGTCTTTTAATTTCATGGCTGCACTCACCATCTGCAGTGATTTTGGAGCCCCCCAAAATAAAGGCTGACACTGTTTCCCGATCTATTTCCCATGAAGTGATGGGACCAGATGCCATGATCTTTGTTTTCTGAATGTTGAGCTTTAAGCCAACCTTTTCACTCTCCACTTTCACTTTCATCAAGAGGCTTTTTAGCTCCTCTTCACTTTCTGCCATAAAGGTGGTGTCATCTGCATATCTGAGGTTACTGATATTTTTCCCGGCAATCTTGATTCCAGCTTGTGCTTCTTCCAGTCCAGTGTTT
Source organism: Ovis aries (assembly GCF_016772045.2). Taxonomy (NCBI): domain Eukaryota; kingdom Metazoa; phylum Chordata; class Mammalia; order Artiodactyla; family Bovidae; genus Ovis; species Ovis aries. Next base: position 93,393,589 of record NC_056057.1, read on the forward strand.
CTCATAATGTACTCTACATATAAGCAGGGTGACAATATACAGCCTTGACGTACTCCTTTTCCTATTTGGAACCAGTCTGTTGTTCCATATCCAGTTCTAACTGTTGCTTCCTGACCTGCATACAGGTTTCTCAAGAGGCAGGTCAGGTGGTCTGGTATGCTCATCTCCTTCAGAATTTTCCAGTTTATTGTGATCCACACAGTCAAAGGCTTTGGCATAGTCAAGAAAGCAGAAATAGATGTTTTTTGGGTTTTTTTTTTTTTTGAACTCTCTTGCTTTTCCCATGATCCAGCAGATGTTGGCAATTTTATCTCTGGTTCCTCTGCCTTTTCTAAAACTAGGTTGAACATCTGGAAGTTCACGGTTCACATATTGCTGAAGCCTGACTTGGAGAATTTTGAGCATTACTTTGCTAGCATGTGAGATGAGTGCAATTGTGCGGTACTTTGAGCATTCTTTGGCATTGCCTTTCTTTGGGATTGGAATGGAAACTGACCTTTTCCAGTCCTGTGGCCACTGGTGAGTTTTCCAAATTTGCTGGCATATTGAGTGCAGCACTTGCACAGCATCATCTTTCAGGATTTGAAACAGCTCCACTGGAATTCCATCACCTCCACTAGCTTTGTTCATAGTGATGCTTTCTAAGGCCCACTTGACTTCACATTCCAGGATGTCCGACTCTAGGTGAGCGATCACACCATCATGATCATCTGGGTTGTGAAGATCTTTTTGTACAGTTCTTCTGTGTATTCTTGCCACCTCTTCTTAATATCTCTGCTTCTGTTAGGTGCATACCATTTCTGTCCTTTATTGAGCCCATCTTTGCATGAAATATTCCCTTGGTATCTCTAATTTCTTGAAGAGATCTCTAGTCTTTCCCAATCTGTTGTTTTCCTCTATTTCTTTGCACTGATCACTGAGGAAGGCTTTCTTATCTCTTCTTGCTATTCTTTGGAACTCTGCATTCAGATGCTTATATCCTTCCTTTTCTCCTTTGCTTTTTGCTTCTCTTCTTTTCACAGCTATTTGTAAGGCCTCCCCAGACAGCCTTTTTGCTTTTTTGCATTTCTTTTCCATGAGGATGGTCTTGATCCCTGTCTCCTGTACAGTGTCATGAACCTCCGTCCATAGTTCATTAGGCACTCTGTCTATCAGATCTAGTCCCTTAAATCTATTTCTCACTTCCACTGGATAATCATAAGGGATTTGATTTAGGTCATACCTGAATGATCTAGTGGTTTTCCCTACTTTCTTCAATTTAAGTCTGAATTGGGCAATAAGGAGTTCATGATCTGAGCCACAGTCAGCTCCTGGTCTTGTTTTTGTTGACTCTATAGAGCTTCTCCTTCTTTGGCTGCAAAGAATATAATCATCTGATTTCGGTGTTGACCATCTGGTGATGTCCATGTATAGAGTCTTCTCTTGTGTTGTTGGAAGAGGGTGTTTGCTATGACCAGTGCATTATCTTGGCAAAACTCTATTAGTCTTCACCCTGCTTCATTCCGCATTCCAAGGCCAAATTTGCCTGTTACTCCAGGTGTTTCTTGACTTCCTACTTTTGCATTCCAGTCCCCTATAATGAAAAGGACATCTTTTTTGAGCGTTAGTTTTAAAAGGTCTTGCAGGTCTTCATAAAACCGTTCAACTTCAGCTTCTTCAGCGTTACTGCTTGGGGCATAGACTTGGATTACTGTGATATTGAAGGTTTGCCTTGGAAACGAACAGAGATCATTCTGTCGTTTTGAGATTGCATCTAAGTACTGCATTTCGGACTCTTTTGTTGACCATGATGGCTACTCCATTTCTTCTGAGGGATTCCTGCCCACAGTAGTAGATATAATGGTCATCTGAGTTAAATTCACCCATTCCAGTCCATTTTAGTTTGCTGATTCCTAGCATGTCGATGTTCACTCTTGCCATCTCTTGTTTGACCACTTCCAATTTGCCTCGATTCATGGACCTGACATTCAGGTTCCTATGCAATATTGCTCTTTATAGCATTGGACCTTGCTTCTATTACCAGTCATATCCACAACTGGGTATTGTTTTTGCTTTGGCTCCATCTCTTCAGTCTTTCTGGAGTTATTTCTCCACTGATCTCCAGTAGCGTAATGGGCACCTACCGACCTGGGGAGTTCCTCTTTCAGTATCCTATCATTTTGCCTTTTCATACTGTTCATGGGGTTCTCGAGGGAAGAATACTGAAGTGGCTTGCCATTCCCTTCTCCAGTGGACCACATTCTGTCAGACCTCTCCACCATGATTTGGCCGTCTTGGGTGGCCCCACGGGCATGACTTAGTTTCATTGAGTTAGACAAGGCTGTGGTCCTAGTGTGATTAGATTGACTAGTTTTCTGTGATTATGGTTTCAGTGTGTCTGCCCTCTGATGCCCTCTCACAACACCTACCGTCTTACTTGGGTTTCTCTTACCTCGGACGTGGGGTATCTCTTGGCTGCTCCAGCAAAGCACAGCCTCTGCTCCTTACCTTGGACAAGGTTTATCTCCTCACTGCCGGCCCTCCTACCTTGAATGTGGAATAGCTCCTCTAGGCCCTCCTGCGCCCGTGCAGCCACCACTCCTTGGACGTGGGGTTGCTCCTCCCAGCCTCCGCCCCTGGCCTCGGGTGTAGGGTAGCTCCTCCCAGCTGCCACTCCTGGCCTCTGACATTGGGTGGCTCCTCTCGGCTACTCCTGCGCTGTCATAGCCTGGCACTCTCGGCCACTGCCCCTGACCTTGGACCTGGAATAGCTCCTCTCAGCCGCACCATGTGCACTGGTCGCAGCTGGCATACTTTTCAGCAAATGCCAATACAAATGTTAGAATGAGAACATTCATATTCAAGTCCTGACAATGTCACTTTGAAAGTTTTGCATTATTGGGACAACCACTTGACTTCTCTAAATTTTTATTCCTTCATTCACAGAATGGGTAGAATTGATAATACTCCCTTTGCAATATGTTATAACAACAAGAGACAACATAGACCTTAGCCTAGAACACCTAGTATATGAAGAACAATTAGCGGTAAGTAACACCTACTCTGGAAAATCCCATGGACAGAGGAGCCTGGTAGGCTGCAGTCCATGGGGTCACTAAGAGTCAGACATGACTAAGCGACTTCACTCTCACTTTTCACTTTCATGCATTGGAGAAGGAAATGGCAACCCACTCCAGTGTTCTTGCCTGGAGAATCCCAGGGATGGGGAGCCTGGTGGGCTGCCGTCTGTGGGGTGGCACAGAGTCGGACACGACTGAAGAGACTTAGCAACAGCAGCAACACCCACTCTGATGGTGTTTGGAGCACAATCCAATGCATTTGTAGTCCCAGCTCTATAATATATAGCATTATGCATTTCTTTGTAAAACTATTTTATGGAAACTTAGTCCTCTGCTTTATCAAATGGTTTACAAATCTCATAGTTGGATGGGATATTCAAGACCATGCACTCCATCCCTTTCATTTCCTACTTCCACTTAGGGGAGGTACAACTAAAGCAACAGTAGGGCTTTAGGTTTTGAGACCCAGAATTGGCAACCAAGACCCAGAGATGAAAGAAAGGGTCCAGAAAATCCCCACATTCTGAGTCAAAGCCAAAGTTGTTGAAGAGACGGCAGCATCCCATTGGGCTTGTGAAGTGCCATGTTGGAAGAACCAAGAATAGAGGAACTGGAAAAGAAGAGGTCATGATTTGGGAGGCTATAGCCTGGAAAATCCCATGGACGGAGGAGCCTGATGGGCTGCAGTCCATAGAGTCGCTAAGAGTCGGGCATGACTGAGAGACTTCACTTTCACGCATTGGAGAAGGACATGGCAACCCACTTCAGTGTTCTTGCCTGGAGAATCCCAGGGATGGGGAAGCCTCGTGGGCTGCCATCTATGGGGTCACACAGAGTCGGACACGACTGAAGCGACCACACAGCAGCAGCAGCAGCTTTATTGAAATGAGGCTATTCTCTTCCTTTACCTCCTGAAAACCAAAGAAAGATGATCATAAAGGTCAAGGATTCTCAAACTCTCTCCCTCAACTACACTGGGGCTATAGATAAATACTTTATCTAAGAGGGGATTGGGGATTGGAGTGGCCAAGTACCTGATGCCACTTCAGAGACAGAGGATAGATCTGAGGGAAGACTTGTCTGGGAGAGGTAACCTCATTTATACTCTTTGGAGTAACAGGGATTCTTTAGTGTCTGTGGGTGAAGACACTGCTGAAGAGGTCTATGTGCCCGAGCCATCTCCCATCAGCTTACTGCACTGAACAATCACCTAACAGTTGATGGGACTCCAAGTGATGTGGACCCCAAGTGAAGTGGCAGAGGCTGAAGCCATAAGGGCTGGAGTCCAAGCCAGACCCTTCATGCTAGGGACTGGGCAAAGAGAGGTCCCTATCAGCACCCTTCAAAGAATAGACAAAGATACCTCAGAAAGAATAGTGTTTGGCTGTTAACACAAAATGCAAATGTACAGGTGCCAGTCACAAGCTGCTACTTCATTACACCCCATTCTATATGAAGATCTCTGCCTTCCCTACTTGTTTCCCACCCCAGCCCCATAAGGGAAGCAGTGAGAAGGCAGGGGTAAGGGGAGGTGCCTCAGATAGTGTCCACTGTGTGCTCTCTGTCCACTCTAGAAAGCCAGGCTACAAACCACTGCTCCGGTTTCTACCACCACCAACCACCACCACTGCGATTCCCCTTACCACCACCCTGCCCACCACCAGCACTACCAGCAGCAAGCAGCTAGAGACAAAGGTCTTACTTGTTTGGGCAAGGATATGACCACAGATTTGGGTCAAGGATGTGTTTAATATGAATATATTTTTACTTTTGAATGTATATGAGTTTATTATTTTTAAATGGAGCTTCCCTGGTGACTCAGACAGATAATAATCCACCTGCCAATGCAGGAGACTTGGGTTCAATACCTGGGTCAGAAAGATCCCCTGGAGAAGGAAATGGCAACACACTGTAATATTTTTATCTGGCAAATCTCATGGACAGAGGAGCCTGGTGGGCTCCAGTCCATGGGGTCACAAAGAGTGAGAGTCACAACTTAGTGACTAACCAACAGCAGAATTACTTAAAACATGATTGCTGTGTGTGTGTGTGTGTGTGTGTGTGTGTGTGTGTGTGTGTATTAGTCACTCAGTTATGTCTGACTCTTTGTGACCCCACGGGCTATAGCCCACCAGGCTCCTCTGTCCATGGAATTCTCCATCCAGGCAAGAATACTGGAGTGGGTTGCCATTCCCTTCTCAGGGGGATCTTCCCAAACCAGGGATTGAACCCAGGTCTCCTGCATTGCAGGCATGTTTTACCGTCTGAGCCACTAGAGAAGCTCCATTTAAAAACACGATCAATGGACTAGTTTAATAACTATGTGCCTTCAAAGTTGTGGAATTGCCTCAAAGGAGCCCATGACCCAGAGGCAGAGCATAACTTGAGATGGTAAAAATCATTTCACAATTATATCCACAATGAATTGAGACTTTTGATAAAATGAATAACAAATTGACACTTTTCAATCACCAAGTACATCCCAAGCATTAAGTTTATTAAACATGATCTTTTTTCATACCCAAGAGAACTTTGTTGCTAAAACAGCTCCCAAACTAAGGTAAGATAATATGTTCTTCTCAACTCTAAAGAAAAAAGTATTGTTTTGCCAATACACTATGTTTAAACACATTTTAACAAGTACATTTACTGATCTAGAAATCATTAGTGTGTCATGAATTAAGAGCGTGCGGCAGAAACAAGAGGTGCAAGGAATCTCAGAGCTTTGCCAGGCAACTGCTCATGAAGGCATTAATTTATCAGTTAATGGATGTCCACATAGCAAAAAACATGGAGTGTTAAAATCGTTTCTTGCCATTAATGTATCTCATTTGCAGGTGATCACTATTCTTTTGCAGAAAGTAAGGCCATCAGTCCTGAGACAGATGTCAGCACAAAAAACAAACCCATAATAGCACCAGTGAATAAACCAGATCTTATGGAGCCAGTAATTCCCAGAAAACAAGCCAGGACTAAGTAAATCTGTGAGCATTTAAAAATGTACCCTCTCGTGTATACCTGTGGCAGATTCATGTTGATGTATGGCAAAACCAATACAACATTGTAAAGTAATTAACCTCCAGTTAAAATAAACAAATTCATATTTTTTAAAAATGTACCCTCTCAGATTTCCTTAGCGGTCCAGGGGTTAAGAATCTGCCTGTCAATGCAGACAGGGGACATGGGTTCAATCCGTGGTCTGCGAAGCTTCCGCATGCCTCGGGGCAGCTAAGCTGGTGTGCCACAACTACCGAAATCCTCACTCCTAGAGTTCGTGCTGTGCAACAAATAGAAACCATCACAATGAGAAGCCCACAGACTGCAAGTAGAGAGTAAGCCCTCTTGCCATGACTAGAGAAAGCCTGTGCGCAGCAAGGAAGACCCAGAACCACTGTAACAAATAAATAAATAACATTTAAAAGATAAAATGAAGTGTGCATTCTCATCTCATTAATAACTTCCTTATATTGTTTATATGTTGAAATAACTTGGAATATATTGGGTTAATGAAATAAAATGAAAAAAGCTTAAAAACAAAACGTACATTCTCACATCAAATAGTGGTGTGCGAATCATTTTGTTTGACATGATTGATGCCGCTGCTTCTCTCTGGGTTTCAGTGGTGGTAATGGAGGTAGTGTTTTGGGTTTCTTTTGTTTTTTTGGTTTTGACTCCCCAAATGTTCACCATGAAATAACTCACCAAAACAGAAACTGAAATTCCATTAAAGATAAATTGCTCATAATTCTTCACCCAACCCAGTAGGAAGAAAGGCCAAAACCGCATGCTTAGCCATTGTTATGAACTGAACTGTTTCCCTGCAAAATTCCTGTGTTACTCCTAGCACATCAGAATGTGACTGCATTCAGAGATAGGGTCTTTAAAGAGGTGAGTAAGTTAAATTAGGTCATTAGGGTGAGCCCTCATCCAATATGACTAGTTTTCTTATAAGAAGAGGAAACTTGGACACAAACAGAGAATAAATCATGTGAAGATATAGGAAGGAGACAGCCCTACCAGAGAAGGAGAAAGACTTCAGAAGAGGTCTGAGGTCTGATACCAGCTGATACACTGATCTCAGACTTCTGGCCTCCAGAACTGTGAGAAAATTAATCTCTGTTGTTTAAGCCACCCAGTCGGTGGTACTTTGTTATGGGAGCCCTAGAAGACTAATAGAGCCATCATTATTTTTCAACTATATATTTTACTTAAAATCATAGCACTGTGCCCAAAGCATCAATTAAGTGCCTGAATACCAATTATCCAGCCCAACTCTATCATTCTATGTATAGTAATAATAACTAGCAGTATTGGGTGCCTGCTGTGTGGCAGACACTGGGATGGAGATCTATCTATCTATCTAATCAGCATGTTGAGTTTTACATCCACCCTGCTCTGTGTATATATTACTATTATCCCCATTTTTACAGATCCCCAGAGCCAGTGACCACCAGAAAACCAGGGTTCAAAGCCAGGTCTGCTAGGACCCCAAACCCCGGAACTCCTGGACACATGACACAGTAATTACCAACTTGCCTGTGCGTGCACATGTGCTCAGTGATTTCAGCCACATTCACCTCTTTGCCACCCTTTGGACTATAGGCCGCCAGGCTCCTCTGTCAATGGGATTCTCTGGGCAATAATACTGGACTGGGCTGCTGTGCGCTCCTCTGGGAGGATCTTCCAGAAACCCAGGGATCAAACACCTGTCTCCGGCATTGCAGGTGGATTCTTTACCTCTGAGCCATCAGGGAAGCCCACCAGTTTGCTTACTGGTAACCAATGTGCCTGCTGTTCTGAGTCACAGCAGAAGTAGAGCTGCAACGGAGGTCACCTGATACCCAGACCTTATCCTGACTTGATGACTGCAAAAACATTTTTAAATACAAAGCTTTATAGAGTTCACGCACCAGTGTGGGTGACTTGACAAAGGGCTGAGACCTTCTGGATCTTTGATTCTTTTTTTAAAGTTTTTTTTTTTTTAATGTGGGCCATTTTTGAAGTCTTTATTGAATTTGTTACAATATTGCTTCTGTTTATTTTTTGGTTTTCTGACCGCCAGGCACATGGGATCCTAGCTCCCCAGCTAGGGACCAAACCCATACCCTCTGCACTAGAAGGTGAAGTCTTAACCACCAGACCATCAGGGAAGTTCCTGGCTCTCTTGCTCTTATCTCATGCTCGGCAGATGCTTTACACAGCATCAGAAGATTGGAGTACTACAGAGGAAGGGCAAGGCTTCTAGACTAGGAACATCTGTGAAGGTAACTGGATATTGATCATGGGTAAGAGAAGCAGCAGAGTCATGCTAATGAGGCTTAGGGGAAGGTTGTTGTTATTAGGTTGCTCAGTTCAGTTCAGTAGCTCAGTCGTGTCCAACTCTTTGTGACCCCATGAATCGCAGCACGCCAGGCCTCCCTGTCCATCACCAACTCCCGGAGTTCACTCAGACTCACGTCTGTTGAGTTGGTAATGCCATCCAGTCATCTCATCATCTGTCATCCCCTTCTTCTCCTGCCCCCAATCCCTCCCAGCATCAGAGTCTTTTCCAATGAGTCAACTCTTCACATGAGGTGGCCAAAGGACTGGAGTTTCAGCTTTGGCATTATTCCTTTCAAAGAACACCCCAGGACCGATATCCTTTAGAATGGACTGGATGGATCTCCTTGCAGTCCAAGGGACTCTCAACAGTCTTCTCCAACACCACAGTTTAGAAGCATCAATTCTTCGGCGCTCAGCTTTCTTCACAGTCCAACTCTCACATTCATACATGACCACAGGAAAAACCATAGCCTTGACTAGATGGACCTTTGTTGGCAAAGTAATGTCTCTGCTTTTCAATATGCTTTCTAGGTTGGTCATAACTTTCCTTCCAAGGAGTAAGCATCTTTTAATTTCATGGCTGCACTCACCATCTGCAGTGATTTTGGAGCCCCCCAAAATAAAGTCTGACACTGTTTCTACTGTTTCTCCATCTATTTCCCAAGAAGTGATGGGACCAGATACCATGATCTTTGTTTTCTGAATGTTGAGCTTTAAGCCAACTTTCTCACTCTCCTCTTTCACTTTCATCAAGAGGCTTTTTAGTTCCTCTTCACTTTCTGCCATAAGGGTGGTGTCATCTGCATATCTGAGGTTATTGATATTTCTCCCGGCAATCTTGATTCCAGCTTGTGTTTCTTCCAGTCCAGCGTTTCTCATGATGTACTCTGCATAGAAGTTAAATAAGCAGGGTGACAATATACAGCCTTGATGTACTCCTTTTCCTATTTGGAACCAGTGTGTTGTTCCATATCCAGTTCTAACTGTTGCTTCCTGACCTGCATATAGGTTTCTCAAGAGGCAGGTCAGGTGGTCTGTATTCCCATCTCTTGAAGAATTTTCCACAGTTTATTGTGATCCACACAGTCAAAGCTCAGTTGTGTCCAACTCCTTGTGACCCCATGGACTGCAGCACTCCAGGCTTCCCTCTCCTTCACTATCTCCCAGAGTTTGCTCAAATTCATGTCCATTGAGTCAATGATGCCATCCAACCATCTCATCCTCTGTCCCCTCTTTTCCTCCTGCTTTCAACCTTTTCCAGCATCAGGGTCTTTTCCAATGAGTCGGCTCTTTGCATCAGATAGTCAAAGTATTGGAGCTTCACCTTTAGCATCAGTCCTTCCAACGAATATTCAGGACTGATTTCCTTTAAGATTGACTGGTTGGATCTCCTTGCAGTCCAAGGGACTCTCAAGCATCTTCTGTAGCATCACAGTTCAAAAGCATCAGTACTTTGACACATAGCCTTTTTTATGAGCCAACTCTCACATCCATACATGACTACTGGAAAAACCATAGCTTTGACAATACAGACCTCTGTTGGCAAAGGGATGTCTCTGCTTTTTAATATGCTGTCTAGGTTTGTCATAGCTTTTCTTCCAAGGAGCAAGTGTCTTTTAACTTAATGGCTGCAGTCACTGTCCACAACGATTTTGGAGCCCAAGAAAATAGTCTTTCACTGCTTCCTGCTACTCCATCTATTTGCCACAAAGTACATTTATTTCACTTTTTAAGAAAGGCAGACAGCCACTTGTAGAGCCTCAACTGCATGTATTTAAAGTCTTCATAGCTTGATTGCTGTCTGTTCTCCTACAAATGGGCCTTGAGAGCTTGTTTGGAGGTTCTAGCAGCAGAGCACAGCCACCTGCATATATCTGACCTAAGAAAGATGCTCCAGTATCTAGGAAGATTGCTCTCCACCAGCGTGCTGCATCAATGGATATGAAGGATAAAGACAGTTAGGCAGCTAGATCAGCCCAATCAATCCTGGCAATCAATGGGGTAACAGATGTCACAGCCAGATGACCCTCAATGTTTAGCACGTGAAGAGGAAAACTCAAATTGTTGGGGTTGAGAACCTGAGAACATGAGAGTTCCAGAGAAGAGCAAGGAGAAATAAGAAAGCATTCCTCAGTGATCAGTGCAAAGACATAGATGAAACCAATGGAATGGGAAAGACCAGAGAGCTCTTCAAGAAAATTAGAGATACCAAGGGAACATTTCATGCAAAGATGGGCTCGATAAAGGACAGAAATGGTATGGACCTAACAGAAGCAGAGATATTAAGAAGAGGTGGTAAGAATACACAGAAGAACTGTACAAAAATGATCTTCATGACCCAGATAATCACGATGGTGTGATCACTCACCTAGAGCCAGACATCCTGGAATGTGAAGTCCGTGGGCCTTAGAAAGCATCACTACAAACAAAGCTAGTGGAGGTGATGGAATTCCCGCTGAGCTATTTCAAATCCCTAAATGAAACCGGGAGCTCATCACTGTGGTGTGAGACATCTTAAATGTGCTTAGTTGTTTCCGATTAAATGGAAGATGCTAAACTGTAAAGGATGACACTCTTTTTTGCAACGACACTCTTTTTTGCAACGTTAAGGGAAAATTGCCTCTTCTAAGTTGTGTTCATGTGAGTAGTCTCTGTATCAGTGATTCTCAAAGTGCGGTTCCCTGAGCCAGGAGCACCATCATCACCAGAGGTGGGGACTGGCTAGAAATACAAAGTTTCAAGTCCCACCCCAGACATACTGAATCAGAAACTGGGAAATCTGTGTTTTGGTAAGCCTGCCCAGGTGATTCTGACGAGTATGTATGTTTTGCAACACTGCTCTGTAATAAATATTTTTATAACTTTGAAAAATTCTTAAATAGTGAACTACAAAATCTTTAATCAGCAAAATGATTTAAAAATGAGAGCTGTCAGAATGATCCAAGGCAATTACTAAATCATGTTCTGTCAAAGGCTCAACACCACCTATTGAAGTGATCCGTGTATTCTGGCCTCTTGGGTACCTTTCAACACTTAGAGTCCATGAGCATTGAAAGAGAACAATCTCCTGATTGAATAATTGCATAATTACAAATAACTGGCACTTTAACTTTTTTCAAAGATTTGATTTCCCACATTCTTATAAGTATTCCCATGAAAATATCCTCCTGAAGCATAACCTATTCCATTTAGCATTCTCAAATCTAGATAAGCAATACACCAACTTGTTAAAAGTGGGCAGAGGAATTATGGATGAATTTTCTTGTCTTTATACTGTTGTATTAATATATTTTTTCTTAAAAATATTAAGGTAACATTAGAGTTTCCCTGGTTAAGAATCTGCCTGCCAATGCAGGGGACCCAGGTTTGATTCCTGGTCTGGGAAGATCCCACATGCCTCAGGGTAACTAAGCCTGTACACCACAAATACTGAGCTCACACCCTAGAGCATGTGCTCTGCAACAAGAGAAGCCACGGGAATGAGAAGCCTGCACACTGTGACAATGAGCAGGCCCTGCTCACTGCAACTAGAGAAAGCCTATGCGCAGCAGTGAAGACTCGGTACAGTCAAATAAATAACTCTTAAAAAAAAAAAATTAAGACAAGGTTAGATAAGCATGGAGGAGGGCATGGCAACCCACTCCAGTATTCTTGCCTGGAGAATCCCATGGTCAGAGGAGCCTTGCAGGCTATAGTACATGGGATCACAAGGAGTCGCACATGACTGAGTGACTGAACGAACGTAGATAAGCATATGGTTATCAAACCTGAGAGAAATCCATCTTTATAATGTTTGTAGCTAGATACACTGTTTATAGGCAAAGAAAGATTTTTCTAAATTGACATCGAATGCATTTCCAATGAACAAGATTGAACAGAGACTTTTTTCTCCCTATCAATTTTCTCTTTTACTTCTAACATGAAAGACAAACTGACTACTGTATATTACATAGGAATTAGACTGGACTTAATTCTAGGGGGAAAGTCCAAATAGATGTATTTTAATTGTAACAGAGATTTTTTTTTTTCAAAATGGAAATGCTTTCTACACTAAATAAAGAGTGTGCTTTGGAATCTACAGAGAAAATCTTTTTATAATACAGAGCATCACTGTATATAACCCCTTGTCATGCTTAATGGTCCTCGGCACCATGGGCTGTTACTCTCTTAGGCTGATTGGCAGTTATACTGTAATGAAAAGAGATTCATATTTTAGCTACTCACTCTTTATTGCCACAACTAAGATTGGAGTTTTTTATTTTCCTCACTTCGATTCTTTGAGATGTGTTTTCCTTAACACAGATCTATTGTTTTTATTTTTAAATGTTTTTCATTTAAATTTCTTTTAGGTACTTCCCGTGAATTTTATGGGCCTCCATTCTTATGATTGCTATACTTGTCATTTCTGAAATCAATGAAGCACAGCTTTTTATAGGGCTGCCATGTACCAATCTAGTGAGCTAGAAGAAAGTTTGGCATTCTATTTCTCTACCATTTTCTACCCCAATAATGATTCTGTATGTAATGTTGCTAAACTAATTTTTTTCAATCCTAAATACGGTCTTTTTCCCTTATATACATTTTTGTCACTTTCCATATATTGTGCTATTGTCTTCAAGATACTGGTTTAGTAAAGGAAGCACAGAGGTGGAGTCAAAAGTCTTGGATTAAATTCAATTTCCACCAGTTACTGATGCTATCAATCACTTGTTTGTAACCTACATTTTTCAACTATATGATGTGAATGATATTAACTACATCCCAGGGATTAAAGAAATAAGTAATAGAGAGACCATAAAATTGTAGAGTACTTATGGTTTCTGCCTTGACTCAAGAGCTAGGAAGCATGAAGTAACTAAAGAAGGCAATGGAAAGAGTATAATTCAGGAGAAATAAAATTTGCCTTCATAATGAAGCATACACCTTACCTTGGTCACATTCTCTCTGCCACATACACACCCTTCACTTACATACTCTGTGTTTTTATCAGTTCACAGTGGCTTGGTTGGGAAGGTTTTTAATCAGCACTGGGAGGAGTTTCTATAGGAGTTCCTATACAGCTTGAGTTTCTAGGATGGGGTTGGAGGCTGGTGATAAGAAAAAAAAAAATCCTAGAAGGAAACAAAATCTAAACACTCCCCTAATGCTTCAAATATCTGTTCAACCTGTATGTTTTCCCTCGAAAAATTGGTGGTACAACCTTTCCTCAAGCCAGTTTATGGATAAGATAGGGATTCTGAAATGGGGTAAAAAGAGATGGCTATGCAGGTGTCCATTCAGGTATATATAGGGTCAGTCTCCTGGGGAAATATGGAGTATTAGAAATTAGGGAACAGATGAACCTTAAAGACACAGTCCCAGAGCAACCTCTAGGTTTAAGAAGTCAGACAGGACCATGTGTGGAGGAAGGTCTGAGTCTTAGGGTAACTAGAGAAGGAGAACAAAAGTAAGAGCTCTAGATCATGAGCTGGGGAATTTGAAAGGGGTTTGACAATAACAGGATGGTTGGTGATAAGTACAAATATAGCAAGGATTTCTGTGTAGTGGTTAGTCTCTTTTATTTCACTTCTTTTTCCTTTGCTAATTAAACCTTTGTCCATCAGAGGATACTTCAGTTACCTTCTAGTCTCCGTGTTAAAAACCTGTTTGATTTTCCCATAATTAAGAAATTGTTTTGAACTAACTACAATTAATAATAATGTAAAACAGTATTCCATCAAAAGTATAGATAGATTCTGCTTACCGAAGAGAAGAATAAGCAACTCTATGACACTAATGATTCAACACATTCACTGCAAACATGGTACCAATTTACTCACCTATATGCAGAAGATAAAAATACTCATTTTATAGGGGTGTTACCCAGTACTTTGGCCACCTCATGCAAAGAGTTGACTCATTGGAAAAGACCCTGGTGCAGGGAGGGATTGGGGGCAGGAGAAGAAGGGAAAAACAGAGGATGAGATGGCTGGATGGCATCACCTTACTCGATGGACATGAGTTTGAGTGAGCTCTGGGAGTTGGTGATGGACAGGGAGGCCTGGTGTGCTGCAGTTCATGGGGTCGCAAAGAGTCGGACACGACTGAGCTAATGAACTGAACTGAACTGATGACAATGAATGGGACTAATGCTTATACAGCACTGAAAATACTGAAGTCCAATTTCTTTTTATGTTTTTCCATGATGTTTGTATATGTGTATGTGTGTTATGTGAAAAACACCTTGTAAAGAAAAATGACAATGTCTATTATTGGCCCAATAGACAAAGATTAAAGTACTTCTTTCTTTTTTTAAGCTGTAAGGAAGTACTAACTATCATCTAAGAACAGCAGGAAATGGCAACCCACTCCAGTATTCTTGCCTGGAGAATCCCATGGACGGAGGAGCTTGGTGGGCTACAGTACACGGGTTGCAAAGAGTCGGACACGACTGAGCAACTTCACTTTCACAACTTCACTTTCACTTCAAGAACAGCAAAGGATTTTATGTTATTCAGAAACTAATGGAACTACTCTATTTGTTCTTTTATTAGGCCCCAGTAACAGTAATTGAGAAAAATTAATTCTCTGATTCAAGAAAAACTTATTAAGTACCTACTAGGCAATATCCTGGTCTCTGGAGATCTGATTTTATTAAGAAGACACAATTACTGTCCTTGATATAAAGAAGTCTATTAACGAAATTCTCTCTCATTTCGAAACAATGAAAAAATAAAATGTAATCATGCATTTCAAAGCTTATTCTGTGGTCTATGTAACAAAGATATAGTTTGTTCACAGAGAAGAATAATTCTGTTCATCTACCCATATTAGTTTAATAAACACCATACTTCCAGATCTAAACATTCCTGAAGATTAAATGTTTCAAACAAACAAACAAAAATTTTATGTGATTTTTTTTAAAAAAGAATATATGTGAAATACAACCAAGAAAGACTGTCTAATAGATTATAAGTAATAATATTGAATCAAATATCAGCTTTAATGCTATTGAAATAAAAACCAAAGAATCCTCAAAAAACAAGTTTTGCTGAAGCGCCAATCCTTTGGCCACCTTATGCGAAGAGCTGACTCATTGGAAGAGACCTGATGCTGGGAGATATTGAAGGCAGGAGGAGAAGGGGACAACAGAGGATGAGATGGTTGGATGGCATCACTGACTCAATGGACATGAGTTCGAGCAAACTCCAGGAGATGGTGAAGGACAGGGAAGCCTGGCAGGCTGCAGTGCATGGGATAGCAAAGAGACACAACTGAGCGACTGAACAACAACAACAATAAATCTGTCATTCATGAAAATAAGCAATTATAAAGAGGCAGTTTGAGAGCCATTACTGACATCTAGCAAGACCAAATAAATAACAACCATTGCAGGTAACAGTAAGGGCTTCCCAGATGGCGCTAGTGGTAAAGAATCTGCCTGCCAATGCAGGAGATGAAAGAGACTCAAGTTCCATCCCTGAGTTGGGAAGATCTGAAGTAGAAAACGGCAATTCACGCCTGTATTCCTGCCTAGGAAACCCCCACGAGGTTTTTGGTGAGAGCTTGGTGAGCTATAGTTCATGGAGTTGCAAAGCATCAGACATCACTGAGCATGCCTGCACACTCAGGAAACAAACATGAATGTCCCAAGATAAATGTTCAGCACTTTTAGGTAGACTCATCTGTCAATAAAATCTTCGAGAAGATAGTGCCACACCAGCTCGAGGGACATCCAACCACATGACTCACTAATCAGTCCACACCTAGGACCTCTCAGTAGCACACTGCAGATGATACAGTAGGCTTTACATTAAAATAAAAATATCATTTCCACCAAGGTTAACAATATATTTTTCTGGGCATGGGAGTGATTTAGGAAACACATTAGCAGCACCCTTGCCAATCCCAGACTTCATATATCAAATGATGGAGCTTCTTAATAGGAGAAATAGACCAAAGTTTAGATTTAGTCCTTCAGTCATGTTCGACACCTGTGATCCCATGGACTGTAGCCCGCCAGGTTCCTCTGTCTATGGGATTCTCTAGGCAAGGATACTGGAGTGGGTTGCCATTTCCTTTTCCAAGGGATCTTCCCGACCCAGGGATCAAACCCGGGTCTGCTGCATGGCAGTCAGACTCTACCAACTGAGCCACCAGGGAAGCCCATATATCCCTATAATTGAAAACCAGATAAGTCGGTTGGAGCAAACCATTCATTGGAGTCTGAGGATGAGCTTTCAGTTAGACACCAACCTTCAAGATCAGATGGTTCTAGTCACTTTAAAGCTACTAAATGTGCCATGATAAGTCAAAATATCATGAAATCACCAGCATCAACAAACATTTCTTCAGTGCCTAAGTAAAACATAATGCATGATGTTACAGCTATGGTTTTTCCAGTGGTCATGTATGGATGTGAGAGTTGGACAATAGAGAAAGCTGAGCACTGAAGAATTGATGCTTTTGAACTGTGGTGTTGGAGGAGACTCTTGAGAGTCCCTTGGACTGCAAGGAGATCCAACCAGTCCATCCTAAAGGAGATCAGTCCTGGGTTTTCGTTGGAAGGACTGATGTTGAAGCTGAAACTCCAATACTTTGGCCACCTGATGTAAAGAGCTGACTCATTGGAAAAGACCCTGATACTGGGAAAGATTGAGGGCAGGAGGAGAAGGGGACGACAGAGGATGAGATAAGGTTGGATGGCATCACCAACTCAATGGACATGTGTTTGGGTGGTCTCCTGGAGTTGGTGATGGACAGGGAGGCCTGGTGTGCTGCAGTCCGTGGGGTTGCAAAGAGCCAGACACAACTGAGCAACTGAACTGAACTGAACAGAACAATACATGATGTTAAAGAAATGGAACACAGTATCTGACCTCAAAGAATTTATAAGATAATTGAGAAAGAGAACATAGACATTAAAAGTGAAATGAAATACAAGGTAGTGAAACAGATTACAGCATTAGATGAGCAGTGGAGCTGAAGTCGAGGTGCACAGCATTTAACTAAAGTCCATTATAATATCCTTAAACCAATCACTGACCAGCCTACTGTACACAGTTTCATGCTTAATTTGGATTTTAAGAAAACAGACTCTATCCTCTAAGGAAACAACCCAATATTTAAGCAAAACTTCAGGCACAGGATGTTCCAAAATATTATTCCTCACCATTGAATAACTGGAAGCAACCTAAACACTTAATAGAATTTTGCTTCAACTACACAGAAAAATCATACCGTTATATATAGCCATTAGAGGAGATGTTTACAAATCATTATGAGAAAATGCTAACTAGTATACTAGTGTGTGCATACATGCTGAGTCACTTCAGTTGTGACCGGGTCTTTGCAACCCTATGGACTATAACCCATCAGGCTCCTCTGTCCATGGGATTCTCCAGGCAAGAATACTGGAGTGGATTGCCATTTCCTCCTCCAGGGGATCTTCTCGACTCAAGGGTTGAATCCCCCATCTCTTTTTATGTCTCCTGCATTGGCAAGTAGGTTCTTTACCACTAGCGCCAGCTGGGAAGTCCCTGGTATTACTAGTACACTAACTAAAAAGAAATACAGAAACTATATACCTTATGATCTTAACTTTGTACCTTAAAAAACTATGAAATACTTACTCTGAAATTTAGTAAAAAGAGAAAATCATTAGGCACTTAGCCTGTCATTTTAAGAGGGAAGAAATGCACGAGGGAAAGTTCTTTTATAGAGACCAACTCTAGCTAAAAAATATAGAAAGAATAGAATTAGAAAAATCACCATTTTTAAATCCCCTGTGAAATAATTAACTCAGGCAAAAATCTCAGTGGATGCTAACAACATCATGTGAAAAGATGATGAGGGACTGGATCTTATTTGAAAGTGCCAAAATTTCACACCATAGATTACTTGCTGATCACGAAGAGAAAAAAAAATGGAAGGATGTGACTGCATCACTTTAATTAGGAAATCAAACAGCACGGCTCCTAGTGAGACAATTTGATATTTTATGTCTCTTGACATGAACTAACATGAGCTACACAGCATCACCTGTGAAAGAGTCTTGCAAAAATGTTAGCCACAGCCTTAGATCTAACTTTCTGTCTGTAGGAAACACAGGGAACAGAACAAGTTTAAATATTACCTGGAAGAAGCATCACCCACCAAAATGTGAGACATTCTACAAGACTGGTTCTCATCAAAAGATGATGTTATGAAAAGAAACTAAAGAAACATTTTAACCCAATGGCCACCCTTGACTGGTTTGGAAAACCAAGTAATTATAACCCCCATCCAGGGGAAATTGAGGACATTTTTAAATACAAATTGGGTATAAGAGTATATATTGAAGCTATTTTTAATTTTGATGATGTTATTCTTGTTACAGGAGAGAATATTTTTATATTTGGGGAAGTAAAGAAGCATGGCTTACTCTTCTAAAACAGCAACAGAGATAGAGAGAGATGGAGAGAGTTCAGAGAGACAAAGAGAGCCATAAGGGACAGAAAAGGAATTATTTATGGAAAATTCTAATAATTCTACTAATCATTGAATCTAGGTGGGAGGTTTATGCGTCAGCCTTTCTTTTTTCCTTTTTTTTTTTTCCTGTATGTTTAACACTTCTATCATAAAAACTTGAAAAAATATGTATAGAAAAAAGACTAAGCAGAAATATACCAAAGTATTCACAGTGATTATGTCAGCATAATTATAGGTGATGTCCGTCTCAATTTAAAAATATTATTCTGCAATTTCAAATTTTTCTTATCACATATTATTTTTATAATCAGAGAAAGTGAGTAAAGGAAATGCAGGCATTAGGTAGAATTGTGTGTGGAAAAAGAAAAAGTCCTAAGCCTATCCATTTAAGGCAATTGTGATGTGGGCTATTGTTGCTCTGGTTCTGACGTTATTTAATATATTAATAGCTTACAAAAGGAAGTTCAAGGCATATTAGGTCATATTTCAAACAGTATCTTGGCAAATCAATAGGCGGGACTACAAAAACAGGTCAACCCAGACACAAATTGTCCATACAGTTCGTTAATAAAGAAGGACTTTTTTTTTTTAATCTTGAAAAAAATTCAATCTAATACCTCTGGGGAAATTCTTTTCTGCATAGTTATTCAATAATAGAGAAGCCTGGAAAGCAACAAATGCGAGGAGGAGCAGCAGCAGAGAAATGCAGGAGATCTTGGAATGATAATGGAAAACAAATCAGAGATTAGTTTCCAGTGACGTCAGTGAAAAACAGGTCAGTGCAGATTTGGGCTGGGTGTTAGGCAAGACTGCCTTTCCTCACTGCTGGCTGACATCGCCTAGTTTCAGGTAATGTTCCAATTGGGAACATAAGAAACCCGTGAACAGTGCTTCTAGCAAAGCATATAAATAGGAGCCTTCAGAGATTCATTCATTAAAAAAAAACAAACAGCAAGAAATGAAATATACAAGACTTGCCAAGAGATGACAGAGTGAAGAGAGAAAGTTACAAAAATATGTAAAAGATATTAATGTCAGAAAGTAAGAGAAAGCATTGAGCCTGGAGCTAAGAATAATGATATGAAATAAAATTAAGAACTGGAAAAAAAAAGTAGCAAAAATTATTCAATGATGTCATCGGACCATTTCTTACCACTTGCCTTTAGATGCAACTGAGCAGTTTAATAGTCATATACTCTTTGTCTCAATGATTTGCATGGGTTAATGCTCTTTCCTTTTTACTCAGAGAGTGGCTTACACTCAGAGTCCTTAAATAATAGTCTAGTACAGTGGTGTCCAAATCTTGGGCACTGTACATGAGGAACACTGGGGGAATTTTTTAAATCCCAGAGTCCAGGTTGCATCCCATTACTGTTAAACTGAAACATATATGAGTGTGAACCAAGCCTCAGTGTACTTAAAGATCATCAGAAGATTCAGCGTATACCAGGGTTTGGGAAGTACTGATGTGTGTATGCAGAGGCAAATGCTGAGAACTGTGCTAATTACAGAGTTCATGCTGATTAAAATACTTTAGGCAAAACCTCCCCCACACATGCTAACAGCCCAGTCAAGTCATATACTGTCTATATAAGAAGAGGCAAAAATTGTGATACAGTAAGCACAAAAGTCTAGAACAGAGAGAGTCGGCGACCAGGAGTGGAAGCTGATGAATTGTCCCACAGGTTCAGCAAGGTGAGAATGTTGTAAGGACTGATTCCAGACTAGTTGAAAATAAATGGAATGTCTTTTTTCACCCAAATTTATGGAAAGCAATCGAGAGCCTATCTATTCTGTTATCATTTAAAACCAACTGCATGAATTTTCATTTCTAATTGATGTTGGTTTTATTTTAGAACATGAAACCCAATTTGAATTGTTTCCATTTCTTTTTTGTTTTCTGATAAAGCGCTTGTTAATACTCCCTACATAACAATTTGGAAGCTTTCTTGAATCACTGTAATTTTGAAAAATACATGAAGTAGGACTTTCCTGGTGGCCCAGTGGTTAAGAATACACCTGCCAATACAGGAGACATGGGTTCCTTCTCTGGTCCAGGAAGATTCCACATACAATGAGGCAACTAAGCAGGGTGACAATATACAGCCTTGACGTACTCCTTTCCCAATTTGGAACTAGTCTGTTGCTCCACGTCCAGTTCTAACTGTTGCTTCCTGACCTGCATGCAGATTTCTCAGGAGGCAGGTCAGGTGGTCTGATATTCCCATCTCTTTCAGAGTTTTCCACAGTTTGTTGTGATCCACACAGTCAAAGGCTTTGGCATAGTCAATAAAGCAGAAATAGATGTTTTTCTGGAACTCTCTTGCTTTTTCAATGATCCAGCAGATGTTGGCAATTTGATCTCTAGTTCCTCTGCCTTTTCTAAAACCAGCTTGAACATCTGGAAGTTCATGGTTCACGTACTGTTGAAGCCTGGCTTGGAGAATTTTCAGCATTACTTTGCTAGCGTGTGAGATGAGTACAACTGTGTGGTAGTTTGAACATTCTTTGGCATTGCCTTTCTTTGGGATTGGAATGAAAACTGGAATGAAATTTGGGATTGGAATGGAGTGATCAAAGAATTGCAATTTAAAATGAGATACCACATTTGCCATCTACACTGTTTCTGGCTTTATTGTGTAATTCCATACTGTACACACATACACACACACACACACACACACACACACACACACATGCATACACACACACAGAGGATTATACCACATTCTGGTTTTTTAAAGTAATCATTTCAACAGCAGTTAAGTTGGATGATTACATTATGATTATATTCAGACTCTTGCTGGTAGATGTTAACTTGGCTCAATCTTACTAGGAAATGATTTGGGATTTTAAATTATCTATCCTGTGGTCATATAGTTCTCTAAAACTTAAAATTTTAATCATTACATAATAGTTCATCAAATATATGTATAGCACCAGTTAGTTAATTATTCCCCTACATTAAGTGGGCTTCCCTGGTGGCTCAGCAATAAAGAATCTGCCTGCAGTGCAAGAGATGTAGGAGATGTGGGTTCGATTCCTGGGTCCAGAAGATCAAATCCCCTGAAGGATAGCACGGCAACCCACTCCAGTTTTCTTGCCTGAAGAATCACATGGACAGAGGAGCCTGGCAGGTTATAGTCCGTAGGGTCACAGAGAGCTGGACACAACTGAAGCAACTGAGCGCATAGTGAGAGAAAGCAGTTTGGTCATTGGCATGGACCAATCCATAGAGTATTGGTGGAGACATATGGGAACTTCTAGGGATGATGTAATTGTTCTATAGCTTGATTGTTGTGTCTGTTACATGACTGAATGTGCATTTTAAAATTCATTGAATTATCTACTTAAGTGCCTTTTCTTATATGGAAATTATACCTCAATAAAGCTGTTTAAAAACACTTTTGATATTAGATTCTTTTCATTTTTGAAAATAGGAGCTAAAAGTGATATTTTTATGTGGATGGGGAATTGGCTTCAAAAAGATGGGAAACAAAGGGGTAAATACTAGGTATCTCTTTCCCTAGATGGAGATGTTTTCAACAACAGGATTTCTTCCATGAGAGGTTACTACTCAAATCGATCTTATTAAATGCTAATATGATATAAAGAAGGTGAGTGCATAGGAAACAAAGTTTGTAGATTATCCTTAAATATCTTTCAGTAGTGCATGCCAAGTGAATGAAGAGGAACTGTTGGAAGGTTTTACACTGTGTGAACAAGGAAAGGCAATGCATCTTAAGAAAAGCAATTCAAACCTACATTAATAATATTATATAAGCTCAAGTTATTTTCCTGGGATACATTGTTTCCTGAAATTACTGATAACTATTTTAGGCATGATAACAGTATTATGGTTTTTAAAATTCTTTATATTTTAGAGGTAAATACTAAAGAAATTCATGATGACGTGATATGATATCTGGAATTTGCTTTAAAATAATCCAGCAGGGTGAGAAGAGGTGAGAATGGTTAGGAATATAGATGAAACAAGGTTGGACATGTACTGATAATTGCTGAAGCCAAGAGATAAGTACAGGGGATTTACTATTCTATTCTCTTTATTTTGTGTATTTTTTGATATTTCCATAATAAAGAGGGCTTTTTTTTTTTTTAATTTCCTGGGGAAAAGTCTTGGCCTGAAGTCATCCTGTACTATGCTACATGGTCCAGAAGGGCATGAGGAAAAGCTGAAAACACATCCTTCAAGTCAAGGGGATGTGGTACAGCAGAATCACCAAGGGTGCTCATCCTTTCTATGCCAAGGGCCTCCCTGGAGGGTTTGATCTGATTGGATGGTAAGTTTAGCAGGTATCACTGGGCAGAGGTGTTGCCCAAAGTCTAGTGGGTACAGGCTTGTGATTCTGAGCTAATTTGGTTCTGTGCTATTTGAACTAGGACCCCAGGTAGAAACTAAGAGTTTCAGAGGTAGTGTTTAATATGCTGGGGAGAGGGAAAAGAAAAGGTTAGATGAACTTACAGGATTCCTGCCAATGAGAAATCATATGCGGGATGCCTATGATCACTGAGAAGGCAAAATTTCAGGACATCATCCCAGTGCACTGCTCTGAATCATAAACCCAACAGCCTGCTAAGATCAGATAGAGTACAGAAGAGGAAATGTAGTCCACCCTATATGTGCCTGCCAGGCTTCTCTGTCCATGGTACTTCCCAAGCAAGAGTACTGGAGTGGGTTGCCATTTCCTTCTTCAAGGGATCTTCCTGACCCAGGGATCAAACCCCTGTCTTCTGTGTCTTCTGCATTGCAGGCAGATTCTTTACTCATTGAGCCATCAGGGAAGCCATTATCTTGTATATTAATGGCCAAAAAAATACTATTAGAAATTTTAAAATACAAAGAAGGGTAATTAATTATTTTATTAGACCTCAAGGGAAATGTATGAAAACAAGAGACCAAAAGATGACAAAACCAGAGACTTGAATGTTGTAAATACATAGAGTTATAAATAGTACAGTAGGGACTTTCCCACTACATCCTGGAATGCCAGAACTTGGATATGCCACTTAAACCTTAAAGATGTAATTTAATTCCAATAAAATAAGAATATAAGAATGTTTTATCTAAGAACATGAAGATGCTTACACAGTGTCTAACTATCAAATAATGAAATATAATTCAATTAAAGTGGATTTCTGAGAGAAAAATCCTAAACATTTGAGACTGACACCGTGGAAGTCATCCAAGTTTTTACAACCTATCCATTGTACTACTTCAGACAATGAGTTGGACAAATCATTGTGCTGCCAAATACTGCAATTCTTAGTTTTTTGAGATTTGATGAAAACTCATGAGTCACTGTTAAGAGCAAATGTTGGTCTTTGACACATTTTGGGCTTTGGGCTTCCCTGATAGCTCAGTTGATAAAGAAACTGCCTGCAATGCAGGAGACCCCAGTTTGATTCCTAGGTTGGGAAGATCTGCTGGAGAAAGGATAGGCTACCCTCTCTAGTATTTTTGGGCTTCCCTTGTGGCTCAGCTGGTAAAGAGTCCACCTGCAATGTGGGAGACCTGGGTTTGATCCCTGGGTTGGGAAGATCCCCTGAAGAAGGGAAAGGCTACCCACTCCAGTATTTTGGCCTGGAGAATTCCATGAACTATATAGTCCATGGGGTAGCAAAGAGTCGGACATGACTAAGCTACTTTCACTCACTCACTCGCTTTACTTTGACGTAGACAAAGAATCTCCATTTCTAGAATCAGACATAAGAACACAAGTTGGCTCGAAACAGAATCATGAAGCATTCCACCACATCATCCTTAAAAACATACTCTTCCACTTAATTACTGTTGTGTAACAAATTACCTCAACACCCAGTGGCTCAAAACAGCACCTTTTAAAGTTATGTTTTATGATTTGGAAAGGGCTGGGCTAGGTGATTCTTCTGCCCCATGTGGCATCCAGTCACATGTGCTATTCATTTGTGTGAATGTGGGTTACTTGTGCCAGCCAGCCAGGGGCTGGTCTTGGCTGGAGGCTAGTAAGAGTTGCTTCCTTCACTAGCCCAATATCTTAGCAATGCTGCAGATGGCTGGGTCTAGTTGAGCTCCTCTGCCCCACTATGTAACCTCAGGACCTCTCCACATGTTTTCTTCAGCAGGATTCTTATTTGATGGTTGACCTGTAAACAGGACTCCTGGAGCAAAAGGAGAAGTCTGTCAGACCTCTTAGAGTTTCGTCCCAGAATGGGCATCCTCACTTCTGTTGTGCTCTGTTGATGAAAGCACTCCAAGCCAGCCTTGATTCAAAAGGAGGAGAAATGGAGCTCTCAAAGCAAGAAGTGTCAAACAACTTGAAGCCATTTTTAATCCATCATGGATACTCTCAGAAAATGGTCAGGAATGGAAACTAGCCCTGTCTGCCTTTAAGGAAATCCAGAAAGCAAATTTTCCTGGGCTAAAGGCTTATTCAATAAGGAAGATAAATAGTTCTACATACCCCAATATTTTTGTTTTTAGCCAAACCAACAGAATATTCTCCACCACATATATAGAAGTGCTTTGTTCCTCAATTTACCTGTATATGTAAGTGAATGTGGGTAAAATATGTTTGAATTATGCTGTATATAAATTCATCAAATGACATTGTTAGAAAGGAAGTTGGGATTGTTCTAAATATCATTGGATGAATGAATCTTTTTATCTTTAATTTTCTCAAGAGTCTTAAAGCTTATCAGAAAGAATAGATATTAATAATAATAGCAATAATAATTCATGGTTGCAAGTGTAAAGATGCATAGTCATCTTTTAATATGTTACATCATTAATCATTACAAGAACTCAGCAGGCTGATATGATTTAGTTCAAGCTCACAAGCTATGAGCTGGATTGAACACAGGTTCACTACAGCTCAATAGCCTACAGTCATATCACAAATAGAGTAGAGAAATAACACATGTTGGCAAAGACTTGAAACAACAGAAATTTTCATATACAGCTGGTAGGATTGTTAGTTGTCACAGTTATTACAACCAATTTGGAAAGCATTTATTTGAATCTATATATTGTGTGACTCCATATTCTCACTACTAGTTAAGTTCAGTTCAGTTCAGTCGCTCAGTCGTGTCCGACTCTTTGCAACCCCATGAATCACAGCATGCCAGGCCTCCCTGTCCATCACCAACTCCCGGAGTTCACCCAGACTCACGTCCATCAAGTCAGTGATGCCATCCAGCCATCTCATCCTAGGTCGTCCCCTTCTCCTCCTGCCCCCAATCCCTCCCAGCATCAGAGTCTTTTCCAATGAGTCAACTCTTCACATGAGGTGGCCAAAGTACTCAAGTTTCAGCTTCAGCATCATTCCTTCCAAAGAAATCCCAGGGCTGATCTCCTTCAGAATGGACTGGTTGGATCTCCTTGCAGTCCAAGGGACTCTCAAGAGTCTTCTCCAACACCACAGTTCAAAAGCATCAATTCTTCAGCGCTCCGCTTTCTTCACAGTCCAACTCTCACATCCATACATGACCACTAGAAAAACCATAGCCTTGATGAGACAGACCTTTGTTGGCAAAGTAAGGTTTCTGCTTTTGAATATGCTATCTAGGTTGGTCATAACTTTTCTTCCAAGGAGTAAGCGTCTTTTAATTTCATGGCTGCAGTCACCATCTGCAGTGATTTTGGAGCCCCCAAAAATAAAGTCTGACACTGTTTCCACTGTTTCCCCATCCATTTTTCATGAAGTGATGGGACCAGATGCCATGATCTTCGTTTTCTGAATGTTGAGCTTTAAGCCAACTTTTTCACTCTCCTCTTTCACTTTCATCAAGAGGCTTTGTAGTTCCTCTTCACTTTCTGCCATAAGGGTGGTGTCATCTGCATATCTGAGGTTATTGATCTTTCTCCCAGCCCAGCGTTTCTCATGATGTACTCTGCATAAAAGTTAAGTAAGCAAGGTGACAATATACAGCCTTGAAATACACCTTTTCCTATTTGGAACCAGTCTGTTGTTCCATGTCCAGTTCTAACTGTTGCTTCCTGACCTGCATACAGATTTCTCAAGAGGCAGGTCAGGTGGTCTGGTATGCCCATCTCTTTCAGGATTTTCCACAGTTTATTGTGATCCACACAGTCAAAGGCTTTGGCATAGTCAAGAAAGCTGAAATAGATGTTTTTCTGGAACTCTCTTGCTTTTTCCATGATCCAGTGGATGTTGGCAATTTGATCTCTGGTTCCTCTGCCTTTTCTACAACCAGCTTGAACATCTGGAAGTTCACGGTTCACGTATTGCTGAAGCCTGGCTTGGAGAATTTTGAGCATTACTTTACTAGCATATGAGATGAATGCAATTGTGCGGTAGTTTGAGCATTCTTTGGCATTGCCTTTCTTTGGGATTGGAATGAAAACTGACCTTTTCCAGTCCTGTGGCCACTGCTGAGTTTTCCAAATTTGCTGGGATATTGAGTGCAGCACTTTCACAGCATCATCTTTCAGGATTTGAAACAGCTCCACTGGAATTCCATCACCTCCACTAGCTTTGTTCGTACTGATGCTTTCTAAGGCCCACTTGACTTCACATTCCAGGATGTCTGGCTCTAGGTGAGTGATTGCGTCATCATGATTATCCGGGTCGTGAAGATTTGTTTGTACAGTTCTTCTGTGTATTCTTGCCACCTCTTCTTAATATCTCTGCCTCTGTTAGATCCATACCATTTCTGTCCTTTATCAAGCCCATCTTTGCATGAAATGTTCCCTTGGTGTCTCTAATTTTCTTGAAGAGATCTCTAGCCTTTCCCATTCTGTTCTTTTCCTCTATTTCTTTGCATTGGTCGCCGAGGAAGGCTTTCTTATCTCTTCTTGCTATTCTTTGGAACTCTGCATTCAGACGCTTATATCTTTCCTTTTCTCCTTTGCTTTTTGCTTCTCTTCTTTTCACAGCTATTTGTAAAGGCCTCCTCAGACAGCCATTTTGCTTTTCTGCATTTCTTTTCCATGAGGATGGTCTTGATCCCTGTCTCCTGTACAATGTCACGAACCTCCGTCCATAGTTCATCAGGCACTCTGTCTATCAGATCTAGTCCCTTAAATCGATTTCTCTCTTACACTGTATAATCATAAGGGGTTTGATTTAGGTCATACCTGAATGGCCTAGCGGTTTTCCCTACTTTCTTCAATTTAAGTCTGAATTGGGCAATAAGGAGCTCATGATCTGAGCCACAGTCAGCTCCTGGTCTTGTTTTTGTTGACTGTATAGAGCTTCTCCATTTTTGGCTGGAAAAAATATAATCAATCTGATTTCGGTGTTGACCATCTGGTGATGTCCATGTGTAGAGTCTTCTCTTGTGTTGCTGGAAGAGAGTGTTTGATATGACCAGTACATTTTCTTGGCAAAACGCTATTAGTCTTTGCCCTGCTTCATTCCACATTCCAAGGCCAAATTTGCCTGTTACTCCAGGTGTTTCCTGACTTCCTACTTTTGCATTCCAGTCCCCTATAATGAAAAGGACATCTTTTTGGGGTGTTAGTTCTAAAAGGTCTTGTAGGTCTTCATAAAATCGTTCAACTTCAGTTTCTTCAGCATTACTGGTTGGGGCATAGACTTCGATAACTGTGATATTGAATGGTTTGCCTTGGAGATGAACAGAGATCATTCTGTCGTTTTTGAGATTGCATCCAAGTACTGCATTTCGGACTCTCTTGTTGACCATGATGGCTACTCCATTTCTTCTGAGGGATTCCTGCCCACAGTAGTAGATATAATGGTCATCTGAGTTAAATTCACCCATTCCAGTCCATTTTAGTTCTCTGATTCCTATAATGTCGACATTCACTCTTGCCATCTCTTTTTTGACCACTTCCAACTTGCCTTGATTCATGGACCTGACATTCCAGGTTCCTATGCAATACTGCTCTTTACAGCATTGGAACTTGCTTCTATTACCAGTCACATCCACATCTGGATATTGTTTTTGCTTTGGCTCCATCCCTTCATTCTTTCTGGAGTTATTTCTCCACTGATCTCCAGTAGCATATTGGCCATCTACTGACCTGGAGAAGACTCTTGAGAGTCCCTTGGACTGCAAGGAGATCCAACCAGTCCATTCTGAAAGAGATCAACCCTGGGATTTCTTTTGGAAGGAATGATGCTAAAGCTGAAACTCCAGTACTTTGGCCACCTCATGTGAAGAGTTGACTCATCGGAAAGACTCTGATGCTGGGAGGGATTAGGGGCAGGAGGAGAAGGGGACAACAGGATGAGATGGCTGGATGGCATCACTGACTTGATGGACATAAGTCTGAGTGAACTCCGGGAGTTGGTGATGGACAGGGAGGCCTGGCATGCTGTGATTCATGGGGTTGCAAAGAGTCGGACACAACTGAGTAACTGAACTGAAATGTACACTGTTGGTGGGAATATAAATTAGTTCAGCCACAGTGGAAAACAGCGTGGATGTTTCTCTCAGACTAAAAATAGAACTACCATATGACCCAACAATTTCACCCTGGGTGTATATCCCCCCAAAGAACAGAAACCCTAATTTGATAAGATATATGCACCCCAGTGTTTATAGTAGCATTATTTATAATCACCAAGATATGGAAGCAACTTAAATGTTCATCAACAGATGAATGGATAAAGAATACGTGATGGACACGCACACACACATACACATACAATGGAATACTATTCAGTATTAAAAATTGAAATTCTGCCATTTGCAACAACATGGATGGACTTTGAGTATAATGCTAAGTGAAAGAGAAAGACAAATACTGTTTGATATCACTTATATGTGGAATCTGAAAAATACAACAAACTAGTAAATGTGACAGAAAAGAAAACTGACTCAGACTGAGAACAAACTAGTGGATGCCACTAGGGAAAGAGATGGGGTGGGGTATATAAGAGATACAAACTATTATGTATAAAATAAGCTACGATATATTGTACAATACATGAAATGCAGCCAAAATTTTATAGTAATATAGATGGAGTATAACCTTTAAAAATTGTGAATTACTATATTGTATACCTATGACACAGGCTTCCCTTGTGGCTTAGGTGGTAAAGAATCTGCCTGCAATGCAGGAGACCTGGGTTCTATCCCTGATTTGGAAAGATCCCCTGGAGAAGGGAAAGGCTATCTAGTTCAGTAGTCGGGCCTAGAGAATTCCATGGACTGTATAGTCCATGGGGTCGCAAAGAGTCGGACATGACTGAATGACTTTCACTCACTCACTCACTCACTCACTCACACCTATGACATATAATATTATACATCAGCTATACTTCAGGAAAAAAAAAATGTGTACTTGGTTGCTCAGTCGTGTTGACTCTGTGACACCATGGACTGTAGCCCGCCAGGCTCCTCTGTCCATGGGACTTTCCAGGCAAGAACACTGGAGTTGATTGGCATTTCCTCCTCCAGGGGATCTTCCCTGCCCAGAAATTGAACCCGTGCCTCCTCCTTTGACAGGCAGGTTCTTTACTACTAAAGAACTACTTTTATTTATAAATAAATAAAAGCAAAAACCTCACCATACCTGTGCAGAAAGGCCAACCATAGTCTCCATTACAAGCAAATTCATCTGCATTTGTTGTGTACAAAGAAGAGCAAAAATGTTTATAGCTTGATACTGAAGACTTTCCTGGTGGCTCAGATGGTAAAGCATATGCCTACAATGCAGGAGACCCGGGTTCAGTCCCTGGGTTGGGAAGACCTTCTGGAGAAGGAAATGGCAACCCACTCCAGTATTCTTGCCTGGAAAATCTCATGGATGGAGGAAGCTGGTAGGCTACAGCCCATGGGGTCACAAAGAGTCTGACACAACTGAGCGACTTCACTTCACTCACTGAAGACAGATGTAACAAAAAAGGAAGGAAAGTTTCACTGTTCCAATGTGGAAAGAGGAAGTCATTAGGAAAGTAAATAGTTATTTTCAATAGTATATTCTACTTTGTAATGTAAATACACTAGAACAAAAAAGAGTAAAGATTTATAAAATTATCAAGTTTTTTACCTTCACAAAGGAGTTACATAGTAATTAGAAAAACCCAAGTGAAGCACATTTGATTCCTATTTATTGGTATAAATGTAAAGCAGAAACACTTCTTAGGGCTTTTTCTTCCCTTTAACAATTAATTAATGTCAAAATAACTGAAGAAAAAGAACTTCAAATCATAATCCTTTCTCCCTTCATATCAAAGGTTTTACTCCTAGTTATATTAAGTCAAAACAAAGAAAATTAAAATTCATTCTCTGGTGGGCACCTATTATCAGATTAAAATGAGACCGTAAGTTATGCATCAGATAAGTAAAACCATGCTTTCAATTCGAAAGGGAAACACTTTCTCCAGTTGTGAACTTCAGAACTATTTATTTTTAAAAATTGGAAGTTTAACCTATTCCATTTCTTTTTAATTTTACAAGTAATATATCCCAGAATTATGTGATCTTCTATTAAGCAGGCTTAAAATAACTATCTTCAGTACTAAGAATGAAATTAAGATTATACAATGTGAGTTTATGCTTGCTTTCAATAAAATTAATAGGATGCCCTAATAACATTCATTATCATTATTAATACTAGATTCTCTAACTTTTTCCCAGACAAGAGTAAATATAAATAACATAAAGTCAATTCTACCATTTTTGTGCCTAGCATTGCATATTATCTCTGATCCTTAACAATCCATGCAGGTTCTTATTATCCCTGTTTTACATATGAGGACACTGAGGCTTAGAGAAGTTGAGCAACTTGCTCAGCACTGTATTGCTGGCAAATGGCCAGACAGGGTTTGGAATCTAGATCTTTCACTGTGTCCGTGTTCTTATGTATATTTATACTTATGTCAGTTAACATATATCCTTTGGATTATAACAACTTTAATATAGTAGTACCTGTTAGGGGAAAGTTATGCCCCTAAAACACCATTATTTTTAAAATATTCTACTCTAAAAGACTATTCTGTTATTTAAACTTGATTAGAACATAGATTCATCTGGAATTACATAGACACTACCCTCACAATATTTCAAAGGCTGATGGAGGCAAATGTTCTGGAGTAGCAGGAACTTCTAAATGTTATTGTTTATAGTTAACTAGAAATAAAATATTAAATAAATATATTTATTAAGAATCAGTGCATAATTTTGGACCAAAGCAGTCTTGAGAAAGAAGAATAAAGCTGAGGACATAACATTACCTGATTTCAAATTATATTGCAAAGCTATATTGACCAAAACAGTATTGTAAAAACAGGCATGTGGATCAGTGGAACTGAATACAGAGACCAAAAATAAGCCCATCCACATGTGGTTGTTAATTTACAGCAAAGGAGCCAAAAACAGAGAAATGATAATCTCTTCAATGGATGGTGTTGGGAAAACTGGACAGCCACATGAAAAAGAGTGAAACTGGAGTCCTATTTTCACCATCCACAAAAATCCACTTAAATAGGATTAAAACTTGACCGTATGAACTGAAACCATTACACTTTTAGAAGAAAACACAGGGGTAAGCTTCTTGACATTCGTGTTGGCAATGATAATTTGGATTTGACATCAAAAGCAAAAGCAACAAAAACAAAATAAACCTGTGGGACTATATCAAACTACAAGCTCTGCTCAGCAAAGGAAATCATCACCCAAATGAAAAGGCAATGTAGGGAACAGGAGAAAATGTTTGCAAGCCACATGTTCAATAAGGGATTAACATGTGAAATATACAAGGAACACACACAACTCAATAGCAGAAAACTGAATAACCCAATTTTAAAATGGACAAAGGACCTGAATAGACATTTTTCAAGAAGGCCAATAAGTACAGAAAAAGGTATTCAACATCAGTAATCATCACAGAAATACTAGCCAAAATTGCAGTGAGATATCATCTCCCATCTGTTAGTATGGCTATTACCCAAAGGACAAGAGATCACAAATGCTGAGGAGGGTGTAGCAAAAGAGAATCCTTGTATAGTGTTAGTGGGAATGTAAACTGGTACAACCACTGTGGAAAAGAGGATGGAGATTCCTCAAGAAATTGAAAACAGAACTACCATATGATCCATAAATCCCACTTCTGGATATATATCTGAAGAAAATGAAACCATTATCTCAAAGAGATATCTGTACTCCGTGTTCATTGCCACAGTATTCATAATGGCCAAGATATAGCAATCAGAGAGTAGGGATTTGCCTGGTGGTTGAGTGGCTAAGACTCCCAATACAGGGGGCCCAGGTTTGATCCCTGGTCAGGGAACTAGACTCCACATACCACCACTAAGAGTCTGCATGCTGAAACTATAGATCCCGCGTGCTTCAGTGAAGATCGAAGATCCTGTGTGCCGTGACTAAGACTCAGTGCAGCCAAATAAATAAATATTCTTTAGAAAAGAAACCAGAGAGTAGAAAAGTGGTTGCCGGTGGCTTGTTGGGAGGACAGGGATAGGATAGGGAGAGGTTAGTCATAGGGTACAGGCTTTCAGTTATAAGACCCATAACACGATCTAATGTATAATTTGGTGACTACAGTTCCTAGCACTGTTTTACACAATCAAAACTTGCTAGAGAGTAAAACCTCGATATTTTCACCAATAAAAGGGCCAGGGAATATGTGAGGTGATGAGTGTGTGAATTAACTAGATGGAGGAAATCCTTTCTCAAGGCACACGTATATCAATACATCACATTGAATACTTGAAATGTCTTACAATTTTTTTGTCCATTGTACCTCAATAAAGAAAAGAATCAAAGCATAATTTCACATTGATCTTAAATAAAGCATTTAAACCACCTGATTCCTGTGTAAAGCGATATCTTTGGAAAATGATAGGATCACCTGTGTTCAAGTAGATCAGCACACTAACAGTTTGAAATTTGGTGGCGGGTGGGGGCGGGGAACCTCATTACCAAAACTCAGTAAACCCCAGTGAATAATGAGCTTGTGATTCTGTACATACACACATACAGCAGTTCTCATAGCCACAGCAGAAGGAAGAAACAGAAGAAAAAAGAAGAAAAGGAGGAAGAAGGAAATAGGAGAAAGAGCAGAAAAAGTACGAGGAGGAAGTAAGACAAAGAAGAGGAAGAGGTGAAAGAAGAAAGAAAGGGAAGAAGAGATGAGAGAAGAGGAACAGGTTGCTGCTGCTGCTAAGTCACGTCAGTCATGCCCAACTCTGTGCGACCCCATAGACGGCAGCCCACCAGGCTCCCCCGTCCTTGGGATTCTCCAGGCAAGAACACTGGAGTGGGTTGCCATTTCCTCCTCCAAGAGGAACAGGAGGAGAGAGAAAAAGGAAAATCTATCATGATATTCTAACTTCAGATCATTATTTGAAATTCTGGGTATTGGAATTACATAGCTCTACTAGATCATACTTGGGGACAAACAAAAATGATAGCCTACCAAATCATCTCTGTCCCTAGATTAAGACACTGCTACAAGGAAGCAGAGACTCTGTACTGTAAGTTGGGAACTGCCACATTAGAAAATATAAAGTCCAAATTACCAAGAAGGGAAACAGAACTAATATCTATTGAATGCCTACTGGGTGCCCGGCCTTACACTAGGTGCATTACAAGTATTTTATCATTTCATGACATTGATGTTATTATAGCTATTTTACAGATTGTAAAACTGAGTCTTGACGAGGTTAAATAACATCCCCATGGTTATACCACAAGTGGCAGCCCAGGATTTAGAGAGTCCCGCTGGACTCTTTCTATGCTTATCTCCTACTTCACTGCCCTAGAGGTATGGTGCATTTTAGTGATACATTCTAAACAGCAAACATTCAAAGCTCCCTTCCTCCTATCCCTCCTTGAGAAGAGCTGATATAGCCAGAAGCAGTCTCTACCACTGAGCTAAGGCATTATGGACTGAAGTTTTCAGTATGGGTCAAAGAACCTCGTGTCAATATGGCTTGCTGCCCCACTGGATTCCTTAACTCCATCCACCCATTCCTGGCTCTTGACTTGCTGAGATTTAAGTTCTGTGTGACTAAAACCATTTGAGGGGAGAGACAGCTATGTGTGCCGTTGTCCATGGTCCTGAACCACTGTGTAGGTTAGGCTTTGTTCACCTGGGAACTGGATGTAGTTATGGATGGAGGATAACACACAAAACTAGGAAGACCTAGCAGAACCAGATGTGGTCCACAGAAAAGCAATCATTGAATAAGTGGCTTAACTAATACATCCAATAGAATGTTCTGTAATTATGGTAATGTTCTAATTCTGCACTCTTCAATATTGGAGGCTTTAGCTACATGTGGCTATTTGGGCACTTTAAATGTGGCTGGTAGATGAGTAACTAAATTTTAAATTTTATTTGATTTCAACTAACTTTTTGTTTTTCCTTTGTTTTCCTTTTGGATTTATTTTTAATTGAAGGATAATTGCTTTACAGTATTGCATTGGTTTCTACCAAATAATTTTAACTAATTTAAATTTAAATAACCACACATATACCATATTGTACAGCACAGGTTAGATCATTAGCAATAAGCCATTTCCTGAAAATTCAAACTCCTAGGCACCATGCCAGATGTACTAAGTCACAGTATCTGGGAAAAGTCCAGAAACATGCACTTTTAACCATGAACTTCCTGGGCTCACTGACACTTGAGACCCACCATCTTGCAAGACACTTGCATCAGACTTCTGAAGTTTCTCGTTTGGGCCCACTGACACCTGCCCCTTTCACTTCAGTTCCTAAGTTGGTCCTGCCTGAGGAAGTTTAATAGCCTCAGTCCCACAGTCAGCCCTGCCTGTACAATGGGCCCAGCGGTTCAGGATGTTTGCTGAGTTCCCAGATCCTCTCTCTGCATCCCAAGATTCCTTAAAGACTAACCTGAAGGGCACTCATGACACACAGACTCTAAGCACCTGCCTGACCCTGCACTGAATCACACATTCATATGTTATTTGCCCTCCGTTCCCATGTAATTTTTTCTAGTCCAGAGAAGTAGGCATTTGTCTTGGTTTCCGCCTCCTTGTGTCCCCTGTCCTCCCCCAATCCCCTCCAGGTGTAGGGATGGCTCCTTCCTAGTTTCCACCAGTCTGTCCCAGATGAATCCTCATCTTTACAATCTCCATCCACAGTCAGAGAGAGTGATGAGCTCTCATGACATTGACCACTATCCTTCTGACCTTCAAGTTAAACTCACTTAGAACAGACCTTCAGGTTCTGATGAATGACTCATTCATCCATCAGTTTGATATATCTGTGAACCAATTCTCTTGGAAGGCCAAGTCTCTGTAGATGAGTTCTTTTTTCCAAGCTTCACATACTGATCATTTGATCTGGGTTCCACATGCTATACTTCTGAGCCCACCTAGAGTTAACTAATTTTAATTATATAATGGAACTCAGAGATTAAAAACTAAATAATAATTTTCAGAACAGTAAATTCAATATCAGTTAAAGTTTTCAGGTATGATGTCTTCTCCCTGTCTCAACACTACTTGTGCGTACACACCACACAAAACTTGCACTGATAACATTATTCAAGAATCCTTTTGACTTTTAAAAAATGTCCCATGCACTGTCGTGTTTGACCACCTGTATGTATAGAC
Organism: Ovis aries; assembly: GCF_016772045.2. Classification (NCBI taxonomy): domain Eukaryota; kingdom Metazoa; phylum Chordata; class Mammalia; order Artiodactyla; family Bovidae; genus Ovis; species Ovis aries. The sequence goes on from NC_056057.1 coordinate 93,429,957, forward strand.
TGTCACACTAATTGTCCCACATATATCAAGCCTCCACATTGTGGCAAAGTTCCCGCCCTCATTGACCTTGGGCTTGGTCATGACTTCCTTTGGCCAAGACATTTAGCAACTGTGACACTTGGGAAGCAGAGATTTGGTAAGCATTTGCACATCTGTATTTGCCTCCTTGGAATTACTGCCATTGCCTTGTAAGAAACCTGAACTTTGCTGCTGAAGCAGCCAAGTAGAGAACTGTGGCATTCTGGTGACAGTCCCAGCTGACTGCCAAATCAGGATGAGGCCATCCTGGATCTGCCAAGCAAACCACCGATCCCTGTAGCCACACGAGTAACTCCAGAAAAGGCCAACAGAAGAGTTTCCCAGCTGAACTCAACCCAAAGTGTAAGCAAACAAATTACGGTGTTTTAGGCCACTGAGTTTTGAGACAGTTTGTTACTTAACAACAGATAACATATACAGAATGACCCTAGGAGGTACTGCTATTATTCCTATCTTAAAATTAGGAATAGGATCTTCAGAGGGATTAGGTAATTTATCTAAGGTCTTAGAGTGAGAAAGGAGCAGAGAAGGGTCTAGAACATTAGCCTGTACCCAAGTTCAGCACCTCTGCCCTACTCTAAACTGCACCTACACAACCTCCATTCAACTAGGAAAGGGTCATCAATGACCCTAGTCCTTCCCAGACCCCATTTGCTGCCCTGGTTACCAACCGCCAGCAGCCCTTTATTGAAGACAGAGCCATCCTGCTTCCCTCCTGGCCTGCTGGCGACCTCACCTCATTACTTTCATTCTGCACAAGCTAAGGCCAGGAATCACTTTTAAGGGAAACACTTGAATATAGCTAACGGGAAGCAGTAAAAGTTGAGGTCTACTTCATTTGCAAAATGGGCTTCCCTGGTGGCTCAGATGGTAAAGAATCTGCCTGCAATGCAGGAGACCGGGGTTCAGTCCCTGAGTCAGGAAGATCCCCTGGAGAAGGGAAAGCCTACCCCTCTCCAGTATTCTTGCCTGGAGAATTCCACGGACAGAAGAACCTGGTGGGCTACAGTCCATGGGGTCGCAAAGAGTCAGATGTGACTGAATAACTAACACTTTCCCTTACTTGCAAAATGAATGTTCTGGTCTACAGTCCTGACTTAGGTCATCATAATAGAGAAAAGGAAGAATAAACTTATCTGGTCTGGAGGCAAATCACAATTATCCAAGGATTAAAACAACTTCATTAGTGAAAAGCAAATTTTGGAATCAAAGGTCTTATTCATAGGGAACATCAGAGTTATATTAATTCTTTATTGCAAAACTGACGAATGACATGACTCTAAATGGCAAAACTGGGAAAATACGCCACAAAGCTGAATAAAACCTTAAAATGGAAATCGTGGGGTAAATAAGCCTCTGACAAATATATGATGAAAAATCTCACCTTTTGAGAAGTTTGTACACAAATTACTAAAGGAGCAAGAAGATGTGAATAGTTTTATCTTTCATTTCCTCCTAGATTCTTGAATAATGTCATCATACCCATTGGGCTAATTCATGGATTTAGGTCTAGAAGCAAATAACTTGAAAGTAGTCCTTGCTTCTGAGCTGAGGATATGTTTACTTTGCTATTAACAAAAGGCATGTCAACTGGTCTTCCAAGTTTGGGACGTGGGAGCCCAAAACTTTTTTTTTTTTTTTCATTCTTAGACCCATTGGCTTTATTTTTACATTCTCTATGAGCTTTAAGTTCGGTGGTGGCATTCTGAGCATTAGACCTCTTACAAATGACATCTCTAAAAAAGTCTTAATTATATTTTCTTGTATAACAGACACTCAGTCTTTCAGAAAGCAAAATAAGCAATTCTATTTTATTTGATTTTTCACCCCACCACTGATTTAATCCAGATCTTGCTAATCACTGTAGAAACCCTATAAGTCATTAGGAAGATGAACTTTGTTATCTATTAGAGGATTTTACAATGAATGTTGCTGCTGCTGCTGCTGCTGCTGCTAAGTCGCTTCAGTTGTGTCCGACTCTGTGCGACTCAATAGACGGCAGCCCACCAGGCTCCCCCGTCCCTGGGATTCTCCAGGCCAAAAACACTGGAGTGGGTTGCCATTTCCTTCTCCAATGCATGAAAGTGAAAAGTGAAACTGAAGTCAATAAATAGGTGAATGTAAAAATGACTAATACCTTGAAGATGGTGGTGGTTTTGTTGCTAAGTTGTATCCAACTCTTTGCCCCTGTAGCCTGCCAGGCTCCTCTGTCCATGGGATTCTCCAGGTAAGAACACTGGAGTGGGTTGCCATTCCCTTCTCCAGGGGATCTTCCCTACCCAGGGATCAAACTTGCCTTTCCTGCATTGCAGGTGGATTCTTTACTGCTGAGCCACTAGAGACACCCAACCTTGGAATCAACAGAGATCAAAATATGTAGGTGACTATACAATGAGCTTTGGTGGCTATTTAAAGAGTACCAATGAATTAGTCAAAAAGCCAGAACAGAAACAGGGATTATGATGTAAAGAGAATGCAAAAAGGGTGTGTGAAGATGGATACTGGGTAGTCACTGAACTGTGCTGAGTATAAAACAGAGTATCTGAAAGATAAGCGAAATGCTCTGTTTTCTCACCCAAAGAAACACTGAGATGAAACCCCTGTTCACAGAACCACTGGGGCTATGAGGAGTTTTAGCACTGGTGAAAAAGAGAAAGCGGTAGCCACACAGTTGTGTCCGACTCTTTGTGACCCCATGGACTGAAGCCTGCCAGGCTCCTCTGTCCGTGGGATTCTCCAGGCAAGAATATTGGAGTGGGTTGCCATTTCCTTCTCCAGGGAGCCCAAAACTTAATTTAAAAAATGAAATGATCGTATCTGAATGTAAAAGAGTTAGAAAGCAGTGGATGTAAATTAAGTGAACTGCTCTCCAAGTCAGCTGGAGAATAACTCATGTGATGATGTGATGTCATTATGAAAACTGGTTCAAAAGACACAGCAACTTATAAACAAGCCTTCTCTGACCCAATACTTTTCCTGCAGTCCTCTGTCCACACCATGGAGCACACAGTCACACAGGCATGTCAAGCAGCACTGCACGGCCTGCCCCGTGTTTGTTCCAGGAGAACTTGTGGGCCCATGTGATTTCACTCAGGAAGAGGAAGCAGCGTGGGCTGCTGGGGAAATGCCACCACCTCCAACCCACTGTTTAACCTCTCTGTGGCTCAAGTTCTTGTCAGTAAAAGGTGGGTAGAAAGATTCAGGCTTCCTACTTCACAGGGTTGCAAGCATTAAAAAAAAAAAAAAAAAGGTAAACATGTTTTGAATAAGTTAAAAGTTCAGAGCAAAACCCAAATGTTTTGTATCTGGTGACAAGTACGAGAAAGGGAAACCACGAGGCCACTGGTGATATCTCACATAAAAGCAGAGGCGTTTTAAGACACCAAGACCTAACGGGGAGCAGAAATAAAGATCTGCTGTCTGCAAAAAAACTACAACAAAAAATGATTGTGGTGATTCTGGTGTCCTCACATCAGAAAACAGTATTTTTAAAAACTGTCATGTTAAACTTAAGTTACCCTTGGGTGAACTTCAAACTATGCAATTTGCATTTAGCCCGTGCTTAATTATATCCTAGAAGAATTCCTCTAATTCTCATTCATGACAATAATCCTGCAAAATTTAATAAAGACCCACTTAAAAAGACTTACACACAAGATTAATATAACAAGTCAATCATTTCTCTTTTTTTTCCACCTATATTCTGAAAAATCATTTTCTTTCTTCTGCATAGTACAAGGGTTCCAAATCCTGTTTGCATACAAACCACAGATTTTTTTCCCATACGTTTTATTATCTCCATACATAATTTTGCATGCTCTAATACTGAATAAATAAGAGTGCTCTGTGTTCTCACTAGTCTGTGCTATGCTGTGCCTTGTCACTCAGTCGTGTCTGACCCTTTGCGACCCCATGGACTGAAGCCCGCCAGGCTCCTCTGTCCACGTGGATTCTCTAGGCAAGAATACTGGAGTGGGTTACCATACCCTCCTCCAGGGGATCAGTCTGACTAGTCTATTTCATCCAACTCAGTAGATATTTTTTTGATTGTACTACATCTAGTGCTTTTCTTGTACCTACACCAAATGTATTTGACACTGGTTTTGGCATCTGAGGAGGAACACGCTTATGAATATGAGTCTCTACATCCAAGAAGCTTACATTCCAACCAAAAAAGAAGTAAGAAAAACATAAAATGATAATGCAAGGCAGATTATAAGTGCTTTAAGAGATGTTTAAAAGACTCTGAGTGGCAAAAAAAAGAGATCACATCTTGTCAGTGTGATCTTTCGAAAGGCTGCTTTTTAAATAAACCTCAAGGTAGAAATAGAGAAAGGAAGAAAGGCATTATTTGCCAAAAACCATCTGTCTGCAAAAATAACCAAGGCGTAGGTGGGAGAAAGAGGAAGGACAAGTTGAAAGGCTCTGAGGTGGCAAAGCAAAGAGCCTAGTCAGGATGCAATGGTGGTGAAGCCTGGTGGAGTTCAAGACACCAGTCTCTGCAAGGAGGGGAGAGGAAAGATGAAGGGTATTAGAGGGTCTTTGAAGAGTGGATGGCAAGTAAAATATGATATTTCACCCCTATAAAACCTGAAGTCTTTCTATTATACAATTATTAACATAAATAATGTATTAAATTATAAAATCAGGTATACATCTTTGCATTACAAATCAATGTACTGATTTGTAATGATCAAATGCTGCTTTACTATCTTATTTATGTATTTACAGTATTATTGCTGGCTGTACTTTTATTACCTTTCTATGTAAAGAGTATTATCAACATGTCACTTTGTGATAGTCAAATGCTATCCAGTTATTCAGTATTAGACAAGTTTTCCCCAATATCCAGTTGACCCTTAAACAATGCAGATGTTGGGGCATCAGCTGTCCCCCTCCCCAACTCCCAAAGTGGGAAATCCTCATATGACTTACAGTCAGCTCCTCCATACCTGCAGTTTTGCACCCACATATTCAAAGGACCTTGGATCATTCAATACTGTAGCAGTTACTATTGAAAAAAATCCCCATATAAGTGGACCTGCCCAGTTCAAACCCTTGTTGTTCAAAGGTCAACTGTAATTTCAAGTTGACATATAGGCTTCTATTTCCAGTAATTTAACAAGTACCCACTTGGCCCCCTTGCAGAAAAGAAAATACTGGATAAAATACCAAAAAAAAATTTTTTAATGTCAATTATCTGGATATTTAATAAGGAGAACTCAGTGAAAGTAGGAACCTAGAAAGAGAATCAAAGATATGATTTTTTTTTTTTTGCCTTATGGGGCATTTGCTAAAATGAATGACCTTGTTTTTTGGTTTTCTCTATCCCATAAAGCCACAGAATAGAGGTCACAATCCCACAGTTCACTGTGAGAGATTTAATTGGAGAGCCCCCTTCATAAAGTTGAGACTCAAAAGGTCACAGACCCAGTGTAAGAGGGAACTAGGAAAAAAAATCCTGCCATTCAAGAGACTGAAAGGAAAGTTACTTACCTAGAAATTTAGTCTTGGGAAGGGCAGGACTCTTCCCTAGAATATTTTAAGCACAAGCCAGCCTTCATGCTAGATTATTACTACCAGGGGGGTGGGGGCACACACCGCAAGCTAAGAAGTCAATTTAAAGTTGTCCTGGGCTGGTAGTTCCTCCAGGTTCCTTACAGAAACAAACTCAAATCCTCTCTGGAATCTTAGCTTTATCACAGTTTCAAAGAATTCATGCAAAAAATATGAAATATGAAGTCATAGTAAAAAAAAAAATAACAGGACAAAAACAGTACCATGAAGCCCAAGCACAAGCTATCAGTACAGACCTGGAAAAAAATGTCTCAAAGCCTTTATGTCTAAATAAATTAAAGAATGCTTTAAAATATGAGGGAAAAGACACTGTAGAAATGACAAAGCATATTAATGCATAGATAATGTATGTAGTACTCACTTTGACAGCACATACACTAAGACAAATATAATTTATAAAACACAAAAAATTAAAAGTAGGAGGACAAGGGGGCTGACAGAGGATGAGACAGCTGGATGGCATCAGTGACTCAATGCACATGAATCTGAGCAAACTCTGAGAGCTACTGATGCTCAGGGAAGCCTGGTGTGTTGCAGTCCACGGGGTTGAAAGAGTCAAACACGACTTAGCAACTGAACAACAACAATAAAATCGACACACTAGAAAAAGCGGAAGCGTGGAATTGGAAGATAGATCCAAATTAATCATTCCAATGGCAGCATAAAGTGTTCATGATAGAAATTACAGAAGAGAGACCAATAGATATGTGAAGTTAGAGCTCTAAAGGATGAGAGATAAAAAAATAGGAAAAAATAATATTCAGATTGATGATTGCAATTTTTTTCAGAAATGATAAGATACCTCTCCACAAATTGAAGAAACCTAATGAACTGCGATGTTGGAGAAGACTCTTGAGAGTCCCCTGGACTGCAAGGAGATACAACCAGTCCATTCTAAAGGAAATCAGCCCTGGGTGTTCTTTTGGAAGGAATGATGCTAAAGCTGAAACTCCAGTACTTTGGCCACCTCATGCGAAGAGTTGACTCATTGGAAAAGACTCTGATGCTGGGAGGGATTGGGGGCAGGAGGAGAAGGGGACGACCGAGGATGAGATGGCTGGATGGCATCACTGACTTGATGGATGTGAGTCTGAGTGAACTCCAGGAGTTGGTGATGGACAGGGAGGCCTAGCATGCTGCGATTCGTGGGGTCATGAAAAGTCGGACACAACTGAGTGACTGAACTGAACTGAACTGAAGTGAATGAATCCCTCCTAGCTCAGTCGGTAAAGAATCTGCCTACAATGCAGGAGACCCAGGTTCGATCCCTGGGAAGATTCCCCTGTAGAAGGAAATGGCAACCCACTTCAGTATTCTTGCCTGGAGAATCCTATGGACAGAGGAGCCTGGCGGGCTAGCGTCCATGGGACTGCAAGAGTCAGATATGACTTAGTGACTTAAGCCATCACCAGTGCATCCCAAGCTTGATAATAAAATGAAGCCCATGCCTACATACATCCTGCAGAAAGCACAGAATAACAAAGACAAGGAAAATCTCCCAAGAGCAGCCAGAGAGAAGAGACAGTTAACCTTCAGATAAAGCACAAAGACAGCCACAGTGACAGTCAGAAGACTGTGGAACACCATTTTCAAAGGGCTAGGAAAAAAAATAAATAACTGACAGTCTAGAATTGTAAACACAAGATATCTTTTTAAAAAGGGACAAAGGAAGATATTTTTCAGCACAAATAGCTTGTAGACTGCTATCAACATACTCTCAATAAGGGAAATTTTAAAAGGTATATATTTTATGCAGAAGAAAATTGATCCCAGATGGAAGATCCAAGATGCAAAAAGGAATCATCAACAAAGTAGTACACATGTGAATAAAACTAATTAAACGTTGACTTATGGAAAATTCTGAAAGGGATGGGAATACCAGACCACCTAACCTGCCTCTTGAAAAATCTGTATACAGGTCAAGAAACAGCAGTTAGAACTGGACATGGAACAACAAACTGGTTCCAAATAGGAAAAGGAGTACGTCAAGGCTGTATATTGTCACCCTGCTTATTTACCTTATATGCAGAGTACATCATGAGAAACGCTGGGCTGGAAGAAGCACAAGCTGGAATCCAGATTGCCGGGAGAAATATCAATAACCTCAGTTATGCAGATGACACCACCCTTATGGCAGAAAGTGAAGAGGAACTACAAAGCTTCTTGATGAAAGTGAAAGAAGAGAGTGAAAAAGTTGGCATAAAGCTCAACATTCAGAAAACGAAGATCATGGCATCTGGTCCCATCACTTCATGGGAAATAGATGGGAAACAGTGGAAACAGTGTCAGACTTTATTTTGGGGGGCTCAAAAATCACTGCAGATGGTGATTGCAGCCATGAAATTAAAAGACGCTTACTCCTTGGAAGAAAAGTTATGAGCAACCTAGATAGCATATTCAAAAGCAGAGACATTACTTTGCCGACTAAGGTCCATCTAGTCAAGGCTATGGTTTTTCCAGTAGTCATGTATGGATGTGAGAGTTGGACCATGAAGAAGGCAGAGAGCCGAAAAATTGATGCTTTTGAACTGTGTTGTTGGAGAAGACTCTTGAGAGTCCCTTGGACTGCAAGGAGATCCAACCAGTCCGTTCTGAAGGAGATCAACCCTGGGATTTCTTTGGAAGCAATGATGCTGAAGCTGAAACTCCAGTACTTTGGCCACCTCATGTGAAGAGTTGACTCACTGGAAAAGACTCTGATGCTAGGAGGGATTGGGGGCAGGAGGAAAAGGGGAGGACAGAGGATGAGGTGGCTGGATGGCATCACTGACTCGATGGACGTGAGTCTGAGTGAACTCTGAGAGTTGGTGATGGACAGGGAGGCCTGGTGTGCTGCGATTCATGGGGTCGCAAAGAGTTGGACACGACTGAGCAACTGAACTGAACTGAACTTATAAATAATAGTAATATTCTGTTACCGATTTAAGAGAAGAAATAAACCTAAAATGCATGCCAAAAATAATACACTTCAGGAGTGACATGATTAAATGTTTTATGGTAACTATATTACTCAAGTGGAGAAGGCGATGGCACCCCAATCCAATACTCCTGCCTGGAAACTCCCATGGACGGAGGAGCCTGGTAGGCTGCAGTCCATGGGGTCGCTAAGAGTCGGACTCGACTGAGTGACTTCACTTTCACTTTTCACTTTCATGCATTGGAGAAGGAAATGGCAACCCGCTCCAGTGTTCTTGCCTGGAGAATCCCAGGGACGGGGGAGCCTGGTGGGCTGCCATCTATGGGGTCACACAGAGTCAGACATGACTGACGTGACTTAGCAGCAGCATATTACTCAAGAAAAGGCTGATTATGTGATTAAATTTAGGATTTGATACATATGTTAAAATATCTAGGATAACAAGTAAAAGAACAGAAACAGCACATATAATAAAGTAGGAAATGGAATGAGAAAAACACTCAATTCCAAAGAATACAAGAAAAAACAAGAGAAAATTAACATTAAAAAGTTGGGACAAATAGGAAACCCATAATAAGATGATAAAAATAAATCCAACTATATCAATTACTATCAACAATAAATATAAATAGATAAGTAACCAGTGGAAGATATATATTTTTCAACTGGATAAATCAATAAATAAAATCCACTTAAAGATTGTTTTTAAAAAACACATCAAAAATACAAAGGTATCTATAAAAGAAATGGTCTCTGCCTTTCATTAATATCAACAACATGAAAGAAAGACTGAGGACATGTTTCTGGTTAAAGAGACTAAAGAAATATGACAAATAAATGCAATGTGTGGTCCTGAGTTGGATCCTGGACCAGAAATATTCTTCTCCTTTGCCCTATAGAATATTAGTGAGATAAACTGTGATGAAGTACATCGATTTGATGAAAGTACTGGATCAGCGTTGTTTCCTGACAATGTCTCTACCATGAGAAGCACATGTCCTATCCAGTCTGCTGATCCTAGAAGGTGAGGGTGTACAGAGCACAACTGCCTCAACCCAGCCACAGTCTTCCATGGTAACAGGCAAGTTTGACCTTGGAATACAAATGTAGGGCAAAGGCTAACAGAGCTTTGCCAAGAGAATGCATTGGTCATAGCAAACACTCTCTTCCAACAACACAAGAGATGACTCTACACATGAACATCACCAGATGGTAAATACCGAAATTAGATTGATTACATTCTTTGTAGCTGAAGATGGAGAAGCTCTGTACAAACAGCAAAAACAAGACCAGGAGCTGACTATGGCTCCAATCATGAACTCCTTATTGCCAAATTCAGACTTAAATTGAAGTAGGGAAAACCATTAGACTATTCAGGTATGACCTAAATCAAATCCCTTACAAATATACAGTGAAAGTGACAAGCAGATTCAAGGGATTAGATCTGATAGATAGAATGCCTGAAAAATTATGGACAGAGGTTCTTAACATGGCCCAGGAGGCAGTGATCAAGATCATCCCCAAGAAAAAGAAATGCAAAAAGGCAAAATGGTTGTCTGAGGACAACTATTTATAAATAGCTGAGAAAAGAAAAGAAGCAAAAGGCAAAGGAGAAGAGGAAAGATATATCTATCTGAATACAGTGTTCCAAAGAATAGCATGGAGAGATAAGAAAGCCTTCCTAAGTGATCAATGCAAAGAAATAGAGGAAAACAATAGAATGTGAAAGACTAGAGATCTCTTCAAGAAAATTAGAGGTACCAAGGGAACATTTCATGCAAAGATGGGCACAATAAAGAACAGAAACAGTGTGGACCTAACAAAAGCAGAAGATATTTAGAAGAGGTGGCAAAAATACACAGAACGTAGAACAAAAAAGATCTTCATGACTCAGATAACCACAATGGTGTGATCACTCACCTAGAGCCAGACATCCTGGAATGTGAAGTCAAGTGGGTCTTAAGAAGCAGCATTACAAAAAAAGCTAGTGGAGGTGATGGAATTCCAGTGGAGCTATTTCAAATCCTAAAAGATGATGCTGTGAAAGTGCTGCACTCAATATGCAAGCAAATTTGGAAAACTCAATAGGGGCCACAGGACTGGGAAAGGTCAGTTTTCATTCCAATCCCAAAGAAAGTCTATGCAAAAGAATGTTTAAACTACCACACAACTGCACTCATCTCACACACTAGCAAAGTAATGCTCAAAATTCTCCAAGCTAGACTTCAACAGCACGTGAACTTAGAACTTCCAGATGTTCAAGCTGGTTTTAGAAAAGGCAGAGGAACCAGAGATCAAATTGCCAACATCCATTGGATCATAGGAAAAGCAAGAGAATTCCAGAAAAACATTTATTTCTGCTTTATTGACTATGCTAAAGCCTTTGACTGTGTGGGTCACAACAAACTGTGGAAAATTCATAAAGATGGGAATACCAGACCACCTTACCTGCCTCCTGAGAAATCTGTATGCAGGTCAAGAAGCAACAGTTAGAATGACATGGAACAACAGACTGGTTCCAAATTGAGAAAAGATTATGTCAAGGCTGTATGTTGTCACCTTGCTTATTTAACTTATATGCAGAGTACATTATGCAAAATGCCATAATGGATGAAGCACAAACAAGAATCAAAATTGCAGGGAGAAATATCGGTAACCTCAGATATGCAGATGACACCACCCTTATGGCAGAAAGCAAAGAGGAACTGAAGAGTCTCTTGATGAAAGTGAAAGAGTCAGTGAAAAAGCTGGCTTAAAACCCAACACTCGAAAAACTAAGATCATGGCATCCAGTCCCATCATTTGATAGCAAATCGATGGGGGAAACAATGGAAATAGTTACAGAATTTATTTTCTTGGGCTCCAAAATTACTGCAGATGGTGACTGCAGCCATGACATTAAAAGATGTTTGCTCCTTTGAAGAAAACTATTACAAACCTGGACAGCATATTAAAAAGCAGTGACATTACTTCGCCAACAAATTTCCATCTAGTCAAAGCAATGGTTTTTCCGGTAGTCAGGTATGGATGTGAGAGTTGGACCATAAAGAAAGCTGAGCGCCGAAGAATTGATGCTTTTGAACTGCAGTGTTGGAGAAGACTCTTGAGAGTTCCTTGGACTGCAAGGAGATCCAACCTGTCAATCCTAAAGGAAATCGGGCATGAATATTCATCGGCAGGATTGATGCTGAAGGTGAAGCTCCAGATCTTGGCCACCTGATGCGAAGAACTGACTCATTGGAAAGGACCCTGATTCTGGGAAAGAGTGAAGGCAGGAGGAGAAGGGATGACAGAGGATGAGATGGTTGGATGGCATCACTGACTTGATGGACACGAGTGTAAGCAAGCTCTGGGAGTTGGTGATGGACAGGGAAGCCTGGCAGGCTGCAGTCCGTGGAGTCACAAAGAGTCAGACACAACTGAATGACTGAACTGACTGACTGACTGAACCACAGTCCTCAGTGAAAATATAAGCGGCCCCCACTGCCACAGCATCAAGCAAAGCCATGCAACCCAATCAGCCAAGACCCCAGTGACTCAAGATGCGTGGGAATAAATTTCAGATCATTGAGATTGGGATTTTTTTGCTGCAACAGGTAAGCTAGACAATCACACTGTTGGGTTATTCTAGGAAGAAATTATGTTAACATTAGGAAAATCAATTGATATAATTCAGTCTTGGGAAAATTAGTTATTTAAATGAAAAAAATTAAATGATATCCCTATATCACATTATATATAAGAACCAATTCCAAGGACTTCCCTGGTGGTGCAGTGGATAGGAATCCACCTGCCAATGCAGGGGCCAAGGGTTCACTTGATCCCTAATCTGGGAAGATTCCACATGCCGTGGAGCAACGGAGACTGCACCACAACTACTGAGCCTGCACTCAGCCTGTGCTCCGCAACAAGAGAAGCCGCCACAATGAGAAGGCGCTGCAGCACAAGAAAGAGCAGCCCCTGCTACTAAAGAAAGCGTGCGCACAACAAAGAAGACCCAGTGCAACCATAAATAAACAAATATTTTTTTAAAAAATAATCAATTCCAGATGGACTGAAAATCTAAATACAACAAGAAAAAAAACATAAAACCTTAAAAAATAATAAAGGAGAACATATTTACAACCTCAAGTTATGCTTTTTGAAAAGACATAAAAAAAATAAACTGTTAACAATACAGATTGATAAGTTATACTACATTAAATAAGAATTTGTGTCCATAAAAACATGTAAAGGCAAGTCACAGAGTAGGAAAAATATTTATAACTTGTATAATCAGCAAAAGACAAATATCCAGAATATACAAAGAACTATAGCTAACACAGAGAAGAACGAGGGTAAGAAGAAATTCCCACTAGTGATATAGAGAATAGCAATAGCTTTTGTCTTTATTTGGAAACTGTGGACTTGCTGAACTCAGTGATCCTCAGAGATCGTCATTCCAACTTTTGTTTTTTGGCCGTGCTGGTTCTTCACTGCTGCACAGGCTTTCTCTAGTTGCGGGAATTGGGGTCTACTCTTTATTGTGGGGCGCGAACTTCTCGTTGCAGTGGCTTCTCTTATTGCAGGGCACAGATTCTAGGGCTTGCAGGCTTCCGTAGCTGCAGCACATGGGCTCAGTAGCTGTGCTTCTTGAGCTCTAGGGAACAGGCTCAATATTTGTGGCCCACAGGCTTAGCGGCTCCGTGGCATGTGGGATCCTCCTGGACTAGGGATAGAACCCGTGTCCCCTGCACTGGTAGGCAAAGTCTTTACCACTGAGCCGCCAGGGAAGCCCCAACATCCCATACTACTGAATCTTCTGCTTCTCAGGTGAGGGAGGAGGGCTAGCTGTTACCACTTCCATGCTGCCTTCTCTTCTGAATCTCTGCATCCCTGAGACTGGTTCAGTGTTGAAATTCAGGTGCGGTCTTACCTTTCCAGCTGTCTTTTTCCACCACCCCCACCCCCAATCAAACATTCTTCACTTCAAAAAGAAGTGACATGCTCAGTGATGAGAGAGTCTGGTTGATGGTGGGATCCACTTAGGATATTTTAAAGCATCTAGCCATAGGCAGCCAAAGAAATACCCACTGAATTTCAGCTGCTGGAGTTTGTCCTGAACTCTGTTTATATCTCCAAAGAGAAGCTTGTTTTGTGTTGCATTATTTTTCCCTCCTCTTTGTGGGCCAGATTCAACTTGTCACTACTTGGATATTGAACACTTTTTGCAAATTAAAGAGAAAGTCACCTCAGGCAACTCTCAAATACAGGCTTATTGGAGACTTGATGATACTGCAAATCATTAAAGAGCTTAGATTCTGTTCCGCTGCCCTCACTGATCGAATAGAGGGCACGGCTTTGAAGCCAGCAAGGACCCCTGGGACTGACCTAATGCTTTCGCCTTCAGCCTCAAAGTTTATCACATTACTAATGTTTGAGCCTCTAGATTCTGCTGGCTAGTTTACTCATCTTGAAGTACGATAATACTATTAATGCCATTGGAAATTATTTGTCCTTCTTTGTATTAACTGTTTCCCTCTGCTCAATTCACACATTTTATTTACAATTTCGCAATGACAAGTTGTCTTCTCATAATCCTTCTCTTTCTGGTCATTCAAAGGAAAGACTATACTATCCTCTTTCTGTTAGGATAATCTGTTGCTATGGAAATAGAGTTTCCAAACAGGGATTAAAAGATCCAGGAATACTAAAGAAAGAAAGGAAAGAAAGAATTTTTCTAAGAAAAAAATTTTGTTCAAATACAATCCCTTTCAACGAAGGGGTCATTAAAAATATTTTACAATTATTAATTGAGCACTAAACAGCTACAGGGTCCTAAGCAACACAGAGAAAGAAAGTCCATAAAATTTTGTTCCACCTAAGAAACTAAGACACATGTATAAGCAATGTAAGACTGTTTATAATTCAGATGTAAGAAAAACATGTTTGGGAGCATAAAAGCAGTATTTTTTTTTTTAAAAAAGCCAGAGTAGACTAACAAAGGTAGATCGGCTTGATGTGAATGAGCCACTAGAATATGGTTTTAAAGCCAAAATCATGAACTTTAATTTCATAATTAGAATTTAGGTTTGGAAAGAAGCCCAAGGAAGATGATTTCATTCATTCATTTGGTGAACACTTTCTGAAGGTCTAATTGGCATTGGGATCCTGGGCTAAGCATGAGGGAGCAGGATAATAGAAAATACTGAAACAATGTGTCTTGGATCAGGTTCCCTAGAAGCAGAGCCTGAGATAAGGATTTGAGTGCATCTAATTCATTAAGGGAGTTCCTTAGGGACAAAGAGAAACAAAATAAGACTAGAGAAGGCACTAAGGCTGGATATGGTGATCTTCCCTAAGGTAAGACCAAGCAAGGGACTGATTTCAGCCTGTTCCCTTAGAGAGCTCTGGAGCATGAACATTTCCCATGAAATCAGTTCCACCTGGAGGCAGTGAAAAAGCATTTTGCACACCCCTACCATGCAGGTGCTGGAGGCTGCCCCCAGGGAAAGTGGGTGGGTTGTTTGCTGTTGTCTAGTTGCTAATTCATGTCTGACTCTATAGACACCCCATGGATTGTAGCCCACCAGGTTCCTCTGTCCATGGGATTTCCCAGGCAAGAATACTGGAGTGGGTTGCCTTCTCTTTCTCAGGGGATCTTCCTCGACCAGGGATTGTACCTGCATCTCCTGCATTGGCAAGCAGTTTCTTTACCATTGAGCCACCAAGGAAGCCCAATGTGAGTAGTTTACCAAACAAGTTAGCTCTCTTTGAGCAAAGGGAGATCCTCCAGAAGAGGGAACAGGAGTGAGCTGTTAGTAGACAGCGCTTATGGCAGCTGTGGGCTGGATGCCCTTGCCTGCTAATTGGGATCTCAGAGGGACACCAGCAGTGTAAACAGTACTTCAAATTATTAAGAGAAATTTATTTTGAACTTAGAATCATGTACCTGGTCCTCTAGCCTCTCTCTGAACTCAGTTCAGTTCAGTCACTCAGTCGTGTCCAACTCTCTGCGGCCCCATGGACTGCAGCCTGCCAAACTTCCCTGTCCTTCACCATCTCCCAGAGCTGGCTCAAACTCATATCCATTGAGTCAGTGATGCCATCCAGCCATCTTGTCCTCCAGGGGATCTTCCCAACCTGGGATCGAACCAGTGTCTCCTGCATTGCAGGCAGATTCTTTACCAGCTGAGCTACAAGGGAAGCCCTGAATGAATTACTTGAGGGCAATAATGGAGCAGCAAGGTAAATGAGTTCAAGAAAGAGAAATGAATGGCATACAAGAAAAAAACATAAAGAAATACACAAAGTGTCAAGTTTATTCTCATAACTCCTAATGCAGAAATCAAGAAGAAATCTGGAAGTAGAATTCCAGATGATTACCATAAAGCAAGTAGTGGTGTAGGATGAGAAGCAGAAAAATTAAAGTACCCTAAGGTGAGTATTCAGAGAAGGCAATGACACCCCACTCCAGTACTCTTGCCTGGAAAATCCCATGGATGGAGGAGCCTGGTGGGCTGCAGTCCTTGGGGTCGCTAAGAGTCAGACACGACTGAGCAACTTCACTTTCACTTTTCCCTTTCATGCATCGGAGAAGGAAGTGGCAACCCACTCCAGCGTTCTTGCCTGGAGAATCCCAGGGATGGAGGAGCCTGGTGGGCTGCCATCTATGTGGTCACGTAGAGTTGGACATGACTGAAACGACTTAGCAGCAGCAGCAAGATGAGTGTTGGGCTTCCCAGGTAGCTCAGATGGTAAAGAATCTGCCTGCCAAGGTAGAAGATGAGAGTTCAATCCCTGGGTCGGGAAGAACCCCTGAAGGAGGAAATGGCAATTTCCAGACAAGGTATTCTTGCCTGGAAAACCTCATGGACAGAGGATCCTGGTGGCTACAGTCCCTGAGGTCACAAAGAGTAATTGGACACAACGAAGCATGGATGTACACAAGGTGAGTAGCAGTGTATCTGGAGAGGAAGAAATAAACACAGATCAACTCTGGGCCTGTGCTCTTCAACATGATTGTTATGGGCTGAATTGTGACTCCACAAAACTCTTATATTGAAGCCCGAACCCTCAGTAGCTCAGAATGCATTTGTATTTGGAGATAGGGCCTTTAAAGAAATGAGCAAGTTAAAATGACATTGTTAGGGTGAATCCTGATCTAATCTGACTGGTGTCCTTATAAGAAGAGGACATGCAGATACACAAGTGACACCAGGGATGTGTGCACCCAGTGGAAAGGCCATGTGAGGACACAGCAAGAAGACAACCATCTACAAACCAAGAAGAGAGACCTCAGGAGAAACCAAGCCTGGCCACACCTTGACCTTGGATTGCCAGCCTCCAGAACTGTGAGATAATACATTTCTGTTGTTTAAGCCACCTGTGCTGTGGCATTCCATTATGGCAGCCTGCGCAAACCAATATGATGGTATTCACTGGCTACATTAAGTAGAATTAAATAAATTAAAACTTCAGTTCCTCAGTCACACTAATCACATTTCAAGTACTCTGCAGCCCATGCAGCTAGTGGTTACCTTAATAGACAGTCTTAAAAATAGAAGACATTTCCATCATAACAGAAATTTTTGTTGGATAATACAGTTGGCTTAAAGCTCAACATTCAGAAAACGAAGATCATGGCATCCAGTCCCATCACTTCATGGGGAAACAGTGGAAACAGTGTCAGACTTTATTTTTCTGGGCTCCAAAATCACTGCAAATGGTGATTGCAGCCATGAAATTAAAAGACGCTTACTCCTTGGAAGAAAAGTTATGACCAACCTAGATAGCATATTCAAAAGCAGAGACATTACTTTGCCGACTAAAGTCCTTCTAGTCAAGGCTATGGTTTTCCAGTAGTCATGTATGGATGTGAGAGTTGGACTGTGAAGAAGGCTGAGCGCCAAAGAATTAATGAGTTTGAACTGTGGTGTTGGAGAAGACTCTTGAGAGTCTCTTGGACTACAAGGAGATCCAACCAGTCCATTCTGAAGGAGATCAGCCCTGGGATTTCTTTGGAAAGAATGATGCTAAAGCTGAAGCTCCAGTACTTTGGCCATCTCATGTGAAGAGTTGACTCATTGGAAAAGACTCCGATGCTGGGAGGGATTGGGGGCAGGAGGAGAAGGGGATGACAGAGGATGAGATGGGTGGATGGCATCACTGACTCGATGGATGTGAGTCTGAGTGAACTCTGGGAGTTGGTGATGGACAGGGAGGCCTGGTGTGCTACGATTCATGGGGTCGCAAAGAGTCGGACACGAATGAGCGACTGAACTGAACTGAACTGAACTAGTCTAAAGTGAAAGTGCAAGTTGCTTAGTTGTGTCCAATTCTTTGTAACCCCATGGACATACAGTCCAGGCCAGAATACTGGAGTAGCTAGCCTTTCCCTTCTCCAGGGGATCTTCCCAACCCAGGGATCGAACCCAGGTCTCCCGCATTGCAGGCAGATTCTTTACCAGCTGAGTAACAAGGTTACTACTCTAAAGGTTGAAGTCAAATTTTAAGTTTCAATAAATTAACTAAAAACTTCAAAGATAATGATTAGAAGAAGAGGACTAAAAATTAATTGAAGAAAACGTAATAAATCCAACAAAAGACCCAAAAGAACAAAACACCAATAAAATTAAGTACTGGGAATATAAATGACCATATCGATAATCATAATAAACACAAATATATTGAAATCCCCCTTTAAGAGAAAGATTACACAATGGGTAGAGAAGGAAGGGAGGGAGGAAGGTATGAAGTAAAATTTAAAACAGAAGTCTTAAATATATACGATCACTAACAAAAAGAAACTGTAGCAATATTAGTGTTAAACAACATAGAATTCAATTCAAAAAACAATAAATGGAACAAAAAAAATTATACTTTTAAAATATGCACTCAATCACAGAGACTGATAACTCTGAAAGGCTACACTCAGAGTGCAAACTTCAAACTCAAAAAAGTGAAAAATACAATCTTGGCTTAGTAACAAGATTTTATATGTATTAGATCACTGGTAAAATTTCAATAAAGTAACAGAAGTCAGAAGTCTTATAAGGCAGGGTAACTGACCACATCACAGGGGAAAAAAAAGAAAAATAAATGAAAAGAGAGAACCAAAATATTTATCAACTGGGAGGTATTTTGAACATCCTTCTAAATAACTCCTGGAACAAAGAGGAACTCAAATGTTATTTAGAAGCACTATTCAGAAAGGAACAACAATGAAAGCATGTGTTCAGCCAAGATTCTGAGTTGGAAGCAATAGAAACGAAGTACAGCTGACTTAGAGAAGGCAACAGCAGCCCACTCCAGTGCTCTTGCCTGGAAAATCCCATGGACGGAGGAGCCTGGTGGGCTGCAGTCCATGGAGTCACTAAGAGTCGGACACAACTGAGCGACTTCACTTTCACTTTTCACTTCCAGGCATTGGAGAAGGAAATGGCAACCCACTCCAGTGTTCTTGCCTGGAGAATCCCAGGGATGGGGGAGCCTGGTGGGCTGCCATCTATGGGGTCGCACAGAGTCGGCCACGACTGAAGTGACTTAGCAGCAGCAGCAGCAACAGCTGACTTAGACAGAAAATGAAATTATTAACAGGACTCTGGGCTTGCCCAGCAGTCCAGTGACGAAGACTCTGTGCTTCCACTGCAGAGGTTGTTGTTTTGTTGTTGTTCAGTCACTAAACAAAGAGTCGTGTCCGACTCTTTGCAACCCGATGGACTGTGGCCCACCAGACCCCTCTGTCCGTGGGATTTCCCAGGCAAGAATGCTGGTGAGGGGAGCCATTTCCTTCTCCAGGGGATCTTTCGGACCCAGGGAGTGAACCCATGTCTCCTGCATTGGCAAGTGCATTTTTAAGCTGAGTCACCAAGGAGGCCTCCACTGCAGGGGGCTCGGGCTCAATTCCTAGTCAAGGAACTAAGATCCTACATGCCATGCAGCAAGGCCAAAAAAAAAAAACACATTAATTAACCCACAGAGTTTGGCAGTAGAACTAGACTTGGACTGTACAGTTGGAGCAATGCCCCCCACAGTACCGCTGAATCCATCTGGGAGGACAGTGCTCCTGCCCCTACCAGGTGCCCATTGCCCCATCTTGCCCCGCTGACTCTGGCAGCCATGGATGCTGAGACTGCCCCTGGTCGTCCTATCCCAAGAACCTGGTCTTTCTGCCAAGGCCACTGCTAACACTTCTGTACATTGCTAACACTCAAAGCAAAACTGGCCTAGCAAAACTATTCTTGGAGCCTAGATCATGTGTCTGTATTCATGCCACAAGAGAGACCAACATTTTCAGCTTTTATAGAGAAGGCAGGCATTGCCTCCCACTAAGACTTATCAACTCAAGAACAAAATAAGCCCAAAGTATAAGAAAGCAAATAACAAATACAAATAGAAAATGTATCAAAATGGAAAAGCAAAAGCAGATAGACTTGATTTTTTTTTAAAGACAGGCTACCTTTTATCATGCCTGATTATAGAGAGAAAGAGAAAACACAGACACCTTTTATGATACAAAAAGAAACATAGGGACTTCCCTGGTGCTCCAGTGGCTAAGACTATGAGCCCTCAATGTAGGGGGCCTGGGTTCAATCCCTGGTCAGGGAACTAGATCCCACATGCTGCAACTAGACCCTGAACAGCCAAAAAGTAAATGTTTTCTTTTTTAAAAGAAAAGGAACATAACTATAGAGTTCTTATTTATAAAGTAATATTATATACAGGTTATTATCAATAAATTTAAAAACAGTACATGAATATTTTCAAAGGCAACATGAAATAATTGACTCAAGAGAAGAATCAGAATACAAAGAGATCAACAGCCATTTTAGAAATTTTAAAAAATCTATCCTGAAAAGGAATCAAGAAGACTCAGATGGTTTTCCAAGTGAGCTTGGAAAATTTTAAGAAAAAAGTGATTTCTGTTTTAGACAAACAATTCCAAGTCAAGTATAGAAAAGGCGAAGAGTTTCCCCACTTCATTTTACAAATTAAATATAACTATGTTACCAAACGGGCTTCCTTGGTGGCTCAGATGGTAAAGAATCTGCCTGCAATGCAGAAGACCTGGGAGAAGGAAGTGGCAACCCACTGCAGTATTCTTGCCTAGAGAATTCCATAGACAGATGAGCCTGGTGGGCTACATTCCATGGGGTCTTGAAGAGTCAGACACAACTGAGCCACCAACACTTTCACTTTAATTGCTACTTTCATGTTATCAAAACTGGACAAAAACTGCATACTGAATGAAACAATTACTGACAATATCATTCAAAAATGTAGATGCAAAAATCCTAAAGCAGATATTAGGAAATCAAATACAGCAGCACACACACATACATATATATATATAAAGCTTATTGCAGGAATGCCAGGATGATTCAATATTAAGAAATCTCATTAACAAAGAACAAAATATCAGGATTTTCTCCATCTTGATAGATATAAAAATGCATTTGAGAGCATACAGCAGGCTTCTTGAAATAAAAATTCCGTTCTAAACTTTCAAAAACCTTTTATAAGGGAGGAATAGAAATAAATTCCTTTTCCTCGATAGAAGTTAACTATGAGAACCATGCAAATTATTTTTGATGGTGAACTACTCCAGGCATTTTAATTGAAGACAAGACCAAGAAAACGTATCATATAAAAGTTCTTGGGTTGAAAGAAATTGCCTGAAACTAATTCTGACTAATTTTATACAAAGGGAGGGAGAGTTTACTGGAAAGCTTTTAGAAAGTTCTCCAAATCAGCCAGGAGCCAAGAGAACCTCTCTCCAAAATAGACAGGAATTACTTGGTCTCTAGAATTGATGAATTTCACTTTTATTTGTTTGCTTACACATGGGTCATGTTCTTCAAGATCTGAACTCCTAGGACTGTAAATTCAAATGGCTAAGCCAGGGTGATGGTCTTGCCCTTTGACTATACAGGTCCACTGATGGGAAAGATCTAATAAAAAAATGTCCAAGGTCCTCTTCTACATCCATAGTACAAAAGCTGGGCGCCAGGACTTAGTATTCTTCTATGACTGCCCACAGTAGGGGAGATTCCACAAAATCAATAAATCAATCAAGGTTCTGCTAGAAGCAGAAATGGATGGTAAGGAAAAATAATTCAGTCAGTGCAGCAATAAGATAAAAACTTTTTTTAAGAAAAAGGAAATAAGTGGTAAAGATCTCAAAAGGAAAAAGTAAAATCCTCATTATCTGGAGATGATATCACTCTCAAGCTAGAAAATTCAATAGAATCAATTGAAAATTAATATATTCTTTTTATATATTTACTATCATTATATTGTATAAATAATATAAATTCACAAAAGTGGCTAAGTATTATACATGATCAACACCAAAAAAAATTAATAAATGTATAGGAAATAAATCAATAAATTCCTACCTATTTGCAATAAGCAACTAGAAAAGATAATGAAAAACTGAAAATAAATAAAAACAAAGCTTTCCTGATGGCTCAGCAGTAAAGAATTCACCTGCCAATGCAGGAGATGCAGGTTCAATCCCTGGGTTGGAAAGATCCCCTGGAATAGAATATGGCAACTTGTCCCAGCATCCTTGCCTGGGAAATCCCATGGACAGAGGAGCCTGATGAGCAACAGTCCACGGGGTCACAAGAGTCAGACACAACTTAGCAACTAAACAATAACAAATGAAAAAATATCCATTCACAGAAACAGCAAAAACTGAAATATCCAAAAACCACCCTAACAAGAAATGTGTGAAACTCATGTAAATAAAAATATAAAATTTTTATGAAAGGTATGGTAAAGAAGACCCAAGAAAATCAAGAACTATACCATATTTCAGAATGTGAAGACTCAAAATTATAAGTCACTCAACTAACCTATAAAAGCAATATAATCCCAATCAAATCTAAGATTAGCTCTTTATGGAACTTACAAGCTTTTTATAAAGTTCATCTAGAAGAGAATAACATATCATAATACATTTGGAAAAAATGAGGGAGCATTTACCATACCAGGTTTCAAAATCAAGTTTTAACGATTAAAACATGTGGTACAGTCAATAGCAGACAAGACAGACTCTAGCAGCAGCCACATATTCACAAGTTCTGCTATGACAAAGGCAGCAATTTACATTAAATGGCATTGGTACAACTGGCTAAGCATTTGGAAATAAAATTAGATCCCTATTCCTTGTGTTGCACAAAAATAAATTCCACATAAAGAGCTAAATGTAAAAACAAAATTATAAAAGCATCCTAAGAACACACAAGATGATTTTAATGCAATCTGGGGGTAAAAAGTCTTTTATCAGATCCAGAGGCCATATGTTGACCATTTCACTGTATAAGAATTTTAAATTTTAAATAATAAAAGGTATCTTTTAAAGGATTTAAAAAGACAAAGCAATAGACTGGGAGAAAATATTTGAGAGAGCTTCTGCAAATCAATAAGAAAAAGACCAACAACCCAATTTTAAAATAGGCAAAGGGTAAAACAAGTATTTCACCAAAATGTTTCACATTAAACATGTGGAAAAATGTTCAATATAACTCTAATCAAAAGAAGGCAAATAAAAGAAACAATCAGATATTTTTTACAGTCAGATTTGCAGATGTTCAGTATCCAATGTTAGCACAAGAATGTTGTCAGGAAGCGATTTTTATGGAACTATAAATTGGCTACAGTTTTTTGGAAGACAATTTGGCACTACCTATTGAAAACTTAGATGCATATACTGTTTGCCCCAGCAATTCCACTTTTAAGTTATCTGTCCAACAGAAATATCCTCTCAACTATGATACAATATAAGTAGAAAAATTTTTATAGCACCATTGTCTGTAATAGCCAAAAACTGAACATGATCTAAATGTCCATTAGTAAGAGAAAAGAAAATTAAGCCTGTACTATGTAAAATTTTGGAGCAGTTTGGAAGAATAATGTGGACATGGATATACTGGCACAGTATGCTCAAATCTATTAAGAGAAAAAGTCAACTTAAGTGAAGAATATGATCCTATTTTGGAGAAGGAAATGGCAACCCACTCTAGTACTCTTGTCTAGAGAATCCCGTGGACAGAGGAGCCTGGTGGGCTGCTGTCCATAGGGTCGCACAGAGTCGGACACGACTGAAGCGACTTAGCATGCATGCATGCGTTGGAGAAGGAAATGGCACCCCACTCCAGTATTCTTGCCTGGAGAATCCCAGGGACAGGGGAGACTGGTGGTCTGCCGTCTATGGGGTCGCACAGAGTTGGACACAACTGAAGCGACTTAGCAGCAGCAGCATGATCCTATTTATGTGAAAATCTAATCCTATCATTTTGTTAACACATAAATCCACAGGAAAAGGGCTAGAAAGATGCACATCAAATTGTTTATGTGATAACCTTTGGGGAAGGGAGAAGGGTTGGGGGAAACAAACTTTTATTTCTTACTCAGCTGCTATACCCACTTCCCTGTGGCTCAGAGAGGAAAGCATCTGCCTGCAATGCGGGAGACCTGGGTTCAATCCCTGGGTCGGGAAGATTGCTGGAGAAAGAAATGGCAACCCCGCTCCGGTATTCTTGCCTAGAAAATCCCATGGATGGAGAAGCCTGGTAGGCTACGGTCCAGGGGGTTGCAAAGGGTCGGATACAACTGAGCAACTTCACTTTCTTTTCACTTTCAACTGCTACACCAGAAATTTTTACAACAAAAATGTGCTGGCATCTGCTTGTATAATTTTTTTATCATTTTTGAAAGATGAAGTATTATGCCAGTGGCAGAGGAGAGGAAGATGAAAGAGGACTGAGATCTTAAGAGACAGTGAGATAGCGAGGAGGAGACCATTACCCAGTGAGCAAGAAGTGATGAGAATGCAGAATAGGCAGCGGTCCTTGGGATGATGAGGACACAGACTCAAGAGAGAGGATCATGCAGCTGCCAATTTTCAGGTGTAGGCATGAAGAGGGAGGAATACTAAAAGACATGCAAGTCTATAGCAGTACTATTTACAATAGCCAAGACATGGCAACACCCTAAATGTCCACCAACAGAGGAATGGTTAAAGACATGGTACGTATATACAATGGTATATTACTCAGCCATAAAAAAGAATGAAATAATGCCATTTGTAGCAACATGGATGCAACTAGAGGTTATCATACTAAGTGAAGTAAGTCAGAAAGAGAAAGCCACATGATATCACTTATATGTGGAATCTAAATTATGACACAAATGAACCTATCTATGAAACAGAATCACAGACATAAAGAACAGACTGATAGCTGCCAAGGGAAAGGGGGGGTTGAGGGAAAGCTGGAGTGGGAGTTTGGGGTGAGTAGATGTAAGCTTTTATATATAGCATGGATAAACAGCAAGGTCTTATTGTATAGCACAGAGAGCTATGTTCATTATCTTATGATGAATAATGGAAATGAATATTAAAAAAGAATGTATATATATATAACTGAATCAATTAATCATAAATTAATAATATGTACTTCAATTTTTAAAAACTGAGAACTAAGTTTTTAGATTTAAATGTCAGGACAGAGAGATTCTGAGTGATGATGAGGCCCACGTGTGACCCTGGGATTCTGAATGATTCATGGAAATAGACTGCAAGGAATGAGAAATTGAAGACAGGAGACCATAAAGTGTTTGTTGTAAAAGCATAGGCAGACTGCAGGTGCTACCTAATTTAGTTCATAGAGAAAACTAAAACACAAAAGAAGGGGCTTCCCTGGCAGTCCGGCAGTTAAGACACCCCCTTCCAATGCAGGAGATGTGGGTTCGAGCCCTAGTTCGATTCCTGGCTAGGATCCCACATGCCTTGTGGCCAAAAAAGAAAACAAGACCATAAAATAGAAGCAATATTGCAATAAAAATCAATAAAGTCTTTTTTTTAATATGTTTTTTTTTAAAGCTCAAGAGAAATGTCTTAGATTTATACTACCTAAAAGAATTTAGTCCAATAATGGAAATGTTCTCTATCGACCTTGTTCAATTCAGGAGCGACTAGACACATATGGCTAGTGAACAGTTGAAATGTAGCTAGTGAGAATGGGAAACTGAAATTTTATTTGTGTTCCTTTTAATTCATTTGTAGTTAAACAGCCACATGTGGCCAATGGCTACAGTAGTAGGCAGTATAGTTCTAGATGAAGCTCCATATAGCAAGACATACAATTAACTAAAAGTACCATAATGGGATAAATCTAAAACACTGGGAACCTGTGGATTCCATTTACTATGATGGAAAAAAGCAGTGTAACCTATTCATCTTACTTCACAATGTTAAGTACATAGAAATGTCCTTCAGAGATCCCTTGGTCTGCAAAGAATATAATATTAGGGCAAGAGATGTGGAAATATGACTTATCCATGTAAACTTGCACACAAACCAGGGAGTGGATGAATTCCTGGAGACAGTCAATGTGGTGGTGACCAGCAGGGCTTCCTACGACCACTATCGGGCACTTTCAGGAGCTTGTCAGTCACTGACATGGGAAAGAGACTGAGGGGTACTGAAGGACTTCATAAAGGGATTGAGGAAGAAATTTTAAAATATTTCAATGACTGCCTGAAAGGTTTATTTACATATTTATGGCTCTTTCTGTTAAAAAATATTCACTTATTTCCATAGAGTTTATGGTTCTCCCTTTTATCTAGGAAATTCAGTTATCATTGAAAGCTATCACAGGTTTTGAATCAAACATTATCTCAGCCTGAACTGAGCCTTAGCCCCCAGTGAACTGCTTCTCAAGTGTAGAAATCTCAAATACAATGAAGCCTCACACAAGTTGTGCTCTCCACCAGGAACCCCTGAACTGTAGGCAGGATGCAGTACTTTGTTAATTATGCCTAAGGGACATGCAGATGAGCCTCTGAGCACCTAGAGCTTTATCATTCTGTTCCTAACATCAGTTTTGATGGGGCCTGTGGCATCCTCCGTTCCTGGTGGAAAGTATTTAGAGTCTAGATTTTATGGAATTTGACAGCTAAGGGAGAGATTTCCAACAATGAGTTCTCAAATATTTGGCTGTAAGCACCATGCATTCCATGGACTTTGACTCCAGACCTTCCATTCCCCAATTTTTCTTTGCCCAGAGTCCACTTCTTACATCTCTAGTGTCATAGAACATTCTCTGTAAGAGTTCCTTCCAGGGAATGGAATTTACTCCAATCTCAAGAGTTCTAACTTTAATTATAAGGCTTCTTTAACAGCATTGCTATTTGTCATCCATGTAATTCTCTTGTTCCATCTGAGTTCCGCTCTATGGAATGTGTAATCAGATGAAAAATCCACACCAACCAGAGGGGAATTCACAAAAGGTGACTCATAAAATGTGCGCTAATTTTCAGCCTGCTATGACTTGATGTTTACAGTTGAAGAAAGCTCACACTGAATCACAAGTACCATAGAACTACAAAACTACTTCATTCCCTCAACACTTACATAGTGCAAATCAGTGAAGTTGTAATGCTGAATTCTTTACTTCATACCCAGGAGTCAGCCTATCACCCTGAATCCTGGTTTTCTACCTCCTCCCCACCACTGCTAAACTTTGATCATTTGGCTATTCATTACTCAAAATATAGGTAAGAAGAAATAAAGGCAGGAGTTTAAAATTCAAAAACAGTCTCCTGTATAGTGTGAACAGCTTTTACAATATTTTGATGGTGCTTGGGGGATGGAGACTGATTCTGATTACTGAAACATGTTTGGAAAATTCCCTGCGTCTTTATGGGGACATCTCTATGGCATACACTTCTGCTATCTCCTTCCTGAACAACACTGGTAACCAAAGTGAAAGCGAAAGTGAAATAGCTCAGTCATGTCCGACTCTTTGAGACCCTATAGACTGTAGCCTTCCAGGCTCTTCCATCCACGGAATTTTCCAGGCAAGCGTACTGGAATGGGTTGCCATTTCCTTCTCCAGGGGACCTTCCCAACCCAGGGATCGAACCCAGGTCTCCCGGTTGCAGGCAGACAACTTAGCATCTGAGTCACCTGGGAAGCCCTTCTGATAACCGAGATCAAGCATAAATACTACCTCCCTTGAAAAAACTGCCTCTACTTCCCTATACAGTTTGTCCTTCAGCCTTCTTAGTCTAACAGCACTCTGTTTGGTATCTAATATACTCAAGTAGTTGGAATACTATGTTCTAATGTTTTCCAGTAGGTTTTGCCCTTTACTCTGTGGATGCCAGGATGCCAGGGGTCTTTCTGATGCATCTGTATATCTCTTGTGCCAGTCTTTGTCTGATACATAGGTGATAAGTACACCTATGTATGTTTGGTGTGAATTTTGTTCAATGAATGAATGGTGTGACTTTCATTCAGCAATTTACCACTTTCAACCATCTCCTGCCTTGTCCACTAAGAACACCTCTTCCACTGTTACTAGCTTTCTGGAAACTGAAAGTTAGTACTTCCTTGCTTGTTTGCAGATACAATACAATGTTCACAACACACTCCATTTTTATCCAGACTCAAGTAAGAGGAGGAAGAAGAAGCAAAGTAAATAGAGAACTCAGTTTCATAATGTCAGGAGCTATACAATTTTGACTACATCTATAACCCAGGTCTTACAAATAGTCAAGAATATCCAGGGCATAAGTTTTGAAATTCTACCAATAGTAATGGGAGAAAGAAGTAATCCTTAGAATGTTGCAAAAAAAAATAAAGCACAAAAATGTATGGGCAGTATAATAATAATAACTAACGTTTATTGAGCACTTACTCTGGGTCACCTATTGTTCTAAATAACTTAAATTTTACTAAAGTAAAATTTTAATTTCACTTTTCCAAAAAGTAAAATTTTAATTCCACTTTTTTAAAAAGTAACATTTTAATTTCCAATCACCTTCTCATTAATTCTGTAGCAAGCTTTCAGGCTTGTTACAGATTCTTTGAACTTTCTGGGTAGAGAACTATTATTATTACTATAATTATCTGCAAATAATAAATAATTTGCATACTTATTTCTTGCCTTACTAGAAATTCAATAAAATGTTAATGAAAATTGACAGTAGTGAATGTCATTGCCTTTTCCAAGTCTTCAAAAGAGTATCTCTAAGATTTGACCACTAAGAATAAGGTTCACTGTACCACTAATTACTAGAGAAATGCAAATCCAAACTACAATGAAATATGAACTCACACCTATTAGTATGAGTATCATTGAAAAACCACAAATAATACATGCTAGAGAAGGTGTGTCTGGAGAAAAGGCTGTACCATTGGTGGGAATGTAAACCGGTGCTGCCACTATGGAGAACAGAATGGAGGTTCCTTAAAAAACTAAAAATAGAGCTACCATATGATCCAGCAATCCCACTCCTGGGCATAAACCCAGAGAAAACCATAGTTCAGGAAGATACACACACCCCAGCACTAATTACAATAGCCAAGATGGAAGCAACCTAAGTGTCCATCAACAGATGAATTAGATAAAGAAGAAGAGGTATATATTTACAATAGAATATTACTCAGTCATTTGAAAAAGGATGAAATATTGCCATTTGCAGCAGCATGATGAATGTAGAGATTATCATAATAAAAGAAGTCAGACAGAGAAAGACAAATATATGATATCACCTATATGTGAAATCTAAAAAATAACACAAATGAATTTGTTTGAAAATCAGAAACAGACTCACAGACATAGAAAACAAACTTCTGGTTACCAAAGGGGAAAGGTGGGGGAAGGGGATAAATTGGGAGTATGAGATTAATAGACATATGCAACTATATATAAAATAGATAACCAACAAAGATTTACTGTATGCCACGGGGAACTGTACAATATCTCATAATAATTTATAATAGAAAATAATCTTAAAAATAATATATGTACATATATATGTGTATATAATTGAAACACATTGCTGTATACCTGAAACTAACACAATATTATAAATCAACTATAGTTAAATATATAAATCAATAAACAAAAATTTTTTAAAGAATAATGTTCACTGAAATCTATTATTACTGCTTTAATAGTTTTTATCTGGTTAAGGGAATATCTTTCCATATTTAGCTTCATGAAGCTTTTTTTAATAAAAAAAACAGGTTTTGAATTTGTCAATTTTTTTTTGCTGAATCTACTGATTGATTTTTTTTCTTTTAATGTCTTGATATGATGAATGATATTGATAAATATTTATAGTTAAATCACCTTGCATCCCTAAGATAAATCCAATTTAGTTATGATACATTATCTTTTTTATACACTACTGGATTTTGGATTGTTAATATTTAGTGCAGAATTTTTGCATGTTTAGGAATGAAACTGCCCTATAATTTTCCTTCCTATACTATCCTTGTCAAATTTGGGGATTTTCAATCAAAAAATGGGCCAAAGAACTAAACAGACATTTCTCCAAAGAAGACATACAGATGGCTAACAAACACATGAAAAGATGCTCAACATCACTCATTATTAAAGAAAGGCAAATCAAAGCCACACTGAGGTACCATCTCATGCCAGCCAGAATGGGTGCTATCAAAAATTCTACAAGCAATAAATGCTGGAGAAGGTATGGAAAAAAGGGAATCCTCTTACATTGTTGATGGGAATGCAAACAAGTACAGCCACTATGGAGAGCGATGTAGAGATTCCTTAAAAATTTGGAAATAGAACTGCCATACGACCCAGCAGTCCCACTGCTGGGCATACACACCAAGGAAACCAGAATTGAAAGAGACATGTGTACCCCAATGTTCATCGCAGCACTGTTTATAATAGCCAGGACATGGAAGCAACCTAGATGTCCATCAGCAGAGGGATGGATAAGAAAGCTGTGCTACATATACACAATGGAGTATTACTCAGCTATTAAAAAGAATGCATTTGAATCAGTTCTAATGAGGTGGGTAAAACTGGAGCCTATTATACAGAGTGAAGTAAGTCAGAAAGAAAAATACCAATAGAGTATATTAATGCATATATATGGAATTTAGAAAATGGTAATGATGACTCTATATGCGAGACAGCAAAAGAGACACAGATATAAAGAACAGACTTTTGGATTCTGTGGGAGAAGGCAGGAGTAGGATGATTTGAGAGAATAACATTGAAACATGTATATTACCATATGTGAAATAGATTGCCAGTCCAGGTTCGATGCATGAGACAGAGTGCTCAGGGCTGGTGCACTGGGATGACCCTGAGGGAAGGGATTGGGGGGAGGTGGGTGGGGGGTTCAGGATGGGGAACACATGTACACCCGTGGGTGATTCATGTCAATATATGGCAAAAACCACTACAATATTGTAAAGTAATTAGCCTCCAACTAAAATAAATTAATAATTTTAAAAATTTAAAAAGTTACTAGTAAAAATAAATTGGGGGGTTTTAAGTTAATATCAAGTTCACAGAATAAATAAAGAAGTCCTGTCTCCTTTTCCATATTCTGGAAGCATTAGTATAAAATGGAAATCATTTGTTCATTAAAAAAAAAAAATCTGGGCATGGTGTTTCTGTAGGAAGATTTTAAGGACTTATTTCTTTTTCTGCCTTTTTCCTCTGATGAGTTTGAAATTGTAGAATCTGCACTGACACATACAGTGATCGTGCAGAAGCAATGATGGGTAAGAGTGTTGGTGCCCTGGCAGGAATCAGAGCAGTGTCAGCAAACCAGGAGGAGAATCACTGGATTGTTACTGTCACCTACTTCACCGTAAATTTCCTAAAATGTGTTTCACTTAACAGTGTGCTTGGTGAAGCAAGAAAAACAATATTAATTTTATTAAATCTTGACCCTTAAGCAATGTCTTTTTAATAGTCTCTGTGACCAAAGGGGAAGTACAGAAAGCACTTGTGCTGAGTACTGAAGTGTGGTGGGTGTCTCAAGGAAAAACACTTGCGTGACTGAGTTTCAAGCTTTTTCAAGTTTTTTCATGGAACACCATCTTTACTTAAAAGGATGACTGACAGATGAACTACAGCTATTCAGACTTGGATAACTGCCAGACATTTTCTCAAAATTGAACTAAGTTGAACCGGCGACTTCAAGGAAATCAACTGACAGAATTTATTGCATATGATAAAATTCAAGTTTACAAGCAAAAGTTGGGATTTTAGAAAACCTGTACTTCCCACCATGAGCATGACAGCTTTTCAGTACAGGGACTTTTCTAACAGGATAGTTGGTGATGTTAATGAGTATGATTTTTGCATCACTGTTTGGAGGATTTCCATTATTCAGTGAACCAATATTTTCCAAATCACTAGCCCATGATGTTACCAAGTCATACTTAAATAAAAAAGATCCATATAAAGTTTCACATAGGCAAATAAATTTTGATGTAACAGAATATGAAAAGCCTATCAATATGGCTTTTAAATTCCATATTGCAATTAACTACTAGAAAGCTACTATGGTCTGAGTTTTGGTGTAAAATCAAGAATGATATCCACCATTATCTGAAAAGGCTATTAAAACGCTTCTCCCTTTTCCTGCTACATATCTGTATGAGGCCAGATTTTTTTCCCATATATTTCAACCAAACAACATATAGCAACAGAATGGATTCAGAAGCAGATATGAGATTCTAGCTGTCTTCTGTTGACCCAGACAGCAGATTTTTCAAAGATATAACACAATTTCTCAGTAATATTTTTGTTTTGGAAGATAAGCTGTTTTTCTTGAGCTATGTTATTTATGTTAACATCAAGTGGGTTTATCATTTTTTGAATGAATTAATGAAATATTTAAAGATGGTGTTTCAATTTTTAATATGGTAAATATCAATAGACATAACCTACATATACAAAAGTATTTGGGAGTCCTCAATAATTTTTATGGAGGTAAAGGGGGTCTGAGAACTCGTGATGTGGGAGCTTCCCTGGAGGACCAGTGGTTAGGACTTTACCTTATAATGCAGGGGGTGTGGGTTCAATCCATGGTTGGGGAACTAAGACCCCATGTGCCTTTTGGCCAAAACACCCAAAACATAAAACAGAAGCACCATGGTAACAAATTCAATAAAGACTTGAAAAATAGTCCACATCAAAAAAAAAAAAAAACCCTAAAAAAAATTGCAATATTATTACTTAAGCAAATATATATGATAATAGAAGCAAAACTCAACTTTTTGTTTTGCTCACACTGTTCTTATCAGTTTTATTTAGCAGGGGTAATATTTTCCTGCACCTGGATGAAAAGACAGTGATTTAGAAACTAGAATGTCCAATTCTGTATAATAATTATAACTGGGCAGGTTTCAGCAGTAAACCTCCTCCTCTCCCAGCTTGCTTCTGTTTCAGGTTAAAAGCCTTCCATGAGAAAGAGTGGCTGGCTGGCTTCTTCCCTAACTCACTGCCTTGTGCTTCTTTTCTCATTCTTCTTATTCCTTCTTCCAGGCTGAAGTTTTGATGTCTTCCAGGTCAAAGTAGGAGGATGGAAAAGAGGAACGGGACAAAACGTTCTTACTTATCTGATACCCTCATGATCTGAGAGTCAATGAGCTCTTCAGAGGTTGTTAGCAATGGACAGTTTTCCCTTGCAACTTGGCCCCAGGAGGGTACATTTCTAACCTGTCAGGTCTTTATAGACTGAGACTTTATACACCAGTGGTACATAGCCAGCCTCTGTCTTCTGATTTCTTCTCACCTCTTGCAGATGGCAGGCTCTGAGAGAAACCACACTGGCTCTTTCTCCCAAATGCCCATGTCTAGACTCCTTGAAACAATCAGACAGCCTTTGGGAGAAAAAAGAAAAAAAAGACAATCCCTTCCCACATCTGCCACAACTGTGGTTAGTCAGCCTTTCTCTCTCTCTCTTTTTTTTTAATAATTTTATTTACTTATTTTTGGCTGCGCTGGGTCTTCCTTGCTGTGAGGACTTTTCTCTGGTTGTGGATAGTGGGGGTTACTCTCTAGTTGCGCTGCACAAGCTTCTCATGGCAGCGGCTTCTCTTGTTGCAGACAGTGAGTAGCATCAGTAGCATCAGTAGTTGTGGTGCGTGGGCTTAGTTGCTCCATGGTATGTGAGATCTTCCTGGACCAGGAATCAAACCCATGTTTCCTGCATTGGCCAGGCGGATTCCTTACCACTGAGCCTCCAGGGAAGCCCAGCCAGTCTCTGCTCTCTAGATTTCCAATATCAGACTCACACTCCAGCCCACATTCATCCAAACTTTCCAGGTGGTACCGTGGACCTGAGATAAAGAAGGAAGTGTCTCCACCCTTTTCATCTCCTTGACCTACTACTCCAAGGACTTGGTTCACAGAATTTTCAGACTCTCTTTGGTGTCCACCAATTGGTGCTTTAGTCAAAACCCAGGGGAAAGAATTTCAGTCCAAGACCCTGTGACTCATCAAGTACGCTTTCTCCAGGAACTAGCTGAATATTCAGAACACCACACCGAAGGAAGCAGGAACACATGCTCATAAACTTAATTAACTCATTTAAATGTTGTAAATGCATGATAAAGTGCCTTAAGAATCAGCCTGTAGTATTTTAGTCATATGCTGAAGGCCCTGAGCTGTGAAGAATAGTGCTGTCAAGCCCACAAATCAATGTTATTTCTGGGAAATAATGATCACGTACACTACAGTGAAGGACCTGCCTTCTTCATTATGCATCGTGTTTTCAAGTTCCCTGTTACACAAGCATGTCTCAGCCCACTTCTACCTCATTTGAATGCACAGGAGGCCATTTTTCCCTCCAGATACACATTGCATGATTATTTTCCGCTCTAGTAAATGAATAGCTTAATTAGCTCTTTAATTTGATTTTAAGAGCTGAAAAAATATAAGTAATAGTGCATTCCTTTTTTTAATATTCTACATAATCACACTTTGTGACTAGTTCTTAAATATGCAACTGCACAAAAAGAACAGAAAAGACTAGAAAACAGCAACATCTACTGAAAGCTATTTTCGACAATTAAGAGGATTTCTCTTGTTTACATTAGAGAAGTAATAGTACAAAAGTAACTGAACATATGCCAGAATAATCAGCAGCTCTTAGCTCATTTAAATTATGTGCACATTGCCATTTTAATGCATCTTTTAAACACCCATTTGCAATCCTGTTTTATTCTTGAAAGAAAATTAATAGGTTTCTACTAGGTATGACTAGTAAAAGCAAATGTGTTTCCTGTTTTCTTGAAAAATATATACCTTCTTGACTTTATAGACCTACTTTTAATAATAAACACATAAAATAATTGTACTTTGGATGTATACGATACTCCTGCCTGAGACTGGAGACATTCTTTTACGGAAGTTAACTCCTCTGAAAGACTATCATGTTTCTTCATGTTCATTATATTATGTGTTGATTCTAAGGATCATCTAATATTAATAATAAGAGGGTTAAGACTGTGATTTTCTGTTTTCAAGAGAATACTCTAGTGGCTCCCTAGAAACAAATTCAGGACATGAATTTTACACATTTTCTTCTAAACTTAAGTCTCTGATGATCAATCACAAAGTAGTGATTAGCAAAAAGGGCATGTATAAGCATATTTCTCACCCTGGGAGATGAAAACAGGGAGCAAAGAGAGGAGAAAACCACTTCTTCTGAAGACATAAATACAGAAATTTTGGTCATAAAGACAGCAGACCTATTGATCTGAAAGTTCTAATCCAAATCAACAAAATTCTTGTCATTAGATGTTACAACATACAAAACTCAGCTAAGTACCATGATCTGCCTCATTCGGACTTTACAATATGTGGAAAGTGTTAATACAATCTGTCCACTGTTATCCTGTGCCAAGTCTGCGCTGGATCCTGACCACATACTCTGTGAGACCATGAAAGTAGCTATGACATGATGCACCCTCTAGAGGCCTCCAGTCTATTGAGAGATATGACTGCTGCATAAATTTTTGTAAATATAAATAGATCAAACCAGTCAATCCTAAAGGAAATCAACCTTGAATATTCATTGGAAGGACTGATGCTAAAGCTGAAGCTCCAATACTCTGGCCACTGGATGTGGTGAACAGCCAATTCATTGGAAAAGACTCTGATGCTGGGAAAGATTTCAGGCAGGAGGAAAAGGGGATGACAGAGGATGAGATGGTTGGATGGCATCACTGACCCAATGACATGAGTCTGAGCAAACTCTGGGTGATGGCGAAGGATAGGGAGGCCTGACGTGCTGCAGTTCATGGGGTCTCAGAGTCAAACATGACTTAGCGACTGAACAACAACCATAACCTCTTATTCTGTATTATAAATTATAAATACCCTGCAAAGAGAGACCAGAGAAGGCAAGCACAGCCCTCAACCATAAGACCAAGGAAAGCCGTGAAACTGTGTACACCTCAAGAGGGGCCATTTTGGGACAAAGGTAACACTTGTCATACTTCCTCATTGTGCAGAAATGCAGTTCAGTTTCATTCAAACCAAGCTTTGAATAAATTATGCAAAAATAAAAGAAGGGTATACCTCTGTCAGAAATGTCTGTAAACAAAAAAGAATGAGGCAAAGTCAAAAAAATATGATCAGGTAATCCAAAAAGATAAAAGCAGAGACTCTAGGGAATTCCCTGGTGGTCCAGTGGTTAAGCCTCCAAGCTTCCATTGCAGGGGGCACTGGTTCAATCCCTAGTTGGGGAACTGAGATCCCACACGCTACATGGCTTGGCCAAAAAAAAGAGCAGGGACTCTGGTCAAGTGATTAATTAGCCTGTTACCCGGGGCCTCTTTATACCCAGATTCAAGTCTGAAGCAGGATACTTAGGACGGTGTGATCTGGTCCTGTAGGAGGACACCTGCAGGTTGATCATACATTTCCATTTGCATTTCTCTGCTCTCTCTCGTGCTGAGAAATAGAAGCAAGCGCAGTGTAAGTTCAGCACAAGTGGCTGAAGGAGACAATACTCATAGTTCAAGAAGACTGAGGTTTTCTGCCTCCTTCTTTACTTTGAAAGAAGAAAGACCAGTTATCACAGTGCCGTCTTTATTTTTAGATGCTTATTCCCTTCCTCTGATAATCTACAATCTAGTTACAACTGAGGAGACCAGATACATCACCAAGGTCCTTGAGATTATGCATCATCATTTTCAAGATACATGTGCAGTAATAATATTCATATCATTTTATCACATTTTTGACAACAAAATAACATGTATAAAATAATCTCCTTAGAACTAATCATT
This sequence comes from Ovis aries, assembly GCF_016772045.2. Classification (NCBI taxonomy): domain Eukaryota; kingdom Metazoa; phylum Chordata; class Mammalia; order Artiodactyla; family Bovidae; genus Ovis; species Ovis aries. Next base: position 93,466,565 of record NC_056057.1, read on the forward strand.
TTTACAAGAGTATAAAGCTCTGATTATATATTTAAAAAATAGCCTTCCTAGTAGTACATGTAGCAACTAGTTTGTGGGCTGATTTAATTTGACGTGTAAAAATTAATCAACATTCTATCTTTGATCCATGCATGTAATTTCATTGATGTCAGTGGACTCTGCCTTCAAGGGCCAAGGGCGGAATCACTCACAACTTATCTTTACCAGTTTAGTTACTATGTTCATTACAAAAGCCACTTCACTTCCCATACTGACTTTTTGAAACTCAGAGTGCATACACTATATCCTATTAATACTGAATTTCTTCCTTCCACAAGCAGAGCATGAAATCCCTCAGGGAATTGGTAGTATAAAATGACCAGAATCAAGATTTATTTGAAATGATGAGAGTGAACACTCTTCAATGTCTCCAAGGGAGGCACAAGTTTACACTGACTTCTTTAGTATATAAACTACCTACGGTGAAGTAAAAGACCGTCCCTATGTCTCCTGTTCAGCAATAACACTGATAATCGTGGGACTTCTGGGCAGTCCAGGAAGACTTGGCACTTCTGCTGCAGGGGCCAAGGGTTTGATCCCTGGTCAAGAAACTAAGATCGCACCATACCTCACACTGCACCCAAAAAGAAAAAATAACATACTGATAGCCCTGAGATTTTTGTCCCAACCTTCAGGATGCTTATTTTAAACTTTAACCAGTTTCTCCCTAATCCCTTTCCAAAATTCACTCTTCTGCTTGCCTCAGCAGTACCCTCCAGCAATAGTCCAACAATGTAACATAGAACTTATTCATAATTAGATGCCTAACCACTGCAAAAGGCACTTCGCACTTCCAAAGCCAGAAGAATGGGTAATGAAACAACCAGTATCGGGAAAATTAAATCAGTTTACAGAGCTCTTTTCTAATAAAACACCAGTTAAAATGACTAAAACCCATAACAAAATAAACTGAGCAGGATGTCCTAGGATCTTTTTGTTGTTGTTATTTTTCTTCAGAAAAAGATTACAAAGCCTGCATCCCTTTTTTGATGTACTCATGAAAAAGAGCCCAGGGCTCTGCTCGTGGGAATCAGAAATGGTTTAGATTTGTTCAGCTATTAAAACCTGCCACCAGGCACAGTTTATCTGCAAAGTGGACATCGTCTATTTGGCACCGATTGACAGTCTGACTAAAGTAGTGACACTATGAACACAATCTTCAGAGAGAGAGATTCCTAAAGATGCTGAAATCAGCTCATATCATTCTTCTATTACAAGAATTTATTCCTTCTACAAAATCTAACTCAAAACGGAGCATGGACTTATGTGCAAAACAGAAAACCATAAAATGTTTACAAACAAAAAATAGGAGAAAAACTTTGGATCTGGGAGTAAGCAACAAGTTTTTAGACTTGCTACAAAAAACATAATCCATAAAAGGTAATGTGGAACAGATTGGACCATATCAAATTGAGAAGAGTTTTGAAAAAAAAAAAAACCACTATGTGACAAGGATGGACAGCAAGGTGCAGAGGGAGGGAAAGTATTTGCAAATGGCATATCCAACAAAAGCCTAGCACCTAAAAATATTTTTTAATTCTCTGAATTCAACAGTTTAAAAAAAAGGAACAATCCCTTAGAAAATGGGCAAAAGACATGAGTAGATATTTCAATGAAAGAATGTACAGGCGTCAGACAAGCACATGAAAAGGTATTCAACATCATTAGCCTCAGGGAAATATAAATTAAGATAAACTACAAAGAGATATCACTACATATCTATCAGAATGACTAAAATGAAACACAGCAGTAGCAACCTCAAATACCAGAGAGGATGCAGGGAAAAAATGGATCACTCATACATGACTGGTGGGAATGTAGAATATATAGTCATTCTGGAAAACTTTTTGGCAACGTGGCAGGCTGAATGATGACCCCTGAAGGTGTCCAGATCTTAATCTCCAGATCTTTGGAAAGGTCTCCAGACCTTATATGACAAAAGAGATTCTGCAGATTAATGCAGTTAAAATTTTTGAGATGGAGAGGTGATCCTGGGTTATCCAGTGGGTGCAATATAAACATAGGGGTCCTTATAAGAGGAAGGCAACACATCGGAGAGAAGAGAAGATGCTGCAGAGCCTGTCTAAACATGGAAAGAGGGACCATGATGAACCTCTAGAATCTAGCAGAGACAAGGAATAGATTCTCCCTGGAGCCGTCAGAAGAAATTAACCCTGCTCACCCTCAAAGACTCACTTCTGAGAGGTCTGACCTCCAGCATCAGAATACATTTGCGTTGTTTTAGGCCACTAAATTTGCACCAGCAGTAGGAAACTACTGCTCGCAGTTTCTTATAAAATTAAACACACAACTACCATATGACACAACAGCTGTACTCTTGGGTGTTTATCCCAGAGAGAGGAAAAACTTGTAATCACACACAAATCTGTACACATACGGTCAAAAGCAGTCTGCTTTGTAATAGTCAAGAGCTGGAAATGGTCCAGATGCCCTTCAACAGGTAGAGCAAACAAACAGTGGTCTCTACATACCAGAGAACACTCACTACTCAGCAGTTCAAAGGAATGAACCACTGATGCACCAGACAACTCAGATGAGTCTCAGGGCAATTATACGGAGTGAAAAAAGCCAGTCCCAAAGGTTACAGACTGTAGGATTCCATTCGTCATTCTTGAAATGACAAAATAATGACAATGGAAACAGAGTAGAGACAGAAAATGAAGTGGGAGAAAGGGAGGGGGGTGTGATTATAAAAAGGCTACTGGATGGATCCTTGTGATGGGATTGTTTAGGATCTTGACTGTAGTGATAGATACAAACGTGATAAAACTGCATAGAACCCAATACACCACACACACACACACACACACAATAAAACTGGGGAAATCTGAATAAGCAAGGTAGATTTTATCCATTCCAACAACTTAGTTGTGATAGTATACTATAGTATTGCAAGATGCTGCCTTTGGAGAAAAATGAGTACATGGTACACAAGATTTCTTGCTATCACTTGCTACAATTGCATATGAATCTACTATCAGCATTTTCATGAAAAGGTTTACTATCCGTGTGCAATCATAATTTATACTCTAACGTAGATAAATAGTATGGATAATGGTATGTACCGGAAGAACAAGTACTAATTGAGTGCTGACTCTATGTAAGACTGTGTCAAGACTTCGTATGCATACGAACTCATTTAATTATCACTATGACCCTCTTCGGTAAGTGTTAGTGTTCACTCCATTTCTCAGTTGAGGAACCTGTTTCATGGAGAACTTAAGGACACATAAATTCTAAATAGTACAACTTGATTTGACCAGATAATCTTACTTTAGAGCCCAAAGCCTCAACCACCATTCTCCAAGAGGCAGTAGATATAGAGGGTTTAGTAGAGCAGGGCATTTAGAAATGCATATGTGGCAAAAATAAAAGCAAATATTTAGAATATTAAATCATATCTCACTTAGTTTTCTCTTATACTAAAAATTTTACATACCAATATATGATTATCTGCAATAAATACAAAAGTAGCTATACAAAAATACTGATAATATTTGTTTGTATAAGGGACATAAAACACTTACTAAAGAGGGAGATACTATTTTAGTATATGGAGTATAGTAAATACCTCTTTAATTGAAATTTTATTGACTTAATTGTAGATTTGCATGCAATTGCAAGAAATAATACAGAGAAATCTCAGGTACCATTCACTCACATTTCCCCAATGATAGCGTCTTCAATGTACAGCAAAAAAACCACCACAATATTATAAAGTAATTAGCCTCCGTTTAATATAAGTAAATTAATTTTTTAAAACTGTACTACAGTATCACAACCAAGTTACTGGCATTGATACAATCTACCTATTTATTTTTTAAGGACTAATTTTTTTTTAGACCCTGTAATGTTCTTTATTTCTTTTTAATATTTATGTATTTGGCTGCTCTGGGTCTTACTTGCAACACACAGGATCTTCAGTCTTTGTTGCAGGCTGCAGGGTCTCTTAGTTATGGTATGTGGGATCTAGTTCCCTGACCAGGGATGAACCCAGACAGCCTGCATTAGGAGCACTGAATCTTAGCCTCTGGACCACCAGGGAAGTCTCCAGTCTACCTTTATTGCTCAGATTTCCCCAGTTTTATTAATATTTGTACTTGGGCACGCATGTATGTATTAAGTTCTATACAGTTTTATCACATGTGCAAGACTGTGTAAGTTTGTTCATGGAGCACAGATTAGGGATGGGATGGCAGAAGGCAGAGGGGTGGCTGGGGTTGAAAAAGGGCAAAACTAGAAGTCTAGTATCCAGATGGTGAAGATAATCTTAAAGTTACAACTGCCCAGATTTAGCACCAGAAATTTTCCTAGGATAATACTAGAAAGTCCAGCAATGTGCCAGCAGTTGTGGAAGACGTGCCCAAATTCTGATTATGACTCAGAAAGCCAAAATCAGATTTCTGGTTTCTATCGTGGGCTCAGCCATTGACAGTGAAAATGACAGAGTGTGAGCAATGCCACATCCAGTCAACATCTCAGAAAGCACTATGTTGTCATCAGCATCCACCCTTAGCTTCCTTCCTCTCTAAGGCTGAATCCTCCCATGACATGCTGCAGGTTCATAGTCTTCACAACTAAGGGTACAAATCTTTCCAACTGCTGAGGAGTCAGTAGTACCTCTATTATTTTAACTAGGTAAACTGAGTGCTGGAAATCAGGATTATTTTCTGTAGAACTAACCATCAGAGTTCGTTTCCTTCCTTTTGACAGAGCGTTGTTCAGAAGCAGTTGGTCATACGTGAGATGCCAAACAACAAGGAAAGCCAAATCCCTGAGTAGACTTGGAGATAGAAAATAGCTAGGCAGCTTCAGTTCAGGCAGTAAAGAATGTGCCTGCAATGCAGGAGACCCTGGTTCAATCCCTGGATCTGGAAGATCCCCTGGAGAAGGGCATGGCAACCCACTTCATGATTCTTGCCTTCAGAATTCCTGGACAGATGAGCTACAGTCCACGGGGCTGCAAAGAGTCGGACATGGCTAAGCGACTAACAATTTCACTTTCTTCAGGCAGTCATGGATTTTCAGGAATATAGCTCCTCTGCCTTTGACCTTGACCCCTGTGTCATCCCGTCTCCTTGCCTACGCTGTAAGTAAGACATTTGCTTACACTGTCAGCAACTCTGTTTCACTCACAGGGGATAAAAGAAATTAGACTAGGCCCAAAAGAACACCATCTGCAAGCTCATCCTCATTTGGCTAAAACTTTAGTATTCAAGCTACCACTTTGGGAAAAGGTCTAAAAACAAAGAGCAGCCTCACGCAATATGTAAGCTCTGTTCAGCCTCTAATGACATATGCTGTTTTCGGTCAGTGTCAGGCTCCCCAAAGAATAAGGAGAAATCAATCACCTATACCACTTATAGTCCTTTCAAGGTTGCTCAAACCCCACAGAAAACTGGATCCCAGCCTCTGTGACACCTAGGCAAGCAGTGAGAGGGACAGAGCATCTCTTAAACAAGCATAATTTTTCAAAGGATGCAATGGAGCCTGATGAAAGAATAAGGATGCTACTCTTTGGAGCAGGTGACTATGTCCAAAAAATAAAAAAGACCTGTGCTAACATTTAGACAATATATTCCTCACCACTGACTATTTCCCCTGTTCATTCCAATACATTCACTATCAGATACAGTGTCATCATTTTGCAGTTTGTTGCAAAAAGATGCATTGAAGCGATCCCAATGCTTGTTCATTCTCAAGACAAGATGAAACTTCCAGCGTGTGAAAACGGTTCTCTGTATACAGAAGAGATTTCATTATAATGTGCTTTTGCCAGTGTATTTTAAGAGGGAGAGGTAGCTGACAATATTTATAATATTATATCAAAGCCTAAAGTGTGGCAGGAGAGGAGATGCCAAAACCAGGCTGTGTAGCACATCACAACACTGACATCTGTCGGCGACAAGTGTACTGAATCCGGCTCCCTTCTCTGCAGCTGCAAAACAGCTCCTTCTAAACCAAATCTGCTACTGGCCCTGAGCCATCTGAGGTGTGGTACATCCTTCATGCCAAATAGATGGCAAACTCACGGCTTATCATGTTAGCCTTCAGCTCTGGTGAAACGAGACTTTAGGCCATTTTAAAACAAAATCAAACATCCATATGAACGACAACCCCATGAATCCTTGCACAAACTCCATAAATGAGAACAGTCATTTTACTGATACTATTTTAAAATGCAAATTATGAGGAAGATTACGCAAACACGTCTTGGTGTATCACATAGCCCTTATATAAAAGCCTCCTGACATTGACCCTGCTAACTATTCTCCGCCCACCGACTCTCCTTTATAATCCTCCTTTCTTTACCCCATCCTCCACTGTGTTCGTCTCTTCTCTGTGATCCTACACCCTCTTTTTCTTCTTTGCTCATTAACTGTGAGGACCCACAAAGACAACCTGTGCAGTCCTCCAGAGCCCTCCTTCTAACACTCAGTGTCAAGGGAACTGTATCAAAGCAAGTTGTTCAATATCCCGTGCCCTCCCTGACCTTTCCTTTCTTGTATCTCCCGAGGTTTCAATGACTTAAAATAAGAGGAATTACCTGAAAATTCCCTTCTTTAATGCTATGATTTTATACCCTATCAATACCTGTAATGTTAAAGAAACTGAACTATTGTCTCCCCTTCATTCTGAACCACCACCCCTTTCTAACCGCCCCCCACCCCTGCCATTTCTATCAAATGCAGTGCTAGCCTTCCAGCCCCTTGATCGCAGTTTTAGATGTGATACTGTGCCTAGCTCCTCCCTCTTCTCTCTATTCATCCCCACAGCAGGATTCCTGACCCCCACCCCTGATCCCACTGCCTCTCACCTTGACAAAGACAGTAGAAAGCTCATGCTTTTCTACGACACCAGTTACCGTCTAGGCACTGAAGACCTACACCTGCCCTTTTCCAACCAGTGACTTTGCTGTCCAAGCCAAACACCTGGGAGTCATCCACAACTCCTGCCTGTCCTCCAGATATGCTACCCAGTCCATCACAGAGGCTTAGTTAGTTGTCCTGTGGATTCCAGTTCTTGAGTAACTCTTTCATTTGTGTCTCACCAACCCAACTGTAGCAGAGACCACTGTCTGACCACCCAAGATTTGTGCTCCTCCTCTGGAGTATGTAACTGTCACAGGGGAGGAGCTGCCCAGACAAAAACTATTTCCTACGCCCTAAATACCTGGAAGAGGGCATGTGATTAGTTCTTGCCAGTGGAATGTAATCTGATGTTACTTGCACCACTTAGTATTTACAAAGCAGGAGTACATTCCCATCTACCAGCTGAGCCGAGTAGACTCTTAGGTCTTAGAGGATTATGGGGCCATGAGACAGAGGAGCCTAGGTCTCTGAACGAGCACTTGGAAGGATGTTTTCCAGAAAGACACACACTGGGCTGTGACACAATATGAAACAAACTATTATTGCATCAAGTCCCTAGGAATTCTGGGCTTATCTTTTATAATAGCTAGTATTCTTGGAGAATTCCATGGACACAGGAGCCTGATGGGCTACAGTCTGAAGGGTCACAAAGAGTCGGACACAGCTGAACACACATGCACACACACACACACACACACACACAGCACTCTGTGACACTACTTAGTTCAGGCCACCATCAGAACACTGTAGGTGACTCTCAGCTGATCTCTATGCCTTTAGTCATGTCTGTGCCAATGGAGTATTACTCAGCCATTAAAAAGAATACATTTGAATCAGTTCTAATGAGGTGGATGAAACTGGAGCCGATTATACAGAGTGAAGTAAGCCAGAAAGAAAAACACCAATACAGTATACTAACACATATATATGGAATTTAGAAAGATGGGAACCATAACCCTGTATGCGAGACAGCAAAAGAGACACTGATGTATAGAACAGTCTTTTGGACTCTGTGGGAGAGGGAGAGTGTGGGATGATTTGGGAGAATGGCATTGAAACATGTATAATATCATATAAGAAACGAATCACCAGTCGAGGTTCAATGCAGGATACAGGATGCTTGGGGCTGGTGCACTGGGATGACCCAGAGAGATGGTATGGGGAGGGAGGTGGGAGGGGAGTTCAGGACTGGGAACACGTGTACACTTGTGGCGGATTCACGATGATGTTTTGCAAAACCAGTACAGTATTGTAAAGTAAAATAAATAAATAAAAAATAAAATACATTTGTACATTTAAAAAATAAATAAATTGTGTTATAAGATTTTTTTTAAATGTCTGTGCCTCTAAATTGTAAGTTCCATGAAGGCAGAGTCTGGCTCTGCTTGTTCACGTCATAGACCCCCATCATGTAGCACAGTGCTTACTATGCAATAAAAACGACTAGGGGGGACTTCCCTGGTAGATCAGTGGCTAAAACTCTGTGCTCCCAATTCAGGGGTCCTGGGTTCAATCTCTGGTCACGGAACTAGATCCCACTAACTGCCACAACTAAGAGTTCACATGCCCCAGCTAAAAATCTCACATACCCCAACAAAGATTGAAGATCCCACATGCTGCAAATAAGACCTGGCCCATCAAATAAATAAATAAATTTTTTTAATGACTCAGTTCAGTTCAGTTCTCCCTAGCTCATACTCTCCTTTCCTCATTTTATTACCTAATGCCCCTCTTTCCCTTACAGGAACACACACACACAATCACAGTCACACTCACACTCACAGAGGGTTGACTTGAGCCCTCTTCCCAGTCCTCAGGCTGACAATTCTTTCACATCACATCCCTCCCATCCCCTCCTACCAAGCCCAGTTCAGTTCATTCACTCAGTCGTGTCCAACTCTTTGCAACCCCATGGACTCCAGCAAGCCAGGCTTCCCTGTCCATCACCAACGCCCAGAGTTTTCTCAAACTCATGTCCATTGAGTCGGTGATGCCATCCAACCATCTCATCCTCTATCGTCCCCTTCTCCAGCCTTCAATCTTTCCCAGCATCAGGGTCTTTTCCAAGGAGTCAGTTCTTTGCATCAGATAGCCAAAGTATTCAGCTTCAGCATCGGTCCTTCCAATGAATAATCAGGGCTGATTTCATATAGGATTGACAGGTTTGATCTCCTTGCCGTCCAAGGGACTCTCAAGAGTCTTGTCCAGCATCACAAAAAAGCATCAATTCTTCAGCACTAATCTTTCTGTATGGTTCAGCTCTCATATCCATATATGACTACGGGAAAAGCCAAGCCCATTCTCCGCAATACCTTTTCCCCCAACCCCCACCCCCACCTTTCAAGTTGATCATAGCTCAGCTTCTATAAAGTTTTGCTTGACTTCATCTTGGATTGATTATTCCAGCATTTAGTTATCCTGTTGTCCTGTGTCCCTTGTCCTAGACCTCTGCTTACACTTGCAATACTCTGCTTGCATCTGACACACACTCCTTCCCATCCCCCATGCTATATTACCCACTCCTACAGGGAAGAATCAAGGTTCACTCTTTTATTAGAGCTCCTTAGTGAATGCTCAATAAATACCACCCACTGAATCCAATCATTTGCTTTGAATAATCCTCTACCTAGCATCTTCCAGGGCACCACTAGGTCCAACTTCTATGTATATGTACTTCAACTTAAGGGATTTTAATGTAAATTCTACAAAAAAAAACTAAAATGAAACACAGCATTTACAGAATGAAGTATCTCTCTATTGCCTCCTTTGTGGCTTTGGAGTTTTCCATAAAGGGGAAGTCAATTGTTAGAGCATAAAATAAGCAGTTAGGTCCAGTGCATAATTATCATTCATAACAAGTAACAGTAATAATAATAATTTAATGTCTATTTAAACCAGCGCTGGGCACATAGCAAATGCCCTCTAAACATCTCACTTAATTCTAACAACAATACTATATAGAGAGTGGTCTTCTTGTTGTTTCTGAATTATATCAGTCTCTTCCTGAGCTTCCTTTCTGAAAGAGCCCATAACTGAGGAAGGGGACTGTGTCTGAGACATCCAAGAGGCTCCCTGCTGAGGGCTTCCAAAGAACAAGGATTTGGTGAGCACACCAGAATGGAGCTGACAACGATGCATGGGGAATGACCAGACTCAGACAAGGTTCTCCGATCTCCATAGGGTGGCTGCTGGGAAGTTACGGGGAAATCCAAGAGGTACGATGCCTATTCCTAATACAGACACCATCATCCATCCCCACTGTAATTTACCCATCCCATACACGCCATTTATCACACAGTCACTCAATAGCTGACATTTGGGCTGCCAATTGTCACTGGTCATCTAAAGTACAGGGAAGCTGGGTACCCAGCATCCCTGGACTGCTGATACAGAGGCCAGCCAAGGACCAAAATCTCTTCAAACCATTCTATCAGGCACTCCTCAAAGAGACATGACTTCACTCTCGAGGAAATTGGTTAAGGCTTTCAGGCATGCCTCACCATGCTTTTGAAAAATTATTTTTAATTTATGTACTGTACATTATCACTTTGTGTGCAGGCATCATATATATTGTGCTGCACAAAAATAATTGATTACTCAAGAGTGACAGAGTAATTGGCACTACCTTGGTTATTCAGCTATTTTCATGCATTATAATTACCAGCTTCAGTACACTAGACAGAATTTAATGTTCTTGAAAATTAATATTATTGAAGGACTTGATACAAATGAATGTAATGTTTTTAAATTTAAAACTTGTCACACACTGATAAAGTCTCCCATCGTTGGCCATTTATTAACATTTGTTTTAATCATTTCAAACCCCTCTATCAAGTTGCAGAGCCTGTGCTCCTATCAGTTCAGTACACCTGAATTCTAGTAAGTCTCCAACCTGAATTCAAGCTCGCAGTAGTAAATATTGCATGTTTAATGCTGTGTGGAAGACCTAGAATCTTTTGCCTACAACTTGCATTGAAGCTGAGCTCCTTGAAAGCAAAAATTAAAAAAGTCATCATTAGGTATGATCCTTAGTAAGTGTTTGGCGTGCTCAGGCTGCACAAAATAGATTAAATAAGCAGGAAAATATAAAACAATGATGCCTATAAACTTCTAGAAGAAAGTCCATCTTCTGCACTGCGGTCAGAAGCCAGAGAGACTTCCCAGGATAAAAGACATAACTGTGAAGGTGAGTCTGGCTCTTAAAGTCATCCTATGCAGGGTGACAGTACCAAGATAGATTATCTTTCGTTTTGCTTTTGATTGTATAAATGAAACCCCCACCCCTACTATTAAATGACTTAACCACAGTCTCCCAAAATGCTTCTTACTTTATGAAGACTGGTTTTTTCTTCACTGCTATGAATAATTCCTGTGTTTATTCAAGTCTTTCTTTACTCTTTTGTTCTGTCTACCTTTGTATCTTTAACAGAACAGGACATTTTACATGTTTATAGCTCAGGCCATTCTCCTGAGAGGGTCTGCCCTCAGCCACAGTCTCTTGCTCCCCATCGTTCAAACCTGAAATGAATTGCCAGGTCCTATGGTTACTGACCAGGGTTCTTGGCCTCTTTAATCAATAGAAATTGATCAGAGGCCAGACAAGAAATTCAGGCAAGGTTTTATGGGAGCCCTGCTGCAGCAGCAGGGAGCAAGAGCAAACAGGTTCCCTTGCTCCCGCTTACTTCCTGAGTGGGAGGTGAGCTTGTTCCTTATAGGGGGTGAGGGTAGGGGTTTGTCCAGGGCTTATGCCACAGGGGTGGCTTAGGTAGATTGCCCACCCCTTAGGTGGTGTTGTGTGCAGGGGTATGCACAGTACCCTGCTTTTGCTCCAGGCTCTTCAAAAGTGGCAGTTGGGTCTTTTGCCCATAATTTGCCACAACTATGCATGCACACAGTCAGTTTCAGTCCCACATGCTTTCTTTGTATTTTGTTGCTTGAAAACAGGTGTGCCCAGATACAAGCATAGCTGCACTATAGCAAGGGTCCCAGGTCCCAACCTGTCTCACTTCCAGCTATCGGGTGTGGCTTTCCTAACTATTCATCTCGCTCCTGTCTTCATTTTCCCTCATTCTTCTCTCCAATCTCATCTATCTTTTTTCCCTTCCTCAGTGGTTGGCACATAAATACTTAATGAAAGTGAAAAGTGAAAGTCGCTCAGTCATGTCTGACTCTTTGTGACCCCATGGGCTATACAGTCCAAGGAATTCTCCAGGCCAGAATACTGGAGTTGGTAGCCTTTCCCTTCTCCAGGGGATCTTCACAACCCAGGGATCAAACCCAGGTCTCCCGCATGGCAGGAGGATTCTTAACCAGCTGAACCAGTTCAGTTCAGTTCAGTCGCTCAGTCGTGTCCAACTCTTTGCGACCCCATGAATCACAGCATGCCAGGCCTCCCTGTCCATCACCAACTCCCGAAGTTCACTCAGACTCACGTCCATCAAGTCAGTGTTGCCATCCAGACATCTCATCCTCTGTCGTCCCCTTCTCCTCCTGCCCCCAATCCCTCCCAGCATCAGAGTCTTTTCCAATGAGTCAACTCTTCACATGAGATGGCCAAAGTACTGGAGTTTCAGCTTTAGCATCATTCCTTCCAAAGAAATCCCAGGGCTGATCTCCTTCAGAATGGACTGGTTGGATCTCCTTGCAGTCCAAGGGACTCTCAAGAGTTTTCTCCAACATCACAGTTCAAAAGCATCAGTTCTTCGGCTCTCTGCCTTCTTCACAGTCCACCTCTCACATCCATACATGACCACTGGAAAAACCATAGCATTGACTAGACGGACCTTAGTCGGCAAAGTAATGTCTCTGCTTTTGAATATGCTATCTAGGTTGGTCATAACTTTTCTTCCAAGGAGTAAGCGTCTTTTAATTTCATGGCTGCAATCACCATCTGCAGTGATTTTGGAGCCCCCAAAAATTAAGTCTGACACTGTTTCCACTGTTTCCCCATCTATTTCCCATGAAGTGATGGGACCGGATGCCATGGTCTTCTTTTTCTGAATGTTGAGCTTTAAGCCAACTTTTTCACTCTCCTCTTTCACTTTCATCAAGAGGCTTTTAGCTCCTCTTCACTTTCTGCCATAAGGGTGGTGTCATCTGCATATCTGAGGTTATTGATATTTCCACCGGCAATCTTGATTCCAGCTTGTGCTTCTTCCAGCCCAGCGTTTCTCATGATATACTCTGCATAGAAGTTAAATAAGCAGGGTGAAAATATACAGCCTTGATGTACTCCTTTTCCTATTTGGAACCAGTCTGTTGTTCCATGTCCAGTTCTAACTGTGGCTTCCTGACCTGCATACAGATTTCTCAAGAGGCAGGTCAGGTGGTCTGGTATTCCCATTTCTTTCAGAATTTTCCATAGTTTATTGTGATCCACACAATCAAAGGCTTTGGTATAGTCGATAAAGCAGAAATAGATGTTTTTCTGGAACTCCCTTGCTTTTTCCATGATCCAGTGGATGTTGGCAATTTGATCTCTGGTTCCTCTGCCTTTTCTAAAACCAGCTTGAACATCAGGAAGTTCATGGTTCACGTATTGCTAAAGCCTGGCTTGGAGAATTTTGAGCACTACTTTACTAGCATGTGAGATGAGTGCAATTGTGCGGTACTTTGAGCATTCTTTGGCATTGCCTTTCTTTGGGATTGGAATGAAAACTGACCTTTTCCAGTCCTGCGGCCACTGACGAGTTTTCCAAATTTGCTGGCATATTGAGTGCAGCACTTGCACAGCATCATCTTTCAGGATTTGAAACAGCTCAACTGGAATTTCATCACCTCCACTAGCTTTGTTTGTAGTGATGCTTTCTAAGCCCCACTTGACTTCACATTCCAAGATGTCTGGCTCTAGATTAGTGATCACATCATCATGATTGTCTGGGTCATGAAATCTTTTTTGTACAATTCTTCTGTGTATTCTTGCCACCTCTTCTTAATATCTTCTGCTTCTGTTAGGTCCATACCATTTCTGTCCTTTATCAAGCCCATCTTTACATGAAATGTTCCCTTGGTATCTCTAATTTTCTTAAAGAGATCTCTAGTCTTTCCCATTCTGTTGTTTTCCTCTATTTCTTTGCACTGATCACTGAAGAAGGCTTTCTTATCTCTTCTTGCTATTCTTTGGAACTCTGCATTCAGGTGCTTATATCTTTCCTTTTCTCCTTTGCTTTTCACCTCTCTTCTTTTCACAGCTATTTGTAAGGCCTCCTCAGACAGCCATTTTGCTTTTTTGCATTTCTTTTCCATGGAGATGGTCTTGATCCCTGTCTCCTGTACAATGCCACGAACCTCATTCCATAGTTCATCAGGCACTCTATCTATCAGATCTAGGCCCTTAAATCTATTTCTCACTTCCACTGGATAATCATAAGGGATTTGATTTAGGTCATACCTGAATGGTCTAGCGGTTTTCCCTATTTTCTTCTTTGAGTCTGAATTTGGTAATAAGGAGTTCATGATCTGAGTCACAGTCAGCTCCTAGTCTTGTTTTTGTTGACTGTATAGAGGTTCTCCATCTTTGGCTGCAAAGAATATAATCAATCTGATTTCAGTGTTGACCATATGGTGATGTCCATGTGTAGAGTCTTCTCTGGTGTTGTTGGAAGAGGGTGTTTGCTATGACCAGTGCATTTTCTTGGCAAAACTCTATTAGTCTTTGCCCTTCTTCATTCAGCATTCCAAGGCCAAATTTGCCTGTTACTCCAGGTGTTTCCTGACTTCCTACTTTTGCATTCCAGTCCCCTATAATGAAAAGGACATCTTTTTTGGGTGTTAGTTCTTAAAGGTCTTGTAGGTCTTCATAAAACCATTCAACTTGTTTCTTCAGCATCACTGATTGGAGCATAGACTTGGATAACTGTGCTATTGAATGGTTTGCCTTGGAGATGAACAGAGATCATTGTGTCGTTTTTGAGATTGCATCCAAGTACTGCATTTTGGACTCTTTTGTTGACCATGATGGCTACTCCATTTCTTCTGAGGGATTCCTGCCCACAGTAGTAGATATAATGGTCATCTGAGTTAAATTCACCCATGCCAGTCCATTTTAGTTCTCTGATTCCTAGAATGTCGACGTTCACCCTTGCTATCTCTTGTTTGACCACTTCCAATTTGCCTTGATTCATGGACCTCACATTCTAGGTTCCTATGCAATATTGCTCTTTACAGCATTGGATCTTGCTTCTATCACAGTCACATCCACAACTGGGTATTGTTTTGCTTTGGCTCCATCCCTTCATTCTTTCTGGAGTTATTTCTCTACTGATCTCCAGTAGCATATTGGGCACCTAATGACCTGCGGAGTTCCTCTTTCGGTATCCCATCATTTTGCCTTTTCATACTGTTCATGGGGTTCTCAAGGCAAGAATACTGAAGTGGCTTACCATTCCCTTCTCCAGTGGACCACATTCTGTCAGAGCTCTCCACCATGACTCGCCCGTCTTGGGTTGCCCCACAGGCATGGCTTGGTTTTATTGAGTTAGACAAGGCTGTGGTCCTAGTGTGATTAGATTGACTAGTGTTTTGTGAGTATGGTTTCAGTGTGTCTGCCCTCTGATGCCCTCTTTGCAACACCTACCATTTTACTTGGGTTTCTCTTACCTTGGGAGTGGGGTATTTCTAGCACAAGGGAAGCCCAAATACTTAATACTGAAATGCTTTAGTCCTTTCAATTGCCTGTTCCTAATGCAAGAACTAGATCGTGGACTCCTTTTTAACTTTATTACTGTCTTTGAAATAATAATTAAAGTTACATTTTACTCCTGTGACTCATGAATTGCTTTTCTTTCTCCTCTGAGTTAGCAAACGTCCCTTAAAAGAAAATTATTTCCTATCCCCAGTATAATGGCTTAACAGATATGACTTAAAGAATCATAGGATATTTTACTATTATTAGCTTCAAGAAATTAGAGTTGGAAAAGACAGAGATAGAATCAATCTTAAATATGGAGCTAAAATTTTAACACTTATTCCCAATCAGATTAATAGTGTAACATAATTTCAATTAATTGACTATTGTTCTAACATACCGTAGTTTAGTCATCAAAGTGCCAACTTGATTAATATCCACAAATTTGCATATAAATATGCTTATTACTGCATACCGAATACAAAAATTAACTCACAATGGATTATAGACCCAAGATTATAGTTCTTACTATGTTATTACCTATTTAGTAAGATCTAAATAAACAACAAAACTCTTAAGGACACATAAGAGTAAATCTTTTGATCTTGGATTATGCAATAGTTTCTTAGACATGACACAAAAAGCACACAAGTGATGAAAGAAAAAAATAGGTCAACTGGATTCATCAATATTAAAAACTTTGTGCCTTAGAGGACACCATCAAGAAATAGAAAAGACAACTGACAGAATGGGAGAAATATGCGCAAATTATATATCTGGTAAGAGTCCAGTATATAGTCCAACTCTGTGCAACCCCATGGACTATAGCTCACCAGGCTCCTCCATCCATGGAATTTTCTAGGCAAAAGTACTGGAGTGGGTTGCCATTTCCTTCTCCAGGGGATCTTCCCAACCCAGGGATCAAACCCAGGTCTCCCGCATTGCTAGCAGACGATTTACCATCTGAGCCACCAGGAAACCCCAGTATATATAGAGAGAATATATAAAGAATTCTTACCACACAACCCAGTTAAAAATGGGTCAAGAATTTAAATAGCTATATCTCAAAAGATGATACACAAATGACCAATAAGCCCATAAAAAGATGCTCAACATCATTAGTTCTTAGAGAAATGCAAATCAAAACCACTAGGAGATACTATTTCACACTTAATAAGACGACTACAATCAAAAAGATAAACAATAACAAGTGTTGATGGGACATTTGAAAAATTGGAAACTTCAAACATGGAAATGAAATGGAAAATGGTGCAGCTGCTATGGAGAACAGTTGGGCAGTTGCTCAAGAAGTAAAATATAGTTACCATATGACCCAGCAATTCCACTTCTAAAAGTCTGAAAACACACATCTAAAAACTTTTGAAAACATCTGTTCACACATAACTTGTACATGAATGTTCATAGCACCATTTTTCACAGCAGCCGAAAAGTAGACACAATCTAAATGCCCATTAATGATTAATGAATACATAAGCAACGTGTGGTATTTTGATGACAGTGGAATATTACTCAGCCATAGAAAGCAACTGATTCATACTACAACATGAATGAACCTTGAAAATATTATGCTGAATGAAAGAAGCAAGAACCAAAAGGCCAGATATTGCATGACTCTATCTATATGTAATATCTAAAAGAGGCAAATCCACAGAGACAAAAGGGAGATTAACTGTTGCCAGAGGCTGATGAAGCAAAAAATGGAGAGTGACTCCTAATAGGTGTGGGATTTTCTTTTTTGCAGTGATTAAAATATTCTGAAGAGATAAGGCAAATTCAGACAAGTGATAGACAAGTGATTAAAATATTCTGGAATCAAATCATGATGATGGTTATACAACTTTATGAAAATACTAAAAGTCATTGAATCGTATATTCTTAAATGGTGGATATTGTAAAATGTAAATTATATCTCAATAAACTGTTACTCCTTTATAAGTGCTTATAACAAGGAAATGCTATGTGCTCTGATCAGCGAAGGAGTTTCCAGAGATGCAAACTGGTTGGTGTCTAAGACTTGGAAGGGACAGAGGTCCATTCCAGAGCACCAGGGGCTTCACCCTGGCCTTCCCCTTTTTTCTCTGCTTAACTAATTCAGAAAATCAACCACATGTTGATGTACTTTTAGGTAAATTAACTTCTCCTGACTTCAGTTTTCTAAGGTATTCACCCGAGGCAGTTAGCACCCAAGTGTTAAGAGTATACACTGGAGTCAGGGCACTCACTCTTTCAATCCCAGCTCTACCTCGTTAGAGCTGGAATAAATGGCAACCCACGCAGTATCTTGCCTGGATAATCCCACGGACAGAGGAGCCTGGCAGGCTACAGTCCACGGAGTCTCAAAGAGCCGGACACGGCTGAGTGGCTAACACTAGCACTACCGTGGTATTTAACCTTGCCAGCTTCACTAATCCTCACCGTAAAGTGGGCATAATTAAACCCAACCTATAGACTGTGAGATTGGGGCAGGAGGAGAAGGGGATGACAGAGGATGAGATGGCTGGATGGCATCACCGACTCGATGGACGTGAGTTTGAGTGGACTCCGGGAGTTGGTGATGGACAGAGAGGCCTGGTGTGCTGCAATTCATGGGGTCGCAAAGAGTCGCACATGACTGAGCAACTGAACTGAACTGAGGGACTGTGGAGAATGAAAAAAAATGCACATAACATTTATTTGGGTCTTTATAGGGAGGAAGAACTCTGTAATTGCAGCTATTTTTGGCTCAAAATCCCCTTCCAGTTCTAAAAGTCCTGAAATGCCTAACAGAATTGCAATTTAAGTAGCATGTATCATAAAAATAAAAAAAATCTCTGGAGAAGGAAATGGCAACCCACTCCAGTAATCTTGCCTGGAAAATCCCATGGACGAAGAAGACTGGTAGGCTGCAGTCCACGGGGTCGCAAAGAGTCGGACATGACAGAGTGACTTCACTTTCCTTTCTTTCTTTCTTTCTTTCTTCCTTTCACTTTCTATCATAAAAATAATAACAGAATAATAGCTTAACTCTACATAGAGCTTTAAATAATAAGAAAAAGTTGAGGACATGGGTTCGACGTCCTAATCCAAACAGGATGGTTGGGAGGATTCCACGTGCCATGGAGCAACTAACGCCCACACACCACAACTACTGAGCACTCACACTGCAACTACTGAAGCCCATAAGCCTAAAGCCCACGCTCTGCAGCAAGAGAAGCCACCACAAGGAGAAGCCCGTGCACCACAACAGAGAGTTCAGTTCAGTTCAGTCGCTCAGTCATGTCCGACTCTTTGCAACCCCACGAAGTGCAGCACGCCAGGCTTCCCTGTCCATCACCAACTGCTGGGGTCTACCTAAACCCATGTCCATTGAGTCTGTGATACCATCCAACCATCTCATCCTCTGTCATCCCCTTCTCCTCCTGCCCTCAATCTTTCCCAGCATCAGGGTCTTCTCAAATGAGTCAGCTCTTTGCATCAGGTGGCCAAAGTATTGGAGTTTCAGCTTCAACATCGGTCCTTCCAATGAGCATTCAGGACTGATCTCCTTTAGGATGGACTGGTTGGATCTCCTCACAGTGCAAGGGACTCTCAAGAGTCTTCTCCAACACCGCAATTCAAAAGCATCAATCCTTTGGCGCTCAGCTCTCTTTATAGTCCAACTCTCACATCTGTACATGACCACTGGAAAAACCATAGCCTTGACTAGACAGACCTTTGTTGAACAAAGTAATGTCTCTGCTTTTTAATATGCTGTCTAGCTAGGTTGGTCATAACTTTCCTTCCAAGGAGTAAGCATCTTTTAATTTCATGGCTGCAATCACCATCTGCAGTGATTTTGGAGCCCCCAAAAATAAAGTCTGACACTGTTTCCCCTGTTTCCCCACCTATTTGCCACGAAGTGATGGGGCCGGATGCCATGATCTTAGTTTTCTGAATGTTGGGCTTTAAGCCAGCTTTTTCACTCTCCTCTTTCACTTTCATCAAGAGGCTCAATGCAATAGAACAAAGCCTGTGCACAGCAATGGAGACCAAAAATAAATTATATTTAAAAAGTTGAAGTCCTCATGTCATTTTGTACAAACACTTCCATCACAACAATGTGTTCCTAAATGCTTTTTCCATTTTCTATCAGTTTCCTGATTTCTTGGATCAAATGGAATACCCAGTGATAGTTCTGTTGTCCCTGAATACACATTTTCTTTCTGTAATGTAGCTAGACTCTGGGCCATGACTTTCTTATCATATTTAAGATTGTTCCATTCGTGCATGCTCAGTTGTGTCTGACTCTTTGCAACCCCATGGATTGTAGCCCACCAGGGTCCTCCATTCATGGAATTTTCCAGGCAATTACTGAAGTGGGTTGCCATGCACTCCTTCAGGGGATCTTCCCAACCCAGGGACTGAAACCATGTCTCCCGAGTCTCCTGCACTGGTACGCAGATTCATTACCACTGAGCCCCCTGGAAAGCCTGAGATTGCTCTGGTGGGTCACATAATTTATGAGTGTACAAGGTAAGTGTACGGTAAGCCACAGGGACAGACATGCTGTCCCTTCTTTCTGAGTGAGCAAGAAGACACTTAAATAATGGCTCAGGGATTTTTTTCCTACTAATTTTGATGCCCACAAGCTTTGAGAAGCTATTTCTTTGATTGCCAAGCAAACATTATTGACATCATTTCAAAATGACAAAATTACACAGGGACATTTCCACTGACTATTCAATAGACTGACTTCTAGCTCTCAAGGTGTTTTCCCTTTTCTTCAAGCAGTAATTTACCTGAGATAATTACCAGCCATTATATCCCCCACTGAGCTAGTCTAGCAGTCTAAGCTCCGACTGAAGAAAAGGGGGAAATCACGTAACTTACCCTAAGCACAGTCACTGATTTTTCTTAAAAAAGGAGAAGCAGAAACAATATTTGAAAAAGAGTCTTGGCAATACTACTACTAAGAAGAAGAATGACTGCAAACAATAACAACAACAAATTTCTGCAAGCAAAATCCTTTAGACTGAGTTGTAAGACAATGAGGTTCATTTCATTTTTAAACGAATACATGCTCTTCTGAGGAACGGCAGCCTGTGACTGAATCTGCTGCTGCTGCTGCTAAGTCGCTTTAGTCGTGTCCAACTCTGTGCGACCTCAGAGACGGCAGCCCACCAGGCTCCCCCGTCCCTGGGATTCTCCAGGCAAGAACACTGGAGTGGGTTGCCATTTCGTTCTCCAATGCATGAAAGTGAAAAGTGAAAGTGAAGTCACTCAGTCGTGTCCTACTCAGCGACCCCATGGACTGCAGCCTACCAGGCTCCTCCATCCATGGGATTTTCCAGGCAAGAGTACTGGAGTGGGGTGCCATTGCCTTCTCCAGTGACTGAATCTAGAGCCATTCAAATCTCCCCAAGCCTGTGAACATGCCATAAAATAAAAACCATTCTGATGTTTATAGGTCGCCCATCTGTAGTATATCTGACAACCTGGAGGAGGGAGAGAACAGATATATATATACTTCAGTTCAGTTCAGTTCAGTCACTCAGTCGTGTCCGGCTCTTTGCAACCCCATGGACCATAGCACGCCAGGCCTCTCTGTTCATTACCAACTCCCAGAGTTTACCCAAACTCGTGTCCATGTCCATCGATATATACTTCAGATAATCCCTTTAAACTTATTATGGTTTCTAAAGGAAGCTTGTCCTTCATCTTCAAAGGTGCCCACAGGGAAATAACAACCCATGAACACAAACAAATGACACACTATATTGAATCATAATATTGAGCAAATGAAAATACCATTCCACAAATTATTTCACAGTACCAGAAACTGGTAAATTATGCAGACCTCCTCAAAAGAGCTGACATGCACAATGACATTGAGAATAACATCTCTCCATCTTGATCTTCTTTTGCCATCTGTGAGGCTCCGCAATTAATGTATCCTACCACTGTGACTCACCATTTCATCAAACTCATCACTGCATGGCGATCCACAGGCTTTGTGATATAGACACTTACTGGGTAAATTCATTCAGAAAAGGACACCAAAACAAATTCTAGACAATTTGGGACATATTAAAATAAAAATATCTGGCCTTGAAATAGGATTGTAATGCCTATGCACGTGCATAGGCAATGAACTCCAGATGAGCTGGCTTTGAACTTTGGTTCTGCTAAGCTGTCTGACCTTGGGCAATTCAACTTCTCTGTGCCTCAGTTTTCTCATCAGTAAGTTGGAATGGGAACAGCAGCAATCTTGCAAGGTTGTAAGGAGAATTAAATAAGTTAACCTGTGTAAAATACTTAGAATAGTGTGTGGTACACAGAAAGTATTATATAGGAGTCAGCTGCCATTGCTTCTCTAGGACCAGAGGTGGGGGCGCCAGTAGACTGCCATTTTAGCATGACCAACACAAAATGAGCCCCTTGGCTTGGCACGTCTAGATGCTTGGACCCTAAAACCCACTCTGACTGATGATCTGGACCAATAGATAAGCCACTTTATTAGCAATTTAAGGAGGAGTATATGAGCTCTCTTTTGTCCAGGTACCTTCAACCCCTGAACATCTCTAAGGGATGGGGAGGGGCAGGTTCTGGATCAGCAAACATTAACTAAGAGACGCCATAAGGAGACCATCCGTGTATTACCAATTTGCAGAAAACTGTGATATTGTAGTGCCTACCTGCAATAACATTTATTAAGCAATTCAGTAACACAGAAAGCACTTCAAAACCCAATAATATTTCAGAATCATTATTAGTAATATCAGTTATTATTAATACTATACTATAGTGGGGCAGTCAGAGAAGAATAACACAGATGAATTTGCATCAGCTATATCTTAGAAGAAGCTCTTTTTTTTTTTTACTAAATACCCTTGATATAAGTATGCTTATTCACTACTTTCTACTTTTTTTATTTTCCAGTTGCTTGGACTCTGGGCAATGAGCACCTTATCATTTCCTCTTTTTCTGTGAGAATGTATTGCTTACCCAGCTCCCCGTCACACCACCTAGACCAATTACATCAGACTTAGGAAGCACTGACAAAGAAGTTCCTAACGTTTTCACCTCTAAGATCCTTCTAAGACATCACAAATGACGTCTTAAAAGATTGTATCTGTTGAAATACAATCACTGCTTAGCCATTTACTTGTGGAAAGATATCTAGGTTGCTTCCAATTTTTGCTATTGCAAATAAAGCTTTATAAATAGTCACATTCAGGTTTTTTGTGATGAGAAAGTTTCATTTCTCTGGGATCAGTGTCCAAGAGTACAACTGCTTGGGTGCTGTACAACCGTTGGGCAGTTATGTATTTAGTTTTATAAGAAACTGCCAAACTGTCTTACAGGATGGCTGGGCCATTTTACATTCCCATTGGCAATATAAGGGTGATCCATTTTATCTGCATCCTCACCAGCATTTGGTACTGTTATTATTTTTCATTGTAGCTATTTTGATAGACATACAGTACTATCTCATCTAGCTCAACCCTTTGCGACAGTGAGAACTACATCGCCTCTCTGGCATCAGCATCACCAGGGCACTTGTTAGAAATGTAGGTTTTTGGGCTTCCCTGGTGGCTCAATGGTAAAGAATCTGCCTGCCAATGCAGTGGACACGGGTTCAATCCCTGGTCAGGGAAGATCCCACATGCCACGGAGCAACTAAGCCATGGGCCACAACGACCAAGCCCATGTCTAGAACCCATATAACAAGAGAAGCCAGCGCAGTGAGAACCCCACACACCAGGACTGGTGAAAGCCTGTGTGCAGCCACGAAGACCCAGCACAGCTGAAAATAAACAACTTCGTTTCAAGAAAATGTGTGTTTTAACAACATCCCAGGTCATTCACACGCTCTTCAGAGTTTGGGAAGTATCTCTCTAAGCCAAATGGCCGAGAGAACCAATTGGGTCCATTAGGAATGCCCTCAGCCACGGAGATGTACACAGGGAAGGGAACAGATTCTCCAATGAGGACGGGGGAAGTGGTGGAGACACACGAAGACAAAGTCACAGAGTTTTTTTATCTTCACAAAACCTCCGAAGTATCTAAGGACTTGAGTCCTTAACTTCTCTAGTGGTGTCAGGCTTAAGCTAAAAGGAGCGATACACTTGTAAGCAGATACAGCAAAGGAGAAAAAGCTTTGAACACCATGTAGTGTGTTTGATTTTACTTCCTGAAGGATCTAGTGAAGAGAGCCATGACAGGTCTCAGTGTCATCCTGAGACGGGTGGAGAAATGTGCTTATGTCTCTGAATTACGGCAGCAGCTGAGGCAGAGTCTTTGGGGTTTGCTCAGGGAGGCAGGGTGGGTGGGATTCCTTGTTCCCTCTCCCACGTGGCCAGAGTTTTCTAATTCCCACATGACGTCCACCGGGCTGGGCGATTCCCTCACAGCACCGAAGAACAGCACCAACATGCCTCAGAAACCCTTGCTTGTCTGTCTGCACGTGTAGCAGTTTAGTTAGCATGTCAGCCTACTTATCAGCATTTACGACTGGCAGCAACTATTTTAATCATAATTTCATCCTAAAAGCAGCCTTCTGTGGAGTTTGCAGTTGGAAAGGACTGGTTGTGGTTGCCTTTTCTTTTGTATAAAAGGGGGGTCATACATTAGCAAGGAAAGGATTCTTTTTTTTTGCAAATTGCAGATACCTTTATGCCGTTTTCTCCAGATTCTGATTATCACCTACGCAGCCTTTCCTACTGAGGCTGTAGCTGACATCCACCAGAAGTTTGCCTAGAGCAGCTCCCAAGCCAGGCTGAATATCAGGGGCAGAGTTAAAACCTCCACTCCCTCCATTCCTAAGAGTCTCTCTGCTCTCAGAGAGGTCTGAGACAACTGCACAGATACAGAAACACCAGGATGGGAAATGTCAATAGAAACTGTGCTGCCACAACGATGCCTCGCCCTGCTTTTGCCCTTGATGAAATTGCTTAAACTATTTTCTGTTTTACAACACCACACACGGAAAACATTTTTCATGCCCCGGGCTCTGGCCTGCAGCAGTTTTTGCATTCTGCAATCAGGAGGAAATTGATTAACGTGAATGTTTTAGCTGCGGTTGTTGTTTGTGTATAAACTTTTGTTAAAACAAGTACGGCAGAATAAATGACCTTTATGTAGACACCTATTAAGGCACTAAAAGGCTTGGCTACATTCATCTGAGACGCGTACACATAACGAGGGGAACAATGAGGGGATCAGCAGCTGCAAGGGGTTGAATTGAACTCCTCAACAATGGAAAAGTTTTTCAGACCCAAATACCAGCAATCAAAGAGAATTTTTGCAGATAATCCGAGAGAAAGAAAATAATAAAATTTAGAAAAAAAAAAATGCTAGCCAACTTCGCACCAGTTAACATAAGGTTGCCATGTGAGACTTGTCAGCTCAAGAGCAGACGTACCACCATTCTTTCACCCAACTGCAGTATTCAGAACTGTTTCCCCAAATAATCCCAGATGGCATGCCACAAAATTTCAATTCATTTTAAAAGCTTTCTTTGCAGGTATTATGTGATTGAAAGTGCAAAAGCAAGTTGCCATTCTCATGGCACTATTTGCATTGACTATTATCCCCTAAAATCCCCTTTAAACCGCTACATTGTCAGCCCCTAGGCCTCATTTAGAACTACAAAAAAGCCCAGATTAATTCGATCAAAGAAAGAGCCAAGTACAAAATGCACTTTTCAAACTGTATCAGAGTGGGCTCGCTTTACAGATCGCTTCGGGGCAAGAACCGCAGGGGAAAGAAAGCCCCAAATTAAAGTTTGGTTAGAAGCGAAATAACTCCGTTTGGCTCCTTCTCTGATTTACTGGAGATCCTCAAGGCAAAATCTCCAATTAAAAATTCTTAGAGGGAAATGTATTTAAATATAAACACTGACACGGATGCCCACGAATAGCAGCATCACATCCATACCCTTGTCTTTCAGTAGCTGTTCCCAGGAGGTAGTTGGAAGCCTCGTGTGGGTAACCTGGTTAGTTAGCAGGAGCCTCTAAAGTCTCCCTACATAAGCCAAACAACTTTGCATTGCAAACATTTATACCCCTTTATTTTTTCACCCCATCCCCAGAGGAAATGTTTTCAGTTACCGCAGACAAGAAATGTCTGGAAAACAAAGGAAAATTGGGGTAACAGCCTTATCTTTTCACAAAACAAAACATGCTGAGATTCAGGTGGAATTCCGGGGGTGAGAAGCATGCCTTCTATGGGCAGGCTGACTGGACTGCTGGCCGCGGGGTGGGTTGGTTGGATTTAGTCTCACCTGGGGGTCTGGAGGTGGGGGAGAAAGCTGGGGTGAGCCAAGCTGGAGTTGGGGTTTCTTAGGGATGCTCCATTAGTTTCCTAGGCAGGGTTAGCAGCGTCCGTATCCACTGGAGATGTTGCAGCTGCGCTGCAGCCGGCTGGCTCTCTCCTCCCTCTCTGCCTGAAGCTTCAGCCACTGCTTTTGTGCGCTGAGAACATTTTACTGAAGAGGGATCGAAGCACAAAGGTAGGGCTACAGGACGTGTCCAGCAAGTGGTGCAATTGCCTCTTCAGGGACCGAGCAGAGCCAGCTGCAACAAATGTGAAAGTGATTTGCTCGAGGGAGGAACCAGGGCGATTCCAGCCCAGAGTTTCAGTTCAGTCTTCTGCTCTGGGAGGGGTGAACTCAAAGTCCTACTGTTTCCCAAACCCTCCATGGAAACAAAAGAGCATCATACTGCTCTAGTCACACCCCATGTAATGTTTAGAAAGGGCACGCTGACCAACGGGCTCCAGCCGTAAAGCACTGATCCTGAACTTGGTCACATTCTCGACTAGAAATGCATAGGACTGTTCCTTCAAATTGCGCACAGGTGTGCACCCCCCACAACTAAATCCTCATCATCATCCTGAGAATGATCTCGAGAGAACAAATATGGATAGAAAGCTCTGCAAAGTAGAAATGTTACCCACCTCCCACCTCTGAAGGCAGGAAGACAAGGAAAGAAGTTTTACAGGAAAGAGATTACAGACTCAAATTGCTTTCAGTGGAGGTAAACAATCAGCTTTCCCCCAAATCTTCCAAATTAGATCGAGTCTTTTCCTGATGGTTCTAAATTTTAACTATAGCATGGTACAAAGGAAAATGGTTCAGGTGTTTTGAGGCCTGGATAAACTTTCTGAAACTCTGCAAACCGACACCTGTAAAGGAAAGGGAAAGACAGGCATGTCTACTGACGTCTTATGAGAAAACAGTGTCACTGGGAGAAAACATCCACAGTAATTTATTTCTAGTGAATTCCAATAGACCATTACTTAGTTGGAGCGGAAATGTTTCCTGTGACTTTTTATGTAGGTCTCACTGAAGACCCTCGCAGTTGCTTCCCTTAAATGGGTAATGTTTGTCTGATGAGAATTCAAAAAATATTCCAAGCAAGACAAGAAAGGAAGCTCAGCACTTCTCATTACCATCATTGCCAGGATCCAGAGACCTGTGGTGATCCCATCAGGACTCACAAGGACACTGTTTCAGTTCAGTTCAGTTCAGTCGCTCATTCGTGTCTGACTCTTGGTGACCCCATGGACTGCCGCATGCCAGGCCTCCCTGTTCATCACCAACTCCCAGAGTTTATTCAAATTTATGTCCATTGAGTCGGTGATGCCATCCAACCATTTCATCCTTTGTAGTGAGAATGTTCCCGAGAAGTTCAGAATCAGTGATTTATGGTTGAGCCTGTTGGTCAGCATGCCCTTTCTAAACAGGATACGGTTTAAGAGAATTTTTGAGGTTTTTTTTTTTTTTTTTTTTCCCTAAGGGAGCAAGGGAATAAAGGAAAGTTGTCATGGTATATTGTAAAAGTCTCAACTTTTTGACAGGAGATCTGAATTCTGGTCCTGGCCCTTCCTCTAACAGAATGACCTTGCACTAGTCGCTTTCCCACTCTGGACCTTACTTTTCTCATCTGTAAAATGAGAAGGCTAAATAGATGATTTCCAAGGACCATCCCAGAAGTAATACCAAAGAATGATGTGAAGATTTCTCTGGAAACTGCAGACAATTGTAAATCAGTTCAGTTCAGTCACTCAGTCATTTCCGACTTTTTGCAACCCCATGAATTGCAGCACACCAGGCTTCCTTGTCCATCACCAACTCCTGGAGCTTACTCAAACTCATGTCCATCAAGTTGGTGATGCTATCCAACCATCTCATCATCAGTCATTCCCTTCGCCTGCCTTCAATCTTTCCCAGCATCAGGGTCTTTTCAAATGAGTCAGTTCTTCACATAGGTGGCCAAAGGATTGGAGTTTCAGCTTCAGCATCAGTCCTTCCAATTTACTATTATTCAGGACTGATTACCTTCAGGATGGACTGGTTGGACCTCCTTGATTCAAGTGACTCTCAAGAGTCTTCTCCAACACCACAGTTCAAAAGCATCGGTTCTTTGGTGCTCAGCTTTCTTTATAGTCCAACTCTCACATCCATACACAACTACTGGTAAAACCATAGCTTTGACTAGATGGACCTATGTTGGCAAAGTAATGTCTCTGCTTTTGAATATGCTGTCTAGGTTGGTCATAGCTTTTCTTTCAAGGAGCAAGCATCTTTTAATTTCATGGCTGCGGTCACTATCTGCAATAATTTTGGAGCTCAGAAAAAGAGCCTCTCAACTGTTTCCACTGTTTTCCCATCTATTTGCCATGAAGTGATGGGACCAGATGCCATGATCTTAGTTTTCTGAATGTTGAGTTTTAAGCCAACTTTTTCACTCTCTTCTTTCACATTCATCAAGAGGCTTTAGACAATAGTAGTACCATGGTTCTAAAATAAGTCTCACGTGCTTTCTACATAACAGAATAGCTCCACTGGCACAGAAAGGAGCTTGGAAAGGTTTGGTGGGGAGGATTGACTTGGTTTGGTTTTTTGACCTAATAGAGGCCCTGGTCATCTCTATGATACACATATGTGTAAACTTCAGTGTGGTCCATAGGAAATTAGCTATGAAGTTTCTGGCAGTTAGCTGCACAAATGGAGCCCAAATCTGAATCCTCCTTAGGAAAACCTACTTTACCTACCTGACCACTGAGACCCAACTGTTAGTCCTCTGTGTTTTTTCTTCAGTCAAAGGGGGAAACAGGATGCTGTTTTTAAAAAGTATCTGACAAATAATATCTTTTAAGCATGTTGTGTTTATAAAGAGGAAGTCTTGGTTCAGTTGTAAATACTTCCATCACAAGTATCACTATTCAAACACTCATTTAAGAAATATGTACTGAATGCCTGCTGCTGCTGCTGCTGCTGCTGTTGCTGCTGCTAAGTCACTTCAGTCGTGTCTGACTCTGTGCGACCCCATAGACAGCAGCCCACCAGGCTCCCCCGTGCCTGGGATTCTCCAGGCAAGAACACTGGAGTGGGTTGCCACTTCCTTCTCCAATGCCTGAAAGTGAAAAGTGAAAGTGAAGTCGCTCAGTCATGTCTGACTCTTAGCGACCCCATGGACTGCAGCCCACCAGACTCCTCCATCCATGGGGTTTTCCAGGCAAGAGTACTGGAGTGGGGTGCCATTGCCTTCTCCATTGAGTGCCTACTTTGCACTAAACCCTAGTCCAGGTGTAGCAAATACAAGTGGGAAAAAGAAGGATAAGTTCTCTGCTCTCAGGGAGTCAAACTCTAATGGCGACCAATGAGAGACAAAACACAGGCAACAACAAAAAAGAACTAGAAGTGGAGTGGTGGGACAGAAAGGGGTGGGCTACAGTGGATGGAATGAACTTTTTAGAAGAACTACCCGGCACAGATCAGGGAGAAGAATGCCCCAGACAGAGAGAACAGCAAGGGCAAAATCATCAAAACATGGGACAGAAAGAAATCAACTGGTGGAGGAAGTGAGTCAAGTAAGATAAAATCAAAGAAGTGAGCAGGAACCAGACCAGGTACATCACTAGATTTGATGCTAATTATTGGAGAGAGCTGCAAAGAATATAATCAATCTGAAATAAATCAATTTTGATTATATTCTTTGCAGCCGAAGATGGAGAAGCTCTATAGAGTCAACAAAAACAAGACGGGGAGCTGACTGTGGCTCAGATCATGAACTCCTTATTACCAAAATTCAGACTTAAATTGAAGAAAGTAGGAAAAACTACTAGACCATTCAGATATGACCTAAACCAAATCCCTCAAAATTATACAGTGGAAGTGACAGAGTCAAGGGATTAGATCTGATAGACAGAGTGCCTGATGAACTATGGACTGAGGTTTGTGACACTGTACAAGAGGCAGTGATCAAGACCATCCCCAAGAAAAAGAAATGCAAAAAGGCAAAATGGTTGTCTGAGGAGGCCTTACAAATAGCTGAGAAAAGAAGAGAAGCTAAAGGCAAAGGAGAAAAGGAAAGATATATACCCATCTGAATGCAGAGTTCCAAAGAATAGCAAGGAGAGATGAGAAAGCTTTCCTCAGTGATCAATGCAAATAAATAGAGGAAAACAACAGAATGGGAAAGACTAGAGATCTCTTCAAGAAAATTAGAGATACCAAGGGAACATTTCATGCAAAGATGGGCACAATAAAGGACAGAAATGGTATGGACCTAACAGAAGCAGAAGATATTAAGAAGAGGTGGCAAGAATACACAGAACTGTACAAAAGGATCTTCACAACCCAGATAACCATGATGGTATGATCACACACCTAGAGTCAGACATCCTAGAATGTGAAGTCAAGTGGGCCTTAGAAAGCAACACTACAAACAAAGCTAGTGGAGATGATGGAATTTCAGCTGAGCTATTTCAAATCCTGAAAGATGATGCTGTGAAAGTGCTGCACTCAATATGCAAGCAAATTTGTAGAAGTCAGTAATGGCCACAGGACTGGAAAAAGTCAGTATTCATTCCAATCCCAAAGAAAGGCAATGCCAAAGAATGCTCAAACTACTGCACAATTGCACTCATCTCACACGCTAGCAAAGTAATGCCCAAAATTCTCCAAGCTAGGCTTCGACAGTACGTGAACTGTGAACTTCCAGATGTTTAAGCTGGTTTTAGAAAAGGCAGAGGAACCAGAGATCAAATTGTCAACATCCATTGGATCATCGAAAAAATGAGAGTTCCAGAAAAACATCTACTTCTGCTTCATTGACTATGCCGAAGCCTTTGACTGTGTGGATCACCACAAACTGTGGAAAATTCTTAAAGAGATAAAAATACCAGACCGCCTGACCTGCCTCCTGAGAAATCTGTATGCAAGTCAAGAAGCAACAGTTAGAATCAGACATGGAACAATGGACTGGTTCCAAATTGGGAAAGGAGTACATCAAGGCTATATATTGTCACCCTGCTTATTTAACTTCTATGCAGAAAATATCATGCTAAATGCTGGGCTAGAAGAAGCACAAGTTGGAATCAAGATTGCTGGGAAAAATATCATTAACCTCAGCTATGCAGATGACACCATACTTAGAGCAGGAAGTGAAAAGGAAGTAAGAGCCTCCTGATGAAAGTGAAAGAGGAGAGTGAAAAAGCTGGCTTAAAACTCAACATTCAAAAAACAAAGATTATGGCATCTGGTCCCATCACTTCATGGCAAATAGATGGGGAAACAATGGAAACAGTGAAAGACTTTATTTTGGGGGGGGCTCCAAAATCACTGCAAATGGTGACTGAAGCCATGAAATTAAAAGATGCTTGCTTCTTTGAAGAAAAGCTTCAAAGACAGCATATTAAAAAGCAGAGACATACTTTGCCGACAAAGGTCCATCTAGTCAAAGCTATGTTTTTTCCAGTAGTCATGTCTGAATATGGATGTGAGAGCTGGACCATAAAGATAGTTGAGCACCGAAGAATTGGTGCTTTTGAACTGTGGTGTTGGGGAAGACTCTTGAGACTCCCTTGGACTGCAAGGAGATCCAACCAGTCCATCCTAAAGGAAATCAGTCCTGAATACTCATTGGAAGGATTGATGCTGAAGCTGAAGCTCCAATATTTTGGCCACCTGATGTGAAGAACTGACTCCCTGGGGAAGACCCTGATGCTGGGAAAGACTAAAAGTGGGAGGAGAAGGGGACGACAGAGGATGAGATGGTTGGATGGCATCACCAACTCAATGGACATGAGTTTGAGAAAACTCCAGGAGTTGGTGATGGACAAGGAGGCCTGGCGTGCTACAGTCCATGGGGTCATAAAGAGCTGGACACGACTGAGGACAGAGCATATCAGGGA
Source organism: Ovis aries (assembly GCF_016772045.2). Classification (NCBI taxonomy): domain Eukaryota; kingdom Metazoa; phylum Chordata; class Mammalia; order Artiodactyla; family Bovidae; genus Ovis; species Ovis aries. The sequence goes on from NC_056057.1 coordinate 93,498,305, forward strand.
GTTTCATGCAAGGAAGTAACTCAGCTACAACAGTCCAAGAGCATCTTCTTTTGTGTCCACACCCCATCTCACACGTCCAACCCCCAGGTTTTTCCTGAGGACCCATCTTTTGACGCAGACCTCCTCAGCTCCCACATATGTGAGGCAGATAATGCCCCATGGGGTGAATCTTTGACTAAGGCAAGAGAGCAGCTGACAAATTCTTCTCCCTTTCATCTTCTTATGGACTGCTCTGAAAAAAAATAAAACAAAATCAAAGCCGGCCAGAAAATAATCTCACAAGATTGAGAAATCAATCATCCTTTTTTCCTCCCCTTTCCAGTTTCATCGAGATATAATTGACATAACAGCACAGTGTAAGTTTAAGGAGTGCAGCATAATGGTTTGACTTTTATACATCATGAAAGGATTATCACAATAGGTGTAGTGAACTAATCCATCATCTCATATAGATGTAACAACAAATTAAAGAAATAGAAAACAACATTTTCCTTGTGAGAAATCAGTCATTTTCAAACCCAAGTGGTGGCCTGTTGACTGCTGCACACTCACAGTCTCTCCTCTCCTGCCTTACCCTCTGCCCTCACCCTTCTACCTGGGATTGGGTTCTGAAAGCACGATCCAAGCAGAGGCGCATCTGCTCTGCCACCTTACTGCCCAGCAGCCCCTGCAGGCAGTGCTAGAAGTATGTGCAGTGGATGAGAACACTGTGCAGCGTCTCTGGAAAGCCTTGGGGGAGAGCTAGCACAAAACACGAGGGTTGTGAAGCAAGGCCAGATCCTCCATGGCCAAGAACTAGTCTCCATTTGAAAAACAGCTCCTGGTACCACTGCGACCTCGTAGAACTTGACTGATCTTGGGCCATCGGCTGACTATACAAGTGACTATGAGAACTGCCCACTAAGCTGGATGGGATTAGATCAGAATCATGAGGTCAGAGAAATGCAGCAATCCACTGTATGATGGAAAACGTGGATTTAGTTTTGGGTCCAAGCAAGTCCAGAAGGTATAAGCAAACTACCTAAACAGGCAGTCCAGGTTCCCCTGCACCCTCATCTAGTGCATTAACGCCTCTTCCTTGACTCACAGCCTCATAGAGGATTCCTTGATACCAATTAACACAAGAGGAAAGGACGCAGGTGTGGTCCATAGATGGGCCAATAACAGTATATTGATATAAAAACAAAATGCTACAGCTGCATTACTCAGGAGTGGGTCTAAAGGGCTGGGATGAAGGCAAATTCTCCCTGTCGGCAGAGCTCTGAGCAGTCTACCTGGTCATCCACTCCGTATGGAGGGGCCTGAAATACAGATAAACATAAATTCATAAACAGTGGCCAAAAATGGCTTAATGGTCAAGCCCTGAAAGGAACGAGATTGGAATATCAGAAAAGATGTCTGGATAAACAATGAGATCCTAGTATATAGCACAGGAAACTATATTCAATGTCTTATAATACCTGTAATGAAAAAGAATCTGGAAATATATATATATATGTATGTATGTATCACTTTGCTGTACACCAGAAACCAACACAACATTGTAAGTCAGTGATACCCCAGTAAGAAAGAAAGAAGTGGCCTGGGGAAGGGGTATGTGGATGGATCTATAGAAGAATACACTAAGTGTTTAGGTCTCTGAGACTCATGCTAACACCCTCAGGGGTGTTCCTTCCAGCTAAGGCTCTCACCAACCAGATGGACAGGATGACTTGTCTTATGGACATGAGTCAGCCTTTCTTTCTTGGCCACCACTGTGCTTGTGCAGTGAAAGTAAAGTGAAAGTGAAGTTGCTCAGTCGTGTCCGACTCTTTGCGACCCCGTGGACTGTAGACCCATGCTATACCCACCAGCTTCCATACGTGCTCCCTGCTATGGATGGGCTAAATAGCATGAATTACTGCTCACTAAGACTCATGTAGCTGCTACCACTGCTGAAGGCCCAACTGCCAACAGCAGAGACTGTCACTGAGCTACTGACATGGCATTATTGCTCAGAATTCGTGCTTCCCGTTCCTTTAGCATTAGGCTCTGCTGTGTTAGGACTCCCTATCCTGGGTGAGGATACTTCTGCTAGAAACACAGTAAGACTCCTACTAACCTTGAAGACTTGACTCCTACTTGGTCACTTTCATCTCCTCAGTCCAGTAGACCAGCAAGCAAATACATGAGTTTCTTTCCAATCACCATGAGAAGCTAGGATAGATACTACACAATGGAACAGGACAGAGTATGTCTAAAACCCAAGGCAAGGGACTTACTGGAATATCTCTTGGTGCTTCCTTGCCCAGTGATAACAATGGATGGATAGTTGAGTTACCAGTGACTGATCAAATTAAGGCAACTAAGGACTCCTATCCCTCAAAGATGAAGGTCTAGGTCAGTCTACCAGCAAAGGAACTCAGACCAGTGGAGTGCTGGACGAGGAAGAGAGGGATCTAGAAGGGGTGGCGGAGGGAGAAGTTGATGACGGAGATCTACTACACGTATGCGACAGCTTGCAGGCTGTAGCTTCAGGACTGTAGCCGTTTTGCTAAATCTTTTACCTAAATCTTTGCAGAACTTATGGCAGGCCATCATCTGCGTTATCTCCTTTCTCCAGGAAGATATAAAAACATCACATTACAAAAATGAAGGCCACATATCATAGTACGAGAGCCAGATACAGAGGGAGGGTAGAACCGATCTGAGAGACAGAGGAGGCAAGCTGTCTCAGCACTTCTCGCACGCCGTCCAGACCTTCTTGGTCTCACCTACCCACAGGCCCTTTGGCCAGTTGTTCCAGATACAGCTGCAGTGGATGACCTCCTCTGTGCGGCCTCTGACCCACTGAGGCACACAAGAGCTGGTGCGCCACACCAAGCTGCACACTCCCATCCTTGCCCTGGAGCAGCCTTACCAACACCAAGGTACAGTACATACAGACCCACGCAGTGCCCGCAGGGACCGCTGCAGAATTTGCAGTACAAACTGAAAATGTGAAGTCACTCATTCAAAAGGCATAAAAGAAGGTTTTTTCTTCCTTCCAAAGTCTCTCTCTTGACCTGTCATGGTATATTTTACCTGCTATTTCATGGGGCACTCCCTCGAGCAGAGAGATACTCACCAGGTGAGTGTGAACCCTTCCTAGCATCCAAGGCACCACCTAAGACCAAGCGGCACAAAGTCTGGCACTGAGAACCCATCTCAGGGAGGCAGGGAAAAGAAGAGACCGCTGTGAGCAGAGGCACCAAGCCCCTCAGCGCAGGCTGTGTCGTCCCTCACACTTCACCTATAAAACACAAGTTCAGCAATGAAATTAGTAAGACTTTCCAGGCAGTGCCTGCAAGGCATCAAATCCCAAGAGTGGGCCCTAGTCTGAGATCGGCTATGACTTCATTGGTCACGTGCCTAGGAAGCCTGCCCTGGTGCCTACTCAAGCCCAGACAGGAGTGTAAGGGAATTAACACCCCTCCCAGCAAACCGTTAACCAATGGGAGACGGGCGACAAGTCAATTCTCCCTCCTTAATCCAGATATACTGTCCTGTAGAGCAGTTTCTCAGAAAATTAACCCATAAGAAATCAGTCCGACTGGATTCCAAGTGCAGGCTGGCTCTGCTGGGCATTTTCACATGAGTATCTCCTTCCTGGACTCACTTTCCTTTTTTCCGTCTTGCTTGGGCTGCATTCCAGTTAAAGTAATAGTACTTAAGCCATTTCCACAGGCTCTAATTTTGGGTGACGCAGGCTAAGACCATCAGTTAACTGAAAAAGCAAGGCAACAGGGAACATACTTTAAATAGCTTGTTTTCACTTAAGTGGTTTATTTTAGTTTAGAATGCTATTTAATTTAAAACATTTAAGCATGCATTTGTTTGCCAATGTTCCAAAGGTTTTTTAGTTTGTTTGTTTAAGATTCAGTTCACTCTGGGACAACCCAGAGGGATAGGATAGGGAGGAAGGTGGGAGGGGGGTTCAGGATGTGGCGTATACACGTATACTTGTGGCCAATTCATGTTGCTGTATGGCAAAAAAAAAAAAATCACAATATTGTAAAGTAATTATCCTCCAATCAAAATTAATTAATTAATTGAAAAAAATGGGGTTCACTGGTTGAAGTCCTACTTTATCTTTTTTGATATACCATAGCCATAAGGCAACATTTACAATTTGTAGACTTGATTTATTTAAAGTAAAACAATAATTTAAAGACACTTTTAAAGCCATTTGAATGCACCATTTCTCAATTTTTATAGATTCTTTTCTTTCTTTAAGAGTTGCCCCACCAAGCCTGAGTTGGCAGCACTCTTAGTGGTATGTGTATCAAGTAATTCCAAAGTACTCAGTTTAGTTCCATAATAAGAGTTATTTTTCTGACTATGTTTTCATAAGTTTATATGACATTTATTCAAATCACAGTCACAAGTATATTACCTATAAACAGATTTACATCATTACAATTCTAAGGACAACTGCAAGTACAATAAACAGGTTTGATAGCAAACACAATTGATTCCTGGTAACATTCAGCTCCACTGACGGGGACAGAAGACTGTGGTGTCCTTGTATCAGTGATTCTCAAAGTGTCCCCAGACCAGCAGCAGCAGCATCCCCTGGGAAATGGTTATAAAAACAAAATTCTCAGACCACCTCCAGACCTAATGGAACCAGAATCCAGAAAAGCAAGTCATACACAAGTGTGAGAAACACTGTTCTAGAGAATTATTTAGTAACCGAGAGCATTGCGTGATGGGCGACAACTAGTACACTTTACTAAGTAGAGAGTATCCTTAATTTAACAAGTTAGTCCATTGGAGGTCAGTTAAAAGAGTTTCTATTGTGCTTTGTTAGGATTAGGCTTAACTTTGTCTAAACAAAGAATGTAAAACAATAGTTCATGTAAATATAATTAGTGCTACAGAACTGTACTTCCCAGGTGGCTCAGATGGTAAAATGTCTTCCTACAATGCGGGAGACCCGGGTTCAATCCCTGGGTCGGGAAGATACCCTAGAGAAGGAAATGGCCACCCACTCCAGTATTCTTGCCTGGAAAATCCCATGGACGGAGGAGCCTGGTAGGCTACAGTCCATGGGGTTGCAAAGAGTCGGACACGACTGAGCAACTTCACTTTCACAGAACTATACACTTAAAGATGGTTAAGATGGTAAAGTTTGTATTATTTTTTACCAGAATTAAAAATAAATCAAATTCAAATTTGAAAAGCAGTGGCCTGGACTTCCCTCGTGGTGCAATGGATAATAATCTGCCTGCTGAGGCAGGAGACATAGGTCTGATCCCTGGTCTGGAAGATGCCACGTACCTGGAGGCAACTAAACCCACCCGCCACAACTACTGAGCCCAGGTGCTGCAGTTACTGAAACCCAGGCGCCGAGAGCCCATGCTCCGCAGCAAGAGAAGCCGCCACAACGAGAAGCCCCTGCACCACAATGAAGAGCAGCCCCCACTCGCCACAGCGAAGCTCACATGCAGCAGTGGAGCCCCAGCACAACCAAAAATCAAATAAATAAATACATAAACATTGTAAAAGGATTTTCCTTTAAAAAAAAAAAAGAAAAGCAGCAGTAGCTTGAGCACATTAGAAATTTATTTTTCTTTCATCTAAAAGAAACCCAGAAATAGCTCATGACCTGTATGGCACTCCCTTAAGTGACCAAAGACTCAAGCGCCTTCTGCCTCACTTTCCACTGTCCCCTTAGTGTGGGACGCTTGCCCTCCTGGGACAAGAGGGCTGCTAGAACTTCAGCCACTGCATCTACATCCCAGGCAACAGCGTGGAACAAAGGAAACGACAGGACAATCCCTCCATTAAAAGGAGCCTTCACAGAAATCCCACACAACACTTCCTTTTAACATCTCATTGTCCAGTAGTTACATGGTTTTCAAAAGCTGCAGATTGAAAGGGAGCTGCAAATTGCAAAGGGAGCTGGTGGATGTCTTTTAACTTGATGCACAACTTGCCCACTCAGACATTACTAAGGGAGACGAGGATAATAAATATTGAGAGACAATTCGCCAATTCTATCACACATCATAACTGCAAAATTATACCTGCCATTACCAAACCCCCAAATGAAGATATCTCTTGTGTAAACACTTCTAGACATTGCTGTCATAAAAATGCACATGAATCCAGGCAGCTTTCCTTGAAGAAATAAGAATTCACATCTTTTTCATGAGATTTTTAAAGAGAATGGAGGGAAGAAAGACACCCTCTACCAAGGCCTGCTGTGTGCCAGCCACAGTGCCTTGGCATCTGCAGCTCATTGACTGTCCACTACCAGGCATGGTAGGAAGTCTAGCTTTCTATAATGGTCAAGGTGGGCTGGATTTGATGTAATTAAAGAGAAAACTCCTGCTTACTTGTTGGGAGGGGGATAAGAAAGTGAAGGAATCACGCAAGAGTTCCTATAGATCAAAGAAGGGGACCTGACCACACCTGCCTTCTAGCAGGTGACCGAGTGCTGAGAACTGGAAACATCGTTGGCTGATAGTTCAGGGTTAGACAGAAGCTCGTAGAAGCCAGGAGCACTGCCTCACCACCTTTGTATCTAGCACCTGGCCCACATCCTCACATACTCAAGAAGACTGATAAATGTTAGTTTGCCAAAGGAAAGTTTTAAAATCCCCCCTTAATCTCCCACATGAACCTCAATCATCTTTCTAGAACCACTCTTCCTGAAAGAATTAACTTCTGCAGCATCATTCCTAGAATAGATGGTGAAAAAGATAAGAACTTGCTGAAAATTAGTTTCCACTCAACTTCATCCACATTGCCTGCCACCCAAGAGAAAAAAACTCCCCAGTGCAGCATGGAGGCCAGCCTTCTGATGGAGGAAACACTTACTTTGACTTTCATGCTGCAGTACAATTTGATGTGTCAAAACTCTTGTCTTTAATCTGCCCTTTTACAAGGACGTCATAACAAATGTTACAAAAGGGAAATACATTTTTCTGATGATGAGGTTACACAGCAGACTAATCACTTTCACTTTTCTGAAGAATCAAGTGCTGGTGTTGTTATTAGGGATTGTCAGCTAAATAATTTAAGCTGTGCTATTTACGTAAGTCCCTAATTACTGCTGGGATTTGAACAGTAAGATAGAGTTAATGATCTCTTCTGTCACATCTCTTCTGTAATGTGATGACTTTGGGGAGCTTCCTCCTTCTAATTGCATAAAACAACTAAAGCACTGTGTTAAGGAAAAGTGGGTTACTAAATAATGATGAGTCAAAACCCACCTAATTAAGACATGAGTGCCAGAGCTGAGCCCAGAGCTGCTTAGGGGCACACTTCTCATCATTACCGGACATCTCAGAAACCAAATGTGCATTCATGTACCAGGAGAAATAGCCAGGATTATCCATCCAAGTGTCTTCATCAGTACCTTCCCCTGAGTCTCTGGTGTCAGTACTTTAACACTGAAAGCCATGGAGTGCTGAAATTAGATAATTTGATACCACTTTGGACAAAAACCTTATTAGGTAGGTTCTCATTCCACCTCTCTACTCCTCATTCTGGATCCATAAAGATTTTAGGCTTTGAAAAGAAATGGCCCTTGGACCACTGTGGACTCTTGGAGTGAATTCTTTTGATTTTGAGGGAATTCTCCAGCTGTCCAGTGGTTAAGAGTGTGCTTCCATTGCACGGGACACAGGTTTGATCCCTGGTCTGGAGGAGGGCATGGCAACCTACGCCAGGATTCTTCCCTAGAGAATCCCCATGGACAGAGGAACCTGGTGGGCTACAGTCCATGGGGTTGCAAATGGTCAGACACAGCTGAGTGACTAAGTGCACACACACACACACACACACAAACCCACACACGCACAAGCACACTAAGATCCCACATGTTGTGCAGCATACCAAAAACACTTTTTTAATTTTTAAATTTTTATTTAGTTTTTGAGTGTGCTGGGTCTTTGTTGCTGCTCAGGCTTTTCTCCAGTTGTGATGAGTGAGGGCTACTCTCTAGATGCCGTGCATGGGCTTCCCATTGTGGAGGCTTCTCTTGTCGTGGAGCACAGGCTCTGGGGCACAGGCTCAATAGCTGTGGCACACAGAGTTGTTCCACGGCATGTGGGATCTTCCTGGATCAGGGATCAAACCTGTGTTTCCTGCAGTGGCAGGCAGATTCTTTACCACTGAACCACTGGGGAATCCACCCCCCAAATTTTTTAATTAAAAAAAAAATTTGTGGAAGTGTTTGCTAGCCTCGACTCTGATTCAAGGCAGTTCATGCAAGCGGAGGGTAGAAGGAGAAGTGTCAGGGCCTCCAGGCACATGACTCTGGTACACAGGAGGTTGTAGGCCCATCAGTCCACTGGAGCAGATGAAGAGCAAGGGCAGGAGGGTGTCATCGCAGAGAGGAAGGGTGGAACCTAGCTGCACCAGGAGGATGGAGACAGGAATTGACTACTTTTCCATCCACTTAGGAGACTTCGAAGAACTCAGCCTGGTCTGAAGACAAAGAAGAATGGCACCTAAGTTGAGGGCTGAGAACCAGAAAGGAGAGAGGCTAAAGGAACTGGAAGGAGTTGTAAAATGCATGATACTTTAACCTGTAACTTTCTTCAATAAAAATTTCATGTCCTAAAATTCCCTGGTATTATATGAAAGTTTGCATAGACAAGCTTTGATAGTCTATTGATTGGGTAATTACTACACTGCCACTAACCATAATTCTGTGTGTGTGTGTGTTTTACTTTCTCCTAAACTGCTCAATATCTATCTTTTTTTCATCTTAATTAAAAACTCTGTATGTGGGAATTCCCTGGCCATCCAGTGGTTAGAACTCAGTGCTCTCACTGCTGGGCCCTGAATTCCATCCCTGGTCACAAACTAAGGTCTCACAAGCCTTGCAGCATGGCCAAAAACCATGACAATAAATAAATAAAACTTCTACATGAATCCTTCATTTTGAAAGTGGAGGGTTTGTGATTCTAGCTGAGAGAAGAGGTAAATCGGTACAGGGCTTAGAACACCCTGAGCTCAGGTGACTGCATCTCTGATGGAAACCCTATATGGACCACATGCAGTTGGAGCTCAAGGAAACATTTCCAACAAGAACACAGATTTGGGAGTCATGCGTGGTGGCAATTACAGTAAGGAAACTGGATAAATACCCAAAAGAATTTTAGAGTGATAAGAGAAGATCAAATATCCGGGTGAACAGCAACATTTTGTAATGGGTGGTGGAAGAAGAGACGAGTCACAGAGGTCAGAAGAGAGGAAGTCACAGAAGAAAGAGGTGTTGGCCCCAAGGAGAGAAGTTTCAGCAAGGGACAGCTCATGGCGTCAGAGGCCATAATGATCGAGCAGATCATGAGTCTGAAACAAACAGGCTCTTCTACTTGGAGGCTCAGGCAAGGAAACACCCAGAGAAGAGAAGGGGGACACGTTTCAAGGAACCACAAGGTCAACTTTGGAGGAGGATTCTACACATTTGTTTCCTTCAGATCACAGAACAAGGATTTCGCAGAGAAATCACATGTGGGAGGAGCCTTCACTGTAAGAATAGAAGGCACGGGGGAAACTTTTATCACCTATGCTAATTGTAATTAATTTTTGGACCACGTAAGACTCACAAATGGGAAACTCCAGCTCTGGGTCTCCCAGGGACAGGGGATCCCATAGCACAGCCCCTCTGAAGCACATGTGCAGCTGGGGACTGTACACCAGCCCAGTACTATATACCTGCCTGCCTGTCCTCACCAAATGCATTCATTTCCCCCAAGCTGCCATCACAAAGTATAATCCAGGAGGTTTAAAACAACAGAAATGTATTCTTCCTTAGCTCTGGAGGCTACAGGTCCAAAATCAAGGCATCGGCGGGGTCATGGTCCCTCTGAGAGCTGTAGGGCACTATCCTTCCTTGCCTCCTCCACCTTCTGGTGGCTCCCGGCAACCCCCAGTGTACGCTGGGCTGTGGCCACACCATTCCAACCTCTGCCTCCAACTTCACCTGCCCTCTTCCCTGTCTTTAACTGTGTGCCCTCTCCTCTCCACACCAGGACAACAGTCACTGGGTTAAGGCCCACTCGAATCCAGGATGACCTCCTCCTAACCAAGTGCAACGGCAGAGACACTATTTCCAAACAAGGTCACATTCTGAGGATCCAGGCGGACCTGAACTTGAAGGACACTATTCAGCCCATTACACTGAACATGTGAGCACCTCCCTAGGGAAACCTGTCCCAGCTTGAAGAGCATGACAGACTGCCGAGTCATTTTTCTCCCCTCCCTCCACTTCTTCGATCCTCCTTTTTCCTCAGCAGTGCCCCGTGGTGGGGTGGAGTTGTTCCAGAGGTTTCTTGTCTGGCCAGACTGTCTGCCTTAACTGTCATGAGAAGTGTGTTGGCCTGTTGTGCATGAGAGCAGAGACCCAGGAACCCAGGACTCCTGAATTCACTCCCGATTGACCCTGTTGCATGACTGGTCTACTCTCAGCCCCTGCTCATTCTCAGACACAAAGGCTGGCTACACTTTCAGCTCCTGACCTTCAGCTCTGCCCTGGATGCAGAACTTCCCTCGACTCCCTGAGATAATGACTTCTTGGGTTGGTCCTTCCCTAACGGCCACTGGGACCTGGCCCAGGGCTACCACAGGCTCATTCCTTGTCATTCATTGTCCTGGAAGGCCTCACTCAGCCTAAGACCAGAATGCGTACTTCTGCTCCAATGCTCTCATCTTCCTATCCATTCTGCCAGGACTTTCAAACTCTATCCTTTATGCGCAGGTGAGTGGAACTCTTCCAGGCTGCACTGATGATACAGGAGCTATCCGATAACCACTCTTCAAAGGGGGCATATTGGATGACATTCTTCTTTTAAAATGGTCTGACCAAGTCAGAGCTGAGTGCTTCCATGGGGGTGGGAACAGTATGTTTTTGGAGGATTTAATAAAGCTTTAACTTCAGAATCACTTTAGATTTACAGAAAAATTTCAAAGACAATGTAGAGTGTCTATATACTCTGTACTATATATATATAGTATACTATATATGTAGTATACAATATATGTATATAGTATACAATAGATTGTATATATATTGTATGTGTATATATATATATATAGTATATATACTCTAAACCTAGTGTTCTCTCTAATGAGGAAAACATCTTACATTGGCATGGCACATCTGTCACAATTAATGAACCAATATTGATTTATTATTAACTAAGGTCCACATTTTATTCTTTAATTTTGCTTATTTAGGCCATAGCTCTCAGCTTGCAGGATCTCAGTTCCCTGCCCAAGGATCAAACCCAGGCCGTTGGCCTTGAGAGCATGGAGTCCTAACCACCAGGGAATTCCCCATTTTTTTTCCCTTAATTTTTAATTAATGTCCTTTTTCTATCCCAGGATCCCATCCTGAATATGTTATTACATTTAGTCATCATGTCTCCTCCCACTTCTCCTGATTAATTCTCCTGGCTGTAACAGTTGGGGTGCTATCTTCTACAACAGTTCTGCTGTCTCAAACTCAACATCCATCCATAGCCCACCACCTAGACCCCAGAACCCACGAGCACTGGAAGTTCATGGGGCAGACGTGGATCACTCAGAGTAATGCATGTAGCCTGACCCAAACTGCACTGTTTATAAATGCCTACCTACAAAACAAAACAACTCTTACTATGGTGTGTGTGCAAGGCGGGGCGTATCTTGTCCTGTAAGAAGCAGTATACGGCCCAAGAGGAGGAATAGGAAATGGATCAAGAATAAAGCCCTCACATGGCTGTGCAGGAAACATCCGAACACATGTTAGGAGAAGCTGCTCTGTCAATGGGACAGGAGGGAGGGCGAGTAGCCTGAGAACCCAGAGCAAGGCCACCAGGGGGCAGAGATAGACGCTGCTAGTCCACACCTCCGGTGGGGAGCAGGGAGACAGGCAGCTTCCAGTGTTCCACTCCACGAGTCTTCATTCTCCAATCAAATGGGTAAACTGTGTGATGGGCCACAGGGATGTATCAGACTCACAGAACCCCTCCCTGGTGACATGAGGACCAGGGACCCCCCCCAAAGGATATCTGTTCCCCAGAACCAGGGATGCCCATCACGTGGAGACACCCTCAGCAGGCAGGGGGCATGAATTCTATTCTGTTCTCTGCTTCCATCAGCTCATTCTCCATTTTATCTCTACAGGGAATAGAACGGCCATCTCTCTCCTCCTCTGGTGCCAGGTCAGCCTCATGAGGTGAACATCCTGCTGAATGCAGTGAGCTGGTGGGGAAGGAGACTTAGTATATGCAAAAGAAAGGGGAAGCCACGCTGAGCCCCGGTGAAGGAACTGGGGGAAGGGGGCAAAAAGCAAATAGAAAGTTCTTCACCCATCTCTTCTTCATGGTCTCTGATGAGTCATTACCCGTTTTGCCTCCTTGACCCACCTACTATTTTTTTTTTTAGTAACTTTTAGAGATATAATTCACATATAAAACATTTCACCCATTTAAAGTGTACAGTTCAAGGGTTTTTAGGGTTTTAATATATTCACAAAGCTATTCAACTATCACCACTAATTTCAGGACATTTTTTATCACCCCCCAAATAACCCGGTACCCATTAACAGTCACATCCCTATCCTTCCCTCCCCACTCCCCAGACCCCGGCAACCACAAATCTGCTTTCTGTCTCTATGGATTTGCCTGTTCTGGACATTTCATATAAATAGAATCATATGTGGCCTTTTGTATCTGACTTCTTAACATACTGTTTTTCAGTTTCTACCATATTGTAGCATGTTATCAGTACTTCATTCCCTTTCGTGGTTAAGAAATATGTCCTTGTATGGATACACCACATTTTTTTATCCATTTATTAGTTGCTGGACATTTGGGTTGTTTCCACTTTCTGGCTATTATGAATAATGCTATTATGAACATTAGTGCACAATTTTTTCTACAAAAATATCTTTTTCCTTCTCTTGGATATATATCTAGGAGTAGAATCAACTGGGTCATATAGTAACTCTATGTTTAACTTTTTGATGAACTGCCAAACCATGGCTGTACCGATCCTTTCACAACAGCAAGAAATAAACCTGTTATTTAAGCCAGTGTTCTTTGGGGTTTTAATGTGTATACAACTGGGCCTAGTTATTAACAGTATACTTGGCCATCAAGTCTCCAGCGTTTTGTAAATGGGTACATACATTGTAACTGACAAGGTGTGTTATCTGCCCAATAAGACTGGGTGCAATTTGGGGATGAGGATCTTATCTTTCCACATCTGTCACAGAATCTAGCATGGTGCCAGGCCCCACAGAATTAATTTAAATACTTCTGGAGGCATGGGTGTAGGGGCTCAGTCTAAAGAACACACAGAAGTCAGAATCAGCCTTCTACTTCTATGAGTACTGAGAATTTCCTTCTTCTACCATTAGTCTGAGCTGTACCTTTTTAATTACAGGACACAATATTTTCTGTTGAAATGTATTTGGAGAGACACTAGGTGCTGCTGGTTTCCCATGAAAAAGAATGTTGCTAGGAATTATACAGTAATATTGGAAGCACTTATTACCAACAAGTTAGGAAGAACTCTGATTTTTCATTTTTAGCTTTTGCCAAAATTCTTTCCAGATAAAATATTTACAAAATATATAATGTGTTAGGAAGAATATCCCCCCACACCCAGATATTCATGTTTTAATCTCCAGAACACATTACATGACAAAGAGGAATTAAAGTTGCTAATCAACTGACCTTGAAATAGGGAGATTATCCTGGATTATCTAGGATGTAATCACAAGGGTCCCTTAGAATGGAAGAGAAAGGACGATGTGACTATGGAGAAAAGGCTCAGATCTGACATCGCTGGCTTTGCAGATAGAGGAAGGGGACCATGAAAAAAGGGACATAGTCTCTAGAAACTGGAAAAACCAAGGAAACACATTGTCCCATCGAGCCTCCAGAATGGAGCACAGTCCTGCTGACCCCTTGGTTTTAGCCCAGTGAGATCCTGAACTCCGAAGCTGTCAGGTCACTATTTCGTGTTGTTTCAAAGTCATCAAGTTTGAGGTAATTTGTTACAGCAGCAGTAGTATATATATATAGTATATATATATATAGAAGTCTATATATATATACAGCAGCAGTGTATACATATAGTAGTCTATATATATATATATTGAGAGAGAGAGAGAGAAAGTGAAAGTGAAGTTGCTCAGTCGTGTCCGACTCTTTGCAACCCCATGGACTATAGCCTACCAGGTTCCTCCCTCCATGGGATTCTCCAGGCAAGAGTACTGGAGTGGGTTGGCATTTCCTTCTCCAGGGGATCTTCCCGACCCAGGGATCGAACCCGGGTCTCCTGCATTCCAGGCAGACGCTTTAACCTTTCCCACCTCATCCTTTTAAAAGTATGAATCTCCTTGTTAGGAAGACAGTGGGATAGGGGAGCCAAAGTAGAGTTAGGTAACAGTTTACCAACATAGAGTTAATTTATCATTGTATTCTGTTATCTAGTACATGTGATGTCAGACATTAATAATAATTACATTTTATAGTACTTTATACTTTTCTAAGAACTTTAATGTATTGTTTGATCAATGAACAAACAAAAATCATCACAACTTTGAGAAGCTCTACAAATTCACTGCTTCCCTTTTTGACAGATTAAAAACAATGAGTCACAAAGAAATCCCAGAGACAGGTAATGATAAAATGAGCATTTTGCTTTCATCTCTTCCAAGGGTGGTTCTCAGCCTTTAATATCCTACTCTTTCAAAGAACTTGGGTCCAGGATACTAGAAACCAAAAGCCCACTTTCCTAAGGACATCTGTATATCTGCAGGCATTCTGCTACTGTACCTAGCACTTAGGGTGAGAGTTCAAAGACATTAAGTTAATTGAAAGCTTCTACCTTGGGCTTACAATGACCTGAAGTCTGGTAGGCAGGCAGGTCTAGCTATTTCAGACTTCATATTATGTTAATATGATTTATAGTTCGCAGAGGCCTCTCCTCACTGACTCTACCTCCTACCCAGCCTCCACCCTCCTCTGAACTTTGTCAGTAGCCTTGTTGGCCAGGGGTTCGCCACTGTCTGACACTGAATCTCTGGTTTGAACTTATCCCTCTGGCCTGTCTTACTCTGGATGCCAGAAGTAGAAAAGTCTACCCTGTTTGTGGCCACTAGAAGCCCAACTCTCTGTACAAGTCAGACAGACACATCCTACAATTCATGTCACCTACATTCCCACTCTCCAATTGATGCCCCAGCTTCCACCTTCCTCCCTCCCTCCCTTCCTTCCTACCTTCTTTTCCTTCAATAAATATTGAGGGCACATCTCTTCTGCATACGCACAAGACACTTGGCATAAGGCAGTGAAGAGCAAGCCCACTCTCTAGTGTCGGACCCTGACACCTAGAGGGAAATGCACACGTACTTTAAGTAACAAATTCTGAAAAGGGGGAAACATGGGGCATCCACACTCAGTTAGCAAGCAGACTGGCTCCAGCTCCCTTAATAAGCTTGGAATTGGTTATTTTCAGCTTGGTGATACCACGCTCAAGGGGTATCATAGTGCAATGATTAAGAACCTGGGCTCCAAAGCCAGACTTCCTAGGCCCAAACACTGCACCTGCTCTTGCTAGCTATGGGCAAGTTATTTGACCTTTCTTTGCCTCAGTTTCCTCAGACGTAACAAGGATGATGATAATAATGCTTCCTAAGGTATGATTAATGCTGATAAATTAATAGCAGTGAGTCACTCTTAAATCAGGTCTTTTGATACATGTAAGTACAGCATATTTACATGCATTATAAATATACTGTATTTTATATAGTATATATTAAATATATACATATATTTATCTTAGCCTGGTATATATTAGGCTAAGATCATATGAAACAGCCATCATCATAGACTGAATATCAGCAACTCCATATGTTTTAATCTTGGCAAAAGTTATGTAAGTGTAGTCACCATCTTTTTACAGAGCAGTGGGAGGGTGAGCAGATGAAAGGGCAAGGATGTGAGTGGCTTCAGAAGCCACAGAAGCTAGAATAAAGGTGGCCTCTTCCCTCTTTAATCAGCACAGCCATTAAAACAGGTCAGAATGAAGGGTGGGAGGACACATGGGAAATGAGCAGGTGCTACAAGACTATCTCAAGCAAAAAGCAAAACACCAAATTATGCTGCAATCTTACAACCGCAACAGCATAAAGGAAAGTATTCCTGGACAGATATTGGAAGGGAGCATCAAAATGAAAACAGCTGGTGCTTTACATAGCCAGGATATGCATGAAAAGCCTTTGAAAGCTTTTAAAAATCGTGCAAAGTGATTTAAACTTGATGGGGCTGAATACTGTCTCCGTGATAAAGCTCATCTCTCCCTTGAATTCTTTGATATCCTCTGCCGGGTCTTCCCTGCTTTTCCGTTGTCCCTCATCTGTCTGTGTGTTCTCTGCCCTGCCTACTTTTTAGGTGTTAATGTAAATATGTAGTGTTGCATATTGTTGCACCTATATTACATTTACATAGTGTTACATAATGTAATGTTAATAACATCACTAATAAAATACTAAAGGGCTCCATCCTAGGGTTCTTGCTATAGAAGAAACACACTTTGGTGGATGGTAAGAAAAAACTGAGTAGAAATGGATTGGAATCGGAGATATTGGTGCAAACTTGCAATGTTTAAACTGTGTATGTGTGTATAGCCACATATGCATGTATATATGTGTATATAATTTATATTTTCAAAGTCTGTCTGCTGTAAGGACCTAGAAGCCTTTGCTTCAAGGTAGCAATGAGCTCACATAGCTCCCAGATATTGGTTTCTAATACCAGTTTCCACAAGAAAGAACCAGGGATCACCAGAAAAGTAGTTGATTCCAAGACTGGGGCATAGAAATTGTAAGATGAGCCAAAAACATATTTTCAAGACAGAAAGGAAGGAAGCACTCCAAAAACTATGGCACTGTGTCACAAGAACATGGGAGTCTGAAGGGATTCTTACCAATCTGGGGAAATTTGAGCCAAAAATTAAGTAAAATAGCAAATTATAAACCAATGAGAAACAGGAATCCATCAGTCTAGTAACAAATAGATAAATAAATGTGAAATAAGTGATGGAGAAGGCAGGGCTCTCACTGAGAAAATGCCAAGGACCAAAAGATAAGCATGGTGATAGTGCTAGAGTTGAAAAATCATTGATTTTCAATCATCAAAGCAAAGACTGGGTAGCATCAGTTAAATTTAGGGGGGAAATTTTGATAAAAGCAGGATATCTGCATGGATTTAAAGTGTCTCCTCAGATTATTAGCACTAAAGCAAAAATACTTATTGTACAGTGAAGAAATCAGATACCTTCTCTAAGTATCACAATTAACATCACCAATGAGAAGCAGCAGTTGGTAATTTGCCTCTGGGAGTGATACCCTGAGAAGAGCATATAAAACGAAGAATGTGGCTTACCATCCAGGTATGCAATGATTAAGTCATCAGCCACTGCAGTCGCTGACCAACAACACACCCCGGGAGGAATTCAGGATGGGGTGCTCTGTGCTTCAGATAGTTAGATGTTTATCTCAGGAAGAATCTTCATGAACCCGGATTCTTGAATCTTCCCATACATGGTAAAGCACTAAAATCATTAACTGATAGCTTTGCCTTGTGACTAGCAATAACCTTTTTCCAAGTCATATGCTTTTTTGCACATACTCTCTAGCCAAAAATCAAAAATATACTGACTTCTCCCCTACCCCTCTAATGAAATCACCTCAGAGCTACTGAGAGGCTATCTCCCAGACTATGGGCCTCAGTAAAACCCTGAATAAAATTTAAACTCATAGCCCTTACGTTGTACATTTTTCTTTCAGTTGACAATCACATCACTGATAAAATATTTTGGCAGGGAATTCACAGGCTTAATCTAATCATGAAGAAACGTCAAACTCAAAATGAGGACTCTTCTATTTTAAAAAGTAGGGAGGGCTGTATTCTCTTAAAATGTTACTGTCATAAAAGACAATGAAAAGGTGAGGAACTATTCCAAATTAAAGGAGATTAAAGAGACAGGATAACTAAACACAATATGTGATCCTAGACAGAATCCTATAATGGTGGGGGGCAGCAGCGGGGGTAGGGGGGTGGGGGGGGAACATGGGAAATACTATAAAGAAAATGACTGGGCTACTTGACAAGTTGGAATGCAGATGATAGATTACAGAATTGTACAGATGTTAAATTTACTGAAGATTTTAACTATATTGTAGGCATTTAAGAGAATATCCTTGCTCTTAGGAAAAAATCACTGGTAAAAGGTAAAGGGCCATGATGTATGCAATTTACTCTCAAATGGTCCAGAAAAAAAATATGTATGCATGCATAGAGAGATCGCAAAGGATAAAATCAGTGGAACACAATGTGAACAACAGATGAGTCTGGGTAAAGGGTACATGATTGTTCTTGTACTATTCTGGAAATTTTTCAGTGAATGAGATTACTTCCAAAAACGTCTTCTCAAAGGGGATGGGTGCCACTCCTGGCTGACTTCTCTGCAAAGTCTCACACATCCTCTGTGTCATCACATGTACACCAGTGCCTGCCTCACACCCCAGACTCCTAAATCTTCATCTCTACTCCATGCTGTGCTCTTGAGTTCCCAAACTCTATGACAGTTGAGGGGCCTCTAATTTACTCGTGGGGGCAGTTAACATAATTTAAGATGACTTGGTTAATGGAACAGTTGAGAGCTCTGCATTATACAGCTCATAATTATACACCATATATGATAACCCATACATACAGACATGGCTATATTTACATAACATTGATATTGGGTATAAAAATCCACTAAGGAAACCAAAGCATTGTCATTCAATATGTGTGCGTGCATGTATGTGTGTGTGCACACACATGCTAAGTCACTCAGTTGTGTCCAACTCTTTATGACCCTATGGACTATAGCCTGCCAGGCTCCTCTGTCCATGGGATTCTCCAGGAAAGAATACTGGAGTGGGTTGCCATGCCCTCCTCCAGGGGATCTTCCCGACCCAGGGAGAGAACCCACGTCTCTTCCATCTCCTGCATCAGCAGGCAAGTTCTTTAACACTAGTGCCACCTGGGAAGCCCTTGCCGTTCAATACTATCATGCAAATCCTCAAATATTATTGCCTGTTCTGAGAACTGCATGTGTCTGCATCTTGTCTTTGTAAATGACCTCACGTGCAAATTCACCAAATAAATAATTTTTTTTTTAATGTTGGTCACTTCTCAGCTTTTAAGCTAAGATCAAGTGTAAAAAGTTTGCATTCCCAAACTTCTAGACCTCACCCAAATGTGCCCTGAACTTAACATCCCTCTCCTTGGAGTCATCATCTTTCTTCTCTGAGCTGGGCACCATGCCCCTCCCAGCTGCTCAGGTTGGAACTTGAGAGTCACAGCACTTAAATCTTGGGGGGGGGGGGGGGTGCACACAGCAGCTGCTAGCTCTGGAGCCACATTTCTGTTAGATCCAGGCCAGAAATATAGAAGCCTTGCATGCCACCCATCCAACTCAGTTCCTAGTTCCAGTCTCAGAAGGAGCCTCAAGTACCTCTGGAATCCTAGCTACCAAAAAATCTGATAAACATTGTTTCTAGCTGTTTCATCTCTGCAGTTCAGGAAGGCTGAATCAAAAGCAGATTAGAAGAAACGCTGAATGAGTTAAGCTACTATATTTGCTACAGACCCTCATCCCCACTCTCAGCACCACCGCCTGTCCAGGTAGCTAACACCAGTTGGTGCTTATCTTTTGAAGCTCAACTGAAGGGTCACCTTCACTTTAGTTTCCTGATTCCTTGAAGACCAAGTTCAATGTCTTTTCTTTCCCTTCTAATCCTCCATTACACCACTTGCCACACTGAATTATAATCATTCACCTTTGAACCTATATCCTGTGCTAAACACTGATAGAGTATATTCTGAGTGCCCAGCACAGTGCCTAGGATAAAGTGAAAGTTCACTCCATGTTTACTGAACTGATGAATAAACAGTGATATATCCTCCATGTTCCAGGCTTCACCTACAAGTGCTTTAAAATTTAGGTCCATGAACACTAGCATCCATGGGTGGGAGTTACTGGGTAAGTTATCCTTAGTCAGCTGAATCAATAGCACCATCCTCCTGGATCTCTCCCTTTTCCCTTCAAAAGGCCCAGGAGCAGCAGCATGAAAGAGGGAAGACTCAGGTGTCAACAGACCCAGAGTGCATGAACCCACTGTGCACTCAAGGCACTGCCTGCCATCCAGCCATCACTTATTAGTCACTACTGGGGACAAAAGCTTCTATTTCATTATTAAGCCACCACCCATGATAAGATCAATTTGTCCTGTGTGGGTCTTGGTTTGCTCTTCTATGAAGGGAGTAGCCTACCAGGCAAGCTCCAGTATCCCTTTCAGGTAGGACATTCTGGGATTCCATAAATGCCCTGATGGGCTTGCACAATGCAGGTCTGTGGCCCATGTACCCACCCATTTGGGGTGCATTTCCCCATCTAAGCCACTAGTGAGGGGCAGATCACTCAAGCCCAGGCTTGTATTCTGAAGCCCTCTTTCATCACTCTGGATCACTCCCTGACTCTTCACCATCATCATCCATTGACCAACCCACACCCGTTGGTGTCCAGCAACCTCCTGGTATCACAGTTTGGATAAACATGCTGTGTGAACCCCAACAGACTGTAAGCAACTTCAAGGCAGGGTCTTTTTTTTTTTTTTTTTTTTTTTGGAAAAGCAAGAGGGCTGAAATGGAGAGAGAAGACAGAGATGGTTAGTGAACTCATACTAGTTGCCTGATCAGCCTGATTCCCTCGGCCAAGTCTGCATCGAAACTTGGGAAAGATCTCAACAGTCATCTTTGTGGTTTGTACAGTATCTAGGTATGGCCTGTATCATGTAACGGCTCAATGACCAGGGATTGCTAAAATGAGGATCCCAGCAGGAAGCTTCTGGCCCCAGGTGCCTCACAAAGTAAGGCAAACAATTGTTGAAAATTCTGTTTCCTTCCATACCCATGGGACTCACTGACCACCAGTCACACGCAAGTGCTGACCAAGGTGCTGGAGAGGCTCCCGGAAAGCTCCCTGGGAAGACTTTAAAAGAGACAGCGCCCCTCTCCACTCTTACCTCCTGCTAGACAAGTGTATATAGTTAGTCCCTCTCCAGAAGTTGGGTGCTGATCTGAAGGACCAGGTGTCAACTCCCAGGAAAGAAATCAACTTTTTAATAACTAAATCTGGGAAGCAGAGAAAGAACAAAAGTTTCATTTGCCAAGAGCTTTGCCACCACCATAAAAGGCTGTGCAGGTAGAAGAAAGGAAGGTCCCTAATCCCCTTGAGATAAGGTAGTGGAGGTGCCTGTTCTACACACCCCTCAAGTAAAGGGATTCCTTAAATTCAGGGACACACTGCCAGAAGCTTCCTGCTGGGGTCCTCATCAGGAGTAAGACCTCAGACCCTAGGGCACTTGCCTCATCCTATAGCCTGCTTTTCTCAGCTATCTTCCTCCCTGATGGGACCAGAATGAACACCCCCAAATCCTCTAACAACCAAAGGAAGCTAACGTACCTAAAGTCAATTCTAGTTACATTCCGAGAGACCTAGAGAAACGGCAGATCCACTAAAATAGCTGGAGAGAAAACTAGCAGTAAAATAGCCCAGTGGAAGAATGCAATACTAGCACAAGGTAAACCTCTTACTCTGAATGGATGAGGTTGGTATTTTCAGTCTTACTTTCATTCATTCTGCTGTTTATTGAGCATTTAATATGTGCCAAGTTATGAAAAATCCTGAGAGTGCGAAGATGAATAGGACCTGGACATGACAGTGAGGGGGTCTATAGAGTAGCTGGGGAGACAGAGAAGTCAATTTAAAATGAAAGTACAAGAAATGACTGTGCTCAAGGCCGTATGAACAAAGTACTGAAGGACCTCAGGGAAGTGCCTGGGCATCCCTTGGTATGGAAAAAATCAGCATGGAGAGAGTGATGCTTTAGCTGAGTCTGAAAGGACAGGACCATACTGCAGAGGGCTAGAATGGGGCACTGGGAGGGGCTTTGAAGGTGGAGGAAACTGTGTCTAAGGATCCCAGGTTTGGGAAATGTAAACCCAGTAGGTGATACAATGTAGGTGGTTAAAACCAACACAAACAAGTTTGGTCTCCAGACTCCTTCAAATCCCCTCTTGCTGGCTAAGTCTCCAAAGTGGGCAGATATCCCAGGGGACAATTTCTTACCTTTATTTAAACCAGTTTTTAAAATGAAGCCTCAGACTGAGGAATTTCACACCCCTTTGGATGAGTGTCCTTGCCCTGGCCACCTGTATAGTACACAGGTGTTGAAATAAAGGTAAGATAATGGACCTGACTCTAAATACTAACCCTCAAAATACTTTGTACGGACAGCACAGCTTCAGCTAATAAAAAATTTTGCATGTAATTTGCTTTAAAACCTTATATTCATGTAAGCTGGTATCAGTCTTCAAATTCACTCTCAGATATGAGAGGGTTTCATCCCTCAGTAGCAGCCCATGCTGCTGCTGCTGCTAAGTCCATAGGGATGGACAAATTTACACTGAACCAGAGATGGTCTTCCTACTGAAGTCAAGGGACAGGGTTACCCATGAGGGTCATTGGCTTACAGGTGGCCTTTGCTCTTCTGGGCTCCCTGTCTTGTGGGTCTGTCAGAATTATTGTTATTTAGGTGATTTAAGAGATCTGGGTCCCAGGAGAAACAGCTGTCACTGCTGAAACTCACATAAAACTGTGTGGTAACAGAGTCTATTTCACAACTTTCGGTGTGAAAGAGCTCTGCAGTTAGGAAAAACCTGAGGCTCCGTTGAAATTATGAGGCAGCTGGTTGCCAGTGAAGAAAGGACCACCTGGACAAGGACCCTTCCTTCCCAGCCCAGGCCAGACACACAGTCCCCTGAAGTCCTCGGCAGGCACCACGATCGAGGATTCCACATTGCTCTTTGCTGGGAGGCAGCAGAGAGGCAGAAAAAGCTGGGCTGCTTGGTTCAGATAAACAGGTTTCAATCCAGGTTCTGCCATCCCTGGCTCTGGACCTTGGGCAATTCATCCTGCCAAGCTTCCATTTCCTCATCTGCAAAATAGATATGCTTTACAAGTCTGTTGCAAAGATTAAGTAAAATAACGTAGGGGAAATGCTAGCAGTCAACTTTAGCACAAGCACTTAATATAAGACTGTCATTTTTCCTTTTGTTTACAGCAACGTTTGTGGCTAAGAAATCAAGAAGAGATCAGTCTTAACTCCCAATTCTGCCAATTTTAGGGGGGAACCTAATGTGTTTCAGCACCTACTTTGTTTCAGAAACTGTGTTTACTTTCTTTATAACCTGAGAATGTAACCCTGAAATAAAGGTATTATTGATTCCCATTATAAGGAAGTTAAGTTCAGAGAAATTAAGTAATTTATTAAAGACAAGACAGGACACTACAAAACTTCTAAAAGAGAACACAGGCAAAGCATTTGGGGGCATAAACTTTAGCAACATTTTCTTAGGCTCCCAAGGCAATAGAAATAAAAAAATAAATAAACAAATGGATCCTAATCAAGCTTGTAAGCTTTTTCACAGCAAAAGGAAACCACAAACAAAATGAAAAGACAACCTATGGACTGGGGGAAAATATTTGCAAAGGATGCAACCAAGGGCTTAATTTCCAAAATATACACAACAGCTCATATAACTCAACAACTGTTGGCTATATGGACAGCATAGCCTCAGTTAATAAAAAAAAATTGCATGTAATCTGCATTTAAATATTCATACTCATGTAAAGTGGTAGCAGTCTTCAAATTCATTCTCTCAGATATGAGGGGGTTTGGTCCCACAGCCACAGCCAAGGATGGACAAATTTACACTGAACCAGATATGGTATCCTTGCTGAAGGCAAAGGACAGGGTTTACCATGAGGGTCATTGGACTTCAGGTGGCTTTCGCTCTTCTGGGCTCCCTGCCCTGTGGGTTTGTCAGAATCATTGATGAAAACCCAATCAAAAAATGATCAGAAGAATAGACATTTCTCCGAAGAAGACATACAAATAGCCAATAGGCACATGAAAAAATACTTAATATTGCTAATTATTAGAGAAATGCAAATTAAAACAATGAGGTATCACCTCACACTGGTCAGAATGGCCATCACCAAAAAGTCTACAAATAATAAAGGTTGGAGAAGTTGTGGAGAAAAGGGAACCTTCATACTGTTGGTGTGAATGTTAACTGGTGCAGCCGCTATGAAGAAAAGTATGCAGGTTCCTTAAAAAACCAAAAAAAGAGTTACCATGCAATTCGGCAATCCCACTCCTGGGCATATGGCTAGAGAAGCCTGTAACTTCAAATGATATGTGCATCCCAATTGTCATTACAGCAATATCTACAATAGCCAAGCCATGGAAACAACTTCCATGTCCATTGACAGATGAATGGATACAGATATGATGTGCATACATACATATACATACAATGAAATACTTAAAGTGAACGTGTTAGTCACTGCATCATGTCTGACTCTTTGTGACCCCATGAACTGTAGCCAGTCAGGCTCCTATGTCCAAGGAATTATCCAGGCAAGAACATTGGCGTGGGTAGTCATTCCCTTCTCCAGAAGATCATCCTGGCCCAGGGATAAAACCCAGGTCTCCTACACTGTGGACAGATTCTTTCCTGTCTGAGCCACCAGGCAATCATCAGTAAAAGAGAATGAAATAATGCCATTTATAGCAACATGGATGGACCTAAAAATTACATTAAGTGAACTAAGTCAGACAGAAAAAAATATATCACTTGTATGCAAAACCTAAAAATGATACAAATAAACGTATTTACAAAACAGACACAGATTCACAGACATAGAAAACAAACTTGACTACCAGAGGGGAAAGGAGGGAGCAATATAAATTAGCAGTTTGGGATTAACAGATACAAACTGCTATATATCAAACAAACAACAAAGTCCTACTATATATCACAGGGAACTATATTCAAGAGATTCAGAATCTTAGAGTAAACTATATGGAAAATATTCTGAAGAATATATATAATAAATATAAATATATAATAATTTTATTATATATTATATAGGAGATTCCCTGATAGCTCAGTTGGTAAAGAATCTGCCTGTAATGCAGGAGACCTTGGTTCAATTCCTGGGTCAGGAAGATCTGCTGGAGAAGGGACAGGCTACCCACTTCCATATTTTTGGGCTTCTCTTCTGGCTCAGCTGGTAAAGAATCCACCCACAATGCTCGAGACCTGGGTTCAATCCCTGGGTTGGGAAGATTCCCTGGAGAAGGGAACGGCTACCCACTCCAGTATTCTGGCCTGGAGAATTCCATGGACTGTATAGTCCATGGGGTCGCAAAGAGTCAGACACAACTAAGTGACTTTCACTTGTATTATATAATAAAAGAATATATGTATGTATATATATGAATCACTTTGCTGTACATCAGACACTAATACAACGTTGTACTATACTTCAATTAAAAAAAAAGATCCCAGTTCTAAAGTTAGCAGTCACTAGAAGCAAGGTGACAGAACACTTTTAAGGTTCTTATGAAGAACCACCGTTGCCTGTTTAGCATTATTAGTGTAGAAACTTGGGCTGCAACTTACAGCTAAAGACTTTCTCTCCATTCGAACCAGCACAGTTCAGCCAAGAGATCAGTCTCTCCATCACTAGTTATCAACCACGGAGACAGGCCTTGACCCTCCTAAGTCCTAAGAAGACAGGCATACCCAAGTTAAGCAGGCTTTGGGGTTTACCAGACCTGGTTCACACATCAACTAGTTACATGATCAGGGGCAAATTTAACCTCTTGGCCTTTGTTTCCTCATCTGTGAAATAGGGAATGATAACATCTATGAGGAGATGATGGATGTAAGTGGCCCAACATGGTGCTTGCACTCTTGAGAGTGCCAGAAAGAACCCTGTAGTAGCAGCTTCACAAGACAAGCTGCGCGCCTCAGAGCTCTGGGTAACAGATGGGAAATTCCAACATCTAGGACACAATTATACAGATGTTTATGCCTCAGATCGGAGATGCTCAATAGGGTGGCCTGTGGGAAGGAATGCAGAAAGCTCACAGTCACCAACCTGCCTTATCCTTTTCTCCATCTCCTCTTCTTCGCAGCAATCTTCCTGATTTGCAAGGTAATAAATATGGCTCAGTCTCATTACCTTATCAACATACCCCATGCACTATTTGAAATTCTAGGACCAGGGCCCAAGGAAAATTTATTTCTCTCTGTTGTCTGATCTAAATTCTCTCTCTCTCTTTCCTTAGAGTATCTAGCACAGAGAAAGCTAGTCAAATAACTGGAAAACTTATTTTAGAGAAAGGGGAGGGAAGACAAGGAATTTATCTTAAGGGTAGGGAGGGACCAAGTCTTCTTCCTTTCATTTGGGAGCATTTGCAGCCTTACATATACCAATGCTTACAATTATTAATCAGACACTGACTTGCCTCTTCGCTTGTTTAGTATCTCCTCAGAATTCAAAAGCACAGAATCATTAGTTCTAGGAAAGCAACTGTGACTATGGATCTTTCTATTCCATTCAAACCACCTGGAAATACCATATCCTACAAGGAACTTAGGATATATCCTGAGAAACTTTTCCAGGATATCATGAATACTGACTTGGAAATATAATAAAGCATTCAGAAGCACATTACTTTCAAAGTTTAAAGCAGAAATTATGGAAGTTTAGAGCCCACCCATAAGAAGGTTTTTTCCAGTAGAACAGCCTACACACAAACACATATACACAATTCCAGGCTAAAATATTTGGTTTGTAACTGAGATTTAAGCTTGTCAATTAATATATGAAGTATTTCTTACCTCCTTTTCGTTTACCACTTACATTCACACTCTGTGTCCAGACATATACATGCATGTATATACACACCATTAGGGAAGCAAATAGGTCAAATTGATCAAGTTTAATGATTCTGTGGTTATTGTCATTATCACTTGGAACGCATCACTTCTGTTCCATTAAGTCTGCTCACTGCAGATAGCCCGGATCACCTAGCCTCCCAATCAGATTATTTAATCACCCCCAAACCCTCACAACACAGATCACTATGATGAAGAACAGAAAGATACATATTAGTCTGTGGCAGAGCACTCGTCTTTAGGATCCAAAGATCTCTACAACCAACAAGAGCAGATGGGGGAAAGCAAAGAATAAGGAAATGATAGCGTTTGAATCCAACTTTTCTGAGACCCTCCATTAGTAATAACACAGGTGAGGAAGATGAGTTTTATGGACTGAAACACTGTGACCTCCCTAAGCGAGGGCAAAGGACCCTGGTGATAGGAATGCACAAACATTTTGGCTACAGGGACATGGAGGTTTAGCCAGAAGGCTATCCATAGCGTAGCAAGTACCCCAGCCCTATTCGACTGAATTTCTACCACTTTCTCGTGAGGGTCACAGCATCTCTCTGGAATCCTCTGCAGCACAACTAGTTGGGGGGAGGTGTAAATGTCAGAGCTAATTCTTTGTATCCAGGCAGGATCAGAGCTTCCTGATCAGACATCTCTCTTTAAGAAGGTAGATTTTTTTTCTTAATGGGAGTTCAACATCGAGGGATAGACAGCAAAGTCACTCACTCACAGTCTTAAGCCAACACTGCACAGCAGGTTATGGCAGGGAGGGACAAGTGTGAGAGGTCTAGAAGCCTATCCAGGCCAAAAGCATGTCACTCAAGAAATCCCTAAGAACCAACTGGTGTGCAGGGTTTTCTCCAGATGGTCACAAGTGGCGTGGTTTGTCCAGACAAACCACAGGGATTAGGTCATGCCCTGCCCTAAGTATTTCAAGTTTCCCAGTTCCACGATGAACTCCCCAAGTTCACTATCCCTGGGCCCTCTGGACTAGGGGACAATCTGTCACTATTCCAAACTTCCTGGTCCCTCTCCAGCCTGCATCTATGTCCCCAGAGAATTGGGGCAGCAGTGGGCCAGACTCAAGACTGTGATGAAATGGAGTAAATAGTGGGTCCTTGTGTGTGTTTAGAAATAAACTGAACTTCCTTTGGAGTCATATGTACTTCTAGTTCTGCACTAGGAGCAGGATATTACAACCAAAAAAAAAAAAAAAAAAAACCACCTTATTTTAAAAGACATTCACTTCCCCAACTTTGGCACCTCTCAATCCTAACCTCTCCCCACTCCTCCCTTCATGCACAGGCCATCAGAAGATGCTGTCCCAACACTTTCAGTATCTCTGGGGCCCAAGGATAAAATGGCATTAATGGCATTTGACAGAAGATCCCATCCCACACTGAGGATTCCTCCCAGGTCAACACAGTGAAGAAACGAGACGGAGACATAAGAGAAGGGGTGGGAGAAACCAGAGCCTGTCCCTTCTCACAGACGAGGCACAGAAATCGGAGGAGTGAAAATGGCATCATCTCTTGCCAGAGGGCCACCAACCACCACCAGCTGGGAGCCGCATGATCGCTTGCTTCTCCTCTGGACTGAAGTGCAAGATGGTCAGGATGGCAGTGAGCGTCTGCTGGCGGCCCAGGGCATCTGGCAAGGTCAGGAAGCGATAGATGATGTTCTTGAGATACTCCAGGTTGGCCCCCTCCCGACTCTGGTCCCTGCTGTGCTTCGCGATGTGGCTCTGCAGGGCTCCCACCTCCTCCCGATGCCGCTCCCCCTCCTCCAGCAAGCGGTCCTGCAACCGATGGACTTCCACCTCCAGCCGGTGCTTCTGTTTCCTCAGCGACGCGATCTCCACCTCCTTGCGGGCCAGCTGCTCGGCATACAGGAAGAAAGTGGGCTCGCTGGCAGCAGCGAGCTGCAGGGCTTGGGTCAAGCTGTCCGGGGTGGAGGTGTCCGCCTGGTCCCTGGGGCCCGTGCCACCCACGGGGCTTCTGCGCCCCGGCAGCCCGGAGGACAAGGCCACGGACCGCAGCTGCTCCAGCTCCAGGTCCTTCTCAGCCAGCACAGCCAGCGCCCGGTCCCGCTGCTTGTGCAGCTCCTCCTCCAGCTTCAGTGTGCGGTCCCGGAAGTCCAGCTGGCTCCGCTCCAGCTCCTGCCGGTGGCCGTGCTGCAGCCGGGCCAGCTCCTGCTTCCAGCCCTCAGCCTCCTGCTGGTGCTGGCGCTCCAGCTCCTCGCAGGACAGCCGCAGCGAGATGTACTTCTCCTTCAGCTCGGCCAGCTGCTCCCGGGCTTCCTCCAGCTCCTTGCCGAGGTTCCCGTCTTTGACGTTCTTGCTCTTAAGGACCACCTGGGCCCGCATCTTGTACCTCTCAAATTCCTCCTTCAGCTGTTTCAGCTCCTGCTGGTAGTAGAGCGCTGTGGCCTTCTCCCCATCAGCAGCCTCGGAGCTGGGCATTATCTCCAGGTCGCAGAGCTTCTCCACATCCAGGGTCACCTGGCTCTTCCTGGCCGCCACCTGCAGCAGCCTCTTCAGCTTCTCCATCTTGTCCTTCAGGACGTTGACATCCAGACTGGACTCCTCTCCATGGCTGTCCAGGGGGGACCGGCTGGAGGCCGCTAGAGCCAGGGTTTTGTTCTCCAGGTCCAGCTGCAGAATGCGCTCCTTCAGCTTCTGGATGGCCAGCTGGTCCTTCTGCTTGGCTTTCTCGTAGGTGCCCAGCAATTCCGACACCTGGGATATTTGATTCTCCAGGGCCGCCACCCTCTGCTCTTCCAACTGAGACTGCTGGCGCAGCTGATCCTCAGCGAGGGCTGTCTGAAAAAACAAGGGAACAGGTGGAGATGCATCCAGAAAAGCCACAGGGTCGGAGGGTCAACTTTAAGAAAGCAAGAGAGGGAGGACAAAAAGGTTATGGGATGCAGGTGGCCTGGAAAAAAATGGGAACTGGGAAGCTTTCTGAGTTTGGGAGCTAACCCAAGCTCCTGTAACTTGCTCTCAGACACACATTATACCCAATGATATTAAGAGTCTTTGGAGATCTGCTACTGTTCTGCTTTAGTGTTTCTACTCTCTCCACCCATACACCAAGCTCACGTGTAAGTGTGCTGTTCACCATATTACATTCTTTTCCTCTTCCAACATTCCTGGAAGTTCAGAGTTGGCTTGGATCTCTCCCCACGCTGAAAGGAGGCACTGGAAAATAGCCTATCTTTCCAGACATGGCAAATATTGACTGCAAGCAATAGAAGAGGTGATTTCTTCTATGAAAATTCCCTTTGTCCCCTCCAGCCACCCTACCTACAGGCATCCACTGCTACCCATAGATAGGCATACTGCCATAAGCCCCCACTCCACCTTCCACTGCACAGCCGCTGCTACACTGCTTCACAGAGCACAGCTGGGAAGATGCCATGCCCTGACACTCAGATCTGTCTAGCTCCAACTTCAGACTACACTCAGAAACTCCACATCCTGTTGGAAGCACTCTGTGGATACTGTCAACACCACACAGAAAAGGATTTCTCAGGACCCACAAGTGAAACTTTTCGAAGCGCATAAAAAACCAACAGTGCAGGCACTTAGTTCT
Organism: Ovis aries; assembly: GCF_016772045.2. Classification (NCBI taxonomy): domain Eukaryota; kingdom Metazoa; phylum Chordata; class Mammalia; order Artiodactyla; family Bovidae; genus Ovis; species Ovis aries. Next base: position 93,528,798 of record NC_056057.1, read on the forward strand.
GTCAAAGGAGAAAAAAAAAAAAAACACTAATATTTCCCCATGTGTCACAAGTGGTGTGTGCTGACTCGTGTCTGACTCTTTACTTCCTTATGGACTGTAGCCTACCAGGCTCCTCTGTCTATGTGGTTTTCCAGGCAAGAATACTGGAGTGGGTTGCAACTTCCTACTCCAGGGGATCTTCCTGACCCAGGGATCAAACCCATATCTCCAGAATCTCTTCCATTGGCAGATGGATTCTTTACCACTGAGCCACCTGAGAAGCCACTTTAAGTTAAATGACTCATGTTTGAAAGAGATGAAGATAATTACCTTTCTCATTTCCTGCTGCAACTGAGCCTGGAAATGGCTCTTGAGGCAGGCAGCCTCTTCTTGAAGCTCCTTCAGCCGGGGGTCAGGCTGATTCTTCTCATCTCGAAGAGCCTGAAGCTCACCTTTCAGCTCTTCCACCTCACGGGTCAGTTGCTTGGTCTGCAGTTCAAACCCTTCCATCTGACCGGCTGCATAGGCCCGCCCGGCCAGAGCTTCCCGAGTCTCTTCCAACCGAAGCTCCAAGTCCTGGCGCTGGGCCCTCTCCTCCTGCAGCAGTTTCTGGAGCTCACGCAGCATCAAGGCATGGTCGCTCTGCTCTTGGGCCCGATCATGTTGCTGCGTGATAAGCCGGGCTTTGGTTTCTGCTATCTGTTCCTGCAGCCCCTTCAGTTCTCCCTCCAGCCGGCCCCTCTCCTCCTCTGCTTTCTTACTGGCATCCTCTAAGTCCTGCTTCATCTTCTTTTTGTCCGCCAGGTAAGAAGCTTCCATGCGGGACTTCTCCTGGGTGACTGTAGCCAAAGAGCTGGTCAAAGTAGCCAACTGAGTCTTCAGCTGGTGCAGTCGTTTGTCCACCTCCCCACCCCCAGATGGTCCGTCCCCACTACTACTGCTAACGCCACTCTCTGACCCGCTGGCCTCTTCCAACTTTGGAGGAGGTGGTCCACGGGCCAGTCTGTCATCTTCTACCCCAAACTCACCCTTGGTGCTGGTGATACTGGCCGCAGTATCCAGGCTGGCGGCGGTCCCTGTGCTATCCTCGCTGTGAGTGGAGCATCGGTCATCCACAGAGTCAGGAAAGGTGAGGCCTTGAGGCTGCACACCTGCGAGGCCTACATCCGCCTCGTGGGATACAGACAGTACCTTAATGCTGGCCTCCAGCGCCTCTTTCTCCTTCAGCAGACTTTTATAGGCAAGGACTACATCCTTGAGACGAGTTTGGTACTGGAGGAGCTGCTTCTTCTGAGTCTCAATGGTCTCCAGCAGGTCCTTCTTGCTTGGGCCGCCCCCGAAATTCATTCCAAACTTCTCCATGAGGGTTCAGGACGGGTTGCTCCAGGCCAGGGTTTGGACAGGCTGGGAGAGCGTCACGAAGATGCTAGCAGGGGTTGTATGCGACGGGGAGATAGCTGTCCCCCTCTGCCGCACATCCGCTCCAAGCAGCTGTTTGAGACCGGATGCAGGGCGGCGGGGCAGCAGGGCAGAAACGCTTGCCAGGTCCCAGACAGGAGGGCGGGGGCGGGTCCTATCCTAGAGGCGGGGCGACGCTGGCACAAGAAGGGCACACTGCCAGGGCTCGCCCGCACTGCCCCAGAAGCCGCTCCGCGCTCCCCGCTCACCCAGCCACAGCAGCACCGGCCCGGCCCCGGCGCACTACAGGCCAAAGGTTTAAGATGAGCGTAGCTCCATCCCGACTTCCTAACTCTAGCGGCTGGGACAACGGCGCTTCCGGGTCTGCTGGAAGTGACGAGAGCGCGACGTATTGAGCCCCGCCCCCAGTGGGCGCGAGGTGGGCGGGGCTACCTCAGCCGGCTGGTGGGAAGAGAACCCAGCAGGGCTGAGAACTGGTCACTCTCCGGCCGAGTGCTGGTTCCTCTCCACCACAGCAGAGCAAGCAGAGTCGAGTACACCGGAGTCATGTTGGTTTGCTGAAGGCGCCTGATCTTGCTCTAGCGCTAAGATCAGCGAGGGACGGGGGCGACATTGTAATGAGCCCTTACCAAAGACTCGGGTAAATGACAGGCCCCACTGTTTGGGTGCTCAGTACCGTTGTCCTTAAAGAGCAACAGTTAAGACTACCATTTAGACCACAAAGATGACAACCCTTTCTAGGACAGTATTTGACACCTAGACGGTGTATAATTATTATTACACCTTTCCTGAGTTCTGCTGGGTTCATTTAACAAATATATATAAATAAATATATATAGGCATCATGTCCATTCTAAGTGCCACCTATATTTCAGAAGCTTCACAAGAGTTTTGCTATTTAGTCTTTATAATTAATCTGCTGAGCATCATTAGCACTATTTTACAGATAGTGCAACGTGAGGCACAGAGAAGTTAAGTAATACACCAAGGTCACATAGCCTTGGGTTTAGAATCCCATGTAGATCGGTCTGATTCTCAACATACCAAGTGCTATGCCAGGTGATCACCAGGAAAGGACAAGCTCCTACCCTCAAGGAGCCCACATCTAGAGAAGCAGCAGCCATGCAAACACAAGTATATTCAAAGTGATACTGAAGTTAAGAGGAGGGAGCCCTGTCTAAGGGAAACAGCGCAGGCTTTCAGGGGAAATGAGTTGGAATTTGAAGAGTAAGTACTGATTGTCCATCTAACTAGAAATGAGGGAAACAACATTCTGCTAACTGCTGCTAAGTCACTTCAGTCGTGTCCGACTCTGTGCGACCCATAGACGGCAGCCCACCAGGCTCCCCCGTCTCTGGGATTCTCCAGGCAAGAACACTGGAGTGGGCTGCCATTTCCTTCTCCAGTGCATGAAAGTGAAAAGTGAAAGTGAAGTCGTTCAGTCGTGTCTGACTCTTGGCGACCCCATGGACTGCAGCCCACCAGGCTCCTCCGTCCATGGGATTTTCCAGGCAAGAGTACCAGAGTGATGTGCCATTGCCCTCTCCAAAACAACATTCTAGGCAGAGGGAAAACTTGCAAGGACTCTGGAGCATCAGAGAGTTTGTCTCACCTGGGAAGCATTGAGAATCATTTCAAGGCAGTAGCTTAGGGTATGCAAAGGGGCTGGCAACAGATACTGCTGACACAATAGATGAGCACCCAAATTAAGGTATTTGGATTTTACCTTTGGTTATAAGACACTAAAGGATTTCCATCACAAGAGTGGCATCAAGTCTTATATGACAAGGTGGAGATACCAAAGTGCAGAAGACCATTTTCAGTCATGGGGATCAAATGATAGTGAAATAGAGCAATGATAACAGGAATGTAAAGAGGCTAATTAAAAAGGATGAAATAATGCCATTTGCAGCAACATGGATGGACCCAGAGAGTGTCATACTGAGTGAAGAGAAGGAGAAATAGCGTATGGCATCCCTTATATGTGGAATCTAAAAAGAAATGATACAAATGAACTTCCTTACAAAATGGAAAATGACTCACAGACTTAGAGAAGGAACTTATAGTTGCCTAGAGGGGAAGGGATAGTTAGGGAGTTTGGAATGGCCACGTACACATGGCTGCTGTTGCTGTTTAGTCACTGAGTTGTGACTGACTCTTTGCAACCTGATGGACTGTAGCCCATCAGCTTCCTCTGTCCAAGGGATTTCCCAGACAAGAATACTGGAGTGGGTTACTATTTCCTTCTCTAGAGGATCTTCCTGACCCAGGGTCGAACTCCAGTCTCCTGCTTGGCAGGCATTCTTTACTAGTAAGCCACCTCGGAAGTCCCTGTATTTAAAATGGATAACCAACAAGGACCTACTGTATAGCACATGGAACTCTGTTCAACATTATGTGGCAGCCTGTATGGGAGGGGGGTTACGGGGAGGATGGTTCCATGTATCTGTATGGCTGAGTCCCTTAACTGTTCACCTGAAACTATCACAATACTGTTAAATGGCTATACCCCAACACAAAATTAAAAGTTCAAAACATAAAGATGTTAGGACAGAGGGAAACAAGGCTAATTGAAAGAGCTAAAGATCACCACTAGTTGTGTTATTATATTAGAACTCTTTTAAGTGTGCTCTTCAATCTTGTAAAAGCTTTCTTAGGAATGTAAGCCTCTGAGGAATAGGAGTCATGTATTCACTCATACTTGACGCCCAAAATCTGTTCTCTTTAGAGTGATGGTCAGACACTAGAAGTCTTTTGAAACCCAGTTTCTTGGTAGCCCAGATAACATCCAGCTGCATCATAGAAAACATTCAGATACATTATCATTTTAATATCATTTTAATCTTCACCATAACCTCATGAGGCAATTAGGATGGATATCAGTCTCCTTTTGTAGATGAGAAAATGATAGGTTGTATTGTTGAAATCAAGCCCTAAAAAGTGGGGGAGGGGGGGCAGAACTGGTATTTGAAATGAGGCCTGGAACAATGGCACCTAATGGGTACTCAATAGATATTTATTTAATGAGGAAAGGAAGGAACGAAGGAACAAACGTTCTCTGATCCCAGCTCACCTCACCGTGTCCACTGCACCAGCAATTGATCCTAGAAGCCCGCTGAGAATCCAGAATAGGCAAAACGTCTGTCTTTGCTCCACTGAGCAACCAGTTAGTCCATTCAACCAAGCCAGCATTTGTTTTATAAGTATTGGGTGCGGCATCGACCCAGTCTCTGTCATAAGAGAAATTTAAACTAATTCCTATCTTGCAATTTCCCCCTTTGATGCTAAGATCAGTGGGGAAATAACTGGTGAAGCTCTTTGGTGAGAGCTTCCTCACAGGATAGCTGTGCATCAAAAATCCTGGTCCCCAGGTCTGTGGCAGAGTGAGGAAGGAGCTTCAGAAAGGCTGCCCGGTGCGACCTGAAAGGCGTTATTGCCAGGGCCTTCTAGGAGAAAGCGGAGTCCTGTAGTATACAGGAGTAGGGTCTGCTACTGCTGCTGCTGCTAAGTCGCTTCAGTCGTGTCCGACTGTGAGACCCCATAGACGGCAGCCCACCAGGCTCCGTCGTCTCTGGCATTCTCCAAGCAAGAACACTGGATTGGGTTGCCATTTCCTTCTCCAATGCATGAAAGTGAAAAGTGAAAGTGAAGTCGCTCAGTCGTGTCCGACTCTTAGCGACCCCATGGACTGCAGCCTACCAGGCTCCTCCTCCATGGGATTTTCCAGGCAGGAGTACTGGAGTGGCGTGCCATTGCCTTCTCCGCGGATCACTGAAACTAGAGTATTAAGGAACCATGAAGCACATCTTCCTCCACCTGTGGCGTACTCCTCTCGAGAGTCTACGGTCACTGAACCACTTACTACGTTCCAAGTCCCTCGCTGAGAGCTGAGAGGACAAAAGGAAAGAGGAAGACATTTGCACGGAATTTCCGTCCCCCTCCCCCGGGTGGGGGGCGGGGGCGGGGTGATGCACACAGTCGAGGCTGCTGGTTACCAAGAGCTAAACCGGAGCCCAGTGTGTGTTCGACGCAACAAACCAAAGCCCGGCGACCGGCTACTGAAGATGGGGGTAGAGGGCCGTTACGGAGCGTCGTAGGATTTTCTCGGCTTCGCTCGGGTTGCTGGTTCAGCTCCAAGGACCTGACTGGCGTGCTAGAAGCCTGGGGAGACCCAGGGCCTTCCCATCTTCGAAACTGGCGCCCTAACCATAGACGCGGTGAAGACTCGCTCAGCTCCAGTCTTCCGGAGCCAGGGCCTGGAGGCGGGGCGGAGGGGCGGGGCTGAGGGCTGGGGCGGGGCCAGAACGGGGGCCGGCCCGAGGTGACGTAGGGCGGGCCGAGACGCGCGGAGGCGGCGGCGGTACCTCCTCCTCCTGCTGCTGCTGCTGCCGCTGCTGCTGCTGCTGCGCCCCATCCCCCAGCGGCCGGCCGGTTCCAGCCCGCACCTCGCGTCGGTGCCCGCGCCCCCTCCCCCGGCCCCGCCATGGGCCTCACCGTGTCCGCGCTCTTTTCGCGGATCTTCGGGAAGAAGCAGATGCGGATCCTCATGGGTGAGACAGACCAAGCTCGCGGCCCGGACGCGAGCGCCGGCCCCTGCGCAGCCCTGCTGCCCCCGCGTCCCTCCAGCCCCCGCTCACCCGTGTCTCCGACCCCGAGTCACCCACGTCCTTACCCCCCGGGGGGCACTACTCTCGGGTGGATCGCGGTCTGCAGCACCGCCTCCGGGGCCTGACACCCGGAGCTGCGGGCCTGGGTGGGGTGAAGCTCCCTGCGCCCCAGCCCGGCTGGTAAGAAGGGAGGATTCCCCGCCCTTGGAGACGACTTTTAAAAGGAGCGCTCGGCGTTTCTCTTGCGCCTCTTTCCCCTCAGTCCTCCGCCGTCCCTCGCCCGCTCTGGGGGCAGGAGTTGGCGCTCCCCACCCCGACAGCCCTCAAGGCCCCGAAGGTAGATAGCAGCGCGCACCTGGAGGCGCCCGGGCTCTCCGCCCCCGTCAGCATCGGTTGTCTTGGCCTCTCCCCTTCCCTGGGCTCTAGGGGGCTCCCTCGCTCTCATCTCCATCCCTGTGCCCCTCTCCGTTGCAGTTGGCTTGGATGCGGCTGGAAAGACCACAATCCTGTACAAACTGAAGTTGGGGGAGATTGTCACCACCATTCCCACCATAGGTGAGTTCGGAGGCGAGGCCGGGAGGAGAGGGAGCGCGGCAGGGTCCCTTCCAACGATCTGCTCCGTATTCTGTCCCAGGCCTTTATCTGCCGGGAACTGACCCTGAAATCGAATCCTGCTACCTGAGAAGTGGGTCAGGGTATCTCTATGTGCGGGATGGATGTGACCTAGCGCCGCCCGGCCTGTGGACTGTCGGGCCTCTTGGGGTTCTTTTCCCTGGGGCCTCGATCGTTGCCTTCTGGTTTTGTGTCCCTCCTGAATCCACTTAGTGTTAATGAGTTCCTTCCTTTCAGGACTTTTGCCTCATATGTTGTACAATTATCTGCAGGCTTCAATGTGGAAACAGTGGAATACAAGAACATCTGTTTCACAGTCTGGGACGTGGGAGGCCAGGACAAGATTCGGCCTCTGTGGCGGCACTACTTCCAGAACACTCAGGTTGGGGCTACTCCACCCCCAGGGAAAGAGATGTTAGGGTTAGGAAGGCTGAGGTGTTGGCCCTAAGCCAGGAAAAAACCCTTACAGCCTCTCACCCTCATTTGTAGGCGAGCCTCTTCAGATTGCCCTTATCCTTTTGAGACTTAGCCAGCCACCTTCCGCTTCTCCTTAGAAGCAGAGTTCTGAATCCAAGCTGCCTGATTTAGGGCTCATCACATGCCTTTCCCTGTTGCCTTGCACATCTTTTTGCTAGACCGCTTGCCTGAGGGCAGAGGCTGCATCCGTTGCAGGATGTCTCCAGTTTGTGCTAGGATAACTGCAGATCGTTATGGAATGAGCAGGCTTACTAGATGAGCAAGCTTTCCACACAATTAAAGACAGGCAGAAAAGCAAAGGGTCCAGAGGAGGATGTGTGTGTCCCAGACTCGGGAGATAGCTCCTCCTTCCTGTCTTCCTTTGCACCCAGGGCCTCATCTTTGTGGTGGACAGTAATGATCGAGAGCGGGTCCAAGAATCTGCTGACGAACTCCAGAAGATGGTGAGCACCCGGAGCCCCGGGGAAGAGAAGTCTCATGCGGGTGTGAGAGTCAGAAAGTGCCTCACGGGCCGCGAACGTACCTTTCTCTTTGTGGGCACAGTCACTAGAAGTAACTCACCCTGTTTTGAATCGGGGTCAGGTAGAAAGTATTAGACTGACTTTTCCCTTGAATTTTCTCTCGTGTCTTTACAGCTGAGTCTGAGATTGTGGGGAGGGGAGAGTTATACCAGGTGGAAGGAAACATCCTCCTACATTCTTGTTTTGCCATTTGGAAATGTCATCTTGACTAGGGCAAGTAGTCTAATTAGAAAAAGACCCTTGCTGGACTTAAGCAGTTGGTAACTGTCTGTCTTGTGTTCAGTAGATGACACAGTATTCTGTTCTTCCCACAAATATGCTAGAAGGTAGAAGGGCGAGGGGGCTCCCATGCACAGCTGCGTTCCACCCACCCCCTTCACCTCCCCCAGCTGCAGGAGGACGAACTGCGGGATGCAGTGCTGCTGGTGTTTGCCAACAAGCAGGACATGCCCAACGCCATGCCCGTGAGCGAGCTGACCGACAAGCTGGGGCTACAGCACTTGCGAAGCCGCACGGTGAGGGCCCGCCTGGCCCCAGGAAGCCCCAGGCCTGGCAGGAAGCAAAGGCATCTTTTTTGTCCCTGCCGCTGACCTCTTTCTTTCCCCCTCCCCACAGTGGTACGTCCAGGCCACCTGTGCCACCCAGGGCACAGGCTTGTACGACGGGCTGGACTGGCTGTCGCACGAGCTGTCAAAGCGCTAGCCAACCAGGGGCCGGCCCCTGCTGCCCAGAAGCTCCCGCGTGCATCATCCTGGGAGGACCAGACTCCCGGACTCCTCAGGCAGTGCCCTTCCCTCCCAGCTCCTCCTCCCCCGCAGACACAGGCCACTGCTCCTGCCTGCATGCTCTGTCTCTTTTGGGAGCCTGGAGCCCCGCTCTCTGGGCACGGAGGGATCTGATCTCCTGTCCACTGGGACCTGTGTAAAGGGGTTTCCAGGGCCAAGGCCCCTTCTTCCAGAAGAGGAGCAGGGATCCGGGTTTAGTTTTTTTTCTTCCGTTTCGGGTGTCCCCTTTGGGCCAGGTGGGAAGGGGAGGTGAGGGCTCCAGGTGGTGCTATGATGTGGCACTGGATATTGAGTAATAAATTTGCTGTGGTTTGTACTCCGTGTTGTGTGTAGCCTACAAGTGGGGGGCTGGGGGGCTGGGTTACTGGCTGCAAAGATAATATGGTCATGGCGGGGCCAGGGCTCAAAGTTGCTAGGGCTCCCCTGGTGGCTCAGCGGTAAAGAATCCACCTGCTAGGAGACACAGGCTCAATCCCTGGGACGGGAAGATCCCCTGGAGGAAGGACATGGCAACCCACTCCAGTTTTCTTGCCTGTGAAATCCCATGGACAGAGGAGTCTGGCAGGCTGCAGGCCATGGGGTCTCGAGAGTCGGACACGACTGAGACTAAACGACAACGATAGCAAAGCAGCTAAGGCTGCCAAGCCAATCCCTTACCCCAAGTGCGCACACAACCTTACCCTCATCTGGCTCAGCTTCTCCCTCCTTACTCAAGACGAGAAGTATTTGGGGCCTCCAGTGGAGGAAATTCCATTCCTTCCCCAATTCCAAGGGGCCTTTGCTGCGGGTAACAGGCTCTACCTTCATGGGTTCGTAAACCACCTGACTCCCATTTCCCATCCACCTCCCAGCTGCTTAGAGCAGTGGTTCTTAATGATGACTATGCACATTGAAACGAGGCAGGGGGGATATTAAGAATAAGGGCCCTGAGGCACACTTCTGAAAGTGATTCTTCAGGACTGGTCTGAGACCCAAGAATCTGCATCTCTAAAGTTAACCAGGTGATTCTGTCGCTCAGAGTCTATTGGCCTTATTTTATAAAACCTTGGTAGGGCTTCCCTGGTGGCTCAGATGGTAAAGAATCCACCTGCAATGCGGGAGGCCTGGGTTCGATCCTGACGATCCCTGGGTCAGGATCTAGTGACTTAAGCGCAGGCAGGGTCTGGGGAGGGCTTCCCAGGTGGCGCTAGTGGTAAAGAACACACCCACCAGTGCAGGAGATGTTAAGAGACATGGATTCCATCCTTGGGTCGGGAAGATCCCCTCGAGGAGGGCTTAGCAACCCACTCTAGTATTCCTGCCTGGAGAATCCCCATGGACAGAGGAGCCCGGTGGGCTATAGTCCGTAGTCAGGGCTATAGTCAGGACTAAGGGACTGAGCATGCACACAGCGCATGGGGATTATAGTCCCTTACTGTGCACCACTGCAGCTCTTTCTACCTGGGGAGACTCCACCTACAGGGAACAGGAAGATACATGTACAGGATCAAGTGTGTAGAGTATTCTCCAAGTGTGGTTCACTCTGCCTTTTTCCCTTTGCATTCCAGCAAAGCTCAACAAACCCACCATCACCACTTCTGTTTCTTTTGACCTTTCTCCCTTCTTATTTCACGTTGCCGATTTCTCCAGGTGCCGGTTTTCTCCATGAGCTTTGGAGGCAGTGGGTTCTGGAGGCTCTCGGCCAGTAGAGACTGGTGAGGGAGGGGCTGGTATCTTTAAGGGCAACCTGGCTGGCTGCCAGCAGCAGCACCCTTGGGGACTGAGGAGGGTGCCCTGTGCCCATCCCAACCTGGGCCATTCTCCTTACCCTGCCCACAAGCCAGCCATTTCTGATAAGCATGAGTAATCTGACCCTTGATGAGTATCTAGGGTTTCCTTACACTCGCTGAAAAGTATCTCCTGAGACCATTTGGCCTCATCCACCCAAGAGCCGTAAAAGTTAATAGATTTTTCTTGGATATCTTGAATTCTAAAAACACTTGAGCCCCAAGGGAGCCAGGAAGAATCCACTTCCTAGAAAGGAAAGAGATTGATTTCTATCCTGTGATTAAAATGAGGCACACAAGTGAAGAGGGAAGAGACTTGCCTGAAATCACACGTGGTCGCTGGCCCACGCTGAGTTCTGAATCCCAGACTGAGCTACCTGATGCCTGGAGGGATGCGGGGAGGCGAGTGCCAGAGGCTCTGGACCCACTTCCTCTGGATTGATGCTGCTGGGCAGTGCCCTTTCCCCTCTGGTGGGACAAGGTGCAGCCCCCACAGTCACAATGCTCCCGGGTCACAGAGGCACTGGGCCCTGGGCCAGCCTCTGCCTGGAAAGTTTACTCTGGGAACATCTTCCGGTGGGTACTAAGAGCCTGATTCCAGGCCCTATGGCCTGTGGAACCTCACCACTGGGGGGAAGGCTGGGCCGGACTGAGTCATCACCTGTGGGGCTGGCCCCATGGAGGAGGTGGAGTGGACGCCAAGACAACCCAGGGCCGAGGACCTAAGGGTTGGGCTCATCAGCTGGGCAGGATCCTACCTCAGTTATCAACCATATAAGAATACGGTCACAGCTACGGCAAAGGGCTTGGGCCGGAGACAGGTAACAGAGCAAACCTGCACTGGAACCCTTTTTCCTGGTAGCCAAGCTGTATGAGTGTGTGTGTGTGTGCGTGTGTGTGTGTGTGTGCACGCGTGGATATATTTTCAACCTAATCACTTTTCTAGCCTCTGCCATGGAGAGGGCAAGCCAGGCTTTTGCTCACAGGCCTCCATTGCGCCATCTCCCTCTCTCTAAACCTGGCGCACATGGTGAAGCCTCAGCCCTGGCTTTGCTACCTTGTCTTGCTCTGGCTGCTCCCCATCCTCTATCCCAGCACAGAAGGGTTGCTTTATCACCAAAAGGAGAGGAGGAGAGCCCAAACTAGAAGGCAGGATTGCAGGCGTCTGGGAAGGTTGGGCCAGTGGAGTTACTGCAAATTCTACGTCTTGGTTGTAATTTGAGAATGGGCTCCTCTAGAAGCCACTGGAGAGCTGGTCCTCATTTTACAGAGTGCTGTAGGCACTTCTGGGATGGTGCTAGAGAGAGACAGTAACAAGCTCCTCTTGCTTGTAACAAAGCTGATCACAGCTGAAACAGACAATTGCATCTCGACTGTCTGTGCTCCCATCCTCATCCCTGGAACCCGTGGCTTGCCTGTCAGAGGTCTTGCTTTTCTCTTTCCGTGTTGGAAAAGTGGTTCTGGTGGGTGGATGGATTGGCTATTTGTGCTGTCCAGGGGAAATAGTGAGAAAAGAGAGAAGAAAGACTTAACCCAAAGCTTTTATTGGAAAATTAGGTATTTAAGGAAGTGATCAAGGAAGAGAGAGGGGGTTTTACCTTCCATTACCTGGAGGAGGTGGTTACCTACAGTGTCTCTTGGGATCTTGAGAAGTCCTTTGGCTCCAGTGGTGGAAGTGCCCTGAGATCTTTTTATTACCGCTGGACGAGGGGCTAGAAGAGAGGACAGTTAGGAGACCTATGTGGAAGGAAGGTGGTTGATCTCAGTGAAGGTCCTGGAGTGATGCCAGGGGTGATGGTTATAGGGCTCCTCGGTCTAGCCTCTTTGCAGAACTAATATCCCTCTTCTCCCTCCCGATGCCTCCAGACCTGGGAGATCCTAGTGAGCAATGAGCATGACACACAGGCTGTGGTACGACTAAGAAGCTTGCAGGGTCTCTACCTTCTGTGCGAGGCAGACGGTTCTCTGTGCTACGGGCGGCCAAGGACAAGCCATCACGGGTGCTTCCTCATCCGTTTCCACCGCAATGGCCAATGGACCCTCCAGTGCATCATCAGTGGGCGCTACCTGGAATCTGATGGCGAGGATGTTTTCTGTACCTCCCGGGTCCTCTCAGCTTACCACATGTGGACCCCTCGGCCAGCCCTGCACGTCCACGTGATCCTCTTCAGCCCCCTCAACCACTGCTATGCCCGGGCTGACCCTACCATGGGCCGAGTCTGGGTAGATGCACCAATTCCATGTCTGGAGGAATGCGGCTTCCTGTTGCACTTCCAAGATGGATGCTACCACCTGGAGACCTCTGCACACACCTTCGTGTCCCACTTAGACCGGCTGGTCTCCCAACCCTCAACGCAGACAGCTTTTCACATGCAAGTGCGTCCTGGAGGGCTTGTGGCGCTGAGCGATGGGGAGGGAGGCATACTGTATCCACAGGGCACACGCCTACTCCTGAGCCTGGGCTCCAGTCCCCATGGAGGCGAGGAGTGGTTCATCCTGCAGCGCTGCCCAACATGGGTTAGCCTCACGTCCAAGGCTCGGAAGTTCCTCTCCGTCGTCTATGGCAAGTGCTGGGTCTAACAGCCACAGGGGGAGGGAGGGCTGGTTGCTTGAAAGAGGAAAATTTGTTTGGGATCAGAGAGGATTTTTGAACCTGGTGATTAAGGAAGATCCTGAGGTCCCCAGAGGATCTCTGATGCCATGGAGATGGGCTTTAAAGTAGGGTCACAGACTTGCAAGAAAAGTGGCCTGGGTCTTCTCCAGGCTACTATGGGCCAAGATGAAAAAGGCTGAGGAGGGAAAGCAGAGGGAATGCCAGTCATCCAGTGTGGAGGAGAGGCTGAGACTGAGACTGGGGCCAGACTCAGGCTTCTTCTGACATCTTCTTCCTCTGCAGACGTGGAGGTGTGTGCTGCCTCTGAGCACATAAGCCCAATGTCATTGTTCCAGTTTGAATGTGACAATGAGACCCCCACCTTGCAGCTTCGTTCAGCCAATGGCTGCTACCTAGCCCAGGTGAGACCTTGACTTTCTGGACAAGAGAACCCTTGAGCCCTGAAATCTCCCTCGCTTTTTCCTTCTTCAGGGCAGATGATCTGATAATAAGATGAAGTATGGAGGCCCTTGTCAATAAACTCTTATTTTCATCCAGTGGGCACACTTTCATGCAATCAGGGCTCTTTTAAAAAAAGAAAATTTAAAAACACTTTATTGAGGCATGAATTACACAAAATAAAATGCTCGCATATTAAGGGTACAATTCAATAAGTTTTGACAAATATATACAAGCATGCTGCAACCATGCATGCTTGTTTCTAACCAAGTTAGAAAATATTTCTGTCATCACAGAAATTCCCCTCTGGCCCTCCCCACTACCACCAATATGCATTCCATCACTATGGATTCAATTCGCTTGCTCTTGAATTTCGTATAATGGAATCATACAGTATTACAGTATATATGCTTCTTTCACTCAGGATAATGTTTTGGAAATTTGTCCATGATGTCACATGTATCAGTAGTTTGTTCCTTTATACTGATGGATTGTATTCCATAACGCTACTCACAAACACAAACATAATTTGCTTACACCCTCACTTATTGATGAATACTTGAGTTGTTTCCAGTTTGGGCCATTGTAAGCAAAGTTACTATGGACATTCATGCACAAGCCTTTTTGTGGGCCCATGCTTTCAGTTATCTTGGGCAAATAGGTAGGAGTGGAATTATTGGGTCATATGATAAATGTGTATTTAACTTCTTAAGAAAATTTCAAGCAGTCTTCTAAAGTCAACTGCTTTATGTTCTCACCAGTAATGTAGGAGAGCTCTAATTGCTCCATCTCACCAACACCAGGTCTTATCTGTCTTTTTAACTTCAGCCACTCTGAAATTAAATGTGTAATGCCTATTTTATTGTGGCTTTAATTTGGATTTCCCTTATAATCAATAAATTTGAGCATCTTTTCATGTGCCTATCGGTCCTTTGTAGATCTTCTCTGTGAGGTGTCTGATCAACTCTTTTGCCTGTTTGTTATTGTGCTGCTTGTCTTTTTATTGAGTTGTCAGAGTTTTGGTGTCTTCTAAAATAAAGTCCTTTGTCAGATTTACGCACTGTAAACATTTTCTCACAGTCTATGACTGACCTTTTCATTTGATTAATAGTGTGTTTCGAGCACCAAGTTTTTCGTTTTGAGCACCAAGTTTTTAATTTTGATGAAGTCCAATTTCTCCATTTTATAAGTGGTTGTGCTTTTTTTTTTTTTCGGCCCCAGGAAATCATTGCCTGACTCAAAGTTGCCAAGAATTTCTCCTGTGTTTTCTTCTAGATGTTTTATAGGTTGACTTTCACTTTTTTGTCTATGATCCGCTTATGATTTTGGAGTCTAGGCCAAAGTTCATTTCTCTCCCTATGGGACACAGCACAGACTGGAGAAGTGGGAGAGCTGAGCTTACAACATGTTTTCCAAAAAACCATCTGCAGGCATAAGCATACCCTGAGAGAATTTAAAAAAAAAAAAAAAAAGAGCTAGAGGGTGGAATATGGGAAGGAGAGTCTAAGAATAAAAATAACAAGAAAAAAGCTGAGAGTCTGAGTCCTTGCTTCCCTCCTCTGTTCCCAATATTCTCAGAGGCGCCACAGGGCAGTGATGGCTGATGGGCACCCAATGGAGTGTGAAACCTTCTTTCGTATGCACTGGAACTGTGGCAGGATCCTCCTGCAGTCTCCCAGTGGACGCTTCCTGGGCATCGCAGCCAATGGCCTGTTGATGGGCAGTGCCACCATTCCAGGTAGGCGAAGTAGCCTCTGCCAGGGTATTCCAAGTCAGAGTCGCTTTCAGAGGGAGCTTGGTAGGAGCTATGGTAGAAAGTTGTGGTTATGGTAGAAAGGCCACCACGGCTGGGGGAAGAAGATTCGGGTCTGTATCACCTGCTGCATCACCAGCTCAATGGACATGAATTTGAGCAAACTCTGGGAGATAGAGAAGGACAGGGGAACCCGGCGTGCTGCAGTCCATGGGGTCGCAGAGTCACATACGACTTAGCAACTGAACAACAACAACCTGCTGAGTCTCTGACTTTTCATCATCACTTGGGTAACCCCCTTATCTGAGGTTCAGTTTCATTGTCTCTGTCATCAGTGGAGGTGATAGCCAACCTGTCTGCCCCAGAGGTTTATCATGAAGATTAAATAGATTCACTCATCTCAAAGGAAGGAAGGATATTAAAATGTCTTGGCCTCCATGCTGTAATGAGTGCTTTCATAAACATTTCACCAGCACCTAGCATGAGCCCTGGCACATAACTGTTCGCTAAATATTAGGATATTTATGATGCCCTTTTGCCATCAAGGCCCGTCTCCCTGCTTCCATCTGGGAAAGCATCTAGAGACAGCCCATCCCAATAACTTCTTCCTGTTTCTTTCAGGTCCAAATGAGGAATTTGGGATTCGATTAGCCAACCGCCCCTTCCTTGCCTTGCGGGGTCGGTATGGGTATGTGGGTACCTCGTCAGAACATGACCTCCTGCAGTGCAATATGGATCAACCAGACTGCATTCACCTGCTGCCCTGCCGCCAGGGCATCTACCACTTCCAAGGTGAGTAGCTCCACTTCCTCACCCCTGGCTTCATGATCTAGCCTAGCCTTAGCCTCAACTAAGACTTCAGGGACTGCTACTCAGGACCTACTTTTCATAGGAGGAAAAACAGTTTCTGTTTGCTCTTACACTTTAAGGCTCCTGGAGTGGGTGGGCAGAACAGAAACCTGCCCTCCTATGTTCCCAGAGAGGGACCTGCCAGGACAGGCAGGGTAAGGCAGTCCAGGAGGGGTGGTGGGCCTCCTGGGAGCCCCCTCAGAGGCTGTACTGAGAGAGACCGCCCAACTCCAGAATGGCCCACCAACCTGAGCTCTTCCATCCCCAGCACAGGGTGGATCCTTCTGGTCAATAACATCCTTTGGCACCTTTCGGCCGTGGGGAAAGTTCGCCCTCAACTTCTGTATCGAGCTTCAGGGCAGCAACTTGCTCACAGTGCTGGCACCCAATGGCTTCTACATGCGATCCGACCGAAGTGGTACCCTGTTGGCAGACAGCGAAGACATTACCAAAGAGTGTATTTGGGAATTTTAGGTAAGGACCCAGGGGTCTGGGAGCAGAAGCTGATGAGGAGCAGCAGAAGAAGGGAAGAGGGTGCGGAGGCATGTGAGAGCAAAACCAATATGCACCCCAGGCTGGCATCTGTCCCATGGCTGGATCCACTCCAGACCTTTATTCCAAATTCTCATGGGGCTTCTAGACCTAGACTTGCTGGAGAGAGGAGGAGTCAGATCTAGCTTTCTCACTATTATGTCACACTGACTCTTGTGCTTGCAAGTCAGACTGCAGGGGACAAGATGAGGGGGCACTTGTGTATCTGTCTCTCTTCATTAAGAGGCAGAGTTTTTCCCCCTTTGTAGGGAAGACTGGTAACTTTGAGGGGTATCCTTTCCATCCTAGGTACTTTCTACCCCTATACCTCAGATCCTTGGGGTATTAATGGCACCCAGATTTATCTGCAGCCTGATCCTTCTCCTAAAGTCTAACCTCATCGCTTTCCAACTTTCGGATTGACAGCTGACTTGACTTCATCCTGCCATCTCCTCCAAATGATCCTCCTCACCCTCCCCTTCAAAGGTGATCCTTCCTGCCCTCCCCATGGCCATGGAGGGCACCACCATCCTCTCAAACACTCAGGCTCAAGACCCAGCGCCATCTCTGCTTCCTCCCTTGTGTTCCCTTCACCAAACCCTGAAAATTCCAGTATTTCATTGGCAGAGCCTCTTGAGTGCTTCAGTTCAGTCACTCAGTTGTGTCCGACTCTTTGCGACGCCATGGACCACAAGCATGCCAGGCCTCCCTGTCCATCACCAACTCCCAGAGTCCACCCAAACTCATGTCCATTGAGTCTGTGATACCATCCAACCATCTCATCTTCTGTCATCCCCTTCTCCTCCTGCGTTCAATCTTTCCCAGCATCAGGGTCTTTTCAAATGAGTCAGCTCTTTGCATCAGGTGGTCAAAGTATTGGAGTTTCAGCTTCAACATCGTCCTTCCAATGAGCACTCAGGACTGATCTCCTTTCAGATGGACTGGTTGGATCTCCTTGCAGTCCAAGTGCCTCTCAAGAGTCTTCTCCAACACCATAGTTCAAAAGCATTAATTCTTCAGTGCTCAGCTTTCTTTATAGTCCAACTCTCACATCCATACATGACTACTGGAAAAACCACAGCCTTGACTAGATGGACCTTTGTTGGCAAAGTGATGTCTCTGCTTTTTAATATGCTGTCTAGATTGGTCCTAGCTTGCTCCTTAGTAATTACCATAATTACTGGCACAATTGTGTGGCAGGCTTTCCACCAAGAGCCTGCAGTGCAAAGGGCTCCCCAGCCACCAGACCCATCCCTACCTGATCTCTTCTCCACCGTAAGTCCACTTTTCTAAGCTGCTGCCTCCATTCCAGCTTTCCCTGCTCCTAACTCTTCAGGGTACCTCACTCCTCTTAGCCCTGTCCCTTCACAATCATCCTCTCTTTCCTGGCTTGGGAAGTCAGGAGGATGTTGTAGAAAGAGATTCAGTTTTAATATTATATAGACCTGGAACCAAAACTAGCAAGGCGTGGTCCTTACTAGCTTTGTAACCCCAGGGAAATTGCTCTAACATTTCTAAGCCTTGGTTTCCTTATCTGTAAAATGGGGATGATGTCTGCTTCATAGGGTGGTCCGAGGGGTCAGTAACTGTATGCCTCTAGATAGAGATCCCATATTCTTTCACTCTTTTCCTTCATCTTTTATTGATCTTCTACATAAACCCTTTACTTGTGGCAAACTGGAAAACAAAAGGAAATCCCACTGAGTCGTTTCCTTATCTGTTCCATGAAGGATTTGGATTGCACTAGATCTCTCTTTCCGGGCCTGGCATTCTAGTAGACATTCCATCAAAGTGGTTAAGAGTTCATTTCTGGACTCAGAGCTGGGTTCTAATTTGACGCTTATTAGAAAACTGGTTGTTTGACCTTGGGCCAATGAACTTCTCAAAGTCTGTTTCTTGTAGGTGAAATGGGAATATAGTGTGACTCTCGTGGGATTATTATGTTACATGAGCTGATGACAGCGAAATGCTGAGTAAACAGCTTGGCGCCTTGCACACCCTCACGCCATCAGATGTCTTCCTCAAGTCAGTCTGAATTCTTAGGAAGTCTAACCTGTCGGTTCTAGTCTCCCTGTGAATTCTGGTGGTATTTTGCACCATTCATTGGATTTTTCAAAACCACTTCTACTGCTCTTCCCTATAAACTAACCTCTCCTCTGTCCCTGTGGCCCTTCCTCAACAAAGGAACAAATGACTTTATCTTCTCTCTTCCCACTGGGTCTCACCAGGTTTTTTCCTAAATGGTAGAAATCAGCAAATGACCAACGGAAGGTTTCTGTTTCCTCTTTCCTCCCCAGGTCAACAGGATGCCACCTACCGAAATCCAAATCTTCCAGGAGAAACTACTACACTAAACCAAACAGGAGCCCCAGAGTCAAGATCCATGAGAAGAATATCTGTAACACAACTTTTCCTACCCAGTTTAGCAAAACACCTGTTTCGAGGAAAAATACATCACAAACGGCCACCCCCAAGACCCTGGTGTGCATCTGGCTTGAGAGCAGAGGTGTGGATGAGGGTGGCAACTGAGGCTCCAGGCCACTCCAAGTGGTGTCCAGAAGAGGGGAGACCAGATGGTACCCTATTCTTCCGCCGATTCTCCCCGTCCCCTCCAGAAGCTCTAGACATTCCCCAGAGATCCCATGAGGAATAAGGAGTCACAGCTAAGATATGCCTAGATGTCCTTCTGGTTTAGGACAAAGGAAGGATTATTAATCCTATAGGCACAAGGTAGTCATAATGACAGCTTATGCATACATAGCCCACTCTCCCTCCACAGCTGGCCGACCGTCCCACCTTATCATTTCCTTTTGATCCAGTCAGTAGGTTTCAAAAGGTATTTTCTCCATCGCTGCCCACCGTTTACAGGGAGCTGAAGTGATTTGCCCATGACTGGGACCTCTGATGCAATTCTTCAATTAGAGTAGACCCTGATGCCCATGAGTCTTTCCATCTAAACAGAGCTTCCAAAATGGGTGTCTTTCTTGCACTGTCTTCATAATCTTGGCCCTTAGTGGCATATCATCTGCCCCATTAATGCCTTTCTTGACACAGGCTCTCAAGTACATTAATTTAGAAAGGGATATTTTAATCACTATCATAAAATGGAAGGCCAGAATCACTTGCCATGAGCAGAAGTGAAGTGAAAGTTGCTCAGTTGTGTCCAACTCTTTGCGACCCCATGACTTTACAGTCCATGGAATTCTCCAGGCCAGAATACTGGAGTGGGTAGCCTTTCCCTTCTCCAGGGGAAGTTCTCAACCCAGGGATTGAACCCAGGTCTCCTACATTGCAGGCGGATTCTTTACCAGCTGAGCTATCAAGGAAGCCATGAGTAGAAAGTGACCATAAAAATGAATATACTGAAGACAAAAAAAAAAAAAATACAATGAAACCAAAGTGATGCCATAAATTTTAGTTAGATTTCCCCTCCTTGACCAAGGTTCAGAGCCTGAAGCTCCCTGTCCCTCTGTTAAAAAAAAAAAAAAAATAGATTAACAAGTGTTACA
This sequence comes from Ovis aries, assembly GCF_016772045.2. Taxonomy (NCBI): domain Eukaryota; kingdom Metazoa; phylum Chordata; class Mammalia; order Artiodactyla; family Bovidae; genus Ovis; species Ovis aries. The sequence goes on from NC_056057.1 coordinate 93,548,658, forward strand.
GAGGGGTTACAGAGTAGAACCAAAATGAAAATTTTCTCTTTGATGCAATCAGAATTGAAAGGGAGTGGAAAAGGGAATAATCTGTGCTCATTGCTAACTCAGTATTATATAAAGCAGCATCCAGACAGCTTCTCAAACACTCTCAAAGCCTGAGCCCTACTGCATCATCCCACAACGAGGGCCTGGCTTTTAAGTTTATTGAGAAGAGAAGCTGAAACCAGAATCTGAGAGTTTCTGCTTGGGTAGAGGAAAGTGATGTCAAGTTTCTGTAAGTATGTTTTTCCTCAAGAAATATGAAATAATTTTGTAAACATTTTAATGCAATAAGAGAAGGTTGCAAACACTAAGGACCAGGGTATCTCCTTTCCTAGAAAATGTTAAGAATAGGCCAGAGATGCGGTGTGAAATACAGTCTTCAGAGACAAGCCCTTGGGAGTCATTTAACACAGAATCTCTTCTTCAGCCTTCCCTAATACATGTAGTCAGACACACAGGAATATATGTGCCCAGGGGCACATGCACGCACATGCAAACATGCACACACACACACACACACACACACACACACAGATGTGCATGCACGCTTTTATGCTTCCCACAAGTGGCCATCCTCAGCTTGAATGTGCTCAGCCATGGGGCTTCAGCTGCCAGCTGCTTCCGTTGCTGAGGTCAGTTTGGTCACTGAAGTGAATGGCACAATCTCAGTCACCTCACAAAACCTTGCGCATCTCCCTGGGCCATCTGTCCAGTGGGGCCCCAGCTTGAGAGGAGAGAAGCAGAGCAGAGGCAGGTCATGCTCTGTTATCCTTGGAATTTCATGGTAGAACTGTGCTGGTACAGGGAGCTCTCTGTGCTGATGGAAATGTTCTATAACGTTTATTGTCCAACACAGTAGCCACAGGCACACGCGACTACTTCCCAGGTGATTTAGTGGGTAAAGAATCCGCCTGCTAATGCAGGAGATGCAGAAGACTCAGGTTCAGTCCCTGGGTCCAGAAGATCCCCTGGAGGAGGGCATGGCAACCCGCTCCAGTGCTCTTGCCTGGAGAATCCCATGGACAGAGGAGCCTGGTGGGCTACAGTCCATAGGGTCAGAAAGAGTCGAATACAGCAGTCGGATTTATCAGTGGAACCTCAGTACAGCTTTCCTTATTCCTTGCATGGCCCAAGGAAGCCCTCAGCTGCCAGCGACGACACATGTTTTGCACGACCAGGACCCCTGCCCCCAGGCTGCATCTTGAACAACTTCAGGGGGAGCCATTCACACAGTACACCAGGAGGATGGCGCTTCCTGGAAGCCACTGAGCGTGCACACAGCGTGAGTGAGGAGCTGAATTCTTCATTTTGTTTCATTTTAATCACTTTAGTAGCCACATGTGGTTGGTGGCTACTTTTACTGGCAGCACAGCTCTAGAGTATTTGATGATAAAGAGACTTATTGAAGGATAACTCAGGACCAGTACCCGTCGCAGATGGAAGTAAATAAACTCTGTCCTGACCCTCACTTTGCACCATCATCATTCCATCCCCGTCTCTTCAAAATGGAAAGAATTTGGAGAGTTGAGCCCACCCCTCACTCCAAATATTCCCTCCATCACTTTCCTCCATGTCCCTCTCTTTTCTTACATCCCTAGGTTTCTCAGGAGGAGCCTGGAGATTTCTCTCTAGGGAGACAAAATTGAGATGATTTGGAACTTACAGAAAAGAAGAAGCAGGCAAACATGCTCCAGGAGCACATATAAAGGAGGGAGCAGAATATAAAAAGGGGCATTTCCGCTCTGTTTGCAGCTGTGCAGAAAATACATATGCAGTTAAGGAGTTCATATGTCTCTTAGATTAAGGAATTATTAGACATTTTCTTAGATGTGGTCATGGTGCTGTGGTTATATAAGAAAACTTCCCTTATTTTTTGGAGATGCATGCTGGAGGACTCAGGGGTGACTCATGGCCATCCCAGGCCATGAGGTGCTGTCAGTATCTGCACGTGCGCAGACGTGTGGGTATATGAGCACCAAAACACCAAGGCAGATACCTATACATACATGTGCAGATACGTACATACATACATACATACGGAGATTCGATAGATTGGATGGATAGACAGTAGCTAGATTCATAGATTATAATCACATAAATATATTAGATGATAGCTAGCTAGAGACACATTTTCATAGATAGATATTTAGATAGACAGAGGGCAAACTGTTTATAATTGTTAAATATAGGGATGGGATTATGAGTACTCACTTTAAAAACACGATGGACAACAGAACTACTGCCAATTTTAAAAATGTTTTTATTACTGCCAACTGGAAGCCTCGTAAGGCCAATGAGACATGTGGGTGGGCACAGCCTCTCCACTCAGGTGACGCACATGAGGGACAAGTTCCACAGACAAGGAGGAGACACAGGAAGGAGGAGGGGCAGTGCTCTGCTTGGACAGGTGGGGTTATATCCTCCCCACCACATCTCCTTTCCACACTGAGCCTCCTTCCTCATCCCAGACCTCACAGTGGGGAGCCAGGCCAGTGCAAGGCCTGATGGGCACCAAGACTGGCGATGGGGGCAGAGGAAGGAAGGGCAAGGATGGCAAAGCAGGACGGAGTCCAGGGAGCTCAGCTGTGGGGGGCAGGTAGCCTGCAGGGATGAAGAGAGGTTGAGATTGGGCTTGTTGTTGGCACCCCAGCCCTCCAAGTCACTGATGGGGAGAGAAGCAGATGTTGGCTCTTTACCCTGGATATATACACTCAGATCCCAATCCCTCCGCATCTTCCTGCTATAGCCATCAATGGTAGTATACACTCAGGGGTGCTAGTCTCCCCAACTCTGTGGGCCATGCAAGGAATGAGGAAAGCTGTATTGAGGTTCCACTGATAACCCCGACTGGAGATCGGGCCTTCTGGTGGGTCAATGAGTTGGTTTGCCCTCCCCATACCCTGCAGGAGTGCGGCCTGGCACGGATTCTTACCCCAGCAGGACTGGAGACAGGCTTGAGGTGGGGTGTCACTCAGACACCCCTCAGATGCTGTCCCCCAGCACAGTGGATAGCTGGAGGGACCCATGGATTCCAGGGTAGGTAGGACTGCCGTGGACTGCTTGGAAAGCAAGAGGAAGCCCTCAGCTGCCAGCGACACCTCCTGTTTCGCACGACCAGGACCCCTGCCCCCAGGCTGTATCTTGAACAACTTCAGGGGGAGCCATTCACACAGTACACTAGGAGGATGGCGCTTCCTGGAAGCGTGCACTGTGGGGGCCAGGGGCACCGTGAATTCTAGCTCAGGCCTCCACTGCGAATGGGAAGAGCCTTCCCAGTTCACAAACTCCCCCTCCTCCTGGATACCTGTGCAGAGAAGATTCCTGGGGAGGCACGTGGTACAGTCAGACCCCGGGAACCACCTACAAGGTAAGGGAGAATCCACTCAGCAGGAGAAACAAGGGTCTGTGGAGCAGGGGGTGGTGGTGAGAGGCAAGGGAAGTTTTAGGAAAGGCAATGACTTCTAGCAGGGGTGGGAGGGGTGGATGCTACAGCCCTAAACTGCCTCCTCCCCATAGAGGGGTCTTAAAAGCCTGGGGAAGAAGGATTAATTCCCAGGGATGATAAATCAGGGGCTGTGCAGCCCTGAAGAGCAAGGATTATGTGTGTCCAGCATCCACTACAAGGTCTGATGCGTGGGATGTGCCAAGTAAATGTTCGGTGGCTGGAGAGATGGAAGGAAAGATAGGTGGATGGATGGATGGAAAGATAGGTGGGTGAATGGATGGAGGGAAGGAAGGGAAAGGTGAGTGGATGGAAGGAAGGAAAGGGAAGAAAGAAGTAAGTAAGAGAAAGGTGAGTGGATGGATGAGTGGATGTATGGGCTGAGAAATCACCTGGAAACTGCATCTCCCATTTGAGCTTCTCTTGTCGGCGCCATTTGGCCCTTCGGTTGGAAAACCAGATCTGAGGGAGGGCAGAACCATGCAGCTGACTGTGCGCTCCAGGGCCCAGCACCTACCGTTCTCACCCACGTGTTCCTGACCTGGACTCAGAGAGCAGACCCTTTCCCAGACTCGACCTCCCTGCTTCCTGCTCTGGCCTTTGCTCTCTGACCCCTTCCTCAGCACCAATGCGTGGATAGGGAGGAGGGGAGAGCAATCAGCAGCAGGGGAACATGGAGGGGCTTGTCTCATTTCTGCTCCAAACAAGCCGGTCTCCACCTTCCCACCCCCTTCTCTACTGCACCGCAGCCCAAAGCCTGCCTGGCCCAGACTCTCTGCCCCTGGGGCCTGTGCACGCTGTGCAGCAGGGCTCACTCACCCTCACCGTGTCCTCAGGCAGACAGGTGGCTGCAGCCAGTTTCCCACGGGCCACTGAATCAGGGTACTGCCCACGCTGGAATTCTGCAGAGATGGAGGCTCACACAGCAAGGACACAGGGAGCGGGACAAGGCCTGTCTCCCCCTCAGCAACACCTCCGCCCAGCTCCTACCCTGCCTGGCACAACCCTGAACTGCCCTCCTCCTGGAGGCAGGGCCACCTGCAGCCTCCAGCGCTCAGCCATGGCCCACATCCACCCAGCCCCGGCACCTTTCTCCAGCGCCTCAGCTTGGCCTGGGGAAAAGATCGTCCGATTCCGGTGGCCAGGTCCTGGGTGGGGACCCCGGGGAGCCTCAGAGTCACTAGGCGGAGTTCGAGGAATTGGACCCAAACCGGCTGCAAAGGGAGACAGGAGCGGGAGTGGGTTTGCAACAGCGATTCCTCCGGGGCTGTGGGTCCGGGGCAGTGTGGCTAAAGAGAGGAACCGCGCTGCTGGGACATCCACCAGTACTCGGGGGTTGCTGCAGGGGCACTGGGTGAGGTGCACACTCCGTACCGTGGTGGGCGCATGCTTAGTATTTGGAGGGAGACAGCTGCAAGGTTTGGTCCAGGCTTGTGTGACCACCACCACATATCAGAAGTGGTCTGAGAGGCTGTGATCGAGGCAGGGAGAAGATGTGGAAGCCCCAGTCCTGCCTCCTCCTCAACAGATCCTGTGAACCTAGGGGCCTAGGGAGCTGGTCTCTGTTCCAGGACCTGCCAACACCCAGCCAGTGACCTTGGGTAAGTCACTTCCCTTCCTCTGAGCCTCCATCCTCTCCCGCCAGGAGAGAATAAGACCCCCTGCCAGGCCCTCTCGGTTGTCTTACGGTGAGGGTGATGCAAGAAAGAACAAGAAAGGAATGTGAGAACTGTAAGATGCTTATGTGTAGCTCTGATCATCCCCGGAGGCAGCTCCAAGACCCACCTGGCAACCTGAGATGTATCCAGGGCGGTCTCTGGTCCTCCTGCAATGCCCGCAGGACTCGGTTGATGGAGGAGACCTGAGGATGTGGGGTCTTGAGTAGGAAGATGGTGCACAGAGCCGGGGATGCTACCTAAAGATGTTTCCCCAACATCCTCTCTCTCTATGTCCCAGCCAACACCTCACTTCCAAGGGCAGCCTCCTCTCACTCCCCATACTTTCTTCATCTCACCTGTCTCACCACTTTTCAGAAGAGAAACTTCTGGGTCAGAAGAGAGCCCAGGAGCCCTGCCCCCAGCCTGGGAGGCCCCACTGCCAAGTAAGAAGGAATCTACTTCTGCCTCCCCAGACAGCCTGTCTGCGGCTCCAGTTCTGGTTCTGGGGAAGGGAGGTCACTTACACTGGGAGTCTTGTCCTGGGTGCAAAGCCCCTCTGCACAGAGCTGGCGTTGGATCTCCCAGGCAAAGAGGGCCGGGCACTCCCCCTTGAGCTGGGCGATTCGCGCCACCACTGGCGGCGTGGCCAAGCGTGGCTTGCTTCCCCCAATCCCCTTGGGCTCCAAGACACCTGTGCGGTAGTAGCGGCCTAGGATCTTGCTCACACAGCCATTAGATACCTGCATCAGGTGAGAGGCAGAGACAGGTAAGGCCTAATGGCCAGAGGAGGAGTGTCCCTGGGACAGAGGAAGCTACAAAGCCGCAGAGTGGAGTCCAGCCCCACATTCAGAAGTCTGAAGCTCCCTATCCCAGCCCTCAGGGGAGCAGCCCAAGCCCAAAGGCCCTCCCAGTCTGCACCAGCTCCGGACTTGCCTTAAAAGGCCTCCTCTCCCCGCTTCTTGTCCCCATCAGTGGGTGAAGAGCCCAGCATCCTACCTTGAGGCTCCGGGAGATGTCACAGGGCCGCATCCCACTGACAGCTAGCCGCACAATCTGTTGCCGGGTATCCAGAGGCAGGGGCCGACCATTCACAAAGAGCCCCCCTAGCTGGTTCACACTACTGATCCCTGGGAGGGAGAAAGAGGCATCCAACCCAGCAGCTCCCCTCTCTCCAGTCCACCTGTGGCCAGGACGACCCTCCTGGGAGAGGGTTACCCCTCCAGCCTGCCTTCCCACCATAGAGAAAATCCTCTCCCCAAGGGATGGCCCCTCTTCTGCTCACAGGGTCCCCCAAACATGCCACTTTCTCTGGGAGCTGGCTCATGGGTGAATCTTTGCTCCTTGGCCATAGGCACTGGCCCTCCTGAGCTTACGGACACAGGGTGGAACAGAGAGACTGTCTGGACTGAGCACCCTTAGAACACTGGCCAAGGGCACATGAAACCACGTGGATGGAAGCAGAACCTTGAGCCATTTCTGCCCTCCTTTTGCTACCCTGTCCTTCCAGCTTCTCTCGGGTGTCTTACCATCCTGCGGCATGCTCCAGGCTGAGCTTCCTCTCAAAGGACAGGCACTGGGAAGAGTAGGGAGGGGAGTTTCTCCTGGGAGGTCCTTCTTTGTTCTTGGGGCTGAGCCTACAATAATCCAGGGGTCTTTGGGTGGAATCTCTTGCTTGGAATGATCTTGGGATAGGGTTTTGTGATAGAAGATAAGGTTTCTAAAATTTGCCAGTGGATTGGTTACAAAGATTCAAATTCATTTTACTAAACCTTTGAATTAAAACATCACAGAGCTAGGGGACTTCCCTCGCAGTCCAGTGGTTAAGAGTCAGCACTTCCGGTGTGCAGGTTGGATCCCTGGTCGAGGAGCTAAGATCCCTTAAAAGCCTTATCAGCCCCCAGGAGGTGATACACCTGGGGCAAGAGTCCTGCCTCCTAAGCTCAGGAGGGTCTGCCCAGCCAGGGAGAGCACCAGGGACCACAGATCCCCATCACCCTGGTCCAGGGCTGGGAACCACATTCAAGGTTCTGCCTGCAGTCTTACGCAGGTTATGTTCTCCAAACCACCAGCCAGAAAGCTTCCTTCAGAGCACCTCATGGGAGGGTCTTGCTCTGTGTTTTATGCTCCTCAGGAAGGTCTGGGGAGACACCAGGGCTCGGCTCTACCCCCAGGCATTGAAGCTCAGGCCCCACCCACTGGAAGTAGAGATGAGCAAGCCTGAAGTCTCCCAGAAGACACCTCTCTTGACACCTTCTAACCCACTGGGGTTGTTGTTTCCTGTTAACTCTGGAGAATTCTAGATCTCATACTCTCAGAGGTCAGTTCTCCAGGGCCACTCATTCCTTCAATTACCATTTACTGAAGGGATGTCGAAGGGAGGGAGGGAGAAGCAGGAGAGGGCTGTCTCTGAGCTGCACAGATGCCAAGATGAGCATGAGAGAGTCTCTGGGCAGCTAGGGACAAAGGTCATGAGCCACCATGTCTGTCTTGCTTTTAACAGCTAGACATGGCAGTTGAAGCCACCTGCTTTCATGCCTGGACCCCTGGCAGGTCTGGGGGTCACCCCAGAGAATAGCTTATGCTTGGATCTTTCCTGTAATAACCACACCATCTTGACTTAGTTAACTAATTTGCAATTATTTACTGAATATGGTATTAATCATGAGTACACAGCTGGTTGTTCAGGATGAAGGGGGTAAAATGGAAAAGGACAAGGATTTTGCTCTCCAAGAGATCACAGAGCAGCCAGGAAGAGGAGACTGGTGCTGGGGAGAAGACAATGAGCTCAGGAGGGACCTGAGGAACTCAGGGACGGAGACAGCTTTCACTTACTCCTCTCTAGACAGAGAGAGACACGTTCCCCTACAAGCTCTCATCTCTCCAAGAGTCAGGAAGGCAGGCAGAGGTTTCTCCAGACAGAAAACCGAGGGACAAATTGGGGTGCTCGCAAATAAGAGGCTACTCAGGGAGTAAAGTTCAGGGAAGTTTAGAAGCCAGTCCCTCCTCAGAAGCTGACATTTCCAGCTTCTAATCCTGAGGCTCTCTTTCTCTGCCTCCACCCCTGCCACCACGAAAGCAATGGAGAAAAGAAAGTCAGTCTGGGGACTTGAAGGGCTGTGTCAAAAGCTCAGAAAATCAGCCAAGCCCTGAATCCTTGAAAGGACTCTGTCCCCCTCCTCAGTGACTAGAGCTCAAGAGGAGCTGTGGGGGCTCAGGTTCGATATCCAAACCCAAAATCCCCCCAACTCAAAATAGTAACCCATTCCCAGTCACTGCACCACACATTTCCAAAATTCATATTGACTTGTCTGAGGAGAGAACCGGTCCTCACAAGATGGGAGAGCAGGAGAGGGGGCTGAAGGGGCAGGAAGGAGGTGGCTGCAGAGACAAAGGAGGGGAGAGGTTGGCTTGGCGGCACAAAGACATGGAGCCAGCCTGGGAGGCAGAGCAGACAATGAGCCGGAGGTGAGCTACCTGTGTGGAGGCACTGAGGTGAGAGCTTCGACGCTTCAGGAGTCTCAGGCTCCGGATCTGGGCTCCTGAGACCCCTGCAGTCTCCAGGGAGGGTGCTGGTCTGGTCCTGGTAACAGCCTCCTCTCTGTTTCTGCTTCAGTCCTGCCAGGGGGTCCAGAGCTATAGAGAGCCCGGTGATCGGGAGCAGAGGGCAGCCTTCTGGGAGCAGCCAGTGATGTCACAGGCCATGAGCAGAGGAGAGAGGAGGAGGGAAGTGTGCATGGGGCTGACTGACGCCGGCCCTGAGTCAGGGCGAACCACAGCCAATGACCCACTGTGTCCTTTCACTGGAAGTCCTCGGAGCCCATGTTGCCCCCACCTGCCAGCCTGAAGCAGGGCCAGAGCCAGTCTCACCCAGGGCGCCCAGCCCCTGAGCAAACCCACTCAGGGGCCAGCACTCCTGAAGTGAATGAGGAATAAGGAAGATGGGGGAATTTCAGACTGTGTCTCCAAGTCTTCAGATGTTCAGAAGCCCAAACGTGACTTCCAGAACCACAGGCACAGCCTCCCACCCAGAATGCACTTTTGGGTTCTGAGTCAACTCCTGAGCCCTGTGTTGGTTGAAAAGATAAATGGGTACATAGACCAACACCTAAATACTGGCCAAGTTGGCCCATGAATCTCTCAGAGAATGAGGTATGTGTAGAAAAGAGTGTCACACGGCACCAGTTCTTCCCGAGTGTTCTAACCAAACTTCCAGTTGGCTCCTTGACTGAGGTGATGCCCAGGATGAGTCTTGCTTAGAAATTGGGGGACCCTGGGATTCAAAACACTGTCAACAGGGTTGATGGTGGGAATAAGCCTCTGAGGGGAGTTAGGTTGCAGGTGGGGTATCTATCCATTTCTAGACTTATCAGGCTCCATTCCACTAAGGATATGGTGGTTTTAGACTCTAAATTATGAATGACACTCCTGTTCCCACCGTGGACACCACAGGGTGCCCGGATCACTGTTGGGGTGGAAGGCCCAGCAGCTGGAAAGGAGACAAAGCCCCCAGCGCATGGAGGCTCTGCTGCCACCTCCCGCATGGGCAGATCTCTTGTGAAGGAGGCAGCATGGAAAGCTCTTCGGGTCCATCCCATACTTTGGATTCTGAGAGACCCTCTCAGAAGTCAGGCTGAAAGTAAGCAGGGTGTGGAGATCTAAGACCAGGTTTCACTGGTAAATGCTTTGGTTTTGGGGGGACAGGGGCATGGATGTCATGGTTGATCCTAGGGTTGGGAACTCATTCTCAAGACAGAGCCAAATGTATCACAGAAGTGGGTTTTCTCCCTTACCCTGATACTTACTCCCCTCCTTTTCCAGCCTCCTCAGGCTAGTCCAGAGCTCTGGGCAGACTGCAGCCGGTGGTTTCAGCACCAGGGGCAGGACAGCAGGTGCCCTCGTGGCTATAGAGCCAGTTCACTCCCAGGGCAGCTGGGACTGTTGGTCCCAATACTCAGCCATGCCTGGGTGAGAGGAGGAAGGCATGTGGTACCCCTGATCGTAGTCCTCTTTTCCTGCCTTCTCCCTTCCCCTTTATTTGCCCCTGCATCTGGGGACCAAAGGCTCCATGTCCGGACCCACTATTCCCATGGACAGCTGTGTGAGGGTGGAGATAGGGGTGTCAGGGGGAGCAGGGACAAGACCTGGCAGATGGTGGAGGCAGTGATTTCCCCCATAAACTACCCTCTACCCCCGCCTTTACAACACACTCTTGGGTCTGAACAAACAGAGGCTTTCGACCCAGAGGTGATGGTGGGAGGGAAAAGAGAGGAAGGGGAGCCTAGCCAGCCCAAAGGCTCAGCCACTCAGCCCTCTGCCCAAAGCGCCAGACTGTTTGAGGAGCAAATATCTGCCTTCACTGTCTGACTCTCTCAGCTGCCCCCACCAGGCTTGGGGCTAATTGTCCCTCATTAGCTGGGCCCAAGCCCCAGGCTGCTGCCAGCCCCCGCCATCTGCTCACAATTATACATTAACTCAGAGGTCTTGCCACCCGCCAGCCCGACTGTGCGCCCCTCTCCAGGCCAGCCATGGCCATTCCTGATTGTCCCTCGCCCTGTTATAGAGCCCAAACCACTGGCTTCTACTGCCTTCGGGGGCCCCTGGTATAAAGCCCTGAAGCTGTGGGAAAAGACCAGTCCTCAGGTGAAGCGGCTGGAGTTCCCCTGCCCTCCTCATGGGGCCAGCAGGCGAGACAAGCCCATGCGTAAAGCTGGAGAGGGCAGGGCGCAGCCGGAGCTGAAACCGGAGGCTTTGCCCTGACTCCTCACCCTGGGCTTTGGGCACTCAGTGGGGGAGGCGACGCCAGTTCCAGGCTATTGCTATCCCTCCCTGTGGCCCCTCCTAGTGAGCTGTAGGGTTCTTGCTCCTAATTTTCCTCTCTCCAGAGAGCCCCATTTCCTGCCAGTCCTCAGCTTTCCAGAGCGCACTGGCCACCTCTCCGAAACCGCTCTCCGGCAGCACACGCCTCTGAACTGAAATTCAACGTAGTTTCCTGGCCACAAAAATGTGGGGAATCTTCAAGTTCCTTGGATATTCCTAAGCTCAGTCCTGAAGCTGAAACTCCCGCCACTGCCAGCCCTGCTCTCCCAGACCAGACCCTGCTTTTCTGCAAATCCCAGCACTTTTCTGGCGGGTGTCTGAAACACTGGCTACTCAGCTCCCTCCCTCTGAATGTGCCAGGGAGAGTGAAGAGCACTTTCTCTCAACTGGGGATACAGAAAACACCCCCTTTTCCTTCTTTTTTCACCAGGAGTGCCTAACCTCTGCGCTCCACGTTTCTCTCAGGACTAGGCTTTGCCGGGCAGGGTGGGGAGCCTGCACTTTCCTTGACAACCCTTAGCAGAGCTTGGGGAGTTAGAACCAAGGACTCCAGGAGGCCAGGCAAGGAAACTCGCGGTGCTGGGGACGAGGGCAGCAAGGAAGAGCCCAGCCCAAAGCTGTCAGGTCCGGCCCCATGCACCTGAGACCACAGATGCCAAGTCACCTGTGGGGAATATGTCTCTGGGTCTGCAGGCACGCTAGCCCTGCCCAATGGGGAAGGGGCAGTGTCCTGACTGGAGCTTTCAGACCTGCCTGCTGACCCAAAGTTTCATCTGTTTCTCTAGGATGGCCAGCTCTGAGCTCCGCAAAGCTTCCCCACTCCAGTGAAGACTCTGGGGAAGCAGATAGTGGTCCATTTTTAAAAATGCACTTTATTTTAATAAGCTTTATTTTTTAGGACAGTCTTAGGTTTACACAGAAATTCCAAAGAGAGTTTTCATATACCCTACCCACTGTTTCCCGTTATGTTATGTAAGATCAAATATGATCTTACATCAGTATTTGTTATAATTAGTGAACCAATGTGGAAAGGGCTTCCCTGGTGGCTCAGAAGGTAAAGAATCCCCCTGCAATGTGGGAGACCCAGGTTTCATCCCTGAGTCAGCGAAGATCTGCTGGAGAAGGGAATGGATACCCCTTCCAGTATTCTTGCCTGGAGAATCCCCATGGACAGAGGAGCCTGGTGGGCTACGGTCCATGGTGTCCAAAGAGTAAGACACGACTGAGCAACTAAAACTCATTGATAATTAAAATCCATGCTTCATTTTAGAGTTCCTCAGTCTTTCCCCTAACATCCTCTTTTTGGTTTCAGGACGCCATCCTGGACACTACATTTAGTTACCAGGTATTCTGAGGCTCCTCTTGGCTATATCAATTTCTTAGATTTCCTTGTTTTTGATAACTTTGGAAATTTTGAGGAGTCAGGTATTTTACAGGACATTTCTCAGCTGTGATTTGTCTGATGTTTTCTTCATGATTAGACTGGGCTTATGGGTTTTGTAGTTCAAACAGTACAGAATCTGCCTGCAATGCAGGAGACTTGGGTTTGATCCCTGGGTCAGGAAAATCCCCTGGAGAAGAGAATGGCAATCCACCCCAGTATTCTTGCCTGGAGAATCCCCATGGACATAAGAGCCTGGCGGGCTACAGTCCATGGGGGTGCAAAAAGTCGGACATATCTGAGTGACTAGCACACGCGTGCGTGCACACACACACACACACACAGGTTTTGAGGAAGAAGATCCAAAAAGGTGAAGTGCCATTCTCATCACATCCCATCACAGCACACGTCAAAATGACTCACCTCTGTTGATGTTGACCTTGATCATGTTGCTGAGGTAGTGTATATTAGGTTTCCCCACTGAAATTACTCTTTTCCCCTCCTTTCTATACAGCACTTTTCCGCAGGAAGTCCTGTGTACAAGGCACCCTTAAGAGTGAGAAGTTATACTTCACCTGCTTGAGGGTGATTACATTGATTTTGGATTTCTTATGCCCCAGAGATTTTTTTACTTCTCTCCCATTTATCTGGGGCTTCCCAGGTTCATTGTTGTTCAGTCACCAAGGCCTAGTCATGTCAGACTCTCTGTGACCCCATGAACTGCAGCACGCCAGGTGACGTGGTGTTAAAGAACCTGCCTGTCAATACAGGAGACGAAGGTTCAGTCCCTGGGTTGGGAAGATCCTCTGGAGTGGGAAATGGCAACCCACTCCAGTATTCTTCTCTGGGAAATCCCATGGACAGAGACTGGTGGGCTGCAGGCCCTGGGCTCGCAGAGTCGGACACGACTGAGTGACTGAACACACGGCACACACAATCACTTGTTTGTTCACTAATTTTTGTCTATCAATATGGACTATGGATACTAATGTTTCTCTTTGGATCATGATCCAATATACTACTTGTTGTGGCTCAAATTGTTCTAGCTTCGGCCATTGGGCACTCTTTCAATTGGCTCATGTATCCCTTTGGCATATCCTCATTTTCATGGGGTTCAGTTTTTACTCTGTGTGTGTGTGTGTGTGTGTGTGTGTGTGAGTATCTCCTTATTTATCTTATACATCACCTGCCCCAAGCCTAGAATTAGTCACTTCTCCACTGAGCTCTGGTTCCCTTGGTTGGCGAGTGGTGTGAAAAAGCAAAGATCTGGGCACTAGGTTTTCTGGCTGCTACTGGGATATCCGTGTTTCTGGACTCTCTCAGCTGAGAGAGGAAAGAAATAAACATTAGTGTGCACTAATCTGTGTATGTAGACATATTAACATCTGTAACGAATTCCATATGTAACCATTTCCATCTGTATAGACCAAACAGGAGTTAATACTCATGTCTCCAACTCCAATCCATTATTACACAGATCATTCTAGTTTCCTCCCTTGCTTTTCTATAAAGTCTATATAATACTTATGTACAATTTATTTTACCTTTAGTTTTACAGATTCCACTCATTTCCAAAGTTACTTAAATAGGCGCCCCTTTCCCCACCCCCTTCCCTTCATAATCTAACTGTAGTACAGTTGGATTATTTAGTCCTATTCTGCATTTCACTTTAGGATTCCCTGACCTCTAAATAACTTTTGAAATCTGTATACATTAAGATTCACTCTTTGTGCTGTAAAGTTCTATAGGTTTTGATAAATGCTAAATCTGTGTATTTATTTACTATTCTGTATAGAAACTGTACAGAATAGTTTCCCCCACCCTAAGAAATCTGTAGCATTTCACCTATTCAACTCGCCTCCCTCCCCACAAGCCACCGGCAACCACTGATCTTTTGTATAAATACCATCGTTTTGCCGTTTCTGGAATGTCATAATGAAACCATAAAGTGTGCTGCCTTTTCAGACTGGCTTCTTTCACTTAGTAATATGCACTAAAGATTCCTGCATGTCTTTTCTGATAGCTGATTTCTTTTTAGGACTGAATAGTAGTCCATTGTATGGATGAACCACAGTTTATGTATCTATTCACCTACTCTAGACAAAAGTTTTCAACTCTTTCAGGTAAATAACAAGCAGTACAACTGCTGAAGCACATGGTATGAGTATGTTCACTTTTGTGAAAAACCACCAAACTGTCTCCCAATGTGGCTGTACCATTTTGCATGCCCTCCAGCAGTGAACGAGAGTTCCTATTGCTTCACATCCCCATTAGCATTTTGTGTTATCAGGATTTTGGATTTTGGCCATTCTGATAGGTGTCTGGCTTGGAGAATTCTGAGCATTACTTTACTAGCGTGTGAGATGAGTGCAATTGTGTCGTAGTTTGAGCATTCTTTGGCATTGCCTTTCTTTGGGATTGGAATGAAAACTGACCTTTTCCAGTCCTGTGGCCACTGACGAGTTTTCCAAATTTGCTGGCATATTGAGTGTAGCATTTTCACAGCATCATCTTTCAGGATTTGAAAGAGCTCAACTGGAATTCCATCACCTCCACTAGCTTTGTTCGTAGTGATGCTTTCTAAGGCCCACTTGATTTCACATTCCAGGATGTCTGGCTCCAGGTGAGTGGTCACACCATCGTGATTATCTTGGTCGTGAATAACTTTTTTGTACAGTTCTTCTGTGTGTTCTTGCCACCTCTTCTTAATATCTTCTGCTTCTCTTAGGTCCATACCATTTCTGTCCTTTATTGTGCCCATCTTTGCATGAAATGTTCCCTTGGTATCTCTAATTTCCTTGAAGAGATCTCTGCTGCTGCTGCTGCTAAGTCGCTCCAGTCTGACTCTGTGCGATGCCATAGATGGCAGTCCACCAGGCTCCCCTGGCCCTGGGATGCTCCAGGCAAGAACACTGGAGTGGGTTGCCATTTCCTTCTCCAATGCCTGAAAGTGAAAAGTGAAAGTGAAGTCGCTCAGTCCTGTCCAACTCTTCGCGACCCCATGGACTGCAGCCCACCAGGCTCCTCCATCCATTGGATTTTCCAGGCAAGAGTACTGGAGTGGGGTGCCATTGCTTTCTCCAGAAGAGATCTCTAGTCTTTCCCATTCTGTTGTTTTCCTCTATTTCTTTGCATTGATTGCTGAAGAAGGCTTTCTTATCTCTTCTTGCTATTCTTTGGAACTCTGCATTCAGATGCTTATATCTTTCCTTTTCTCCTTTGCTTTTCGCTTCTCTTCTTTTCACAGCTGTTTGTAAGGCCTCCTCAGGCAGCCATTTTGCTTTTTTACATTTCTTTTCCATGGGGATCGTCTTGATCCCTGTCTCCTGTACAATGTCACGAACTTCTGTCCAGAGTTCATCAGGCACTTGGTCTATCAGATCTAGTCCCTTAAATCTATTTCTCACTTCCACTGGATAATCATAAGGGATTTGATTTAGGTCATACCTGAATGGTCTAGTGGTTTTCCCTACTTTCTTCAATTTAAGTCTGAATTTGGCAATAAGGAGTTCATGATCTGAGCCACAGTCAGCTCCCTGTCTTGTTTTTGTTGACTGTATAGAGCTTCTCCATCTTTGGCTGCAAAGAATATAATCAATCTGATTTCAGTGTTGACCATCTGGTGATGTCCATGTGTAGAGTCTTCTCTTGTGTTCTTGGAAGAGAGTGTTTGCTATGACCAGTGCATTTTCTTGGCAAAACTCTATTAGCCTTTGCCCTGCTTCATTTCATACTCCAAGGCCAAATTTGCCTGTTACTCCAGGTGTTTCTTGACTTCCTACTTTTGCATTCCAATCCCCTATAATGAAAAGGACATCTCTTTTGGGTGTTAGTTCTAAAAGATCTTGTAGTGAACTTTCAGATGTTCAAGCTGGTCTTAGAAAAGGCAGAGGAACCAGAGATCAAATTGCCAACAACCACTGGATCAAGGAAAAAGCAAGAGGGTTCCAGAAAAACATCTATTTCTGCTTTATTGACTATGCCAAAGCCTTTGACTGTGTGGATCACAATAAACTGGAAAATTCTGAAAGAGATGGGAATACCAGACCCCCGACCTGCCTCTTGAGAAACCTATATGCAGGTCAGGAAGCAACAGTTAGAACTGGACATGGAACAACAGACTGGTTCTAAACAGAAAAAGGAGTACGTCAAGGCTGTATATTGTCACCCTGCTTATTTAACTTATATGCAGAGTACATCAAGAGAAATGCTGGGCTGGAAGAAGGACAAGCTGGAATCAAGATTGCCAGGAGAAATATCAATCACCTCAGATATGCAGATGACACCACCCTTGTGGCAGAAAGTGAAGAGGAGCTAAAAGCCTCTTGATGAAAGTGAAAGAGGAGAGGGAAAAAGTTGGCTTAAAGCTCAACATTCAGAAAATGAAGATCATGGCATCTGGTCCCATCCCTTCATGGCAAATAGATGGGGAAACAGTGGAAACAGTGTCAGACTTTATTTTCTGGGGCTCCAAAATCACTGCAGATGGTGACTGCAGCCATGAAATTAAAAGATGCTTACTCCTTGGAAGGAAAGTTATGACCAACCTAGATAGCATATTCAAAAGCAGAGACATTACTTTGCCAACAAAGGTCCGTCTAGTCAAGGCAATGGTTTTTCCGGTGGTCATGTATGAATGTGAGAGTTGGACTGTGAAGAAAGCTGAGCGCTGAAGAATTGATGCTTTTGAACTGTGGTGTTGGACAAGATTCTTGAGAGGCCCTTGGACTGCAAGGAGATCCAACCAGTCCATTCTGAAGGAGATCAGCCCTGGGTGTTCAGTGGAAGGACTGATGCTAAAGCTGAAACTCCAGTACTTTGGCCACCTCATGTGAAGAGTTGACTCATTGGAAAAGACTCTGATGCTGAGAGGGATTGTAGGCAGGAGGAGAAGGGGACGACAGAGGATGAGATGCCTGGATGGCATCACCGACTCGATGGACATGAGTTTGGGGAAACTCCTGGAGTTGGCGAAGGACTGGGAGGCCTGTATCACAGCGACTCATGAACTGATCTGAAAGGTGTCTAGTAGTATATCATTGTCATTTAACTTGCTTCTCCTTAAAGGACAGGATGTGGATAATCTTATCATATGCTTCTTTGCCATCTGTTTATCTTTTTGGGAGCAGTATCTATTAAAGTCTTTGATTCATTTGTTAATCAGCTGTTTGTTTTCTCATTGGTAAGCTTGAAGAGTTCTTTGCATATTTTGGATAACATTCCTTTCTCAGAAAAGTGTTTTGCAAATATTTCCTCCCAGTTCAACTTCTCCTGTAATATTGTTGCCCTTGTCTTTCCAAGAGCAGAGTTTGTAATCATACTGAAGTTCAGCTTATTGGTTATTTTTATCATGGACCATGTCTTCGGTGTTTTATTTAGAAAGGCATCTTCAAACCCATTAACTATAATTTTTAGAGCTGCTTTAGATTCACAGCAAAATTGAGAAGAAAGTACAGAGAAGTCCCATATACCTCTTGCCCCCACCGAGGCATAGCCTCCTCCATTTTAAAAATCTCCAGTTTGTTACAGTCAAAATCTCCAGTTTGTTACAGTTAATGAACCTAAGCTATAAATTTTATAGATGTTTTTGATCAAGCTGAGGGTGTCCTCTTCTATTCCCCATATGCTGAGAGCTTTTATCATGAGTGGGTATTGGATTATATTAAATGCCTTTTCTACATCAATTGATATAATCATTTTTCTTCTTTATCCTGCTAATGTGACGGATTATATTCATTGGTTTTTAAATATTGAGCCAGCTTTCCACACCTGGAATAAACTCACTTGGTCATGGCATATGATTCTTTTTATACATTATTGGATACAACTTACTAATATTTTACTGATTTTTTTTCACCTATGCTCATGAAAATACTGGTGTTCAGTTTTCATTTCTTATGATGTCTTTAACTGCACTGGGGGCTTCCCTGGTGGCTCAGATGGTAAAGAATCTGCTTGCAGTGTAAGAGACCCAGGTTCCATCTCCTGGTCAGGAAGATGCCCTGGAGAAGGGAATGGCTACCCACTCCAGTATTCTTGCCTGGGGAATTCCATGGATAGAGGAAGCTGATGGGCTACGGTCCATGGGGTCGCAAAGAGTTGGACACGAGTGAGCATGTCAGGGTAATTAATATTGGTCTCATAAAATGAGTTAGGAAGTGTTCCATCAGAGAGCCAGCTTTGAGAGTGAGGGCAGGGTTTACTGAGCACCTGTAACTCAGGCTGAGAGACATGCAAAGCGCATCTCCTGTCTGACATCCAGGACAGTATATCTCAGTAATTAACAATGGGATCTTTAGAGCCAACAAATCTCAGTTCCTGTCCCAGCCCTCCCACACCATCTGCGTGATCCTGGGCCAATTAACTGTTAATTTAACAAATAATAATTGAATACCTATTATGTGCCAGGCACGGAGATAACAGCAGTGGATAAAAAAAGACAAATCCCAGTGCCCTTGGAGCCTTTTTTTTTTTTAGGCTTATATTTTTAAACTTTCTGTGCTTCAGTTTTCCACATCTATAACATGTGACTTTAATAGTACCTGGGCTTCCTCAGTGGCTCAGGAGGTAAAGAATCCGCTTGCAATGCCGGACACATAGGAGGTGTGGGTTTCATCCCTGGGTTGGGAAGATCCCCTAGAGGAGGAACTGGAAACCTACTCCAGTACTCTTTCCTGAAAAATCCCATGGACAGAGGAGCCTGGAGGACCACAGTCCAAAGGGTCACAAAGACTCAGAAACGGCTGGGCGAGTAAGCACGCATACATAATAGCACCTACCTCATAAGACTGATGTCTTATATAAGTGAATGTATATAAAGAATACTCCATATATTCCATTATATTATAATTGTTGTTACTACTGTTACTACTACTATTATGTGCCAGCAGATAATGCTATTCTCTATTGACTGAGTTCACCAGTTCCAGCCTAGGACATTCCTAGCCCCGCCCTTGCTGCCTTAAGTCTCCACTCCTATCATTTCTGTCTCTGCTTCTTCAGCTGAACCTCGTGCTCTTTAGGCTCACTGAGCCTATTATATGACATTCCTTCTCTTATCTAGAGTTTCCTTATCTGGAGATAGTTGGATGGCTATCTTTCTGCTGCCTTTGAAATATCCAAAGTTCTGTATCAAAGAGTCATGCCTGACTCTGTGTGACCCCACGAACGGTATCCACCAGGCTCCTCTGTCCGTGGGATTCTCCAGGCAAGAATGCATTACCTTCTCCAGAGGACATTTCTGACCCAGGGAAGGTCTCCTGCACTGCAGGTGAATTCTTTACCGACAGAGCCACCTGATCTCAACTACTTGAAATCAATTGTTCTAGCCTTCCCTGGACCGCTCCACAGTCATCTCTCTCTTTCTTTTTGTGGAAGAAAGTGCAACAGTGAAGTTTCATGGAGACTCCTATTTCCTCTCTGCTTCTCTCTTCTCTCACTGTTCAACCTTTAGACTGTTCACCAAACCCCTCACTTTCTCCACCCACTATGCCGGTTTCTCTTTCTCCTGGTACTTTAAGTTCTTTCTGTTAGTTTTCTATATCTCATAGTACGATATATAATAATAATCATCTCCATCAAACAGTGTCTGGAAAGGACGCTGGCTTGAGCTGCTGGACCTCAGTCACCAGGGATCAGCCCCTCTGGAGCCTGCCTGAGACGCGCAGGTGCCCCTCAGGGTCTGCACATGGGCTCCCCCTGCAGGATGCCCAGGGCTCTGCGTTTGGTAGGGACACAGCCTGACGGTAATTGTTGGTAACCCAGTCTTCCTTCATCACTTCCCCTCTGAGAGTCGGAGCTGTGTGACTGGCAGGCGAGTCAGCATCAAGTCAGAAGAGGCAAAGGAGATGCAGACTTGGGAAATATTTGGCAGCTGCCAGTGCCCTGAGGCACCAGTTCCCCTTCTAACCCCGTACCCTTCAATATCCGCTCCCCACACCATGAGTCTGACTTTCTCCAGAGATGGAATTGAAAACACAGGCTCAGGAACTCAACAGGGTAAAATCCTTTGGGGGTTATTGTCACTGTTAAGAAAGCTGGGTTTGAAAAGAGAATTCTCCTCTTTCCTCAGGAGAGAACAAGGAATTTATTTTAAACCAACAGGTAAAACTATCAGTCAAACTAACATAATTGCCCAAATGTACTAATCATAGTAACTCAGAAAAAATAAGTCTGCTGGATCGGTAATAAAGAATGCTGATTTGACCTCTGGTATTTTCTTTTCTTTTTACATTGTGAGAAAATATGCACCACTTAACCGTGTTTAAGTGCACAGTTCCATGGCTTCAAGTACATTCACAGTGTGGTATAGCCATCATCACTATTCGTTTCCAGAATTTTTCATCATCCCGAATTCTGTACCCGTTAAACAACAACTCTCCTTTCCTCATCCCCTCTAAACTTGGACCTTAATGTTACTTTCTGTTTCTATTGATTTCTCTATTCTAGGTACCATGTGTGAGTGGGATCATGTAATATTCGTTCTTTTGCGTATGACTTATCTCACTTGGCATGGTGTCTTTGAAAAGCAAGTTCTTAGGCATGCTTCCCTTCTGTTTATTATCCTGTCTCAAAAAAATTAAAGCTACTTTTGGAGCTATTGGTGGAGCCCTGGGTAAGAACAGAGGTGGAGTCCTGGGCAATAATGGAGATGTCAGTCCATCTGCCTGTGAGGATGAAGTGTTGAAGCAAAGGAAGTCTGTAAGAGTAGATTCCCTTTGAGTTTCAAGTTCACATGTCTTGAGTACTGGGAGAGCTCCAGATGAGAGAGAAAACAAGGCAAGATAATGTCATCAGCCAGCCCACAGAGGTACCACGCAATTCAAATAGGAAAACAACAGGGACATACTTGGCGGTCCAGAGGTTAAGACTTAGTGCTTCCGACGCAGGGGGCACAAGTTTGATCCTTGGTCAGGACACTAAGATCCCACATGCTCCCAGCTGTGGCCACAAAAACAGAAAACAGGAACAACAACAAGCTGATTTTAAAAAAAAACAACAAAAACAAATCAGGAAAACAACAGCTTGTCTCTCTCCTCCAAATGCTGGGCTTTCTCTGTTCTGGAGGGTGAAAGTGCAAGTCACTCAGTCGTGTACACTCTTTGGAACCCCATGGACTAAACAGTCCATGGAATCCTCCAGGCCAGAATACTGGTGTGGGTAACCTTTCCCTTCTCCAGGGGATCTTCCCCCAGGGATCGAACCCAGGTCTTCCGCATTGCGGGCAGATTCTTTACCAGCTGAGCTACTGAATCCTCTGAACTCCAGTCTGCTTGGAAAGTAGATAGGGTCAAAATAGCAAAATTATGATGCCCAAGTGAGTCCTGCCTTCTAGTTTCTACATTCTTGCTCTCCTAACCCACTCTCATCTTTCAACAACTAATGGAGGAGGAGATGAAAGGGGAAAGCTTGAAGTAGAAGGAAGCAGTACCCTTGGTAGGCACTCCAGAGCAAATGCCCAGCAAGGCAATAACCCTCCTGGCTCTCACCAGGTGCCATTTCTCCTTATGCTCTCCCTGCAAGTTCTTCCTATGGCCCACTTCATGGGGCCAGCACTTTGTGCTGACTGTCATTCTCATCCACGTGTTTAGATCTCCTTTGAGGTTCATCCTCCCCAAGGTAAAGAGAAGATCAGGAGCTAGGCAGAACCCATAGGTAAACGAATCCCCAAGTTAACTGAATTCTTTCTACAAACAACTTGACCATTGTATGGTATCCTGATATGTGAGCTGGGTACAGAAAGAGGCTGTGGGCCAGGTCCTAGGAATAGCCTGCCAACAAGGCCTCAACTGGGCAGCCAGAGGGCAGTGTTTGGCTACCTAGTACCTGATAAGGAAGCATCCCTAATATGGGGCAAAGGCTCAGAAAATGGGGCTGAAGCTGGCACCAGCAGGCAATATTAAAAGCAAATCACTCCCAGGCCCTAGAATACACACGCCACCACTAGGGAACCTGCATGCCACAACTAGAGAAAGCCTGAGTGCCGCAATGAAGACCCAGCACAGCCAAAATAAAAAATAATAATAAGTTTTTAAAAACCACTTCCAGGACTCCTAAACCTCTCAGATATATTCAGCTCTGTTTTAACCCCAGGAGCTTAAAGGAGACTCCCTGTAATCACTACTTTCTAGGAACAGAAATTTTCCTGGGAGAGAAAGGACAATCAAGTTGGATAAAGAGAAAAAAAATTGCCCAAGGTGCTAGATAACAGTTTCTGCAGGAGAAACACAGAAAATTGTTACAGTGGCTTGAAACAGTGACTCATCTAGCCCAGGATTTTGTTTCTAGGACTGAAAAAAACAAGGATTCTTTGATGGAGAAAATAAAAGCTGAGTGAGCAAAAGACCTTGTAAAGTAAGAAAGAAAGGGTGATAAGGTGAATGTTAGTAAATGTTACTAAAAGGATGTCTTTGACAATGACCTTAGCCTTTTTGTGAGGTGGGATGGACTTTAAGAGGCTTCCTAAAGCATGCTTCATGAATAGATTGACAGAAGGACTGAGTTCTTGAATTTAGGACTCAGTCGACCTGGGTGAGAAGGCAATGGCACCCCACTCCAGTACTCTTGCCTGGAAAATCCCATGGATGGAGGAGCCTGGTAGGCTGCAGTCCGTGGGGTCGCTGAGAGTTGGACACGACTCAGTGACTTCACTTTCACTTTTCACTTTCATGCTTCGGAGAAGGAAGTGGCAACCCACTCCAGTGTTCTTGCCTGGAGAATCCCAGGGACGGTGGAGCCTGGTGGGCTGCCGTCTATGGGGTTGCACAGAGTTGGACACGACTGAAGCGACTTAGCAGCAGCAGCAGCATACCTGGGTTGGGACTTTCCTGTGCGTCAGTGGCTCAGTGTCTGATTCTTTGTGACCCCATGGACTGTAACCCACCAGGCTCCTCTATCCATGGGGGTTCTCCAGGCAAGAATACTGGAGTGGGTTGCCATGCCCTCCTCCAGGGGATCTTCCCAGCCCAGGGATCCAACCTGCACCTCTTACATCTCCTGCATTGGCAGGCAGGTTCTTTACCCACTCAGCCACCTGGGAAGCCGTGATGCCAATGCAGAGGGTGTGGTCTGTGAACTAAGATCTCACACAACACATGCCCCGCCCCTGCCCCGACAGAAAAAAAAAAAGACCTAGGTTGGAATCATACCCTCTGAGCTTCAGTTTTATTGCTTTCACAGGGGAAATATTTCCCCCATGGGAGATTATTAGGGCAATTTCATGTGGTAATATGATAGTATATAAAAATATCTAGTACTATGCCATACCATCTTAAAGACTGAATAAAAAGTAGTGTGTATAATTTACTTAAGCACCAACAGAAGGAAAAATGGGGTTACTTAGTTACAAAAAATGATGAGCATGTGGCTATGCAGGCGTTCTGAAGTGATGTGCAATAAAACCAGGCCTGAGCAAAAGCTCAAATAGCAAAGAATCTTTTGCTGTTTTTCTGGGCTGTTGGTTTATGATCACACAGAACTCTCTCCTATTTATTCTTTCTCACCCAGATGAATTCTGGCCTGGAGGCTAGAAAGACATAATTGTCAATCATGCTGTTGCCCAAGAGAAGCAATACGCTGTCTTTCCAGGGTACACTTTGGGTGTGTTGGCCAGTAGACAGGGCCCGTGGGACCAAGTCCTGCAAAGCAGCTGCACCACTATTACCTGAATAAGTGATCACAGCTGCACTTCTGGGCAATCTTCCATAGTATTCTGCAACCAGCACCAGCTATGTGGTATGGACCCTTAGAAAGGTGCCCCCCAACCCACCTGTGAATGAGGCTGGGGGTGGGATGGCCTCTGTAAGGCTGCCTTCTTGGGAAAAGTTCATGAGTACCACTTATCTCCTAACCAGTTACAGTCTTTTGTAAGCATTTATTATGCTCCAATGCCATGTTCTGACTCCTTTTCTTTCTTTTGCATTTCCTGGCCCTAAAAAGGTTCTTCTTAAAAATATATGCATTTATATACATGTACATATATTTGGCTATGCCGGGTCCTAGTTGTGACATGCAGGATCGTCAGCTGCAGCATATGGGATCTAGTTCCCTGATCAGGGATGGAACCCATGTCCTCTGCATCGGGAGCGAGGAGTCCCAGCCACTGGACCCCCAGGAAAGTTTTTATACTGATAGGAGATGGAGGTTGAAAGTCTTAAGGAAAACAATGCATAGGGTGGAATTTTTGTGTTAAGGATGGGGTGGGTTTTTTTTTTTTTAATCATTGTTTAAGGTTTTATTTTCTTTCTTTTTTTTTGGGGGGGGGGGTTGGGCTGTGCTTCAGGGCTTGTGGGATCTTAGTTCCCCAATCAGGGATTGAATCTAGTTTATTACAGTGAAAAGTGCCAAGTCCTAACCACTGGACCACCAGGGAGCTCCTAATTTATTCTCTTAAGGGTACTTCAGCAGGTGGAATGGAAGATCTCTGGCACCTTGGGTAACCAAGGCGTTATCCTGCTTCACTGCTTATTCTGTCTGGAGGGCCTCCACATCAGTGCCTTGTCTCCCGAGTTGTCTCTACAGTTGATGGAGTACCTTTAAGTCCTCACGTCACGTATTCCTCAATCAATCACAAGGGTCTGCACTCCTGTCTCCACAACTTCCTCATTTGTGGGCTGCACACCAGGAGAATACTTGGTTTCTGTCTCTCTCCAACCTCAGGACAAACTTCCCCCAGCCACACTTTGGAGCCTTTGTAGATTTTAGTAGAATCTCATATTTTCATTTGCCCCCATGAGAGAGAAGCAATTTCAGGGGAATAAATAAAGAACTTAACTGAACTCCAGCATCCTCTGTCCATGGACCTGCGACTCCCAATGATTCTGTGCTTTGTCTCTCACCTTGATTGGTTCAGGCCCTCTTGGCTAGGCCAAGGGTGCTTAATTATAAAAGGTTTATTTTTAGTTTGGGGGAAGAGACAAATCCACTTAGGAATATGGGGGAGTTATAAGTAAAAAGGAAGATAAATGGGAGGAAAAAGAAGGAGAAGGGAAGGGAATGCCTAGGGGAATCCGTTTAGCTGTAGACATTAGGGTAACTGCACAGACCTTTCCGTTTGTCTGTAATGGCTATGAAGAACTTGGTCTCACATCTTACAAAAGAACAGGCTGGAAATCTAACTGCCTTGGAATTCTAAGGGTAGTAACTCCCAGCAAGAGAAACTATCCTAATCCTTCCAGGGAAACTCAAATAACAGCTAGAAAGGTCTAAAGTTACAGTTTAAATGCACTGACATCCTGTTGTTTGCCCTTAAATCTGGGAATCCAGAGTTCAGGAGAGACATTCCTCTTAATCCCCTTGTCCTGGTGACAGGAGCTGGATGGGAGTGGGGATGTTTATGCTTGCTTGGGAGCACAGTGAGAACAAGGAGGAAGAATGGCTTGAAACTGAACTTGGTTTGGAGGCCAAAACCAAGTTTTGATTTTGGTCAAAGGCGTGAGATGGGGAGAAAAGAGTGAGTGGGGAGCTCTTCTGCAGAGGTTGTGTCTCAAACGAGTCAGTGGAATTAGGCTGCTTGAAGAATAAAGAGTTCTACTCTCATGGGGTATTAGGATTTTAATTTTATCATTTGGTACAATAAAGAAGGCTTCCCTTGTGGCTTAGCTGGTAAAGAATCTGCCTGCAATGCAGGAGACCTGGGTTCAATTCCTGGGTTGGGGAGATCCCTTGGAGAAAGGATTGGCTACCCACTCCAGTATTCTGGCCTGGAGAATTCCACGGACTGTAGAGTCCATGGGGTCTCAAAGAGTCAGACATGACTGAGCAACTTTCACTTACAATGAAGAATTTATAAACTCTGGGAACAGCAGAATATTTCAAGGTGCACTTCTCTCATTTTGGATTAGGAGAGAACTGAAATGGCTACAATCCCAAAAGATGACGATTCGAGGGCAGACAAACAGAAGGATGTCACAGTACCTCCTGGAATTGTTGCTCTTAATGTGGAAGGCAAAATAATAAAGCTTCCAAAAGATAATACAGGAGAATACCTTTATAATCAAATACCAGTTACATATATTTAAAAATGCTTCAGTTCAGTTCAGTTCAGTCACTCAGTCATGTCCGACTCTTTGCGACCCATTGAATCACAGCATGCCAGGCCTCCCTGTCCATCACCAACTCCCGGAGTTTACTCAGACTCACGTCCATCGAGTCAGTGATACCATCCAGCCATCTCATCCTCTGTCATCCCCTTCTCCTCCTGCCCCCAATCCCTCCCAGCATCAGAGTCTTTTCCAATGAGTCAACTTTCGCATGAGGTGGCCAAAGTACTGGAGCTTCAGCTTTAGCATCATTCCTTCCAAAGAAATCCCAGGGTTGATCTCCTTCAGAATGGACTGGTTGGATCTCCTTGCAGTCCAAGGGACTCTGAAGAGTCTTCTCCAACACCACAGTTCAAAAGCATCAATTCTTCGGTGCTCAGCCTTCTTCACAGTCCAACTCTCACATCCATACATGACCACAGGAAAAACCATAGCCTTGACTAGACGGACCTTAGTCAGCAAAGTAATGTCTCTGCTTTTGAATATGCTCTCTAGGTTGGTCATAACTTTTCTTCCAAGGAGTAAGCGTCTTTTAATTTCATGGCTGCAATCACCATCTGCAATAATTTTGGAGCCCCCCAAAAATAAAGTCTGACACTGTTTCCACTGTTTCCCCATCTATTTGCCATGAAGTGATGGGACCGGATGCCATGATCTTCATTTTCTGAATGTTGAGCTTTAAGCCAACTTTTTCGCTCTCCTCTTTCACTTTCATCAAGAGGCTTTTAGTTCCTCTTCACTTTCTGCCATAAGGGTGGTGTCATCTGCATATCTGAGGTGATTGATATTTCTCCTGGCAATCTTGATTCCAGCTTGTGCTTCTTCCAGCCCAGCGTTTCTCATGATGTACTCTGCATATAAGTTAAATAAGCAGGGTGACAATATACAGCCTTGATGTACTCCTTTTCCTATTTGGAACCAGTCTGTTGTTCCATGTCCAGTTCTAACTGTTGCTTCCTGACCTGCATACAGATTTCTCAAGAGGCAGGTTAGGTGGTCTGGTATTCCCATTTCTTTCAGAATTTTCCACAGTTGGGTGATCCACAGAGTCAAAGGCTTTGGCATAGTCAATAAAGCAGAAATAGATGTTTTTCTGGAACTCTCTTGCTTTTCCATGATCCAGCGGATGTTGGCAATTTGATCTCTGGTTCCTCTGCCTTTTCTAAAACCAGCTTGAACCTCAAGGAGTTCATGGTTCACGTATTGCTGAAGCCTGGCTTGGAGAATTTTGAGCATTACTTTACTAGCATGTGAGATGAGTGCAGTTGTGCGGTACTTTGAGCATTCTTTGGCATTGCCTTTCTTTGGGATTAGAATGAAAACTGCCCTTTTCCAGTCCTGTGGCCACTGCTGAGTTTTCCAAATTTGCTGGCATATTGAGTGCAGCCCTTTCACAGCATCATCTTTCAGGATTTGAAAGAGCTCAACTGGAATTCCATCACCTCCACTAAAAATGCTTAGCTGCAGGTTTCCCCTCGTGGCCCAGTGGTTAAGAATCCATCTTGCAATGCAGGGGACACTGATTCAATCCCTGGTCCAGGAAGATCCCACATGCCCTGAGCTACCACTAAGCCAGGGCACCGCAACTACTGAGTCTATGTTCTGGAGCCTGAGAGCTGCAACTACTAAAGCCCACACACCCTAGAGCCTGCACTCTGCAGGAAGAGAAGTCGCTGCAATGAGAAGTCCATGCACCACAACTAAAGAGCAACCCCTGCTCACCACAACTAGAGAACACCCACACGCAGCAGAGAAGACAGACCCAGCACAGCCAAAACTAAATAAATAAAAAAATTTTAAAAGTAGAAAGCCGGCAGATGCAAATTAAGACCATGGGACATACTGCTGCATATCCACCAAAATGGCTGGAATTTAATTTATTTATTTAAACTTTTTATTTTATATTAGAGAATAGGAATGGATGGGATTTTAAAACATTGATAACATCAAATGCTGGTGAAAATATGGAATAATTAGGACTCTCATGTACTGCTGGAGGCAGTCTGAATTGGCCCATCCACTTTGGGGAAAAAGCTATCTGCCAAAGTTAAGGTATTCATATCCTTTGACTCCTACAGATTCCCCAAAGAAACACATGTTCATGAATGCTGATTTATAATAGCTAACAACTGGATACAGTCCTGTTTTTGACACAACTGCTGTGTATTAAACCATTTCACACCTAGTGCATAAATCCATCACTGTTTTATGATGGTTGTGGATTTTGTGGGTCAAGAGTTCACAAAGAGCCTAGAGAGGATTGCTTATCTCAGGTTCGCCAAGTCTGTGGCTTCTGCAGAGAGAGACAAAGGCTGTGACCAGTGGTGAGGGGGCTGGAATCACCTAAAGGCCTTTTCCTCATACAACTAGACTTCCAGGGAATGCCCTAAATGGCATGGAAGACACACATATATGCATGCTTCTTGATTTTCTATTTGGTGGGTGGGTGGGGGGACCATGATGCACGGCTGGTGGGATCTCAGTTCCCCGACCGGGGAATGACCTGGGTTACTGCAGTGAAAGCCGAGGATCCTAACCATTCAGCATCAGGGAACTCCCCTCCTACAGCTAGCTCTTGGTCAGGATCTCAGCTGGGGTTGTTGACTAACACACCTGAACACAGCCTCTCCATGGTGTTGCTTGGACTTTCACCCAGTTTGGCAACAAGTGCAAACATCCCCAAAGAACAAGGTGGAAGTGCAAGACATTTTTTATGAAGTGACTTAAAAAGTCACTCTTGCTGCACTTAATTGGTTAAGAGATAGCAAAGGCCTTCAGGGGGAGGAGACATAAATTCCACCCTTTATTTTTAAAAAAATTTTGGCCACATCTTAGTTCCCCAGCCAGAGGTTGAACCCATGCCCCCTGAATTAGAAAGTAGAGTCTTCACCATTGGATCACCAGGGAAGTCCCAGATTCCACCTTTTAATGGGAGGAATGTTGAGATCACTTTATAAAAACAACATGTGTATTGAGAGATATTTCTGTGGCTTTCTTTGGAAAATGCTATCTGCCACAAGCCAACTATCCATCAGCAGGAGAGTGGACAAACTAAGGATGGTATGGTCATTATGAAGGAATACTATACAGTGAAGAAGATGGCAAACAACAGCCATATGAGATAGTGTGGCTGGATCTCACCAACATAATGTTGAGCTAAAGAAGCCACATGAAGACATATATAGCTTAATTCTAGTTATAAATTTTTGAAAACACAAGCAAAGCTATAAGTCTGTTTTGAGATACAGACTTAGGAAGAGCAGCAATTAGAACAGTTTCTGAGAATGCTGGCCATTCATCCTGACTTAGGTGATAATTATATCACGAAGCACTTCTTGATAAATCATAAAGCTGTACATTTTTGTTTGGGGCACTTTCTTGTGTCTTACATTTCACAAGAAAAAGGGTAAGAAATTGTGATCTTCTGGCACCGAAAACTAAGTTTATGTGAAAAGAATTCACTCTGAACTTTAGAAACGATACCTAGCAAACCAACAGAACATCTGTCTCCATCTCTGTTAGTTCCTTTTAAATGTACACATGTCTTCCTACTTTGTTATAATCAACATGCAAAACTATTTTGTGTTCTGGTTTTTATGCTGTGCTATAAAGGTAGTTTACACACATGTCATTTTTTAAAACTACATGGTATTTCATTGTTTACAAATCATAAAGTTTTTTTAGCTGTTTTCATATTGTTTAGACTATGTGTAGCTTCGAATTCTCTAGATCATCATTGTTATCACTAACCTTATTAATAATTCCCTGGTGGTAGAGTGGTTAAGACTGTGCTCCCAATGCAGGGGCCTGGGTTTTATCCCTGGTTGGGGAAGATCTCGCATGCCGCATGGGTGGTTAAGATTGTGTTCCCATTGCAGGGGCCTGGGTTTTATCTCTGGTTGGAGAAGATCCTGCATGCCACATGAGGTGACCAAAAAAGAAAAAAAAAATCTACGAACTCCCTAGATCCTAGACCTTGTAAATAGATCTTTCATTCATCTTCTCATATCAACCTAATGATTAATGAGACAGGCATGACTTTTATTCCCATTTTTACAGATGATAAAACTGAGACTTATGTTAAGTAAACTTGTAAGTTTCACTAAGTGCAGCTTCCACAACAATTCATACCTTGGCAAACACATTCCAGAGCACTTCCTCTCGACCTTTTGACACAATACTTGCTGTGGACTCCTCCCACCCGGCCCCAGGACATTTTTTTCCTTGTTGTTCAGTCGCTCAGTTGTGTCCGACTCTTTGTGACCCCATGGACTGCAGCACACCAGGTTTTCCTGTCCTTCACCATCTCCCATCATTCACCATTTTTTTCCTTAGGATTTCCCAAAGTGGAATTGCCAGTTCAAAAGTTGTGAGCAATGTTAGAGTGTTCCAGACTGTTCTCTATACTCCAGATGGTTCTCCATACACCCTGAACCAAAGTACACTGCTATTAGGAGGGTTCAGTAAATGGTCAGGATCATGTCAAGTTTATTGATTCCTTGATTCCAATTTTAGAGCCTCTCTGTAGGACTTTCCTCACCAAAATGGTGTAGGCTAGGGAATACCTAAATATTATTCTTACACTTAACCTATTTAGAATATTTTAGAAGATCTTCCTTTCCCTTTTCTTAACTGTTTTGGTTGAGTATCAGTACTTTGGAGGAAATAATGAAGTATTTTCCCTTAGTGGGTTTTTTTTTCTCACTGTACTGCACAGCTTGCAGAACTTAGTTCCCCAACCAGGGATTGAACCTGGGACCTCAGCAGAGAGAGTACCAAGTTCTAACTGCTGGACCACCACGGAATTCCTGAGAATTAGGTACTTTGATCCCTCTTTTTTTAAGCAGATTTTTTTCTTTATCATGATGACTGTTTTCTACCACAGAAACTTTCACTGAATTACCATCCAATACGGCACCCCACTCCAGTACTCTTGCCTGGAGAATCCCATGGATGGAGGAGCCTGGTAGGCTGAAGTCCATGGGGTCCCTAAGAGTCAGACACGACTGAGCGACTTCACTTTCACTTTTCACTTTCATGCATTGGAGAAGGAAATGGCAACCCACTCCAGTGTTCTTGCCTGGAGAATCCCAGGGATAGAGGAGCCTAGTGGGCTGCCATCTATGGGGTCACACAGAGTCGGACATGACTGAAGTGACTTAGCAGCAGCAGCAGCAGCAGCAGCAGCAGTAGTCCTTTAGGTTTGATGTGACCTTTTAATAAGAAAAAGTCATGTTTCTGCATCTCTTATAAAATTCTACTGCAAACACTGCCCATTATATTACTCATTGTTCTTTTCATAGTCATGTAATGACAATTTTCTAGAACTCAATGTCAAAGGAAAAGTTTGTCTCTTCCCATAAAATCATATATTTCCTTTGATCAGACAGTGAAAATTATACAGCCTAATGCATCTTTTTTTATTTCTGCCTTGGTTGTAAGTATCTCTAATCCAAATGTTCAGCCATCTTAATGATCCCATTCTGAGTTTCCGATATTAAAATGTAAGGTTGCCCTCAAAATAAAGCAATAAATCAATTAAAAAAATAAAATGTAAGCTTCCAAGAGGCAGAGATTTTGTCTATTTTGTTCCTGTTGAAGGGGCAGGCAGAGGGAAACAGCTCAAATGCTTTATATTGGGAAAGAGACTTTTTTTTTTAGAAGAAACATCACACAACTCTGTGGCTGTTTAGCCCATTTCCATTGCAGTATAAAGTAACATCCTATCCTCTGAAGTGCTCTTAAAAAAAGCAAACTGCTTTCCACCGAACCACAGGGTATAAAATAAAGTTAGAATTATCTTGCCTTTTCATAAAATTGTTTCTCATTGGTATTTACATCATTCACGAATACATAAAACAAAGACTTGGGATGAAGAAGAAAAAGAGATTTTCTGGGTTTTGATGTCTCTGTGGTTTTGTGTGGAATGTGGCTGAAATAGGGTGCTATTTCACCTGAAACAGTAGTCCCTTGGGTGAATTAAGCTGGAGGAGGTCCAGAAAAGGGTGCCTGAGAAAAATGCCTGGACCATCTTGAAGTCCCGCTTTTAGTACATGGGGTGCCCTTTTAAGGTGTCAGTTGAACTCTGGTGTCTTGCCTTAGCTTCACCCCTATCCTTTCACGACCAGCAGATGACCTGTCAACCTGGGCTCTGCTCACTGAACGCTGGACGCCCCACCCCCATGCATTCCAGCGACCCTCTATCCCTTTCCCACTCCTCACCTTGCCCCGGCATTCCCCACCATCACTGCTCATCCAGATCCTGACCTCTTGCTCTGCTTCTTCTTTGTTGCTCTGACCCCTCAGCTTTGACAGCTGACACTGGCTATCCTAGTGGGGCCATGCAAACCCACTCCAGAGACCCCGCCTTACTTAGTTCCGATCAGTTTCTGGCTATTCCAGGACACTGCCCTCCCTGGGAAGGGCCACACCTTCAGTCCTGGGGTCACTGTTTCTGTCTTCTGAAGATACGCTACCTTGTGGTAGGTAGGTGGTGCCACTGGCTGGCGCTTTCTTTATGCCTTTTTTCTTAGAGATTGAAGGTGGCAGGCAGGGTCCAAGGGGACACAACTGGACCCTGGTTAAGGCCAATGGCTATAGCAGGAGTAAATCAATACTCTATCATCTGAGACTACTGAGAATTCGGAGACATTGGTTAATAGCTTTGGGGAGAATGAGATGAAGGTAGGTCACGCTATTAAATGACAATAAGACAGGTTGCAAAGTTGATCCATTAATCAAAAGTTTATAACGATTGCCCAAATCACATGGTTGTATACACGCTTATTACACCTTTACATATCCTTTATTATAAATTGACTTACTATATAGATAGGGAAAATTGGAAAGAGCCCATTATCTTTCTTGGATTGATATGAATTTTGTTCTGCTCTGTGAGGTCTGAGAAATATCTAAGTCCAAGCACTGGATACATTCTTTCCCTTTTCTTTCTTTTTAAAATAGAATTTGAGTTCTACTTCTAATGTTATAAACTTCGTTGTTTCTTAAGATTAAAAAAATGCTTTATGCTGTCACACATTTTAATCAAGTTTGGTTTACATGAGGCATAGAGAAATAACTTAAAAACCTACATAGAAGATTTGGATATCGGATATGACAGCGGGAGTCAAGTTTAATCGCCTAGACTAGTGCCGTGCAATATATTCATCACTAGCCTTGGGTGGCTATTTAAACTTAATTTAAATTAATTAGAATTAAATAACATTAAAAATCCAGTTTCTCAGTTGCAGTGGCCACATTTCAAGTGCTCACTGACCTCATGTGGTTGATGGCTACTGTGTGGGACAGGTCATATATAGAGTGTCCATCACTGTAGAAATTTCTTTTGGCCTTGGCTGACCCAGACAACTTGGGTTTGTGAAGTTTTCTTTTAGATAAACATATAGTAAAACACTGTGGCCTCGAGGGTGGCTCAGTGGTAAAGAATCCACCTGCAAATGCAGGAGACGCGGGTTTGATCATTGGTCCAGAAGATCCCCTGCAGAAGAAAATGGCAGCCCACTCCAGTATTCTTGCCTGGAACATCCCATGGACAGAGCCTGGCCGGCTACAGTCCATAGGGTCACAAAGAGTTGGACATGAGTGAGCACACACACATAGTAAATCATTGTATCAGCTCAGGCTGTCATAATAAGATACCACAGACTGGTGACTAGAGAAACAGAAATTCATTTTCTCAACGTTCCAGAGGCTGGAAGTCCAAGATTAAGGTGCTAGGGTTGGATTCCGGTGAGATTTCTCTTTCTGGCTTGCAAATAGCCAGCTTCTTGCTCTGTCTTCACGTGGCCTTTCTCCTGTGCACCTACCTACATGTGGGGGGTGGGGGGTGGGGGGAGAGAGAGAGAGAGAGAGAGAGAGAGAGGGAGGGAGATTTCCCTTCCTGTTCTTATAAGGACACCATTCTATTGGACGAGGGAAACACTCTTCTTACCTCATTTAACTTGAGTTATCTCCATAAAGGCCCTATCGCCAAATACAGTAAGGGGATTTGGGCTTCAACATACGAATCTGGGAGAAACACAAGTTTATCTGTAACAAACTTTGAAAAGAAGGAGAAGGAAGAAGGGAAGAGAGGAGGAGAGAGGGGAAGGAAAAGTAGGTCAGGGCCAGATGGTGAGGGCCTCATTGCTATGCTAAGGAGTTGAAAGTCTGTCTGAAGCAGAAGGAGAAACTCTGTAAAGTTAAGGAGGTAGTCTGTGTGATTGAAATGTTCATTTCAGAAAGAACAGCCAGTTAACAGTATGGAGGGTGGGTTGAAGTCTGAGGGGGGCTTGGAAGAACGGAGGCAGGAAGATACTCCAGGGTTGAGTTTTCTCCTGTTTACCCAAAGGAAGCTTACTGGAGAGTTGAAAATGTTTTCTTTGAAACCTCTGGACCTTACAGGTGCAGATCCAGGATTAGGGGGCAGGTTTGACCCCCGCCCCCCCAGAAGCAGGCTAGACAAACAGAGCAGATGAGGGTCATAAATTTCGGGGTTCAATCTTAACTCCATCCTTTATTACCTATTGACTTAGAGTTGGTTTGCTCAGCTTCTCTGAACATTAATATCCTCCTTTGTTGAAGGGGATTGATTACACTATTTCATAGCATTGTTCTAAGAATTAAATTATGCAATGTAGGGAAAAACATTTAACATACAGCCTGTTTACTGTTTAGTGCTCAATATATTTTGGCTATTATTACTACCAGGGATATATTTCCTAAATTTACTCTCAAAGGAATACAGGAAATAGGGTTTTTGTTTGTTTAAATGAATCTTGTCTATCTTAAGATTCTCTTTGTGTGTAAGTCTATGTGTGGATGTGTTCTCCACCACACAGAAGTCACCTTTAAGACTTTTGGAGTCACCATCCTGTATCGGTAGAGTGAACATGAGCTTCAGAGTCACAAGAACTAGTGTCAAATCCCTTCCCTGGTGGTCCAGTGGCTAAGACTCAGTAATTCCAATGCAAGGGGCCCAGGTTCAACCCCTAGTCTAGATCTGGAATCTAGATCCCACATGCTGCAGCTAAGAGTTCTTATGCCACAACTAAAGACTGACGATCCTGCATGGTGCAACCAAGATCCAGGAGAGTTAAAAAAAAGAAAAATCCCTTGTCTACCACTTCTCTAGCCCCGTGACCTGCACGAGACATCTTACTTGAGTCTTGGAGCTTCCCTGGCGATTCAGATGGTAAAGCATCTGCCTGTAATGTGGGAGACATGGGTTTGATCCCAGGGTTGGGAAGATTCCCTGGAGAAAGAAATGGCAACCCACTCCAGTACACTTGCCTGGAAAATTCCACAGATGGAGGAGCCTGATAGGCTACAGTCCACGGGGTCACAAAGAGTCAGACATAACTGAGCGACTTCACTTTCTTTCTTTCAGTTCCTTATCAGTGAAATGCATATGATAATACTTTTTAGTCATTCATTTATCCACAGATATTTACTTATATTTACTGTAGAGCTGGGCTATTGAAGAAAGCTGAGTGCTAAAGAATTGATACTTTTGAACTGTGCTGTTGGAGAAGACTCTTGAGAGGTTGCAAGGAGATCAAACCTGTCAATTCTAAAGGAGATCAGTCCTGAATACTCATTGGAAGGGCTGATGCTGAAGCTGAAAGTCCAATACTTTGGCCACCTGATGTGAAGAACTGACTCATTGGAAAAGACCCTGATGCTGGGAAAGATTGAAGGCAGGAGAAGGGGACGACAGAGGATAATATGGTGGATGGCATCACCGACTCAATGGACATGAGTTTGAGCAAGCTCCAGGAGTTGGTGATGGACAGGGAGGCCTGGCGTGCTGCAGTCCATGGGGTCGCAAAGAGTCAGACACGACTGAGTGACTGAACTGAACTGAACTGAATTGAACAGCACCAGGCAATGGGCTGGGAATTCCACTGTAAGTATATCAGACACAGTCCAATGACATTTTTGAGGGGAAACAGACAGTTATACTACAATCTTATAAGTGCTCTAACAGGTCAAATGTAGGAGAAAAGACAAAACTAATACTGCGCAGAGGAACAGCACTCCTGTCAATGCCTTCCAAGGGTTGCATTCTGGTTTTTAAGTGGGGAGTTGAAGGATGGGGAAATGACAACCAGGTGAAGCAAGTGGGGGTGGGAAGGAGCAAACAGGGGTGGGAAAAGCGCTCCAGACAGACATAAAAGTAGGCACAAAGGCCTGGAGCCAAGGAGTGCCATCTTGAAAAGTCAAAACCAGGTTCACCTGTCCTGGGCAGAAACTGTGGAAGGGTAGAGCTGAGAGAAGAGCTGTAGAGAAATTGTGGGAGGGGCTTAGGGAGTAGAAAGACATGATCAGACCTGCATTTTAGAAATATGGCTTCAGCTGTAGCAGAAAGAATGGGTGGGCTGTAAGTAAAGGCAGGATGGTGTAAGAGAGCTCTAGTAAAAGCCTAGTGTGGTGATCCAGGTGAAAATGTGCCAGGCTGAAGCAATAGGAGATACATAATAATAATCATAGCAAATTTAATACATATATCCAGGAAGTGTTCTATGCATCCAGCATACACTAACACATACAATCCTCAAAACCAGAATAAACCTAAGAGGCCAGTCCTATTAACATCTTTATTTTATAGAGGAGGAATCCATGGAATAGTCTGCTCAAGGTGATACAGTGTTGGGATTGAACCTGGGCAGTCTTGCTCTAGGCAGGGCTTCTTATGTGCTATCCTGTGCTGCTGAAGACCTAATAGATTTCTGAGATTGACTACGAATTAAGGAATGAGGTAGAGGGAGGAGTCACAGAGATCTCCAGATTTCTGGCTTGTGACTAGGTAGCTTTTTGAGTCATTGTTTGGGCTGAAACATATACTAGGGAAGATAAGACTTGGGAGGAAAGATAATGAATTGCTAGTGAGACAGGTTGAATTTGAACTCCTAACGTAACAGCCATGGGCAGATATTCAGAGTATCATTGTACACATGTGTCTGAAGCTCATTTCAGTTCAGTCGCTCGGTCGTGTCCGACTCTTTGTGACCCCATGAACCGCAGCACGCCAGGCCTCCCTGTCCATCACCAACTCCTGGAGTCCACCCAAACCCATGTCCATCGAGTCAGTGGTGCCATCCAACCATCTCATTCTCTGTCATCCCCTTCTCCTCCTGCCCTCAATCTTTCCCAGCATCAGGGTCTTTTCAAATGAGTCAACTCTTCGCATCAGGTGGCCAAAGTATTGGAGTTTCAGCTTCATCATCTGTCCTTCCAATGAACATCCAGGACTGATCTCCTTTAGGAGGGACTGGTTGGATCTCTTTTCAGTCCAAGGGCCTCTCAAGAGTCTTCTCCAACACCACAGTTCAAAAGCATCAATTCTTTGGCGCTCAGCTTTCTTTATAGTCCATACATGACCACTGGAAAAATCATAGCCTTGACTAGTGTTGGCAAAGTAATGTCTCTGCTTTTTAATATGCTGTCTATGTTGGTCATAACTTTCCTTGAGAGTTATTATTACTAAATTTTTTATTTTCTGGTTGCACAGTGTTGCATGTGGGATCTTAATTCCCCAACTAGGAATAGAACATGCACCTGCTGTGTTGGAAACTTGGCGTGTTTACCACTGGACCACCAGGGAGTCTCAAAAGAGTTATCTGAACAGGAGTTATGTATTTGGGACTCATTAGCATGCAACCATGGGAATGGATTAGATGTCTTAGGAAGAATGTTTTGAACTAGAAAAGAAGATATTTTGAGAAAAAGGCAGAGGAACACCAGCATTAATGAGTAGGAAAAAGGAGAGTCACTTATAACGGCAATTAGGATAAACAGTAAAGAGATGGGAGGAATACAGGGAACATGGGAAGGAGAGAGACATTTTGAGCAGTACAGTGTCAAATGGTATGGAGAGCTCAGCAAAGTGACCACCAAATGTGAAAAGTGTCCATTGAATACAGTCACAAGGAATTCGGTAGTGACCTTGGAGAGAACAGTTTCAGTAAACTGATAAGAACAGTAGTCAGAGTGCAGGCGCCGGAGGAGTGAATGCAGGGTGGAGGTCACAAACACAAAGAATTTCAGGGACTTCCCTGGTGGTTCAGTGTTAAGAGTCCCTGTTTTCATTGCAGGGGGCATTGGAACTGAGATCCCACATGCTGAATATCATGGTCAAAAAAAGGAGGGGGGAGAATTTCGCCAAGAAGATTTGCCTATGAAGGGAAGAGAGCTATCTGGAGAGGGAGATGGCTTAAAGGAAAAAATTAATTTTTATTAGGCTAGACATTTGAGAATATTTAAATATTAATGAGAAGAATCCAGGAGAACCTGAGAGGCTGTGAAATCACAAAGGGAATTATCTGAGAACCCTTGAGAAAGTGGAGGGGGTGGATGCAGGACATAGATGGAGAGTTTAGCCTAAGCAGTAGAAAGTTTTTTCTTTGCAACAAGAGAGATACAGAGAAGAATGAGAAGCAAAATTAGTTTGTGGTGGGAAACAGAGGGAGTTCTTGATGGTGTTTATTATCTCTTCGAAGTAGGAGGCCTTATCACTGTTACAGAGTGTGGGAGACAGTGGAGTCGAAGTTAAGAGGAAAACAGAGAAGGTTTAAAACAGACCCAGGGATTTTTAGGGCATGGAAAATACTGTGTATGATACTATACCGATGGAGGGATGGATGGATGTCCATTATACATCTGTCCAAACTCACAGAATGTACAATACCAAGAGTGAACCCTAATAATGTAAACTATGGACTTGGAGTGATTATGATGTGTCAGTGGAGGTTCATCAACTGTAACAAATGTACTGGGAGCACATGTAGGGGGCAGGGGATACATGACAAATCTCTGTACTTTCCTCTCAATAGTGCTGTGAACATAAAAGTCCTCTAAAAAATTAAGTCTTAATTCAACAGCAACCACAACAAATCAGCCTCATGGAGGTGGAGATCAACATGACTGAAGAAACAGAAAAAATTCCCAGCAATGCACGAGGACCTATGAATTCACTATGGTAATAACCTGCATGTTTGTTCTAGTTAAGTGGTAGGTTTGGAGAAGACAGAGAGATCTGGAATTGGAGTTTCGACAGCTGAGTACAATAGAAGACAATGGGGATTAGAGATGAGGATACTGGTAGGAGAGGGGCGAAAACAATGGAGATCACCCAAGGGACCAGAAGAGAGCAGAAAAGAGCTGATATAGGAGGACAGAGGGGAATTCCTTGGCAGTCTAGTGGTTAGGACTCTGTGCTTTCACTGCCAGAGCCTGGGGAACTAAGATCCCACAAGCTGTGAGGTGAGGTGAAAAAAAAAAAAAGAGACATTTAGGGTCTTTGAATTCTCCTTAAAAAACAGTGTGTGATAGGTAGCCTCTAAGATGAACGCCAGTGATCCTACCTCATGGTATTTATGGCCTGGAGCAGTCTTCTCCTTTTGAGAGTAAGCTGGACCTAGTGACTCATCTAACAAACAGAAGAAGGTGATGGGATGTTACTTCTGAGATTAGTTTCAAAAAGACTCTTCCTGTCCTCTATGCTGTCTCACTCATTGGCTCTGATGCAAACCAGTTACCATGGTCTGTGCCCTATGCAGAGACCCACATAGCAAGGAAATGAGGGCGTGAATCCTGCCAACAACTGTCTTAGTGATCTTAAAGTCAGATCCTCCCTTAGTCAGACAAGGGACCTTCAGATAAGACCACAGCTTGTGTTGACACCATGACTGCAGTCCCTTGAGGGAACCTGTGGCAAAGGCACCCAGCTAAACCCTGCTGAGATTCCTGACAAGAGCTAGGAGATAAAATTAATACAGAGTATAAGAAGTAACTGAGAAGGGAAAAAGGACAGCAATTACCATCAGAGATGGGAGTGTTTGAGGTTACAGTTTCAGCTATGTAGCTAAATAGATGCAGAGATCCAACTCAGTGAAGATAAGGTCAAGGAGTTTCGAGGCCAGGGTACTGGATAAATCAGATGCATAAATGTGGAAGTCATTCAGGATCATTGGGCAGAGAAGAGTGTGCACCAGGTGTCAGTTTCAATGAATGACAAGGTGACACTGGGGCAAAGAGGACAGGAAGCCTAGTGAGATGGAGAGTACTATAATTAGGTGGAATGAGCTGCCACAAAGTTTTTTTTTTTTTTTTTTGAAGACGATGGCAAATTAATGGCATGGAAGGAGCACTAGGGATCTAGGAAGATGCTGACCCCAAAACTGGACTCTGGGATAAGTTAAGTGTGGGAGAATCACCTCTTCTCAAGAGTATAGGGGAGAACTGTCCTCAATGTAGGAACAAGTTTCAAGATTAACTGGCATGAAAGTAAGGTTCTTGTCCCCTCATAGTTGGCACTCGACGAATATTAGCCGTCTCTCAACATTCAGGTAAACATGTATATGCCTTTGCTCTCCACCTTCCTCTCCCCAACCTCTCGGCAAAAGATTAGGTCTAGGTAAAGGGGTGGGTTCCGGTGGTTGGAGGCAGCGTGGCTCCTCCTTCACTCGGTCAACTGAGAGCGTGTTAGCAAGGTTTTCCGTAACTTCACTGGCGCACAAGGGAGATTTATTCCTTTCACCACATAACATTAATCGAGCGCCTAACATGTGTGGGACACCGGCGACACAAACACGAGAGAGATATATTTCCGACCACCGGAAGGGCGTTCGGTCACACTCGGTGTCAAGGCCAACACAGGTAGGTACACCGTTTAGACTTTTCCAAGTTCTCCCCACACTTTTAGCTGAGGTAAAATGTCGGAAGTCGCTGTGCACCAGAACTGAGATCCCTCCAGAATTCGGCCTTGCTGTCTGGCGTTCCCAGCTCGCGCTAGCGAACCTGGGTGCGCCCTCTGGGAGAGCTAACGTCCACGTGGGCTCCCCAGCCGCCCGCGGGGCGGGGCGTAATGGGCGGGGCCAGGCCGGAGGGCGAAGCTGACCCCGCCCCTGGGGCTCCCAGGGCCCACTGCGCCCCGCGGCCAGATGCTGACGTGTCCTTTCCTTTCCACTACACCTCCCGACACTACCTACTACCACTGCCCCGGAAGTCCCGCCTCATACTTAGCCCATCACTGCAAATCAGCTTTTTCAGCGCTTCCTGAAGCGCCTGACCGGTTTTGAGACTAAGGGGCGGGGCTCCGCAAGCAGGGTGCCTATTGGCTTGGGGTCCGGCGGGTTCTGGGCTCTAATTGGCCGGAGGGCGGTGGCGCTCTGGCACGCTTGCGCGGGGAGTAGAACGTGTGGCGGTGGTGGAGATCGCGTCTCTTTCGCTCCCAGTCCTGCTGCTGCTCCAGTGAGCGAGCGCCCAGCGCGTCCGTCCCGTCCATCGCCCACAGCTGGTCGCCCGCCCGCTCCTCTCCGAGGCGGCCTCTCACCAACACCGACACCCACATTGACACGTCCTAGCGGGCCACCGCCTTAATCGCTGGTTTTCCATCGCTACACATGGCCTCCTCCGCGCAGAGCGGCGGCTCCTCCGGGGGACCCGCGGTCCCCACCGTGCAACGGGGCATCGTCAAGATGGTGAGAGCGGGGCCCGGGACACCGATCCCACTGGCCGCCACCGTGCGGGAGTCTGGCGCTGGCTCCTTCCCCTACCGCCAGCTTTCAGTGTCTCCCAGATCCTCTTTCCTCTGCCCCTTCCTCACTTTGACCCGATCTCGGAATCCCGTCCCTAGACGCAAGTCGACACGGACTCCCCTTCGGTACTTTGCCTCCGGGACACCCTGGCATTAGGGGGTCACAGTGATTTCCGTGATGGTGGGACTCAAGTCTCCTGGCTTTTTACCGGGACAGATCGATTACTGATTAGTTAACGGGGATGTGTTCGTATCAGTCCTCCGATTCACCGTGCTTCTGTCCATTTTGGCATATGCTGAGTAGTTTGCAGTTTTTCATAGATCCTAACGTCCGCTCTTCCGTGGAACTCTTGGAGTACTTGGCCTTCTTGAAGCTATTATGTTTCCACCGACGCTCAGTTACGCCAAGTTTTCTCGCTCCCTGGCCCTCATTTCCCGTCTTTTTCCCTCCACCTCTTGCGTCAAGTCAGTAGTCCTGAGAGCTCTTCATATCTGTGCTCCCCATCTCTTTGGCTCTCAGAGCCTTAGGCCGGTAGGAATCTTAGCGATCCTTGTTGTTCCCTCACTACGGATGAGACAACTTTGAAGAGGACAAGTGACTTGCCTAAGGTCACATGGTGGTTTGGGTTGGAGCCAGGACCGGAGCCTAAATGTTCTGATTCCCAGCCCCCTGCTGTTACTGTAAATTCTGCCTGATTATATATCCCCTCACTCTCTACATCCTTGAGTGGTGCATTTAAAACCTTGCAAGTTTCATTAAAAATTAACCCCGTCATAATTTTGTAATATAAATTCTCTTTATCAGTTGTCCCCTCTGTTGGCCTCCCCTCAATATTCCCTAGGATTGGAAACTGACATTTCTTCGTTGTTACCAGAATTTCTGGTTGTGATGGCCACAGGCTTTCATTTCAGGCCGCAATTCTGACTTTTCCATCTGGTAATATTCTTATGACACTTTGTCCCAAAGCTCTGCAGCCTTTTATAGATGTGGAAAGTTTGAAAAACATTCTGTTTCTTGGCTCATTGTCTTTCACAGGATTATAATGTTTCTCAGCTTATGTATGAATTAGATTTCAAGATTTTTTTTCCCCGATATTCACATAGTCACTTCTTAGGCAGTATTCTGCCTCCAATTGAGATTCTTAGGCTTTTCAGTAGTACGTTTCCCACTTATTTATACATAAAGGGAGAGTCAGAATTTATCAGAAACTGAGTGAGGAGGGAATTTCCATGGTCCACATAGTTTCACCTCTCTGAAATATTGACCTGACCTATGAAAGGGTTATTCTGAAGTGTCTTCTCTTAAATTAGCTTTCTCGTTGGCCCTTAGCTTTCCCTTCACTGTAGGGACAGAGCAGTGCTCGGTGGTCTGGTAGTGGGATTGCCAGTGAATCTTGTCTGAGTTTTTTTCCTTTGCTGAGGCTTGAATTTTTCTTAAAGGTCCCTCTTACTTGTAGAGTGGGAGTGGAAATGGGCTGACTGTATTTTTACTTCTACAGATGCTGGAGGTTTCCGGGGCATCTGGATTCTA
Organism: Ovis aries; assembly: GCF_016772045.2. Lineage (NCBI taxonomy): Eukaryota > Metazoa > Chordata > Mammalia > Artiodactyla > Bovidae > Ovis > Ovis aries. Next base: position 93,592,100 of record NC_056057.1, read on the forward strand.
ATGGGGTGACCATACCTGTCCGCAGATTACCCCCATGGATACTGAATATCAACAGTAACTTGTTTATTAAGGCTCATGTCTTGTGCTGAGTTTTCTGTTTGTGTTATCTCGTTTATAGTACTGAACAAGTGGATAGGATCATTGGCTACATTTTTACAGATATGTAATCTGAAGTTTTGAAAGAATAGTTTACCCCAGGACAGGTACTTTTTAATTGGTAATGAGAGGCAGAGCTGGGACTTGAACCCAGACCTTATTGGCCAAAGCACAGGCTTTTCAAAACATTCGTGGTTTGATGACTCTGACTCCAGGCAATGATTTTAACAGAGGGCAGGGCCAGTGATGCATGGCCACAAAATTGCAGGAAAGTGAAGCTGACTGTAATTGAGCCTTGGAGAGATTAAATGTTACTCCTGTCTTGTCTGGAAGCTGCTGTTGCAGTAAGTGACTTTATTTGGTGCTTATGGTCCTTACCATAAGCAAAGGAATGTGGTGTGGAAGACACATTAGGCAGGGAGCAGGCTTTGAAGAAGGTGTTAAGAGTTGCCTGCACTGCTGTTTTTCTGTTTTCAAGCTGCAAAGGGGTGGGTGGGTGAGTTCCAGGCAGAGATTAGGGGAGGGAAGCCAGGTGAACTGCGGAGCCACTGGCAGATTTGTGCCAGGCTTCGAAGCCTGCCTGGAATGAAAAATTGACCCCTGGCAAATTGCTGTGTGTGAAGCTCTTCTGCTTAGCAAAGTTGTATTTTCCTGGAGAGTAATTCTTTCCAGTGGTACCAGGAACTGCTTCGTAAGAACTTTGTGAGGGAAGATGGAGCTCTATGACAGAGGGAGGTGAGGAGGAAATAGTTTGATGAATAGGAAAAGAGTAATTATCAGTGACTGCTTTTCTGCCTTTGGGTTGAGGGGCAGAAACTGACCAACCAGACTTGGGCCTTTCAGGCTTAGCCCTCTGGTTTTGTCTGGACTCAGGCCAAGCTGAAGGTCCGAAGCGGTCTTGGGTTGAAGTTTGCTGCAACGAAGAGGAATACTCATTCTTCCTCTTCTGGGTAAAGAATGGGTTATAAGGCGATGGAACGTGTGTGTTTCTTCTGACCTCTGCCTTGCCATCTTAGTAAGTCCTATGTTCCTTTTTCTAAGGTTGAAGCAGAAAGAACTTGGGACTCATGTTTGCATTTGACCAATTTTTTAAAATGATGGTAGGGGCTGTGTCTGCTGTTCACAATAGGAGCCAAGGGTCAGAGTTGGTTCTAGAATATGTTGAAGGAGGAAGTGGGCAGTGAGTTGACACAATCATTGTGGGGCTCTTCTGTTACTGAGAAGGCAGTGAGGATGATGGAAAAGCTGAAGGTGGATTTATATATTTTTTGAGTTGGGATAAGACTGGCAAGTGTGTGGGCAGGTGAAATAGAACCTGGGAAAGTAAATGTCTGTGTCACATGAGATCTTTTCTCGAAACCCTGGAGGATTCTATCCCTGGGTTTCTTGGGTAATTTGCTAGACTTTCTTTAGCTGTCTCAGAATATTGTCAGCCCATGTTAAATAGAGGTTGGGAGAAGTCTCTGGGGTAGTGAATGTGAAATTTAGTCACCCCACTTAGCAGCTACTTAGAGATGGCAATTTTCTCTGGTTTTGCTGACCCCATTTATTTCTGTCTTGGGGGACAGAGCCCTTTTTGAAGTCTTTAACACTCCTATCTTATGTCTGCATGTCTTTTCAAGAAGGAGCACACAGCAGAGTGAATCTGCTGCAGTTCTTGAATCTTCGGTGCTCATCAGAAGCAGCCATGGCAGCAGCCTGTCTCATCCTCCTTATGGTGTGGAAGGCCAAATCCCCATTCCCGTTTCACCCCATCCCATTTGAAAGGGGAAGGAGTCCCTCTGCTAATCTTTGGCTTTATGGTTAGAACCATGATCTTCACTAGATGACTTAAGTCCTGCAGTACCTGAAGAAGGAGATGGCCGTAACTTCCTCCCCTGACGGAATTGTGCTGCCAGGCTGTTGGGAAGCGGGCTGTAGGCTTTCTGGTGAGGAGGTTAGTGGGAATATATCCAGTGTACAGCTGGTAGGAATTGCTCGCTGTAATTTAGATCATTACAGCTAAGTGTTTCTAGATTTCTGAGCCAAGACATATGTATCTTCATAGCGTAGTGAGGACAGAGTATTAGTCTGCTGATCTGTTCCTTCCTATGTGCACTTAGCTCATGCAGACTGTGAAAGAAAAACACCTTTCCTAAGCTACTTAAAATACTCTTATTCTACCACTCAAAGGGACAAGGTAGGTGAATAACAGTATTTTACTAGGGCCATTAGCAAAGACTCCCAGGTGGCTTAGTGGTAAAGAATCTGCCTGCCAATGTAGGAGACACAGGTTCGATTGCTGGGTCGGGACGATCCCCTGGAGAAGGAAATGGCCACCCACTCCAGTATTCTTGCCTGGGAAATCCCATGGACAGAGGAGCCTGGTGAGCTACAGTCTGTGGTATCACAAAGAGTTGGACACAACTTAGTGACTAAGCATACATTTGCAAAGCAGTAGGTGGAATAGGATGGAAGACTTTCCCTCTCGTCTTAAAAGTGTCTGCTTCCCGGCAGGTGAGCATGAGTGAGTGAGTGAAAGTTGCTCAATCGTGTCTGACTCTCTGCGACACCATGGACTGTACAGTCCTTGGAATTCTCCAGGCCAGAATACTGGAGTGGGTAGCCTTTCCCTTCTCCAGGGGATCTTCCCAACCCCAGGATCCAACCCAGGTCTGCCGCATTGCGGGTGGATTCTTTACCAGCTGAGCCACAAAGGAAGCCTGCAGGTTAGCATGGTAGCTTTCAATCAAAATTGTAAGTAAGTAATGGAGCACTAAGTTTTTGTTCTGTCTTAAAGACTTCCTGTCATTTTTCCAGTTTGAAAAAGAAGCATACATTTGGCTCTAGTCATGCTAACAGTGGCCACTGCCATGTACTAACTAATGATAGAGATGATGAGCAATCATATTTCCTTTCTCCAACGAGTTTTATTGATCGTCTGTGTCAAGTGCTGCCTGTGTATTGGAGAAACAGTGGTGAAAAAGTAAATCATATCCCTGCCCTTCCAGTTTATGGAGGAGACAGACAAGTACATAAGAAATAAGCATATGAGAGCAATTTCCAGTAGGGGAATGGGACTGAGTAGTCAGGAGTAAGGGGAGGGGTGGCTTGTTTAGATTGGAAGGCTTCCTTCAGCTGAGGTCTGACGAACATGAAAGAACCAGACACAGAGGAAGAGTTCCCGGCAGAGGGAATAGCATGTGCAAAGATCGTAGGTATCCATTGGTGATCATCTTCCGAATATTTACAGTAGCTTTTCAATTTCTTGAAGTTCAGTATTCCACATACATGGTATGGGTTTAACCTGAGCTGTTATTGTACGTGTTTTAGGGTAAGAAAAGGCAGAAAGGCAGCAGAGGTGGTGGTGGTTCCGGTCTCCTGGTGGGATAAGTTGTTTCATCACTCAGTCGTGTCTGACTCTTGTGACCACATGGACTGTAGCCTGCCAGGGAAGCCCTGGTCAGATCAGTAGCAGACATTAGGTCTACAGGATAAATATAATCAATAGGAGACTGATTTAAAGCAAAATGCTTGCTCTTGGTTATGTCTCTTACAGGGCCAAGACCAGGGTTCTTTGACTTCCTACCAGCCAATCATGTGTATTCCTGAGGTCACCACCTTTCAGTGGATAAGACCTAGATGAGAAGATAAATGCTAAGAACAGGCTCAACAAGAGTTGCATAGCATCTAGAACCTGATGAAGTGTATGCTTCTGACATCATTTTATTACTACTTGGAATGTAGTAGCTCTTTCCTCTGGCAACACTTTTAACCTAGCAAGCTTTAGGTAATAGCGATGTTGAAAAGCAGAGTAGCATGCTTCAGAGCTCAAAGTAATGGTCAGGAAGGAAGGGTTCATGCAGGGTTGGGGACTCCTGAGGCTGGATTGTTCTCAGTGCTAGTAATAAGGAGGCAAATGATTTCGTGCATCTATGCCCAGTTTACTTGGAGAATGAAATTGGGGAAATACGTGAATATTTTAGTTTTCATTTGTTAAGTTTAAAAGAGAAAATTGCCAGGTTTTTGAATGCAGTTAAGGAGTCTCTGGGCTTCCCAGGTGGCACTCGTGGTAAAGAACCTGCCTGCCAGTGCAGGAGATGTAGGAGACTCGGGTTTGATCCCTGGGTCAGGAACATCCCCTGGGGGAGGGCAAGGCAACCCACTCCAGTATTCTTGTCTAGAGAATCCCATGGACAGAGGAGCCTGGGGGGCTACAGTCCGTAGGGTCGCACAGAGTCAGACATGACTGAAGTGACTTAGCATGCACGCATTTGAGGAGGAACTAAGGCCTGTTGTGAAACTCACTTATCAGCATGGACTGTCAAGCCAGCTGACAGGTATGATTCTAGCAGTGGTTATAGCAGTAGATATCCTTTGGAACCTGACGTTTAGATTTTGTTTCATTTCTTCAAGGAAAAGAATAGCTGAAGATTTTAGGAAATTCTTTGCCTTATCAGGGGCAAGGAATGAAGTAAAGGGATTCAGCTCTTACTGGGCTTATGTAGCTTTTTCTCCTGTTTCTTTGGAGATAGATACCCACCCAGGTTTGTGTGGTTTTTTTTTGGCTGTGCCAGGTTTTAGTCATGCACACAGGATTTTTTTTTTTCAATACTTTTACTTATTTATGGTGGTGCTGGGTCTTTGTTGCTGTGCAGGCTTTTCTCTAGTTGTGGCGAGTAGGGGTTACTCTCTAGTTGTGGTGCGCAGGCTTCTGATTTCGGTGGCTTCTCTTGTTACGGAGCACTGGCTCTAGGGCGTGTGGGCTTCAGTACCTGCAGCACGTGGGCTCAGCAGTGTGGCTTCCAGGCTTTGGAGCACAGGCTCAAAACAGCTGTGGTGCATAAGCTTAGTTGCTCCTCGGCATGTGGAATCTTCCCAGAGCAGGGATCGAACCTGTGTCTTCTGCGTTGGCAGGTGGATTCTTTACCACTGAGCTGTCAGGGACAGTCACACACAGGATCTTTAACTGCAGCATGTGTTAGTCGCTCAGTCGTGTCTGACTCTTTTCAACCCCATGGACTGTAGCCCACCAGCCTCCTCTGTCCATGGAATTCTCCAGACAAGAATACTGGAATTCCTTCTCCGGGAGATCTTCCCAACCCAGGGACTGAACCCAGGCCTCCTGCTTTGCATGCAGATTCTTTGCCTTCTGAGCCACCAGGGAAGCCCTTAGTTGCAGCATGGGAGATCTAGTTCCCCGAGCAAGGATGGAACCCCTGGCCCCCTGCATTGGGAGCATGGAGTCTTAGCTACTGAACCGCAAGGGAAGTCCCAACACCTAGTTTTTTCATTTTTGTTTTCTTCCCCACCCAGTTTCTGTTACTGTTTCTCTCCTGGGAGACCAACATATGCTTTGTTCTTATGGCAGAAATTGATACAGAAATCACAGGTTGTGCACATTTGATGCAGATGGAGTGTTGTGGGGTGTCACTTACTTTCAGTGAGACTCAATATGATAAATTAATGTTATGTTTTTCTCACTTAGCTCTAATATTTAGGGGAATAAAAAGAACAGTGGTTTCAGTTGGCATTTTTTAAAAATTAGGAAGTTAAGCGACTTATAGGAAAAATAACCTAATGGCAATTTAGATGACATTTTTCAGATGTTGGTTTTGAGACGTTCAGTCTCTGATGTAAACTGGGCTGGCACAAGTTTTCTCCATTTATGTGCTTATGGTGACTTTAAGGCTCTCTTTCCCCTCTTTATGAGGTGCTTCAAGTTCTCTTTCTGTGGGAAGTAGTCTGCTATGGTCTTGTAGCACCAATCTCATACGTAATAAGGGGAATTGAGGAGATTGGGTATCTGTGGTTCAAGATAAGAAAGCCCATATATTGGATTGGCCAAAAAGTTCGTTTGGGTTTCCCATGGCATCTTATGGAAAAACATGAACAAATTTTTTGGCCAACTCAGTATTCACATTGTCCCTGGTAAGTAGCCTGGTGGAGAAGAAAGGTCATCACTCTGGGACTCAGGGGACACAGTTCTAGGCCAGCTACTGCTGGTCTTCTCTGGGCACTATGGGGTAAGGTAGTACACCTTTCAGGCTCTTTCTTTTTCTCTTAAATGAAGTGGTTGGACTCTGAAGCTCCTTGCAGTCCCCAAAGGCTGCGGGTGTATCAGAAACCCTATATTACATGTCTTTTAGGCATGAATCAAAGCTGAGGAATCTCATACCTTCTGCTAGTCTTCACTTTGAATTGATGCTTACCTTGCGGGAGACATATTTTCTATTCCCATTGCTTGTTTTATTTTTATTTTTTGAGAAGGTAGTTTAGTCGAAATATGATTTTCTAGTGTGGAAGACCAGAGTTAGAATTTGAATTAGACTAAATGGCCAGTTACTGGAGTGGCTGGAGGGTGGGTAGAATTGGACCAGGGAGGTTCCTGGCTTCAGCAGTGGTGTCAGGATAGACTAGTGGGAGTGGTTGCTTGGAACCACTGGAACATGGTTCCAGTGGGTTTTATTTACGAAGTCTCACCTCTGCTTCTGAACACCCTGCCATTCTCCTGGGGCAGCAGGTCTAGACCTGAGAAAGGTGGGGATGGTGAAGGCACTCTGGGAGCGTGTAGCTCACGGGGAGAGTTTATCCTGGCCCTTTGAGTGAGTCTGGCAGGAGCCTGGGGCTTGGTCGGGTTCTGAGCTCTGGCTTTCACGCTCTGAGGCCAAAGCCTCTTCCTTGTCCTGCAGATCTTTCCACTTCTGTTTAATATGCAAGTATAGGAATCATCTAAATCTATTCTTGGTAGTTCCTCACAGGGTTTCTTTTCTTTTGAGTTTATTTTTTACTGTAAGCTTTCTTAGATTCTTTTCTGGGAGGAGATTTTGAGAGAGAGAGTGAGTTCCTAAGAGCCCAGTGATTCTCTAAACACATCCTTGCCTCAGGACCACCTGGAAGGTCATTCTGAGGCACTGAATTAGAATCTGCACATGTGGCCTGAAGATCCTTGTTTTTAAAAAGCCACTCGTAGGTGGCTTTCTCTCCTGAAGAGGGACCCTTTGGGATTGATCCAGGGGCTGGCATTTGAGACCCATTGATCTTATTTAATTCCTGTGCTGTATGTAGTTGAAGGGTCAGGACATAAATGCAAAAGGAATGTTTGCTTTTGGGGCCAGTGCACCGGAATTGTATATGAGGGGAGATAGTAACTTCTTTTTTTCTTTTTAGCGCTTATTTTGATGGCTCCCAGAACACTTTGCATTGCTTTTAATCTGTAGCTCAATATTGGGCTGATGTCCCCAGGAGTCCATTTACAGTGACTCTGAGAGCTTATTCCTAGGTCAGAACTGACAGCTGAGAAGTTGTTTTCTGTGCCTGATTTAGGCCATATGCTCATTTTAACATTCATCTGCCACTTTTCCTTCTATTTGCATAGATTCCCCAGATCGTCCTATAATTTGGCACCAATACCTTGGCACGTTATTACTGTGGAAGTCTTTTGTGTCATCCATAAGCATGAAGATTCTCTGTTCCTCACTTTCTGCCCTTTAAATCCTACAGAACCACATACGTGGGCTTTCTGATGTGTCTATTTATATCCATCCTGTTTCTTGTTTATAAGCCCCGTTCTTAACAAGAACAACACCAGTAAAACCCCAAATGACCTCTTTGGTGGTCTTGGTCTTTAGTTTTTATTCCACTAGCTTGCCAAATATGGAGATAGAATTTTCCTATCTTTCTCAAGCCTTTGAAGGCCTGAGGATGAAGGGTCACGTATGCAGCTTTTCTAGTTCATCCCAGAAATCCTTCCAAATGCTCAGGTGAGTGCCATCCAGTGTTAGTCATTTCACAATTGTCGATGTTTAAAATTTGGGCTTAATGCTTGCTCTTAAGACTTCACACAGTACAGAACTATGTAAAGTCGAATGCAAAATTCTTCCTCCCTCTACTCTCCTTATGAATTTTCTGCCATTCATTCTCATCCCTGTAAGTAAATGTACTTCCCAGTTTTTTTCACGCAGATTTATACACCCCCCCATTTCTTTTTTTAAAGAAACAGAAATGAGGTTATAATGAGTTCTGTAACTTCCTTTTTAAAATTAATTGTCAAAACTACTTTTCAGTGTCATGATTATACGTCTGTCTCATTCTTCAGTGTTTGAGGAGTGTTCCGTAGTTTGGGTGTATTTGCTCACCCATTTTTTTCTGTTGATATGTCAGCATTCTTTGATACGTCTTTGTGTTCTTGTGTTAGCATTTCCCTAAGACAGATTCCCTGAAGTACACTTCATGTTTTTGGTGGCTGCAGGGGGTCTTTATTTAGACTTTACCTTTTTATATCCTATAGGGATCATCTTAGATTTGATTGAGGGCAGAATGCAAGAATACTGGAATGGGTAGCCATTCCCTTCTCCAGATCTTCCCAGGAATCCCACCCAGGTCTCCTGCGTTGCCGGCAGATTCTTTACCATCTGAGCCACCAGGGAAGCCCAACAATCTCCTTACACTAATTAATCATTTCACAATTGGTAGTCTACTTCCCCAGTCAGTACTCTTGAAAACCACTGTCTTCCCCAGTGGAGGGCAGGGTTCAGCTCCTGGGGATCATTAAATCACCATTGTTTAATTGCTTCAAGGCCCTCCAGGGGTTTTAAGGTCTTGAACTTACTGGAGAGTCAGCTCTGAGGGCTCTAGCCTTGTCTACTCTCTCTGGGTTCTAGAAAGCTCCCGCCTAGCTAGGAGGTCAGAGGCAAGGTCCTGTGAGAGGCCTGACTTTTTTCCCCCTGCAGACTGGTATTAATGCACAGCTCTTCCTCTTCTTTTTTTCTACTTGGATTAGACGGTGGGGGTGATAGCGGTGGTGAATCTGACCACATCCTGCTCTGAGAAACCCGGCCATTTTTTAGAGTTGTTCAAGGCTGAACCGGGGTCAGCTGATTTCAACCCCGGAAAGCGTTTACCTCCAGTTCCCTGGGTTTCAGGTGTGCATTGCCCCTCGTGTTTTTAGCATATCCGAACACTGCCTCTATTTTTTTTTAGTTTGAAAATCTTTGGGATAATCAGCTGTCTTTAAAAATTGTCATATTATTTTAAAAGGAAATGATTTCACCAATGAAAGTGGGAAACCAGTATAACTTGCTAGTTACTGCTTACTAGAAAGCACCTTCAGAAAAAGCCCACAATGAAAACAAAATAGTGAGTGCTATTAAATTCTAACTAGGTACAGCATTTTGCAGAAGACTCTGAAGGAAATGTGTAACAGGTGGTAGAGATGTGCTGAAGGCTTCTTGCCTCTAAACTGAAACTGCATTTAATGGGAGGGATTGAAAGAGAATTGAAAAGAAGACAAGAGACAGCTCTTATTTACATATGAATATTAAATGCTGGTACACACAGGGATCATATACTACGGAAACCAGATTTTCTTGTTTTGTTTTTAAACAAGCCCACACTTTGGAAAACGGACACATAAATTGTCTCAGGAGACAGAACTGAACTGATTTTCTGGGGTGGCTGCGCTCACGTATTTAGTGTCATGGACTACTGGCCACAATATCTTAGGCAAGTCACTGACCCTTTACCTTCCAGCTTTGCCTGTAAATGAGCAGTGCTCGCCTCCTGGGATTCTTGCTGATAAGATAAAAGAAGACAGTATTCAGACCATTGGCTGGAGTTGTTCCCAGCTCAGACGGGAGTGGGAATGGAACCAACTGAGGCAACATGAGGGCAAGATTTGTAATGTTGTTATGTAGTTGCTAAGTCGTGTTCACTCTGTGACCCCAAGGACTGCAGCACACCAGGCTCCTCTGTCCTTCACTGTCTCCTGGTGTTGCTCAAATTCATGTCCATTGAGTTGGTAATGCTATCTAATCATCTCATCTTCAGCCACCCCCAGTTTGAAAGACTGGCTTTAATTTTAAGATCATATTTTTTCTATTATTGTTATCTTTTGACTAAAATATCCTTTATTTTATAAACAATACGATGCCATTTGCTTTCTTTCGTGTCCTTGGCACAAATAAGAAATGGATAACATATCAGTCCCTAATTTTGGCTTAGCAGAAAGGTGTGCGCTGGTAAATGTCTAACCTTCTGAGCTTTGGAGGCATTGTTCATTTAACTGTTAGGAAAGCTTAAACAGATTTAGGTAGTGCATGGAAAAGTGCAGTTGTGTGTGTGAATGCTAGGTGGAGTTCAGTGGCACAGGTGAGGGTAGTCAGGCAGAAATGCATCTGGCAAAATTTTTCACTCCTTCGGCTCCTGCGCTCTCCTCCCTGCGACCCCTCAGCTTCTGGTGCTTCAGAACTGGGCTGCATTCCACCTCCACCCCACCCTCCCTTTTAAATGATCAAAACGATATATTTAGAAAAAATTTGCCACTATAATATAAAGCATTCCATCTTCTTTGCTCCAACATGGACTAGGTAATCCAGATTTGTCTAAGCATTTTCTGGTCCTCTTTTGGAGACTGGGAGAGAGGAACCGTGTATGTAGGATCAGCATAAATTGGTAAGGAACAGCGCCTTGCCTGGCCTCCCTCCTTTGGAAGGACAGGGCAACTTACATCCCAGTTTGCCCAAGGCTGTTGTCTTGGCATGACTGTCCGTAACACCCAATTTTCACTCTCAAAGTGTCGCAATTTGAGTGATAAAGTGTATGTTTAGTGGATTTGGTTAAGAAAGGTCAGGTCTGGGGGAAATACTGGATTGGCATGGTTCAGAGAGGACAAAATAAACTGAGGGTAGATGATTCCATAAGTCGCTGGGAGGATGGCCTAAGGTGTGAGGTGTCTCCAGGCTTCTATGAAGCACAGGCAGCGTCGGTTTGAGACCAGGCTTTGCACCTGATTCTGAGTAAAGCTTTTTAGGCTGTTGAGATATTAGGGGTCTGTCTCATTGAAATGCTGTTTAATAGAGGCAGGTCACCATGTTTTATGGTGGAAGGGGGAACTCATGAAGTGAAACACTGAAACTTTTCTTGGAGAATGGATGGGTTGGAAAAATCAGATGTCACATTTAAAGTCAGTTTCTTTGCTTTAAACCTCTTTTCTGGGGAAATGGTGAAAGTGACAAGTCTTGACAGAGGCAGAGGAATAAAACGGGGGAGATGAAAGACAGCTGAAATGAGTAGGTCCAGGTGGGTATACTCAGATGTTCCTGAGGGCAGCTGCAAGCAACCTGCAGTCAAGGAACCAGTTGAAGGCAACGTGCCTAAAGGCCTGTTGGAAGTTTGCGGTAGAGAAAGGAATGAGAAGTGAGACGTTTAAGTCTGTTTCCAGTCTCTAGAATGCAGTGCTACAAACTTTTAAACTAGGAATTCTGTCCTAGGTGAGGGCATTGCTTTATATACAGCCTTTAATACCAGGGGCATTTTTATTTTTGGCAACCACCCAAAACAGTGACTTACTTTGCCAAATGTAATTTATCTGCTTACCTAATAGGACTGTCCCAGGTCTTCTTGGAAAGTGGGGCATTTCTTCCTTGCATTCCTTTCCCCTCTGTGTAGGTGAATGAGAGGGGAGACCTGGGTCCTCGGATCCTGCTGAGCTCTATTATTCTAGGTGCAGTAATTGCTTGTGTTATTACTCCTGGCGGGTGAGCCCTTTCGAAGCCCAGAAGCCAGGAGGCTGCCTCTGTTACTTAAAAGCCGAGTTATCTTATTAAACTCCTCTCTTATGAGAGCTTTAGACTCTCCCGAGACCTCCTGCAGGCTCTCCATGGGGTCCAGGCCTGGCTACCGGTTCAGCCCTCCTGCCCACGTGTTAGTCATCTCCCTGCCAACAAGTCACACAGCCAGGCGGTGCAGGGCTGCTGGCTGGCTGCTCGGCTTCCATTGAATTCTGGCTTCCATTGAATTCTTTGTCATCTCCAGATTGGTGCTCTTAATGAGCGTACCTCCCTTACTATAATGTTGTAAGAAAATGTGCTTCTTTGATTATCAACAGGAGAAGCAGAAAACCAGTGTAGAGAGAACAGTAAACTTGCGACTCAGATTATCTGAGTAACAGGGAAAATTGGGTTTTTGAAAGGAATTGATAGCACAGGGCTAAACATAGTAAAGATGCCCCAGGAGTCTGAGCTGTCCATCAACTTGCTCGTGAAATTTCTGTGCTTTATGTGTGAAAGACATTCTCTTATTTGGTAATACATTGGAAAGAGTGTGCACCGCCCACCCCCCCCCCCAAAAAAAAAAAAATAAAAGGGTGAAAGGAATCCTGGCATAAGCTCAAAGCAGAGGATTCCAGGTTGTGGCCAAATGGCCTTCTGTTTCACTTCTTGAAGAGATGTGCAAATCTGTGCATTATGGTGGAGAATGGGGTGGGCTGGGGCCCCAGCATATAGCTGGGAAGGAAGGACCCCTTGTCTTGAGTCTCCAGCTGTGTTAGGTGATAAGGGACTTCATCACACACTCAGAAGGATTTTAATAGGAGAATTCTAGGATGGAACATTAATTCAGCAATAAAAGACTCTGAACAATTTATGGTAGATTTGTGACATCCACTTCTTTATTTTGACATCTCAAATTGACTATCAACATTTCAAATAGGAAAAGTTTCCAGAGAAGTTTGGACAATAAAATGGGAAAATTAACACCTTTCATGGGTAGCATAGAAGTTATCTGACTTCCCCAAATTCTACAGCCAGCCCTGCACATAAGCCAAAATAAATGTATTAGCTATTCTTACGAAACAGTTCATTCTGAACAGTATTGGGTATTATGCTCGATAACCTAGCATCCCTGGTGCTGTCAGTTAGTTGTAAGAAAAAAAATGCACATGGCTTTATGGAAGTAAAACCCAAGGAGCAGTAAAGGCAGTAACCTTTATTTCTCTAGGATGTTGCAAGAACTCTGATGTTCACTCACTTAGCTGTGTCTGGCACAGGTCTCCTTTTTAATCGTGGGATTGTGGTTTGCTAGTTTGTATACTGTGTTTACTGCTCAGTGATGGCAGTGCTGTGAGGAGGAGGAAGAAGAGATGACATCAGCTATGGCCATGAGGCTGGGAAGGCAGTAGCTGTCCCCTCTCCCGTTTATTTCTTCATTCGTTCATTCATCTGGCTGTGCCAGGTCTTGGTTGCTGCCCTTGGGGTCTTCGATCTTTGTTGCGGCATGTGGAATCTTCTTGTTGTGGTATGTGGGATCTAGTTCCCCGGCCAGGGATTGAACCTGTGCCCCCCTGCACTGGGAGTTCAGAGTCTTTGCCTCTGGACTTTCAGGGAAGCCCCTCTCCTCCTTTCTGAATCAGGAATCGTGGCTACACTTCTCTCCTTCTGAGCACTGGAATTGAGGAGAAGCAAAGAGAGCGAAAGGTCGGGAAGGCTGGATGCACAGAGCCCGTTAACTGAGTAGTGCCTGGAATGCACCCTGTCACCTAACAACCTGAGTTTCACCTCCGCTCATCTCTGTGGGTGGGAGGAAAGGTCTTTGTCATCAGAATACTTTTTCTTGAGCTTCCTTCACAGAAGACTTATCTTTGGGGAGTTGCCTCCCATACCAGCAGTGCCAGCACATCGATTCAAAAGAAGTAAGACCTTCAAGTTTCCTCTTACGTTTTCATAGCAGTTCTGAAATGCAGAGTGGGCAGGTATGCAAAGTGTATCTGAACCAAAAAAGGCATTGGTGATTTGAAACCCATGAGTAGGCTAAGGCCAGTTACCCTAGAAGTGTGTAATGAAGCATTTAAGAAAGCAATTGGTGACTTTTCAGAGTGCTTTAAAATTTCTCATAGTCACAAACCAAATCTTTGGACTAGGGTTCCAGTCTGTTGTTGTTTGGTAAATGGTGTTACAGACTGCGACGTGGAAAATATTCAGAAGACATACCCTTGGAATTTTTAGCCCCATTCATGACAGGCACATGAATATCTCTAATACTTGTTGCACAAACAGTGCTTAGAACAGATCTTTACATCAAAGTCATAGAATCTGGAATTTGCTGTTTCTAGTGGCTGCATTGTGTTCTACCGGTGGGTCTGCCTGGGGAGGTGGAGTGGATTCTGAGCCCCTTGGAGAGCCCTGGAGCTGCCTTGATGGTTTTTGTCTCCGTCACTGAGCACTTGCTACCCTGTCAGTGTGTTGTTTGCCTCTACTAATATTTCTCTGTGAGCTGCTTCTCTGGAGATGAAGTCAAAACACGTTACTCTCACTGCCATGAGTTTAGGCACTTAGATACGTTTTTGTTACCCTGGTATTTGGATATTGGCTTTGGGATGTAAGTCTATCAAGAGATCTTTGTCTGTTAAACAAGAATAAATAAAAGAACCATTGAGAAGATAACCCTAGAAGAGATGACAGCATTGGTTCGTAGTCTCTCTTTGCAACAGGTAGGAAAAGACTGAAGAAAGTGGGAGGACAACTGACTGTTGAATAGTTAATTAGGAGATTTCTCAGTATGGTCTGGGATACAGATTTGAGTGGTTTCTGTTGCCCATAGAGCTGATCGCTCACAGGAAATAATCGAGTGGTTGGAAATGAGTTAGGTAAAACCTTCTGAAAGGTGGTGATAACAAGGGAAATTTGACATCTCATAATAAGAGGGCTGATGAAGCAAGAGGGTTGAAGAAAATTATCCCAGAGGAAACGTGAATTTCTTAGGGGAGAATGAAATAGTGCTGAAGACTGCTGGAGTTGCCTGAGAGAGGGCAGAGAGAAGGGCGGACTAAGTATTGAACGCTGGGAGGGGAGAACCTTTGAACGGCGGATTAGGTGAAGACATGCTTGCCTGTAAGTCTTCCAGGGCGTGGAGTGGGGGTGGGTCCCTGGAAGGCCTTAGAGGACTTCTGGTCTACCTGTTGTCATTTGGCAGAGAAACAGGAAAAACACTCTTGAGTGCGGTGCATGCTTTCAAGAGCGTGGCTCTCATTAGCTTCAGCAGAAATCCACTAAGCTATGAGCTGCTTAAGGACAAGGACTGTGTTTTAATTGTTTCTGCCCCTTCTTTCCAAAGTCTAGCACTTGATACTTGTGCTTGATAAATACTGGGACCATTCATTTATTCAGGAAAAAACACTTACTGAATGCTTACTTTGTCTCTGGTCTTGTTCTGGGCTCCGGGGCTACCATGGTGAGCAAGAATGATGGGAGTCCTTGCCCGGAGAGAGCTTGCACGGAGGAGTGGAAAACTGCTTCTGAACAATTCATTATGCTGTTTAATGTGGTGGTGAGTTCTATGGGAGAGAAATACAGAGGCTCAGAGCATATACAAGCATCTAGCTGACATAGTCTGGGGAAGGCCTCTCTGAATAAAAAGTTTAAGCCAAATTTGCTGGAGGACCTGTCTGAGCCAGGCAGATTCCCCCCGGCAGAGTGGAGAATAAAGGGGTGGTGGTGGTGGATTAACCTTGTGCGAACCCATCACCCAAGGATCTTGTTAAAACAGATTCTGAATCAGGAGGTTCAGGTAGGGTCTGAGCCTGTGGTATCAACAAGCTCTTAGGTGATTGCTGGCCTGTGAGTGCCTTCAGGAGTTCTCTGTGCATCTTCCTTCTCCCCCTTCATTGTTACAGTTGAAAGATGATAGGATTCAGCTGGGTCAGCGTCCTCCCCTCCCCAAGCCCCCCACTCCACCCGATCTGTACATGTTGGCTGCACTGATGGAACTTTCCAGTGTACTCAAAGCATAGTTGATTAGCTGTAGAGACTTATTGTTCCTGCCCTATCCCTGTGCTGGCTGAAAATACTGCTCTACTCCCCTGGCATCTTGATCCTGACAAGCCTGCATTGTGGAGAAGGCCAGAGGTGTGGCGGGCAGGAGGAGGAAATTAGGATTTGGTAAGGACAAGAGAAAATAAAATCTAAACTCAGGATCTGGTGTTTTGCAAATTAACACATTTCTCTTGGTATTTCTCAAAACATCTTTCCCTGTGTTTCTAGGCTAGAGAGAGGGACCCAGGCATCGTTTTGACAGATTCTTTTTTGATAATAAAGAAGGCCAACTCCCTGGGGAAAGGGATTACCATCAAGATCACAAGATTTTAAACCAAAAATACTTTGGCCACCTGATGCGAATAGCCAGCTCATTGGAAAAGACCCCGACGCTGGGAAAGATTGAGGGCAGGAGGAGAAGGGGGCAACAGAGGGTGAGATGGTTGGATGACATCACTTAGCGACTGAACAACAAAGCAAAAATATGTATGGTGCTCTTGCCTCTGAGAGAATGTTCATAGTTCCTGTAACTCTGAATGTTCACACATTGTATCTCAAAACTTGTGAGATGTTAAGGGGTTTTCAGCTTTTCTGAATGTAAAACCTAATTAGATCATACATGCAGGTTTTTCAAATCCCCACTGGATAAACTTGCACTGGGAGGAAAAGGGTGTCTCCCTAAAATTCAAGATCCTTTTTGGAGGCCATAGCCTTTTTGAACTGTGTGCTCAGAGGTTGGAATTCTGTGATTGGAACATGTCTAGCATTTTATTTCATTTGGGAGAGAAACATGAAGCGATAATGAATGGATCATGGGACGATATGGTCCTTGCAACACAATAATAGTTCTGTCACTGAACTGAACTTGGGTCCGCTTTACCGCACAGCAAAGTCGGTTTACTGACACTGCTGCTGCTGCTAAGTCGCTTCAGTCGTGTCCGACTCTGTGCGACCCCGTAGACAGCAGCCCACCAGGCTCCTCTGTCCCTGGGATTCTCCAGGCGAGAACACTGGAGTGGGTTGCCATTTCCTTCTCCAAGGCATGAAAGTGAAAAGTGAAAGTGAAGTCGCTCAGTCGTGTCTGACTCATAGCGACCCCATGGACTGCAGCCTACCAGGCTCCTCCATCCATGGGATTTTCCAGGCAAGAGTACTGGAGTGGGTTGTGGTGAAGTCCAGTGTTTATTTGTTGGGTGCCAAACAAGATTGCTTGTGCTCAAAACACCTGAATTCTTTGATGGCTGCCAGGAAATGAATTTTTTTTTAATTGGAGTGTAGTTGGTTTACAGCATTGTATTGGTTTCAGGTGTAGAGTGAAGTGAATCAGGTACATTGATGGATACACATGTATCCACTCTGTAGATTCTTTTCCCATATAGGCTATTACAGAGTATTGAATAAAGTTCCCTGTTATTATACAGTAGGTCCTTAATAGTTATCTGTTTTATGTGTAGTAGTGTTTATCTGAACCCACTCCAGTGTTCTTGCCTGGAGAATCCCAGGGATGGGGGAGCCTGGTGGGCTGCCGTCTGTGGGGTCGCACAGAGTCGGACATGACTGAAGCGACTTAGCAGCAGCAGCAGCAGCAGCAGCAGGTATCTGTCAGCCCCAATCCCTCCCTCATTTGGGGTGAGGGCTTCATGGCGTATGACTTTCTTCTGATTGATTGGTGGTGAGGTAACAGGGTGATGTGAGTCTTAACCATTGACCCTCTGGTGACAGTCTACAGCCTGTAGTCACCATACTTAACCCGAGTAAGGGTCTTAGCTTCTGCAGAACTACTCAAAGGTAAGTGTTGGGCGTATCACGTTTATGTTCAGATGATCACTTTTATGTACTTCTTCTTCTTATTCAGTCGCTCAGTCGTGTCCGACTCTTTGTGACTGTGAACTGCGGCACACCAAGCTTCCCTGTCCTTCAGAGACACAGCGCATGGTTGTATATATTATCCCTCGCGGAGGAACTGGAACTCTGTTTTATCACTGAACTGTTGCCATTAATTTTCCTACTTAACACTTTTTTTCGTTTCTGCACCCCCTCACTTCCCTAATGAGTAACTGCTGGTGCCTGCCGTTTGGAACTCTGGAAGGTCTAGGAGACTGCTTTTGTGAAGGCCATACAGAGTCCTGCTCGGTTTCAGTTTGACTTTCATTCTCTAAGTTGTGTGTGCAGAGGGAGGGGAGCAAGAGAGATTTTCAGAACCACCAAGGAGATCTAGTTCTTGGGATTTGTTTCGTCATTGAGACTCTAAAGTGGCCAGTAGTATGTTTTCCATTTTTAAAAAAGGTGTTGCAGTTTTAATTTAACATAATCTCAAAAAAGTTGTAAGAATAGTGCAAGTGACTCTTGTGACCCTTTCACCCTGGTTGCCATATCCTCTTCTTTGTATTTATAACATACAGTCATCATTCATGGTAGTTAGGTTCTATCAGGGATTTCCACAATGGCTGAGTGGTATAGAATCCGCCTGCAATGCAGGATCCTCAGGAGAATGTTCAACCCCTGGGTTAGGAAGATCCTCTGGAGGAGAGCACAACAACCCACTCCAGTATTCTTGCCTGGAGAATGCACACGCGCATGTTCCATCAAGTCACAAGCACTAAATTAGTGAATTTCAAACCATTGCTTCTGTGAGAAATACTGAGTTATTTCCTATGAGCCTCTGGTCACTACATTTTCATCAAGTGATAGATACATGGTCTTGTGTCTTCCCTGATAGCTCAGTTGGTAAAGAATCCGCCTGCAGTGGAAGAGACCCTGGTTTGATTCCTGGAGAAGGGATAAGCTATCCACTCCAGTATTCTTGGGCTTCCCTTGTGGCTCAGCTGGTAAAGAATCTGCCTGCAGTAAGGGAGACCTGGGTTCGATCCCTGGATTAGGAAGATCCCCTGGAGAAGGGAAAGGCTACCCACTCCAGGATTCCAGCCTGGAGAATTCCATGGACTGTATAGTCCACGGGGTTGCAAAGAGTTGGACATAACTGAGCGACTTTCACTTGTATGCTTCTGTTTAAAGTCCTCTTACTTAATGCGTAGTGTTGATTCATTAACACTGAATATATGAACAACAGCACTGTGACTTGTGCCTGAACGAAAATTGTCTAATATTTTCTCTGTAAGGCACATCACAACAGCTTTCTTTGTGTCTAGAGAAACTTCAGGACTGTGATGCCTGTGAGCCATTTTAAACAGCAAGATCACCACACAAAAGCCCTGATGACTGCAGTAATTTTTCTTTGGCTTTAACAGTCTGAGGACTTGACCCTAAACATTTGGTTGAGGGGTCAAAGACCTGTGATGCTCAGATGATCGCTATTTTCTTCTTCTTGTCCAGTCCCTCAGTCATGTCCGACTCTTTGTGACCCCATGGACTGCAGCACACCAGGCTTCCCTGTCCTTCACCATCTCCTGGGCTTAGGGCTTAGTTGCTTGGTCATGTCTGACTCTTCGCGACCCCATGGACTGGATCCCGCAAAGCTCCTCTGTCCATGGGGATACTCCAGGCAAGAATACCGGAGCGGGTTGCCATGCCCTCCTCCAGGGGATCTTCCCAATCCAGGAATCAAACCCAGGTCTCCCACATTGCAGGTGGATTCTTCGCTGTCTGAGCCACCAGGGAGCTCACCATCTCCGAATTTTCTCAAACTCATTCCATTGAGTCCATGATGTCATCTAACCACCTCATCCTCTGTTGCTCCCTTCTCCTCCTGGCCTCAATCTTTTCCCAGCATGAAGGTCTTTTCCAGTGAATCTGTTCTTTGCATCAAGTGGCCAGAGTACTGGAGCTTGGAGTCAGTTAATTTTTGGTTCTTCCTTTGCTTATTTTCACACACGATGGTTACTCTGAAAAACTTGACAGCTGGAATGGATTTTTTGGGCATGACACTTTGCCTCTGCCTGCCACATAGTTCCTGCTGAGTTCTGATTTCTGAGTGACTGGTTCCTCGAGCACAGTGGAGCTCAGTGTGGGTGGTGAGGACTTGGCTCTGTAGAGGATCATTGTGGGGTTTCTGGCTTCTAGGAACCTGAGCCAGTTCCTTCCTGGTGAGGCTTTCTTTGTGCAAGTTACAGGCATGGTGTTTTGCATATATCACCACTTTTTTGATGCATAATTCTCATAGCAAATGTTTAGTATTTGTGGTTTATTAGAAAGTACACTGGGAGAAGTTGTGTTCTAGTCCTGATGTACCACAGTTTTTTTCATCTGTAAAATGAGTGCCTGTCATGCATAGCATTGTAGAGGTGTAGAGGCGTGGACAGTAGAGAGGGAAGGGGAGAGAGACCACTGTGCCCTTATTTCTTGAGTATCTGCTAGGTGTCAGCTACTGTGAGGCATCTCAATAACCACAACCTGCAGAGAAGGTGGTGGCATTGTCCTCACATACAGATGAGGGGATATCACAGTGTTTTACTTAAGACTGTCTGGTTTCACAGTCATGGTCATCTGAGGCTGTGATTGTCAAGACAGCTTTGTCACGTTTGAAGCTCACTGGTGGATCAGTGGTAAAAACAAACAAAAAAGAAACCCATCTGCCAATACAGGAGACACAGATTTGATCCCTGGGTCAAAAAGATCCCCTGGGAGAAGGAAATGGCAGCCCACTCCAGTATCCTTGCCTGGGAAATCCCATGGACAGAGGAGCCTGGCGGACTACGGTCCATGGGGTCTGAGAGTCGGACATGACTTAGTAACTAAACAACAGTAATAGACTTAAGATATGATATTTATTTATGATAATCTCTGGGGACAGAGGTTCAGAAATCACTTTCCTAGAGAGTGGGAATCTTAGGTGATAAAGGCGGGGAGTGAGATCATGGGTCATTTCTCTAATTCCTTCTGGTTGAATTCAGTGGTGGGAGAATTTCCATGAATTTGGTGTTTACTTTTAAATCCCAGGAGGAAATGGTTCTTTTTCTATGGTACATTTATTTTTTTTCAATCTTTACTTCACACCACACTTTGAGCCATTTCATTTCTTTCTTTTTTTAAAAAATTCTGTCCATGCCAAGCAGCTTGCAGGATCTCAGTTCCCCCTCAGGAACTGAACCTGAGCCGCCTCAGTGAAACTACTGAGTTCTAACCACGAGATCACCAGGAAACTCCTGAACCATTTCTTATCACAATAATATTGACTATTATTTATTGGGTCTTTTGGCCAACTTCTGTGCCAAGGGCTTTATTCCCTTAAGTTTCTTGACACCTCTCATGGATGTTCTAATATACTTATCAATGAGGAAATTGAGGCTAATAGAGCCAGTGAACTTTCAAAAATCGCCACTGACATGGATTTGATACTGAAACTGAATTCTTTTGCTGCTTACCACTGCCCCTTCTCTGATTATAAGGATGAGCAGTCTGTGTAACTTGAAGTGGTCGTCCAGAATTTATTTTTGCTGAGCACATACCGTTTAGACTACCATAAAACTAGTTTTCATCTCACTCCCTGTCATAATGTTTTATATCAGAGGCTGGCAGGCTGACTCTGTGAAGGGCCAGGTAGTAAATACTTTAGCCTTTGCAGGCCATACGGACTCTGTAGCAACTACTCAGCTTTGGCGTTTCAGTGTGAAAGCAAGCAGATAGACAATTACATAAATGAATGAATGTGGCCATGTTCCAATAAAACTTTATTTATGGATGCTGAAATTTGAATTTCATACTCTTTTCATGTGTTACATAATATCTTTTTGATTCTTTTTTTTTTTTTTAAAGTCACTTAAAAATGTAAAAACCATTTTTAGCTCGTGGGTTGTACAGGAACAGGTGGTAGGGCGGAATTGGCCAGTGGGCTGTAGTTTGCCGAGCCTGCTTTTTCTCATTCTGAAGTTTGCTTCCTTTGTGTCTCTTTTTGGGTATTTTGTAAAATTGGGACTGTAAGCCTGCTTTCCCTGCATATGGCAATGTTTAATAAGTGTTGGTTTGGTTTGGGGCAGCCAGCTCATGGAAGCTTTGCTGGCTTAGTGACAGTTTCTGACACCTGCTCGGCTGGCACACAGAAATGGAGATTTTTAACTGAGGAAAAGATTTAATCAGTAGGTCATCTCACCTACCGTTTTAACAGATAGCAGCTCCTCAGATGCTTGTTTCTACATGTACATAGTGGAACATCAGAATCGGACACTTGAGGTCTAGTCCTTGCCCTGCCATTCATTTCATTTTAAGCAAAAGTCACCTTTACCTGTTTCACATGCAGATTTTTCGTCTGTACAATAAAAGGGCCTTGTTGAGATGCTCTTGCTTATTAGCTGCTCTCTTGAGGCCCCTTTGAGATTTGAACTCGTTTCTTTCCAAACTGAGGTCCAGTTCTTGGTATAACCGGCCCTGGAGCAGCCGTTTATGATCATCTCTCCTGAATGAGTTAGTGCACCCAGCGCAAGTGAAATGTGCTGCCAAAAGGCCATGGGTTTCCAGGTCATTGTGCCGGGCCCCTCTCATTTAGGTTTGCCTCTGACTCTTGCCAGAAAAAAGAAAGAAGCTGGCCGTGTTGGCATGTATGCTGGGAAAGACCTCCCAGGTCACAGGGCTTACAGTCTTCTGGGATTGCTTGCTCCTTGTCCAAATGACTTTTTAATTTTCAAGAAAGAGAGGCAATAGCTCTGGTTGCCAGGAAGGTTTTTCCTGATACACTTTCTGAGATTTTTCTCTAAGTTAGTTTTTTTTTTTTTTTTTTTAAGCTCTACACTTGCCTTAATTGCATTTCTTTAGATTTTTTTTTGCTTCATTAACGTACACCACAATCCTTCCCCGTGCCCTGAAGGCGTTTTTAGGTGGAGAGGGCGCCTTGTCTGGAGAAGAGTCACTGGCCTGCTCCTTGTCCTCTGAGCAGCCTCTGGGTGGTGGACTTGGCAAGCTTCCAGGTGGCACTATGGACTGTTCAGTTCAGTGACCTTCTTGGTTCTTCTTTCTGTGCCACAGAGGGAAGGAGTTCATTCTACTTGTCTCAAAAGAAAAAACTTTTGTTTTTGGTCATCTTTCTCCTTTTTGGGGGTTTGTAGTTTTCACTGAAGTTTGGCTTCTTTCCTGTGACTTCTACCTTGTTATTTCTCAAGGATTTGAAAGTTTACAGTAGCCCTTCATTCTGTTTTGAGTCACCATGCCTGACTTCTCGGTCTGAGTCAGCTGCCTGTTGGTGGTGTTCAGCTAAGGGTCTAATCTTCCTGCAAGATATGGAAATACCCCTTTGGTGAAAGAGACATTTTATGTCATATTAACGCACATCCATATTGGACCTTAGCAGTTATTTTAATTGAAATAAATATGAAAGTGAAAGTCACTCAGTTGTCTCTGACTCTTTGTGACCCCGTGGACTATACAGTCCATGGAATTCTCCAGGCCAGAACACTGGAGTGGGTAAACGTTCCCTTCTCCAGGGAATCTTCCCAACCCAGGGATCGAACCCAGGGCTCCCACATTGCAGGTGGATTCTTTACCAGCTGAGCCACAGGGAAGCCCAAGAATATTGGAGTGGGCAGCCTATCCCTTCTCCAGGGGATCTTCCTGACCCAGGAATTGAACAGGGGTCTCCTACATTGCAGGAGGATTCTTTACCAGCTGAGCTACCAGGGAACCCAAATAAATGTACGTACCGTAAAATTATTCACAAGACTGTTACAGCTGTCTAATTCTAGAACATTTTTCATTGGTACTCAGAAGGAAAAGAAACCCTGGACTCACTAGCAGTCACTCCCTTTCTCTTCCTCCAGCCCTTGAGAACCATTCATCCTCTTCCATCTCTATGGATTTGCCTATTCTGGACATTTCATATGAATAGAATTATTCAATATGTGGCTTTTTTGTCTTGACTTCTTTCCCTTAGCGTGTTTTCAAAATTTATCCATGCTGTAGCATCAATCAGTACCTTATTTCTTATTTCTGAATAATGTCCATTTCACAGATATACCACATTTTGCTTATTCATTCTTCACTTGATGGACATTTGGATTGTTGTTGCTCCTTTTGGCTCTTATGAATAATGTTGCCACGAACCGTTGTGTCCAAGATATTGTGTGGATGTATGTTTTATTTTTCTTGGGCATGTACCTAGCAGTGGAATTGCTGGGTCATAGGATAATTCTTTGTTTGACTTTTGAGGGACTGCCAGAGTGTTTTCCAAAGTGACTGCATCACCAACAGTGTATCAGGGTTCTAATTCTCCACATTCTTGTCACCACTTGCTTTTGTCTGTCTTATTGATTATCGCCACCCTAGTGACTGTGAAGTGATGATACGTCATTGTGGTTTTGATTTACATTTCCCTTATGACTAATAATGTTGAGTATCTTTTCATATGCTTACTGGCCATTTGTGTATCTTCTTTGGATAGATATCCATTCAAATTATTGCCCATTTTCAATTGTTGAATTACAGTATTTCCTCATTCCAGATACTAGACCCTTATCAGATGTTTTGTGAATATTGTCTTTTCACTTTCTTGGTAGTATCCAGTGAAGCATAATGTTTTTGGTTGGTTGTGCTTTCTAAGATGGTGTCATTGCCTAATCCATTGCATTATCCACCATTACGATGCTTTCTTCTAAGAGCTTCTCGTTATATTCAGGTCTTTGATCCTTTGGGTTAACTTTTGTATATGGTGTGAAGTGGAGATCGAGCTTCATTCTTTTGCATTTGAATATCCAGTTTTCCCAGGGCTTCTTTGTTGGCTCAGTGGTAAAAAATCCACCTGCAATGCAGGAGACTCCGGGTTCTACCCCTTGGTCGGGAAGACCCCCTGGAGGAGGGCATGGCAGCCCACTCTAGTATTCTTGCCTGGGAAATCCCATGGACAGAGGAGCTTAGTGGGCTATAGCCCTTGGAGTCACAAAAGAGTTGGACTAAACAACAGCAGTCCAATTTTACTGGTACAACTTTTGTTGAAAGGTTCTTTCCCAGTTATCTGTGCACCCTTTTTGAAAATCAGTTGACCATACATTTTTGAGTTTATTTGGGGCTTCCTTTTTGTAACATTTGGGTATTCATCAGGTGACTGAGGTGACTGTCCTTACTGCCGCACCCCCCCCCCCCGCCCCCCGCCTTTTTTTTGTTTTTAGATTTATTTATTTATTTTTTGCTGTGCTGGGTCCTCGTGCCTGTGTGTAGGCTTTCTCTAGTTGCGGAGGGGGGCTTCTCATTGACGAGGCTTTTCTCGTTGTGGTTCACAGGCTCTAGCGTGTGTGGGCTCAGTAGTGGTGGTGCTTAGTTACTCCATAATGTGTGGGAATCTTCCTGGACCAGGGTATTAAACCCGTGTCCCCTGCATTGCAAGGTGGATTCTTAACCGCTGGACCACCAGGGAAGTCCTATCCTTATTTATACTGGATCTTCATATTGGCAGATATGACTAAGAACCTCGTGTTATATCTAAACAGGCAGATAAACGTGTTAAGCTAGTCCTCCTTGTAGAGCTAACAAGATACTCTCACCTAGTAAGATATGATTTTTAAGGGAAGATTTTTGCTCTTGGTGCTGTGAAAAAAAATTCTGGTTTTATTGACGTATTTATGGTTTTCTATGGAGCTTCCCTGGTAGCTCAGCTGGTAAAGAATCTGCTTGCAGTGCAGGAGACCTGGGTTCGATCCCTGGGTTGGGCAGATCCCCTGAAAGAGGATGGCAACCCACTCCAGAATTCTTGCCTGGAGAAGCCCCTTGGAGAGTGCATCCATGGGGTCGCAAAGAGTTGGACATTCCTGAGCAGCTAAGAACATCGTGTGGTTTTCTGTACCATTACTTTTTTTGCCCTAAGTGTAGTGTGGCTAGGTGTTTGCATAAGAGATTTTCTGTCTTCTGGTGTTTGTGGTCTGGGAGTTTAAGTGTTAAACCAAGTCATTTGTCAGTATCTAGTGATGATTTAAGGTGGGGTTGCTGTTGCAGTACTTCAGTTGCGGCCTATAAAGTATGTCACTGTTAGGTAACTCTCCTAGTAAACTCTTAGTGGGTTTGATCAGTTTGAGTCCCCATTTTCCTTCTCAGCTGTCTTGTTTCAGTCTTTGTCAGCCTCGGACTGGTGCCCTGAAGCCAGGTCCTCTGAATCACACCACGTTTCCCTGTAACCTTTATTGGCAGAGCTGAGAACTGTCTAATTCATGACCTCAATCAAACTGACTCGTTGTGACAGCTGTTTTCACAAACCTCCTGGTGTATCAGGTAGGGCTAAGATCAGATCGTTTCTCTAGAATATGTCATTTTATTAATATAATTGGATAAAGCAGTTACCATATGAATTGCTTTTTATGCCCTATAAATTAGCAATTAAGGATAATTACCGCATCCATGAAAGTTTGCAACATGAATCAGTACAGCTTTGGCAGAACAATTACCCCTGACAGTTTCCTCTCAATCTTAACATTATTCTTCTGAAATTAAAATTCTGAATAACAGACAGTATTTTACTTGTTTATTGTTTATCTGACTCCCCGCACTAGAATGTCTTCTCTCCAGGAGCAGACATTTTTGTCTGTTTTGGTTCACTCGAGGCATGTTACTTGCCTGGAACAATGCCTGCCTTATAGAAGGTACTCAATAAATTTGTGTTGAACAAATAAATGGATTAATCAGTGGATAAAATTGTAAGTAATCAACTTAGATGTCAGATCTAGTAACTTATAGAAGAAAAATGACTTATTTTCATGCCATATGAGATTCATGTGAAGTTTGATATATAGACCATTGGTCTTTTTCATATTTCACTTAAAAACATTTAAAATATTTTATCCCCAGAAGACCTTTCCCTTGGCTTTGTTCATTCGGGAAACTTAGGCAAGAGAAGACCATTAAATATTTTTATTGAGGAAGAACTTGAATAAAGACTTTGACAAGTGAGACAGGTGGAGGGAATTGAAGAGTACTTGTAAGATGATGAAGTGGAGAGAGCAAAAAAAAAAAAACGGAGATGAAATGTGTTTTGACCTATTTCAGTTTGCACGAATAATAGGAAGGAAACGAATTCTTTCCATGCAGACGGTCTCTTCCTTCTATGATGGTCTGTAGACAGTCTTTTCCTGTCTCATCATTTGGCGTGGCCAAATGAATGACAGGGAGAGAGTTTCAGAGGAAGGATGTAGGCTTGTTAGTCCTCTCCTCCTGGGGGAACAGGAACAGTGGTGCCTGCCACAGTGAATATCTGTCCTTGGAAGGTTGACTTGGTGGTTGTCGCTTACATTTGTACCTTCAGTAGTATTGGGTTGGCCAGAAAGTTCATTTGGATTTTCCCATAAGAGCTTATGGAAAAATATGATGAACTTTTGGGCCAACCCATTAGGTGCTGCGCAGCCTATAAAGTCATCTCTCTCTAAGATTAATTCAAATGTGGACTGTTGCCTGAATGGCCTATTTGGTGCAAAAAAAGCAAGGAGGCTCTGGCAGCAGTCTTCAGAATAGCTTTCAAGGTGAAAGGAGGGAGTGTACAAAGATTTTTCAAAATTCCTTCATATAAATTATTTACTAAAGCTTTTATGGGGCTGGGATAATAGTTATAGACCCATTGTCCCCCAAGGGTCTCGTTTACTAGATTGAGGGCATTAGAGGCAACACCTTGTTGGTATTTAAGAGGAATAAGATGGTACCTATCAGCCATTGTGTTCTTGAGCTTTTCAGCAGGCTTTGTCAGGCTTGAGAAATAAAGATTGTTTCTTAGCTGGGGTCAGTGTTCATTGCTCAGCCATGGCAAGCATCTAGCTGGGCTTTCCAAGACGTACTAGGTCTTCTGGGAGAGCTTTATGAGTTTTCGTGAAAGCTTGGCAAGAATCGAGAAATAGGCCTTTGAGACAGGAACTCTGCTTTGTATGCTGTGTGAGCCTCAGTCCTGTTGGAGACTGTACGTGGATGATTTCAAGGCAGGTATTCAACAGTGTGCTTGCTGTTCATCTGCCACTTGGTGAAGAATTGACTATAAATGAGTCACTTCCAAGTTCTTTTCTTTCTTTGCCCTTCTCAGTTTAGGAACATCAGCCATCCTGTGCTGTAGTATATCTGTTCTTTGGCTTTACTTTTTTGAGGGCTTGTCTTTTTAAAGTGTCAGATCCCTGGGATGATACCCAGGGCATGGGTTCTCAAGAAAGGCTGTTTGGTTGGAGGCTGTAAGGTTTTGATTGCTGGTAACACTCGATCACAGAGGATAAAATGAAAAAATGACTTATAACTAGATAAGGAAGGCAGTCTTTTATTATGTGTTTGATGGTGTAGCCAGGGAGGTGTAGACTATCGTTAGACCAAGGTCTGTGTGCTTAAGTTATCAGGAGTAATGAGATGTTACTATTTTTTTTTTTTTATTAGAATGTGTGTATTTTTCCGACAGAGTTTCTGTAGGAGAGAAGGATAGATTCATATAGTGGAATACTGTACAGCTACAAAAGTGAATAGTGTTTTGGCATGAATGGGTTTTACCAAAAAAGGGCAAAAGAAGCAAGTCAGTGATGGGGTATACATGCTGTCGACTCAGTGTATATAGAGATTAGAGATAGGAGATGAAGAAGCACCATATTGCATGGAAACATATACACGAAGGGTAACACTATAGAAAAGCAAGGGAGAGGTTATCACGGTGGTTTGAAAAGAGGTGGTGGTCAGCAAAAGGGGCTGTGAGTTAGGAGGGACATGGAATCCAAGGTCCTGCCAGTGTTCTGGTTCTTCTTTTATAAATTTAGCTGCACTGGGCCCCCCTTGCAGCCAGGGGGTCTTCACTAGTTATGGCACTTGAGCTTAGCTGCCCCACAGCATGTGGGATCTTAAGTCAGAGATCAAACCCACGTTCCCTGCATTGGAGGGTGGGTTCTTCACCGCTGGACCGCCAGGGAGTCCTCAGTGTTCTAGTTCTTAACTTGGGTGATGGTTATTTAGTTGTTGTTTCTTATTCTTTAAGATATAATGGGTTGGCCAAAATGTTCGTTCAGGTATTTCCGTAAAACCTTATGGAAAAACTCGAAGGAAATTTTTGGCCAACCGAATGCATATATGTTTAATGCAGTTCTTTATTTGTATTCCTTGCCCACAATTTAGAGCATGAGTTAAGGTGGAGAGGCGAGGGAGACAAGTCAGCTAAGCAAATGACTGTTGAAGTGGCTTCCCTTCCTATTCTTTTTTTCCCTCTGAGTCAGCTTCTTTTCCAAGGACTTTTTCCTCTACAGAGAACTCCATGGTCTAGTCTGCCGTGAAGTTCTACACTGGCAGGGCTCTCCAACCTTCTAACTATTTGTTCAGCAGCTATTTGTTTTGAAACATGGGATTAAGCCTTTCAGCTCAAGCGAAGGTGCTACTCAAGCTTCCCTGGTGATGAAATTGTGTAAAGAATTTGAATAGCTTGGGCGATGTTTGTCATTTTTGCTGTGTGCCTTTTCTTCTCTTCTGCCGCGTGAAACCCTTTCTCCCTCCTCCCTGCAAATATTTGAAGTGAGCTTTAGAGCTCTTTCCATGGTTGCAAGTGGGTGGTATGCTAGACCTTCTTCTTCAGAGAGAGGGAAGGAGCTATTGGGCTTGGGAGCCCGAAGGTCCTTCTTCGGTTGCCCTATTTTCATCACAGAGGTCATGAGTTTTGTAGAGGCTCTCCTTTAGCCTAGACTGTTTTAGCCTAGACTCTGAGCACTGTGTTTTTCTTTTAGCCTCGACTCTGAGCACTGTCTGCAGAGGAAGTATTGAGTCCTGGACTCCGGCCGCATTACTTGCACATTAGCCCTGGGCACCCTCGGGTCCTTCCGGCTGGTGTGGGTGGCGTGTCAAGGCTTCTTCCTTCAACATCCACTTTTCTCCGGCTTTCTTCTGTTGTTTGCTTTTGCCATCGTAGAACAGCTTGTGTGGATGGAGACATTAGCTTCTTAATAATTGAAAAGAACACAGGTGGTGGTCAGCTTGCCGGGATGAAATTACAAAGGCTCTCTCCATGACTCACATGCCTCTTCACTCTCCAGTCTTTTCTGACTTTTCTATCATCTTGTTTAATTCTCATTTTTATTTCTGGGTCAGCCCCTTTAGAATCGAGCCCAAGGTTTTATGTGGGTATTTCTCTTAAAAAATTGAAAGTAATCTTGTTCATTCAGTCGTTCAATAAATGTTTGTGTGCCATGTACTGTTTTAGATGTTGGGGATACGGTAGTGGACCATCTCTGTTATGGCAACGTTCCCTTTCAATGGCTAAATTTCTGTTTCTTCCCCGACCTAGGTGCTCTCAGGGTGTGCCATCATTGTCCGCGGGCAGCCTCGTGGGGGGCCTCCTCCTGAGAGGCAGATCAACCTGAGCAACATTCGCGCTGGAAACCTTGCCCGCAGGGCAGCTGCCACACAACCCGATGCAAAAGACACCCCGGATGAGGTAGGTGCTTTTCCTTGTGAGCCTGTGGACCCTGGTGATGGTTCAGGGTCTCCTGGATTATCAAGGATAGTCTCCTCCTTGACTGCACATTTGGTGTACTTTCTTTTATGTATATTTTGAGTATTTTTATGTCACAGGACTAGTGATAGACCCACAGTGGCATGCCTCAGTTTATGCATTCACTGCCTTTAATCCCAGTAACTCCTTTCTCTTTTCCTCATATACTTTCCTGTAAGTTTAGAGCCTTTCCAGGTTTATTAGCCTTTTCAGGTTTACCCTCTTTCTCTTTGAACAGGTTAGAATATTTCCTAGATAGTCTCAGCTGTTTGAGGTTGGTATTGGTTATGGCCGAGCCCCTTTATTTATGTTTAAATGCTTCACCTTCAAAATTCAGAGGGATGCACAACAAAAAATCTAGTTCATCTCCTTGGTCACTACAGGTGTTACTATAGTCTTGAGTCTCCAGAGACACTTATCATCCATATAAGCAGACATTTAACAAAAAACATGTAGTTTTTTCATCTATAATAAAAAGCATTTTGTTGGACTTAAGAAGATGGTGAAACAGTATTCAGGAAATAGAGAAAAATCATCCCCAATTCTGTCATCAGCAGTTAGATTTTTAATAGACAAAGATCAGTTATTTTCCATTGGTCTTTTCTCAGTAAGCACAAGTATTGGGAATAACCGTACTGTAAACCTCAGTTGATCAGTAAGGATTAAACAAGACGGTGAGGAATGCTTCGCACAGGCCTGTCAGCTACTCAGCAGATGTTAGCTGTGGTCATCTGTGTGTGCTCAGCCACTCAGTCGTGTCTGACTCTGTGATCCTATGGACCGTATCCCACCAGGCTCCTTTGTCCATGGGATCTCCTAGACAATAATACTGAAGGGAGTTGCCATTTCCTCCTCCAAGGGATCCTCCTGATCCAGGGATCGAACCTGGGCCTGCTGCATTGCAGGCAGATTCTTTACAGCTGAGCCACTGGGGAGGTATGTGGTCATCACTGGTGCTGTTTAACTTCTGCAACTACAAACACTTCTTGTACGGTTAGCCCAAGTACTGAAGAGTAAATCTCTCTCAGCACTTTTCACATTTTGGCTGCTAAGTGCTTTTCTTGACCAATGTTTTGAATAGTTCTTTCCTTTCAGTTTTGTGTTGTGTAACAGCTTGTCTGCTTTGCACAGAAGCATGTTGAGCCTTTTTGGCTAAAGCCAATCAAGCTTATTTTCCCAGAAGGAAGAAGCAGGGTCGCCTCTAGGAAAGAAGGATTGGGTTTTCATTTCCTCTTGCGCGGGTGAGGATTGAGGCCAGTTGGAGCTGATTCTAAAATGTCTTAGCTGTAGTCTGTGCAACGGTACAATAAAATCTTACCGGAACTATACCAGCTGAAAGAACACCATGTCATCTGACCCCCACTCTCATTAGTTTCTCATATTTCTATAGCCGAGTTAGTGGGTTTTTGTCTCTTCCAGAGCAGCTCAGTTTCTCCCAGCAACTCTTCAGAGGTCCCTGTGACATGAAGTGTTAGGAACCTGCAAAGTTCACCCTTTGTCAGCCACAGCCGCTATTTCTCTAATAATCTGGTCTCTCCCTGCCTTGCTGTGATGTGGTTTCCCCCTACCATGCCCTTGAAGTTTCTCTGGCTCAAGTAAGGAGTGATGCCAACTAGTAACCCAGTTCTGAAAACACCCCCAGCTTTTATCGAGGGTTTTATTCTGCCTTCTTAAAAATTTCTCTTCTCCATTCTTGAAGCTTCATCGTCATTGTTCTTTGTTCAACTCTGAGCATGTACTTGGAATATTGAGAGAACAGTCTGTCTGCCTTCATTTTCCTGTTCTCTAATCATTCCACTGATACTCTCAGATCTTTTTGAAACATAATTTCGTTTTTTCCCTGACTCAGTGTTCAGGTCAGTCGCTCAGTCGTGTCCGACTCTTTGCCACCCCGTGAATCGCAGCATGCCAAGCCTCCCTGTCCATCACCAACTCCCGGAGTTCACTCAAACTCATGTCCATCAAGTCAGTGATGCCATCCAGCCATCTCATCCTCTGTCGTCCCTTTCTCCTCCTGCCTCCAAGCCCTCCCAGCATGAGAGTCTTTTCCAATGAGTCAGCTCTTCGCATGAGGTGGCCAAAGTACTGGAGTTTCAGCTTCAATTCCCTCCAAAGAAATCCCAGGGCCGATCTCCTTCAGAATGGACTGGTTGGATCTCCTTGCAGTCCAAGAGACTGTCCAGAGTCTTCTCCAACACCACAATTCAAAAGCATCAATTCTTCGGTGCTCAGCTTTCTTCACAGTCCAACTCTCACATCCGTACATGACCACTGGAAAAACCATAGCCTTGACTAGACGGACCTTAGTCGGCAAAGTAATGTCTTTGCTTTTCAATATACTATCTAGGTTGGTCATAATTTTTCTTCCAAGGAGTAAGCATCTTTTAATTTCATGGCTGCAGTCACCATCTGCAGTGATTTTGGAGCCCCCAAAAATAAAGTCTGACACTGTTTCCACTGTTTCCCATCTATTTCCCATGAAGTGATGGGACCAGATGCCATGATCTTCATTTTCTGAATGTTGAGCTTTAAGCCAACTTTTTCACTCTCTTCTTTCACTTTCATCAAGAGGCTTTTTAGTTCCTCTTCACTTTCTGCCATAAGGGTGGTGTCGTCTGCATACCTGAGGTTATTGATATTTCTCCTGGCAATCTTGATTCCAGCTTGTGCTTCTTCCAGCCCAGCGTTTCTCATGATGTACTCTGCATAGAAGTTAAATAAGCAGGGTGACAATATACAGCCTTGATGTACTCCTTTTCCTACTTGGAACCAGTCTGTTGTTCCATGTCCAGTTCTAACTGTTGCTTCCTGACCTGCATACAGATTTCTGAAGAGGCAGGTCAGGTGGTCTGTATTCCCATCTCTTTCAGAATTTTCCACAGTTGATTGTGATCCACACAGTCAAAGACTTTGGCATAGTCAATAAAGCAGAAGTAGATGTTTTTCTGGAACTCAGTGTTACTCCCAGGAATTGCAGCGATTCCACATCCCTGCTTGGACAGACGTAAATGCCTCAGCCTGGGATACAATCTCTTCTGTAATTTGGCTTCTAGTCTTCTCTCACTGAACCCCCTCTGGGATGTGGAGTCCCAACCCCGAGGAAGTATTCAGGTCTCCTAAGAGGCCCCCCAAGTCCTACTGGCTCCTGGCGTGGCCCAGGCTACCCCCTGCATCGGGAGCTCTTTCTCTGTCTTGTGACCTGGGGCTCACCTATCATCTGTTAGGGTCCAGCTCCCTGAGAAGTCCCTCCTGACATCTCCTTTCATTGTCCCCTCCTGGTGCTGTCATCCTGCTCAGTGCATCTGTGTCTCTTCACTAGATTGTCAGCTCCTCGAGGGGAGGGACCTTCTCTGATATCAGTGTTTTTCTGCCTAGTCAGTGCCTGGCATGAAGCAGGTATCCAGTGAGGATCAGTGAATTTTAGGTATCCAGGTATCCAGTGAATTCCAGGTATCCAGTGAATTCCAGGTATCCAGTGAATTTCAGGTATCCAGTGAATTTCAGTGGATAACAAGGAGAAAGAACCCAAGCATCTCCTTTTGAGGATCAGCAGATGGTGGAGTGTGGCAGGGCTTTCTCTCGGGCTTTCCATTGTTTTGGAGCAGGTCTAGTTCTTTCTCACATTCAGACAAGAGTCAAGAACGTTTTGCCCCTTGGCTTCCCTTTGTGTCACTGTCCCAAATATTGTACACTTGATTATTCTCTGCCTTCCTTCACGTCTGCTTCAAAGAAACTTAGCTCTCTCCTGAGTGTGGTGGCAATAAAAGCAGCCTGCTATGTGTCCCCAGCCGTCACTGCCAGCTCCAGGCTAATCCCTGGCGTTGCCTGGCTACTCCTGGCAGCCTGGACACTGCATTTACAGCCACTGTGGGAATTATATATTTATTTCCCACAGGTTTATTGCACTCTTATTATGTGTGAAGCTGTACATTGGTTTCATGTGAAATACAGAAATGAATGTCACAGTCATGGTGCGTTCGAGCCTTTGAAAGTTGGGACGGTGAGGTGGCTGGGCCAGAGGGATTAATTACATACACAGGTGGTATAGTGGGATGATGGACTAGCTAGCTTTGAGGTCTTAGGTTGTTGTGGGATTTAATGTTGTTTCAGTAGTTTAGGAGTCTACCTGGTGCAAAGAAAAAATGGGAATTAAAATTACATTCATCACAATAGACACCAGAACTTTGTGTGGGTCTGGGAGAGCAAACTGCTAGACCACCTGCTATTGGGCATTCTGAAGGGAAAGGCAGTTTTGAGAATCAGCCACTTAGCAGCCATTGCTTTGTAGATGGAGCTCTGGGACATCCCTCAGCTAGATTACGGTGGTTCTCCTTATGGGGCCGTTGTGGGCCGCGTGGATGAATGTGTGCATGCGCAGTCCTGTCCAGCTCTTTGCGACCCCATGACTGAAGCCCGCCAGGCACTTCTGTCCATGGGATTCTCCAGGCAGGAGTACTGGAGTGGGTTGCTGTTTCCTACTCCAGGGGAATCTTCCTGAGTCAGGGATCAAACCTGCGTCTCCTGCACTGGCAGGCGGATTCTTTACCACTGAGCCACCTGGGAAGTGGTGGATGAATGCTCTGAGTCAGCTTCCCTGTATGTAGGGTGGTTCTGGGAGGCACTGTTGCGATCGCCTTCTCCATGGGGTAGCCTTCTGCTGACTGTCCTCTGTGTGGACAGGACTGTCTTCTGGAGTGCTCTGTTGCATTGGGAGCAGCGATGTGGTCAGTTGCTTCCCTGAATATCCCAGTTGCCTCTCTGCCTGGCCTGTACCTTGTCCAGTTATTGAATTCGCCCAACCCTGGATGGAATACAACTTGCTTGCAAAGGCTGGAAGATTAAAGAAGCTAGATCATTTTCCTTCCAGGATAAGTTGTATGTCCTTCTTAGGACCTCTGGTGTGGCTTTCTCTTACTACCCAGTGACTGACCAGCTGTAAAACAAGCCCTGAGAGAAGGGTGCTTCTTCTGCAAGCCTTAAAAGCTTTTAGTAATTCTGCCTAGTTGGTAGAAATTGGAGGTTCCTCCATAGGGGTTAGCTATTTCTTTGTGAACTGACCCTTGATAAATGAGTTTTTACTGAAGTCTTGGCTTCCTTTAGGGACACTTTGTTTTGTCAGAGCTTTTCATTTGGGGAAGCAGTGTATTACTGAACTTTGGGTATTAGTGTAATACTCAAAACTGAAACCTAAAAAACCCCCACAAAACTGAAGCCTAGACATTCGATCTATGGCTGAGGATGTTTTTAGAGTAAGTGAATCACTAAGGTGATAAAAATATACAAGGCTCTGTTAATTGGTTTAGTATTTGTGTCTGTGATGTGGCTGGTATTTGGGCTCATTATCAGTCATGAGACTCTCTTTGGTTACGGGTATCTGCTTCCATTATTATGGTATGGGACAAAGGGTGGAAACAGGAGATAAAAAATACGGTGAGCTCCGTATTGCCTTTGAGTGGTTGGCTCTTTTGCTTATTGGTGCACTGAAAAGAGTGCATTAAATGAGTGAGCAGGCTTGTTTTTGTGTCTTTAAGAGCACTTACTCAGGATTAGTTCTTCCCAGAACTGTCCACAGTTGTTGCTGGCTGACAGTACTGGTTTTGTGAACATGGGCCCAGCAGGTTGGTGGACTGCCACCTTTAAATTGGCTTCTGGTTTCTGGGAAGTCATGGATGTTTTTCTTCTAGAAAAGCTTCTTGGCTCACCCTGTGGAATAATCTTCATGGACTGAAAAGGTAGGTAGATGCTTCCTTTTCTGGTCAGTGATGGACTGTTTTGCCTTCACTATGCAGAGCCCATGTTTTGGGGCTCCCGGAGGTAGTAGCGCGTGCATATTGTATACCACCCTGCCCTTTTGTATGTTAATTGTTTCTGTCCGTGAACTCCTGCAGATCCTGTCCTCCTTGAACTCTTACCCTCTCCTTCCTCGTTTCTGTTCTAAGGGAACTTAGGGTACCGAGCTAGGTCCAGACTGTAAATTTAAGTGCTGGTGATCCCTGACTGCAACAGGGCTTCTTCAGAAGAGACATCTCCCTTTGTCTATACCATCCCTAAAGTAATGAGGCAAAACCATCCTTTTGCAGAGCATCTTCAAATCACATGGGGGCTCTATTTGTACCCACTGTGGATGTGTGGCTCAGCCCTGTGTCAGGGTCTTTAACGAGTGAGAGGAAAGAATCACCGTTGTCAAGCTGATCCCTTACCAGGGCCTGTTACTAAGAAAGAACTAAACTGTAGTTCTGAATAAGACAGTGTTGGAAGTGCGGAAAGTCCTAGTGCTGGTGCCTGGGAAACCATGGTGCCTGTTTTTTGGGCGGGTGCAAGTTACACCAACAGTTAGACCTTCATTTTTTAGGAGTCCCCTAAATGTGTGAGCCCCCACTTCAGTACTCTTGCCTGGAAAATCCCATGGGCGGAGGAGCCTGGTAGGCTGCAGTCCATGGGGTCATGAAGAGTCGAACACAACTGAGCAGCTTGACTTTCACTTTTCACTTTCATGCATTGGGGAAGGAAATGGGGACCCACTCCGGTGTTCTTGCCTGGAGAATCCCAGGGATGGGAGAGCCTGGTGGGCTGCCGTCGATGGGGTCGCACAGAGTCGGACACGACTGAAGCAACTTAGCAGCAGCAGCAGCAGCAGCAAGTGTGTGAGCTGGGCTGTGTGTGTTTCATGTTTACCTTCCCCTCAGGGCCTAGTGGGAGAAGGCAATGGCACCCCACTCCAGTACTCTTGCCTGGGAAATCCCATGGATGGAGGAGCCTGGTAGGCTGCAGTCCGTGGGGTCGCTAAGAGTCAAACACGACTGAGCAGCTTGACTTTCACTTTTCACTTTCATGCATTGGAGAAGGAAATGGCAACCCACTCCAGTGTTCTTGCCTGGAGAATCCCACAGATGGGGGAGCCTGGTGGGCTGCCGTCTATGGGGTCGCACAGAGTCGGACACGACTGAAGCGACTTAGCAGCAGCAGCAGCAGCAGGGCCTAGTGTTTGCTGGGTTGTTGAAGGAGTGAAGTTGCTTGGGTGTTGATTGTGCAGTGTGAAACCGGCCTGGTTCCTGAACGTGGTGGTTCTGTCTTTCAGCCCTGGGCATTTCCTGCTCGAGAGTTCCTTCGGAAGAAGCTGATTGGGAAAGAAGTATGCTTCACGATAGAAAATAAGACTCCACAGGGGCGAGAGTATGGCATGATCTACCTTGGAAAAGGTGAGTAGCAACGGCAAAAGGGCTCGTTTTTCTCCTAGTCTATAATTCCTCCAAAGATCAGTTTTCACCTGGTGGAGTTGGCTCTGGACGGTGGCTGTGGGTCTCACTGGGAGGGTGCAGAACTCGGGGTATGTAGGTGCAGAGGAATGCCCCTCATATGCCTGCTCCCTGTTCACCTTGTGCCTCTTTCCTGCCTTGCTTCAGATGTGTGTGGACAATGTAGTATTCGTTTTCTCCATATGCAGGCCATCAGCCCGTTGAACTCATTGGCTCTGTGCTTCTAGGTCAGGGTGCTAATTGAATTCCTATAGATTTCCTATTGCGTCTTCTATTTCCTTTATCTGTCTTGTGGCTCTTCTCCTTTCTTTTCTCTTTAAGAAAGCATGATTTGTTTAGGCTTGTGGTTCTCTGCAGGCCACATGATTTATAATGGAGTGGAAAGTACACAGGCTTCAGAGTGGTATGATGTGGCTCCTGGCGCTTCTGTTGTGTACTCTTACTTGTTTTCAGTCTCCAGGTCGTGTCTGACTGTTTGTGATGCCATGGACTCTAGCCCGCCAGGGTCCTCTGTCCATGGGACTCTCCAGGCAGGAATACTGGAGTGGGTTGCTGTGACAGAGTATGTACTCAGTAAATATGTTTGTGTGTGCACGCACGTACACCTGTGGTTTAGCTGTTTAACTGTAGCTGCCATTTGAAGTTTAATTTAATTTATTTATTTAATATTTTCAGATGTGCAGGGTCTTTGTTGTTGCGTGGGCTTTCTCTGGTTGTGACGAGCAGGGTCTGCTCTTCGTGGCGGTACACAAACTCCTCATTGAGGTAGCTTCTTTTGCTGTGGTGCGCAGGCTTTAGAGTGAGAGCTCAGTAGTTGCGGCACCTGGGCTTGATTGCTAAGGGGCACTGCCATTTAAAATTTAAAGTTGTATTTAGAAATTTGCTTTTTAAACTGACCCACATAACAGCGTGGATATAATTTAGCATGTTAATAATGCACTGTTTTTTTGATAAAACCTGGCACATAGGAGATGATTGATAAGTATTTACTAAGAGTGATTTTGAAATCATCTGCATCTTTCAGTTTCAGTGGCTTAATGGCTTAAAGTTTAATATTTTCACTCAGCTATTTTAACTAACTCTCAGTGCCAACTGCGATGAAACAGTGCTTTAGCTAATTAATTAGTGTTCATACATTTATCCTATTTTGTGGCTACTCTTTTTTTTTTTTTTTTGCTATATGTAGATGGATTGAAATATTTAACTGTAGTTGACTTACAGTATTATGTTTCAGGTATGTAGCTTCTGATTCTTTGCCACTATAGATTATGACAGGATATTGAATATAATTCCATATGCTGTACAGTAAATTCTTGTTTATGTGGCTACTAGGTTTTTTTTGTTTGTTTTTGGCTGTGCTGTGCAGCTTGTGGGATCTTAGTTCTCTAACCAGAGATTGAACTTGGGACCCTGGCTGTGAGAGTATGGGGGCCTAACTACTGGACCTCTAGGGAATTCTCCTGTGAATACTCTTTTTATGATGGAGGAGAATAATAGAATATGAGAAATTTTGGTTAATCTAGAGCTTTTTTTTTAAGGCAAAGATGATTGATTAATCTTCAAATTGTGGGGAAAATAGAGTCACCCACCTATTCCGAATACCAGCCCCAATTGTGGCTTGATCAGATTTGTACTTTGATTAGTAATGAGTGAGTATTGTATCTTTGTCCTACAGATTCCCTGTTTTCAGTACTCTTATCCATCACATTTTGTTGCTTTCTTTGGGAGTTTGGCCCAGAGAATTGTGTTTTTCTCCCTTTCGAAGGAGCAATCAACTCATTTAGAAATGAGCCAGCCAACAGCCCTTTTAGAGTGCTCTGTGCCAAGGAGCTGTCTGAGAGCTGTTGGGGTTGCTGTTGACTGGCTGGTTTTATGGCCATTCACCTTCTTTGTACCTTGCCTTCATTCTTCCTACGCACTGACCTGTTGATACCTTACTGCTCAACTTTTCCCATAATTGTGGAGTTCTTCCTTTTGACTTCCCACTCTGTGGGATTATTCCTACTGCTCTGAAAGAATCAGTGTAATATTTATTGATGGCAGATAGCTGTGTGCGTCTGTGTCTGGCCTCAGCAGTAACTCCAGTGCAAAGGTTCTTGTGATTCACATTCAGCTTCAGAACCTGAACTTGCTTTGTATGAACAGCATTCATCTCAACCTTTTGTGTGTGTGGTAGAAAAGGGGGCTTAGATTTGCCTCAGAAATTTGGACAGGGCTAATGGCAGGGCATTTAGGTTGGGTTTGGGCCTAGTATGTAGACTTCTTGTTGCTTGCAGAATTCAATGAATGCATGGCGTACTGAATATAAATCTCACAGAATTTTATTCTATGCTGATGTTACCCATCAGCTAGACTGCTGTGTTTCAGTTTATCGAGGAGCTTGTTCTCTGCTATATTAAAAATTTTTATGTGGTGATTCCCTCATAGATGTCTTCTTTTATCGTTTTGGCTGTCAAGCAGAGATTTAAGAGAATTCACCGAGCCTAAAAGCTTTTTCAGTAGCATGGAAATGCAATTAATAGTCCTGGTGCCCGGGTGGAACCTAATCGGGTTGTGTTTTTTGTTTCACTTCATTTTTCTTGCCTGCTCTGAAGGCTGCTGTGTGAGATTTGGAAGTCTGGACTCTCTCCCTTGCATCTCTTAAGAACACGAGAGTGTGTTTATCAAATGATGTAGCTTGTCTTGGTGGCCTCCTGGAGCAGAGAATAGGACATCCTGAGAGGGACTGGACTCTGGTGTAAAACATAAATGGGCCACCCTAAGTGCCTCTGCTGTCTGATTGTCCAGGTGTGGGGGCTGCTTTGGATTCTGTTGTTTTAATTCCTGCTGTGTGCTTGGCACTGCACTTGGCGATTTACACACATTGAATTCCCATAAGAACCCATCTAGACAGGCACTCTTCCCATTTTATAGGTGAGTATGTGTACAGAGGTGCTGAGAGCGCTGTGAAGTGGCAGCGTTTGTGTTGGGCACCAGCCTCTCCTCCTTAGGTCAGTGTTATTTATCCTCTCCCTGGCTGCTACTTGTGCCTTGCTTTCCCGTCACTCTCCTAGAGTTCCTGAGATTGCCTTTGGCTTGGGAGATACACGAAAAAATAAGCCCAGAGAAGATGTATCTCCGGGTCCTAGAGATGAGACAGTTTGAGGGAGAAGAGGTGTTCTGAAGAACCCAACCCCAGCCTGCTGCCTTGTCCAGTTAGTGGGTAACATTATTCCTGGAAGAGCTCAGGGTGAAAGTGTTCCCAGTAGAGCCCTTTTGCTGTTGGAGATGGATTTAGACGCAAGATTCATGCCTCTTTTTTTTCCTTGTCAGATACCAATGGGGAAAACATTGCAGAATCACTGGTTGCAGAGGGCTTGGCCACCCGGAGAGAAGGCATGAGAGCGAACAAGTAAGTCTCCGCTGCTCTTCTGACCCTCAGACTTCCTCCCTCTCCTCCGTGAGAGCTGGGGGAGTGGACTCCGCACTCGCTTTGATGCATTTTTATTCCTGCCGCCTGACATAAAATGGGTAATATCTGGTGTTCTCCTGGCTTCTAAAAGAACATCCCTGCCCAGGTGTAGGTCTGTATTGTTCTGAGTGAGGAGGTTTCTCTGCATTTGTGAATGGCATTTGGTATGTGTAGTCAAAAACTTCTTTGCTTGGAGACAAAGAAGTGCTATGCTTCATATCATAAGAGTCAGTAGGCTTGTTTCTTATACCACTGATAATCCGGTTCCAGAGTATTTATCTATCCATTCCCCAGTATTTATTGAGCATGTATGCCAGGCTATGTTCTAGGCACTGTGAATATAGCAGTGAACAAAGACACTTAGCTTCTGCTAACAATTTAACCGGGAGACAAACAACAAACCAATCAACAAATAGATGTACAATATTATATCAGGTATACAAGCAATAAGTAAATGCAGAATAAAGCAGAGTGAATAAATAAAATTTGAAGCAACACCTGATGCTTGGAATATAGGAAAACTGACAGGGACTGAGTGGTTCTGATTTCAGGGAAAATTTCTGTCTCTCCAAAGCCTTTTTAACCTGTTTTGGCTTATGGATCTGTATATACCTTAGTAATAAGGTGAATGTATTTGTTGTTAATAGCAGTGTGAATTCGTTAGAAATGAGTATTAGGTTAATGGGCTTCCAGGTGACTCAGATGGTAAAGAATCTGCCTGCAATGCAGAAGACCCTAGTTAGATCCTTGCATGGGAAAGATCCTCTGGAGAAGGAAATGGCAGTCCACTCCGGTATTCTTGCCTGGGAAATTCCATGGACAGAGGAGCCTGGTGGGCTACAGTTTGTGGGGTCACAAAGAGTCAAACACGAGTGACTAAATAACAACAGACTTGTGTCTGAGTGACTAAATAACATCAGGTTTATAGTTCATATATCAGGTTCAAGTTCATCAGTGTTGGCACCTGAGAAGGATGAGGGTTGCAGCTGGCTTTAACTAGCACATTAGTCTCTGAAAAGTGATAAGCTGCATCAGTAATTTGGATGCTGTAGATGCTGTTTGGCTATTATTTTTTTGGCCAAATGGCTTATGGGATCTTAGTTCCCTGACCAAGGATTGAACTTGGGCCACAGTAGTGAAAGTGCCGAGTCCTAACCACTGGAAGGTCAGGGAATTCCTGCTGTTTAAATCATTAAGTCCGTGTTGTATTATGACTGTAACTGTAGAAGAAGCTTTAGATAAATATTTGCGTGAACTATGCCAATGATAGGGATGAGCAAAGGCCAAAATGTACAATTTGCATCCTTCTTTGTGATCAAGTCATTCATCCTAGAGTTCTCTGATCCTTTCCAACTCAGAAGAGTCGTTGGCTAGAGCTTACGATGGGAGTGTGAGTGAGCATGTGGGAATTTGTTGGATTCTGACACTTGTCTTAGGTGCTGTGTATGGAAGCACGCTGAAGCTGTATTTTAAGGACAGTTGCTGGCATTTTTACTGTTGCAGTGTTTTTTGGAATCCAGTTTGCAGCCAGAATGAAGAATTATAAAAAAGCCTACTGCAGTATTGTACCACCTCAACAAAGAAATCCCTCCAGGAGTCCCAGTCTTTTTTTACTCCAGAGTTGTCCTGACTTCTTTTCTCAGTTTGAGTGTTTTTGTTTCTATCTCAAGCTACATTCCCCCCTACCCTGCCGCCACCCCCGTCAAATTCTGACAGAAAATTTTTATCTCTGAAGATGATAATTGTCCTTTTTTTTTCTTCTTCTTTTTTTAATGGGGAGGAGGAAAAGAGCCGTACTGAAGACTTCTGGTTTGAGAAATTGTAGGTCATGCTCCCTGTTGAAAATCCCTACTGATCAAGGTGGGAGGGTCAGTTTCTCTAGATGCCTCTTGATGGAACCAGGTGTTAACATTGTGGAAAGGCTTTCCAGTGTTTACTTCAGCCCAAATGCAGATGAGAGAGTGAAGAGTAGAGCCGTTTCTGGGTTTGGTTGTTTCTGATGGCTTTTTTTCTGGAGGGGGCGGGGGGAGTGGTCTATCTACTGGGTTTCTGCTCTTGTGCACACTTTGGCTTCTTGTCTGATGAAAGAGTCTTCATCTTCGAACTGCTTTTGCTTAGCTGGCCTTATGGCATGTGTAAGTAGTGCTGGGGTGACCCTGTCTGTGAAAGTGACAATCGTTCTGTATTCCCCAGTCCTGTTCTGCAGATGACAGGGAGTGAGGGTGGTTCTTAGTCACTTCCGCTGCACTGTGTCCAGCTGAGGTCTGCCTGGATTCTAGTTCCTGAATCTGGGGTGGTTGAATGAAACTCTCCCACCTGGAGCGGCTCCCTTGTAAGCCACCAACTTGTTCTCTTATAATCACTCATGGTGGCAAGTACTGAGAAGGGTGGTCTTCAGATATTCTCATTAAATGCTGTTACAATTGAGTGTTTTGTTGGAGGGAATAAATCTGGAATCTGGAAGTTATATTCCTGGTAGGTTTCTGGTTACAGGCCTGGGTCTGAAACAATTGCTTTGTTTTTTTTCCAAGCAGAGAAGATGCTGTAGAAACCCAGAATCAAAGATGACCCTGATATTTCTCTCGTGAACTCATTAACCACACTTGTTTTTTCTCTTTCACGTCCCAGTCCTGAGCAGAACCGGCTTGCGGAATGTGAGGAGCAAGCGAAAGCAGCTAAGAAAGGGATGTGGAGTGAGGGGAACGGTTCACATACTATCCGGGACCTCAAGTATACCATTGAGAACCCAAGGCACTTTGTGGACTCCCACCACCAGAAGCCTGTCAATGGTGAGGCTGTCGGGGAAAGACAGATATGACTCAGGGTGGTTTCTCTCTATTTGCTGTTGAGCTCCTTGAGGTTCATAAAACTGATTCTACTTTCGTACCCATGGAGAATTGTTAAGGGTAAAACAACACCATGGTATTTTGGAAGGGAGCTTTCCAACAGTTCATATATGCATCAAATGTATTTTGCAGAGATTAGTCCTTTGCTGTTACAGAGTAGTAAATTGCTGGTAATTTTGTACATGGGGGATCTTCCTGTTTTCTCTAAAAAATGGCGATCTCTAAATACCACCTCTAAAACTTCAAAGTAGAAATATGTATTCTTTATATATCTAAACATTTATGAATGAACACACGCCCACACACACGATATAGTTCTCAGTTCTACTTTGAGACCTTATTAACTTGCAGACTCAGTAAAATAAAATGATTACCAATCCTGAATTATTGTTAGTTTTTGCCAGGCACTAAGTATACAGGTGAGCAACCTGGCTTACAGATAACAGAGCTTAGGTATGAGCCAAGAGGTCCCAGGAGGTTCAAAAGATGTAGCAGTTGGTTTGAACCAAACCCTCCTGGAGTAGTTTGGGCAGAAGTCTGTGTGAACACTCGTGATCTGCCCGTGCACCGTCACCTCCCAGAGCGGGGCTTTCTCCAGATTTGGGAAGAGGAACCGTGCTCCAGGCAGTTTGATGGGGCGTTGTTTCTCCTTGGCACGACCTGTGTCTCTCAAGCCATTTGTTCTGTCCTGCAGCTATCATCGAGCACGTGCGAGACGGCAGTGTGGTCAGGGCCCTGCTCCTGCCAGATTACTACCTGGTCACGGTCATGCTGTCAGGGATCAAGGTCAGCTCATATGCTGGGCTACGGGGTGGTTCATGGAAGTGTTCGGTGATGGGGGGCACTTCGTCCATACTGTTTCTTTCTAGTATGGGCTGTTAACATTGACTGGAGTACTTTAAGCTTGGCAGCAGTGCAGTTCTAATTAGATCAAATAAGACTTTTTTAAGTACTCAGAGTCGGTTTGGAGTGGGCTGTTTAGAGATGGTTGAAACCTAAAGAGGAGGGGAAGGGAAGCCAGTCCATGGGATCGCAAAGAGTTGGACACAACTGAGCACGCACACGCAAAGTTTGCTGAGTGTGTTCTCTTAATGTAAAATAGCCATGTTGATTAAAGAAAAAATCAGGGATTTAAAGTGAGGCACTGGTGAATCTCTTCTTGGCAAGGGGTCATTTTCAAGTGTAATTAATGATTTTCCCCATGTTGTCATGAGTTTTATTTTGCTTTACCAAGAAGGCTAAGAGGATGATATTTCCAGTTGCTTTTTATCAGTATGTTTTTAGAAGGGTTGGAA
Organism: Ovis aries; assembly: GCF_016772045.2. Taxonomy (NCBI): domain Eukaryota; kingdom Metazoa; phylum Chordata; class Mammalia; order Artiodactyla; family Bovidae; genus Ovis; species Ovis aries. Next base: position 93,636,963 of record NC_056057.1, read on the forward strand.
GACCTCATTGGACACCTTTCCCAGCCCAGCCTTGTGGGGTTTGTGCTGTTTGGATTGTTCCCTGTGGGCTGAGCATGCCTAGCACCCATGCGCCTGCCTGCCTTGTGCTTTAGTGCCCAACTTTCCGACGGGAAGCGGATGGGAGTGAAACACCAGAGCCTTTTGCTGCAGAAGCCAAATTTTTTACTGAGTCTCGACTGCTTCAGAGAGATGTCCAGATCATCCTGGAGAGCTGCCACAACCAGAACATTCTGGGTACAATTCTGCACCCGGTGAGTGAGCCTGGCAGACTGGCCCACGTGGGTCGGGGATCCACTTGGGGTTTGAAGAGCTGCATTTGGCTTCTGTTCTTCCTCTCTGTGTTTAGGAGCCATTGAAGTATCTTGGTAGGGTTATCATCTGCTGACTTTGAGACCTTGTTTTAGGGAGTTATCCGTTCTTTGATAGAATTGGACAGATTTTCAACTTTGTACTTTTAGAAAACTAATCTCAGTTGTGCTTGGGTTTATAAGGGGAGGAAGGACGCTTGCGCTTATTTTCCCAGATGCTAGTCCTAAAGATGGCCAGTAAGAAAGGTGGGAGGCTGCCGCATCAGTTAAGAAGTGGCAGTGGAACTTGTAGAATGGGATTGGTGAGGTTTGCAAGTAGGTTAGCTGTTTGGAGTACAGCAGGTCCCCTACAGAGGAAAGAGTTCAGTTCTGAGAGAGTATTTGTTAAGTCTAATTTGTTTGTAAGTACAACAAAGTTAGCCTTGGTATCCAAGTAACACAATTGGCTATATGCTGCTAGCTTTAATGCCTCTTTCCAGATATCCTGGGCTTGAAATGAAGATACTGTATTCCTGTACTCTGTACAGTACTGTACAATCAAGGACACAAAAGCACAACCCCTTGTAGAGGATGCACGCATGTGACAGTGTATGCCAAACCCATGAACTAACTTTCATGGCTGGACATGCAAACACACGTTCACATTATTGAAAGTTTGAAGCTTGAAGGTTTACATGTAGGGGACTTACTGTATGGGTAGAACTGTCATGAGGAAACCCTCCTTTGGAAAATCTGTGTCCCAAGCCTTATTCAGTCGCTGCCTAATGCTGCTTTTGAGTAGGAAGTAGGTTAAGATCTTGTAGTTCTGACTACTGGGAGTTTTACCCTAGTGTATACTTTGGTAGGTGGGATATTCTTGGATGGGAAATTGCTTTTTAACACCCCAGTTTAAATAAATTGTCATTATTGTAACCCATATCCAGTACGAGAAGAAACTACTGTTCTTTGGCTAGAGAATTCTTCCATGATGGCAGTTGTGGAAGGCTGGGAGGCTTGGTTTGGAATGTGCCAAGGTCATGTCTATTTCTTCTGAAGTGCTCGCTGTCTGCCAGAGCCCTGCCAGATGGCTCTGTGTCACTGTAGAATGTAAATTGTAATTTACCGGGCAAAATGTAACTGTAGTTATTCCCTTACTCAGCCTGTTCTTTGGCTCTCCCCTTATGAAAAGGGAGTAAATGCTGATCTCAGGAAAGGAAATAATAAGGTATAATCTCTGCTGAAGATTAACATCCTCTGTCCACAAGAAGAGCTATTGAAATGCCGATTCCATTCAATGCCACTAACATTTATCCTACCCCTGTTAAGTGCAAGTTACTGTGCTGGGTGCTGTGGGGATATGAAGCCAGGGCTGTTGAAGGGAGTCACAGAACAGCATCTTCTCATAGGGCTGGTTTCTTCATGAGACAAATGACTACTTCATTTTTTTTTTTTTAACTACAAAATAGATTGTGGCTATGTTAATCAGGTCAGAAGTCAAGAGAAACGGATTCTCTTGCAACAGAATCTAATCTGTGCCTGCCTTATTTTTCAGAACGGCAACATCACAGAGCTCCTCCTGAAGGAAGGTTTTGCCCGCTGTGTGGATTGGTCGATTGCAGTCTACACGCGGGGCGCAGAAAAGCTGAGGGCAGCTGAAAGGTAAGGCCTGTTGGGGATGCCTTCTAGCCAAGGATCTGGGTGTAGGGGACTCCAGGGGAAGGAACCTCGGGATCTTCTCTCACCCAGCCATGTCAGTGGAAAGGATTGGGGAAATTCCAGAAGAAGCTGGGATTTCATAGAGGAGTGACTGGCTTACAGTCTCCGGGTTCAGTCTAATTCAGGGCTGTCTCCTGATTTTTCACTCAAACATTATTGGTCACCTGATGTGCTCTATTAATGTTTTCAGTTCACTTTTTTTTCCCAAGCCTCTCACTTAGATTTCAGGTTTTAGGCATTTGAAATGAAATAAACTTGAGGCTCATTTGAGGACAATGAAATAACTTATCGGCTCCTTCCTGACATGCAGGCTGGAGCCAAGTGTATGATGGAAAGACAGAGCCGGTGGGTCTCTAAATAAGACTATCCAACGATGCTGCAAAGCCTGATGCCCTAATTTATCAAACTGTATGGTGTAGTTATAAATGCTGATACAACTGTAAGGTGTCGTGTTTTTGGCTAGGTGCCCCATAGTTAAAGCAGATGGAGCAATAACTGATTTCTAGAAAAATGATAATGGATATGCCAAAGATCAGTGGCCATTTCAGGTGTTTCCAGGTATAGGTGAACTTGAGTCTCCAGGTGGAAAAAAATGAAGCAGATAGATGAGTAGAGATGATGTTCATAAAGAGATGATGTTCACCCACTGCCTCCCAGGATATGTTTAGGTAGAAGGCCAGGACCACTGGTGACATTCCACTCAAGCCTGTGTGGCTTATTTCAGAGTCATACAGTTTACAGTTTTTTGCCTTTGAGGTACACAACAAAGAGGTGTGCAAGAACATGAATTGAATTTCCCCTTTCTTAGGTCCCTTACAGCCTTCTCTACTTGTAAGCAGAAATACTTAGAACTTTTTATAAAAATAGATTTTAATCTGGGCCATTTAATATGGCATACCTGACAAAGGTAGATGCTTGGAAAAAACACAGTGGTTGTATACATTGTAGTCTTTTTATGTTCTACAATTAAATTCAAAACATACAATACGTGTATCAAGCACAGCTTTCCAAATATCTCTGACTATTTTGTGATGCTCAATTTTTTTTTTTTGTTGCCGTTGTTCAGAATATCCCGTAGGTCTACTTTTCTAAATTATTATTTTGGTTGATGATTCTTTTTGCATTCTTTAAGTTCCTTCCTCTCTTTGAAGAAAGTGAGTTACAGTGACAGTAGTTTCTACATGTTTTATAACATCTACAGGAGATTTTTAAGATGGCTTATCATTAAAAAACAGATTTAGACCCAGGAATGCAGATCATACTTCAATGATATGATTACTTGCCTACTGTTTTGCATGCTGTGTTAGAACTTGCTTGCATTGTCAGTAAATCTCTATTGAGGTATTTCACGTGTTTTTACAACTACGACATGCTGCTTTTGTCTTTTCTCATTTTAGCACTGCTTTGAAAAGCTGCAATACCATTTTCAGAAATAACAGTTTAATAGTTCCTTTGCCCTACATCCTTTTATTTCTAAATAAATACTTTGACAGTTTTTCACTGATATAAAATATGTGTGTGTGTGTGTGTATATATATGTAAATCTTTGCACATATTCCCTGTCCCTCTCTTACTCTGACTCAAAAAATCTTTTTTGGGCTTTGTAATCTAAAACAAATGTTTACCAACATGATTTTCTAACTTTTGTTTAAATTCTGTTGGGTTATTGTCCATTTTTATTCCTCAGTAGATGCACTATAGTGACCATTTTGTTCGTGTTTTCCATGTGGGATTTGGGTAGATAATAACCTTTATATATATTTAAATATTTCCTTATGCATTCATTTTATTTTAATTTTTTTAAATCTTTTGGCCACTCTGTGTGGCATATGGGATCTTAGTTCCCTGACTAGGAATTGAACCCACGCCCCCTGCACTGGCAGCATGGAGTCTTAACCACTGGACCACTGAGGGGGGCGTCACAGTGCTCTTTTATTTTTGAAGTATGTTTGTCTTTCATAATTAAGCAGTGAACTCAGAGCACAATGACTATGTCCTACTCAATCTTTGTAGCATCACTGACTCAGTGGATATGAGGTTGAGCAAACTCTGGGAGATACTGAAAGACAGGGAAGCCTGGAGTGCTGCAGGCCACGGGGTTGCAAAGAGTCAGACTCGACTGAGTGAACAATGACCTTTTTATAATACAAATAGAAATGAGCAGGCTTATGCTTCTTAAAAATACTTTCGTTAGACGTGTGCGCTCTCCCCTCCCACTTAAGAGAGCAGTCTGTCTGTCTGTCATCCCAGCGCCTGGCATTTAGGAATCACTCAAGAGGTACCATTTCACACCAGTAAGAATGTCTGCTATCCAAAAGTCTACTAGCAATAAATGCTGGAGAGGCCGTGGAGAAAAGGGAACCCTTTTACACTGCTGGTGGGATGCAAACTAGTACAGCCACTATGGAGAACATTGTGGAGATTCCTTAAAAACTGGAAACAGAACTGCCTTATGACCCAGCAATCCCGCTGCTGGGCATACACACTGAGAAAACCAGAATTGAAAGAGACATGTGTGCCCCAGTGTTCATTGCAGCACTGTTTACAATAGCCAGGACATGGAAGCAACCTAGATGTCCATCAGCAGATGAATGGATAAGAAAGCTGTGGTACATATACACAGTGGAGTATTACTCAGCCATTAAAAAGAATACATTTGAATCAGTTCTAATGAGGTGGATAAAACTGGAGCCTATTATACAGAGTGAAGTAAGTCAGAAAAACACCAGTACAGTATACTAATGCATTATATGGAATTTAGAAAGATGGTAACAATGACCCTGTATGCGAGACAGCAAAAGAGACACAGATGTATAGAACAGTCTTTTGGACTCTGTGGGAGAGGGCGAGGGTGGGATGATTTGGGAGAATGGCATTGAAACATGTATAATATCAAATGTGAAACGAATTGCCAGTCCAGGTTTGATGCATGATACAGGATGCTCAGGGCTGGTGCACTGGGATGACCCAGAGGGATGGTATGGAGAGGGAGGTAGGAGGGGGGTTCAGGATGGGCAACACATGTACACCTGTGGCAGATTCATGTTGATGTATGGCAAAACCAATACAATATTGTAAAGTAATTAGCCTCCAATTAAAGTAACTAAGTTTATATTTTGTTAAAAAAGAGGTACTTGATACGCCAAAAAGCTAATTAATTAGCAAGGTGGACTTGTACTTTCCAGGCTTGAAAAAGGGTGTGCCCAGACCCCAGCCTGTCAGCCGTGGGTTTATGGCATATATGCATGTGGGATTGTTTCAGGTGCTGTATAGTTTTCCTTGGGGCGGTCACACTTTGTGCTGGTCTGATTAGCCTTTTCTCCTGGGTGCCTTGTCTCTGAGATAGGGTAGGGTTTTGTGCTGTTTGCTCCTGGTGGATGGTGGATTCCATTGCTGCCTTAGTCCCTCTGAGTGATCTGAATCCTTGCTTTGTTGCCAGGTTTGCCAAGGAGCGCAGGCTGAGAATATGGAGAGACTACGTGGCTCCCACTGCTAATTTGGACCAAAAGGACAAACAGTTTGTTGCCAAGGTGAGTCATTCTGAGCATCTGGCGCTGCACTGTGCACGCTGTCAGGCTAGTGATAATACAGAGATCTGAATAATCAGTCAAGGGCTGAAGCGTTTCTCTTGCAAGGCAAAGCAGTGACGCGTGCATGTGTGTGTGTGTGATTGCCTGCACGGGTGTGTTTGTTGTGAGGAACTTGGAAACTGTAAGAACGTAAATTTCTGCTGTAGATTTGCATAACTTCATTAGAAATTCATGGGTTAAAATTGTGCATCTTGACCCTTTGAAATCTCTCATATGCTAGAGATTCTGTCTGTCTGCTTAGCAGATGACATTCTCTTAGATTGCTTGCTTGCTTTCTTGCTTGCCTTTTTTCTTTTTTTTCTTTTTGTCTGTGCTGCACAGCTTGCAGGATCTTAGTTCTCACCAGGACTTGAACCCTGGCCATGGCAGTGACAGCACTGAGTCCTAATGACTGGGTCGCCAAGGAACTCCCTCTCTTAGATTTCTTATGCCCAAGGGTATAAGACCTCAAGTTTCTCTTCTTTCTGTTTTGAGACTCTTGTGGTTTTTGATTTTTTTCTAATGTGGGATGTTTTTGTGGTTTTGAATTTTCTCTGTTGTGAAATGTTTTTCTGAGGGCGCTCGGCTTTCCTGGGATGGATTTCTCTGAAGGCAGCTGAACTACCGAATAGATTGTTTGGATCCAGCAGCAGTGCTGTAAAAGTGGTTTTTAAAAAAAAACTTCATTGCGGGGTTTGGTACCTTGAGTGGTAGAACCTATAGTAGACCTTGCTTTCCCAAAATTGCTAATGTTTTTAACTTATTTTTACTTTTGGCAAGACATGCTGGAAGCTTATCCTTGGATATTTAACTATCCAGTGACTGTCCTAAATGTCCAACAGTGAGTTTAAGGTGGAGAGCCACTAGGTGGCACTGTCAGCCTGAAAAATTTTGGAATGCTTTCTCTTAGAATGGTAAAAATTTTAACAAGTCTCCAAGGAATTGACTGAATTCTTTGCTTTCTTTTTATGATGCCCAAAGCAGTAGGTCACTGAGCGCTCAGGCGGCCCCTTTCCTCTCCTAGTAGATGGTCTGTCTCTACACCAGCTGTCAGGTTAGCTGTAATTGTGCCTTTCAGTGGACGTTAGTTGAAGGAGCTCCTGGTTGGATTCTCCATATGTGGCTTTCACATCTTGATGCAGATCAGAATGGACCGCTGCTTCTTTGTGTGAGGACCACACCAGCTGGGGAACTTGGGCATAGCTGCTCTGCCAGTTGGAACTTGTGTTTATGTTTTCCTATAATCTGTCCTAAGACTATAGAAGGACATAGCTACACAAGGAAAGCATGACCATTCACTCACCAAGGAGGCAGGCCTTCCATTTTTCACCATCATCACAATTCTAGTGATACAGATGACCCTTGGGAGAGTCTCGTTACACTGTACTGTCCCTACCAGCCCCTCCTCAGTTGAAACTGAATTGGTAGAGAAACCTAGAAGATTTGGAAGGGTTTTGGGCCTTGGCTACTTGGGAAACTAAGGCATTGCTGAAGAAAAATTCTTCATCTAAAGGATTAGATGATTGAGCCAGCAGCTTTACATTTATCCTGAGTATGATTTTATTGGTAACTTGAAAAAGGAGAGCTTTAGGACATATAAAACATTCCTTCCGTTTTGAAAAAAATCCAGGATCTCAGAATCTATTTTTGTCTTTTTTATTTTAAAACAAAGTAAGCCCCCCTTTTTAAAAATTGCAATGAAGTTTTATTTTTTATAATGCCAGATAAGAGATTATCTCTATAAAAGCTATCTGATTAAGGATCCTGTAGTATCCTAAACATAAATTTGGGTCATTCAGATATAGGCCTATTCAGAGAGTAGAGAGAAAAAGTTTTCAGTGAATTTTTTAACTCCTTCAGGATTATTTTTGTTTTTAAAACAGGAAAAAGCATAAAAAGAAGGAAAAACACACATACTAGATGAAATTACTGTGAAAGAAAAAGTGATCATACTGTCAACTGTGGGTGTTGGCAAACTGGCCCATGGGCCAAATATGGCCCACCATTGTTTTTATGTGGTCTGTGAGCTAAGAGTGGATTTTACGTAGAAAGAAGGGTTTGTGGCATGTTGGAATGATACAAAATTCAGATTTCAGTGTCGTGAGTAAATTGGAACATAGCCACGTCTCTTCGTTTACATATTGTCTGGAGCTGTTTTTGTGGTATGGTGGCAGAGGTGAGAAGTTGTAACAGAGACCATGTGGCCTGCAAAGCGTAAAATATTTGTTATCTGGCCCTTTACAGAAAAAGTCTGCTGACCTTTGACCTATACCAGTCCTCCTCAGAATGGTTTGATATGGTATAAGGAGTTCGAGCCAGAATGTAAATCAAGGCCTTGCTGCTTTCATCAAGAAGATCTTGCTATGGAAAAAATGTCAGCAATGTTCTCAGTGATGTAGTTGATTTATGTTCTGGTATAAGCGCCTTATCTCATTGCAGACTGGCAGTCACTTTTGAGTAGTACTGACTTGTATTCTTTTGTATATAATTTTTAAGTTGGTAAGTTTTTATTTTTAACATGTAGACATATTTATTATTTTTTTAAATTTTATTTATTTATTTTTGGAGTTCTGATGTCAGTGACTTTATTACACCTAAATTTCCTTAACTGTCGACAAAATGAGACATTGACTAATTTAACAGGCTACATACAGTGTTACAGGCACACTTTGTTATAGGAATATATCTAATACCAACCATAGCAGGTTAGATTAGTGAAGGATTTGACAAATTTTAACTGTAAATTTTTTGTGTAGACATTTTTAAAGAACTCTGTGGGCTTCTTAAGAGAAGTGTACTCTTTTATTTCCCTTTCACTTGAGGCAGCCATTTTCAACTCCTGGCTAATTCACGTCTTCGAATAAAACATTCAGTTGCTTGCTGTTAATTTTTCAGGCATAACCCCCTTTCCTTCACACCATGGAAGAAGAGGATTTAGTGTTTCCACATGTGGGTGTGCATGTACTTTTCTCCATGCCTTCTAATAAAACTATATCATAATTCTGGCTCAGTTAACATTCAGTGTTTACTTTGTAAATGCTAATCACTTCTGAGATATGTAGCATGTTATGACTGCTTTTCATTTCCTGCATGATTTTTTGTTTTTCCTGGAGTTAATTTTTAATTTTTATGTATATATCTTTTATATACTTACTAATTCACCCCCCACATTCTGTCATCTGTTTAAATCTTTTCTCAAGACATGATTCAGGTCATTATTTTTATCTTTTTCAATAGTAATTTCCAGGAGCCTTGTGACCTATAACAGGCTAGTTTAGTTTAGTTCTTTTTTCCTTTTATAAGGTGTCTTCTTTGGATTTCTTTACCATTATCTTGAGTTTTCCTGTGCCTCACTCCTGGATTGGTGCTATGGTTGCTGAATCTTGCAGCTTCACTATGATTTACCACTTTATTTTGGTGACACACATTCTATTAGCTTCTTGGGAAAAGAGTGCTTAGGAGGTAGATTTTTTGAAACTGTTCATGTTTACTCTGTTATTACGTTTGATAGTTTAGATGGGTATAGAATTTTGTTAGAAGCCGTTTTCTTTTAGAATTATGAAAACATTGCTCTACTTTTATTTGTTAGGAATTCTTGTTTGTTTGTTTTCTTTCTTTCTTTATCTCTTTGGTGGCCTGAAACCATTCTGATCTCCCATCCCAGTGCTATGTTTTTTATTTCTGTAAGCTCTTAGCAAATTCTTCTTTATTCTGAAATTTCACAATGATGTGCCTTGCTTATCCATGTGCGATCATGTTGTGGTTTAAAAATTAAACCATATTAAAAATTAAATTTTAACTCTTGTTGTTGGTTTCCATCTAGTTTCTCTGCTATTTTTCTAGAATTTCTGTTTGGATGTTTAACTTCATGGACTAGTCCTAATTTTTTCTTACTATTTTCCTTTTTTTTTTTTTGTCTTTTCCTTCTAGATATCTTCATGTTCATCTCTCATCTCTTCTATTAGATATTTTATCATGCTGTATTTTAATTTCTAAAAGCTTCCTTTGTTCTTTGAATGTTTCTCTTATTACTATTAAAAAATAACATGTAATACTTATTTCAGAGATGAATATCATGTTAGGATTTAAGGAATTAACAATAATTTGTTAAAGATTTTTCTCTCCCTGTATGTTCTGTGTTCTCTTAAGTTGTTTTTAGTTCTCTTTGGTTATTTTGATCTCTTATTTTCCATATTAGAGACTTACTTTAGATATCTGGTAACCTTTAGTGGTCTCTCAAAGAACGAGGTATTCAACACTGGTTTAGGAGCAGGATGGGATTTAGGGTATCCATCTTGAAATCCAGGTGCTTCTTACATAGGGTTTAAACCAGTCCTAGTTTTGGACCTTATTTTCATTCCCTGTTGAGATCCCTGGTTTGATACTTTCTCACTCTTGGTGAGTAGGGGAAGTCTGCATTGTAAATCAGAAAGACTACTTTCTTTTCTCGCCACTAGCTCAGGATTTAGCTTTCGTGAGTCTGTAGAGCCAGTTACCACTCGCTCCTCTGCTTTCCAGCTTCCAAGTTTTGTTGCTATATTCTTCTCTCTCATTATCTTTGTCCTTTCGGGCTTTGGCAAACAACAAGACAAAACGAAATGAAAAACAGCCCCCCAAACCCTTTATTTTTGTGTAGAAGTATTTAGGGAGGGTAACAAAGTAAATATATGAACTTTCTTTATTGTTCCTTGTGTTCCATTGTAAGGCTGCATCATAATTTATTTAACTGGTCTCCAGTAGGTCATTATTCATGTCATTTATCACTTTTCCATTATTTAGAAAATGGAATAAGTCTCTACCTAAGTCGCAGTTATTTTCTTGAGGAGTATTTTGGAGTATATTTGCCAAATAGCTCCCCAGGCATTGGTAACTAGTGTATATCCCTTGTGTGTTCAGTTTCAAACATGTTGTTAGAGCAGAACTTGACCATAATAGTAAATATTTTAGTCTTTCTGGGCCATATAGTCTCTTTGCAACTCTACAGTTTGCCACAGCTATTGGTAATACATAATGAATTGGCGTGGCTGTGTTCCAATAAAGCTTTATTTATAAGAGTAAGTGATGGGCCCTTGGCCATCGTTTGCCAAACCCTATTGTAGAACACAAGATGTCAGCATAAAATGTAAAAGGGAAGATGATTTCTTTTCCCAAGCTAGAACCCAGCGGCAGTTTTGTAGTCATTTTGCCTAATTTAAAATATTTGTTAATGACAAAACTACTCTTGCAAGGAAACCTAAAAAGGTCCTAAGGTGCCTTGGGCTTTCCTGAATATAGTCTGGCAGTCCTGCAAATTTTTGCGGAAGGATTCTGCTCTGAGGCTGCTGTGACCATAAGGCCTGAACAAATAGAGTGCCTGCTGAAGAGAGGACCACTGTCTCCTAGGTATTAATTTATTTCCTGGTAGCTCAGCTGGTAGAATCCGCCTGTAATGCAGGTGACCCTTGTTAGATTCCTGGTTCAAGAAGATCCCCTGGAGAAGGGACAGGCTACCCACTCCAGTATTCTTGGGCTTCTCTGGTGGCTCAGATGGTACAGAATCTGCCTACAATGCAGGAGACCTGGGTTCGTAATTTTACAGAGAACAGCTAAATAGCTAAAAAAGCCTGCTAAAGGTGACCTATGAACTCTAACTTTGTGCCCTGGGACCCTCTAGGTGACTTCTGGAACTGATGTAAAGCTGGAGATGGGAGTGTGGGCCAAGAGTCCCACTCCTGAGAAACTTGAAACTCAGCCAGGTGTTCTCTGGATACTTGTTCTCTGCAAGCCTGGCTTCCGTTCTCCTCCCCTTAAGGAAGGCAGTGCTAGGGAACGTTCTCCTTGTCTCTCCAGGTTAGCAGAGAGATGTGTTCACTTCACAGCGATTAGCTGAGCTTGCTTGAGACTTTTGTGCCTGTCGTGGCTTGCCAGTTTCCTGCTTGCCTTCCCTGTGGCGTTTTAGCTGATCTGTGCTGTTTGTAGCCATATGGTCCCTTGAGCACGTGGCTTGGCTTCCCTGTCCCTGCTGCTGGATGCTTGGGCCTTGCAGATTTCACAGACCTGAATAACACTTGGGGGTGGGGCGAAGGGGCTAAGTCTTCTCCCTGCTCAGCCTGGTTAGATAGAGGCGGCCAGCTTGGTTCTCTATACCAGCTGATTGCTTAGCCAGCAGAGGCCTGAACTAGGTGCTTTGAGAAGATGCAAAAGAATGAGAAGTGGTTTCTGTCTCAGGGAGCTTACTCCCTGGGGCTTCGTCTGGGAGAACCCTTAGTTAGCTGTGTGATACTGTTGCCCGTGTCCAGTTTTGGAGGTCAGGTTATAAGCTGTCCATGGATGGGGCACTGGTACCTATTTGGTTTGGCCCTGCTGATTTTTTGCTGTGCAAAAATGTCATGGCTTTGTATGGAGTTCATTATCATGTCTTCACAGACGGTGGTTCAGTGGTAAAGAATCTGCCTATTAAAGCAGGAGATGCAGGAGACGTGGGTTTGATCCCTGGGTTGGGAAGATCCCCTGGAGGAGGAAATGGCAACCCACTCCAGTATTCTTGCCTGGAGAATCCCATGGACAGAGGAGCCTGGCGGGCTACGGTCCATGGGGTTGTAAGGAGTCAGACACGACTGAGCAACTGAGCACGAGCAGGAAGATGGTTTTTAGGCAAGGATACTTAGTGTTTTTGTATAGACTTTTGTATTCTTGTTTGGTAATATGAAGAGAACAAAAATGACTAGCTACTCCCTTGATCTTTGGTTACATGGCTTTCAGATGAAAAAGAAGTTCTGGGAATGTTCTTTCTGGTTAGGAAAGTGGCCCCTCTTAAACCAAAAAGGGGCCAAGACTTGGTTTGTGGCTTAAATTAGCAAACTAACTTGCTGATAAGAAAATGGCTAATTTAGAAAAGATTTGTAAACATTTACCTACGTTTAAAATTAAGGCTTTTTTAGAACAGTTTTAGATTTACAGAAAAATTGGCAGATACTACAGAGAGGCCTGGCGTGCTGTGATTCATGGGGTCGCAAAGAGTTGGACACGACTGAACAACTGAACTGACTGACTGAGTTCCTAGATTAGTGCCCCACCCCCCCGCCCCCAGTTTCCCTTATTATTATCTGACAAGATTATGGCACATTGATTCTAAGTAGTTACCAGTATTGATATATTATCAACTGAAGTCTATACTTTAGTCAGATTTTCTTAGCTTTCCTCTGATGTCTGTTTTCTGTTCCAGAATCTCATCCTCAATAGCACGCTAAATTTAGTTGTCAGATCTTGTTAGGCTCCTCTTGGATTTGGTGGTTTCTCAGATTTTCTTTGCTTTTGATGACCTTGACAGTTACGAGGAGTGCAGGTCGGGTATTTTGTAGTCTGCTCCTCTATGGGAATTTGTCTGATGCCTGGCTTCCTTTTAAGTACCTATTAGGGCTTCCAGTTTGTTGGCTGGCGCTTAGGTGCCTAAGGGTATTGGCCTCAGCAGGTTGTGCTTCGTATCATGTGAGGATGCAGGGTGGTAGCTGGGGTTTTCTGGGGGCTGTGCGGTGAGCCATGGTCATCGCTGAGATGGGGTGGGGTGCTCCTGATGTCCCCCACTGCAGTGTGGCTTCACTAATGCTTCCAGGTTTAGCTTGGGGAGAACAGACCTGGCAGATGAAAGCTGGGGAAGCAGGAGAAGCAGCTGATGTCCTGAGTTAAGAGAGTAAGAAGGGTGTTTGGTGTCCCCTTTCCAATGGCCCCATCAAGGGCACTCACAGGTGGTGCCTGTAGGAGCCCTGTTTGAGCTGCTGTTGCTTTTCTTTCTGTCTGGTACTGATAATTTTGGCAGCTTTGGGAGGACTGGTGTTTGTGTCTGGGACTGTTCTGAGGGTCTTTCTATATGTTCCATAGATGCTGCAGTGTTTTGAGAAGCTGAGCAGCAACAGCCCTATGCATTCAGCACACAGCTCTTTAGATGGGCGCTGCAGGTGGGGGGAATGTGGCAGGAGGCCAGGGTGACGGACGGATGTCCCCTGCCTCTGACAGTGCTCTGCCATTCTCCTGACCTGTGGCAGACCTTAGCCTGTGCTGCGTCATCATTAAGCCTCTCATTTTTCCTTTTATAGTTGGACTGTAAGAAATGCAGAGGGGATTGGGTTGAGGGCTTGCATCTCGAGTCCAGCTAGTGACCTTTTATTCTGTGTAGATTCTGCTCTTGGAGCATGTGGTCAGTAGGGGTGTGTGTGTGTTGACTCGAGGTCAGTAGTATGAGGAGGTGAACGATAATGTGGGCATACTTCAAATTGCCCTGGTGGAAAGCACCATCAGAAACATCACCATTATAATGGGGTCTGTGACGGTGCTGACAAGCAGGCTTTGGATGGTAATCCACTCTGCATTTTACTTATTGTACTCTGTGACTGTAACTACTGTTTGATTGCTTTTTCCATGTCTCTGCCCAGAAGCTGCTCGTTCTCCGGACAGTACAGTAATGGCATAATTCACCCCATAAACCCCACTTCCATGCACACACGCACAGACAGGCACCCTCACCCCGCTTTTCCAGGAAGGCAGGCCTCGTTTAGCTGGCAGCGTCAGAGCACACAGTTCCTGAAGAGGAGGTTGCTAATCAGGGAGATGCCGAGCAGAGAGTCTGCTGCTGAGGCCTGAAATTTACAGCTCAGAGAAGCCGCTCGCTGCTGCTGCGGCTGCTAACACGTTATAAGGGGTGACGAATACCAGTAACTTGTCACCGGGATATGCTTCAAGCCTCACATTCTGTAACCAGAGGGTGAAGGTGTGAGTGCTATGATACTTTCCCTGGTTTTATTTCTCTATGAGCATGACTAGGGTGTAGAGAATGTCTAGATATTTCTCATGTCTTAATCATACGAAGCTTCCCTATGTTTCCGGCAGTGGACACTTTAATAGGAGTTGGTTTTGCGGGGAGAGGAAGGTGCAGCTTGATCCATCATTGAGATTTTGGAAATCCCGTGATGTGTATGCAGTTGAGATGCCTGACAGTTACCGAGTCTGTTGGGCAGTGGTCCTGTACCTCCTCTGGAGGGAGGAGCAGTATTGATTCGCTGTACTAGCCATTGTGCTTGGTATGGCTTTATGGAACTTTTGGTTTGAAGGTGGGATAGCAGTATAGCTATGGATACCTTGTGGTCCCCTCCCCCACCTCCCTGTGCTTTTAATCTAGGGGTCCCTGAGCTCTGTGCCATGGACCGGTACCTCCTGTTGGATGAGCAGACATTATAATGGAAATAAAGTGTGCAATAAATGTAATGTGCTTGAATCATTCTGAAACCATACCCCCACTCTTGGTCTGTGGAAAAATTGTTTTCCATGAGACTGATCTTTGGCACTGAAAAAGTTGGGGACCTCTGCTTTAATCCATTTCATACACATGTGGGATTTCGAAGAATAGGGAAATCATTAGCTGAGGTCTTTCTCTTGTGGTCAGTTGGCCAAGCCCCTGCTGCTGTCTTTAGGGAGTGAGGGAGATTCCATTATGGCGGGCATTTTTACTTTGGCATTAATGTGTCTAGATGGTAATGGTAGCAGATATACTCTTTTTGTTTCAGTTACTGAATCCATATTCTTGGTTATATCTTCTTGGTTGTTTTTAGTTCTGCACTTAAAATGACTGGGCTGGTGTAAGGTGGTCTTTGTTTTGGAGGGTTCCAAGACCACCCCTAGTACATAATCATTCCTGACCTTGGCTTGGTCCTCATGTAACCACATATCATGCTTTTGATTACCCTTGGGCTTCACTGAGGTTTTCTGGCCAGGTGAGTTTTGAGGCTTTGGCTCTCTGGGCTTTAGTGTTAGTTAGCCTTTCTGTGCGGAGAAGGCAATGGTAATCCACTCCAGTACTCTTGCCTGGAATATCCCATGGGTGGAGGAGCCTGGTAAGCTGCAGTCCATGGGGTCGCTATGAGTCGGACACGACTGAGCGACTTCACTTTCACTTTTTACTTTGATGCATTGGAGAAGGAAATGGCAACCCACTCCAGTGTCCTTGCCTGGAGAATCCCAGGGATGGGGGAGCCTGGTGGGCTGCCCATCTCTGGGGTCGCACAGAGTCGGACATGACTGAAGCGACTTAGCAGCAGCAGCAGCAGCAGCAGCCTTTGTGTGATTCTCAGCTCTAAGAAAAGGTTATAGCAGAATGGCTAGTTATCTGAGCCTGGTTATTGCTCCATTCAGGTTTTGCAAGTTAATCTTACACCTAGCTAAAACTTGAAAATAATTACCCCTCTCCTAATCTATAGAGCTCTTTCTCAGACCCTTTACTATCCTTGTGGTCCCTAGCCTGTTTTTCTCTGTACTGCTTCCATTACTAATGATGTGAAAACCCCAGGTTATCTTCCCATCCACCAGCAGTAGTCAGCCCTCCATGGATGTATAGCTTGATTCCAACTGTCATCTTTCTTTTTTCATTCATTCTGTTTGATGGTGCTTTCCTCCTGCTATTTCCTGTCATGTATAATTTCTCACTTGGTGTTTGCTTTTTTGCTCCTCCTTCAGATTGTCCCTTAAGTCACTCTTTTTTTTTTTTTTTCTGTGTGATTGGCTGATTCTCAGGAAAAGGTAGAGGCTAGCCATTTTGCAGAAATCTGAAAATAAATGGGTATATTCTGTTGTAAAAGGTTGTGAGCCTCCCAGGGAATAGTTAGTGAAGGCTCTTTTACTATTTTAGGATTTAGCAGTGTGACACCCACCACAGTGAAGGAGACTTTAGCTCCTTTTGTTTCATATAAAAGACGAGGGGACTTTTGCAAGTCTTCCCTCACGGTGGCAGCTGACCCTGTAGTTTGTTGAGCCGCCTGTTTGCTCCTGATGGGGTCTGATTGAAGGTGGGGAGAGTGGGTTTTGATTCATCAGATGAAGTGCAGGGTGACTGTGTTTTGTAGTCAGTAGCTTCCTTGTAGTGAAGTGTTACTTACAAAAAACCCCAAATGGCCGTGTA
This sequence comes from Ovis aries, assembly GCF_016772045.2. Taxonomy (NCBI): domain Eukaryota; kingdom Metazoa; phylum Chordata; class Mammalia; order Artiodactyla; family Bovidae; genus Ovis; species Ovis aries. The sequence continues at coordinate 93,653,480 of NC_056057.1, forward strand.
ACAAAAAGTTCTGAATATAATTGGGTGAATTGTAGACTGCTGGCTGAATTATGAGGTCTGGTTATAACCCTGATGTAGTCTGAGTGTGGTTTTGAGGAAATTTTATTCTGTGCACATTGGTGGAGTGTTCTGATAACCTCCACAGAGGAATATTTGTGCTTTTGCTGTTGAATAAATAGCCTCGAAAGCTTGGGAGTTAGTTACTAGCTGAGAGTGGGGTCCAGTGTTGCTGTTTTTGGGGTCCAAAATAGAGATGCCCCATAGTAGTGCTCTGAAAAGGTGGCCTCCAGAGTAGTTGAAGTCATATCTTAGCAATCTAACATTTCTGCCGGTGAGATCAACAATGGAGCATCTCCTTTCACATGCTGAGATGACAATACTTTTTGCCCTTCACTGCCTTTGATTTTTCTGCTCTGTGTTGGGGTGTCCTATTTTGGTTTTTTCTCATCTAGTGCTGGTACCTCCTAATCCAGCCCTTGCCTGTTTTCCTAGAATCATGTTGTGATAGGCATTTTGATTTTAACTTAGACCCTGTTTCAAGGAAAATCTTCAGTAGCACGTAGAGACTAGATTTCCAGTTCTTAAGCTTTGTAATTCCCCACAAATCTTGGTCGGGGCAAAAGATAAAACAGCTTGGCCATCTTTCTGAGTGATACAGATCCTGCCTTGCTGAGAAATCATCATATCTCTCAGGTCTGCTAATAATAGGATAGTTTCCTTCAATGTTGTTGTACCGTAAAGCATGATGTTGGATCTATCCCAGTGGCTGTTGGTCTCAGCCTTCTTCCTGTGATCGGTGTGCCTTGCTCCTTAGCACACGTGCTGTGGGATTTGGGCTGTAGAGGCACATTTCAGCATTTTCGCCTTCTTGCTGCCCACAGGTGATGCAGGTGCTCAATGCTGACGCCATTGTTGTGAAGCTGAACTCTGGGGACTACAAAACCATCCACCTGTCCAGCATCAGACCACCGAGACTGGAGGGGGAGAATACACAGGTGAGACGAGAGAAGCAGCAGCTCCTCTTTTCCGAAACCAAGAGGGAGGAGCTGGATGATCAGTTAGATGTGTTTCGTGTGTAGAAGAACACGAACAAACCAATAATGTAAATCACCGAAGTATTATTTCCTAGTATTTGCAGCCTAGCTGCCACTGGGCAAGTCTGTTTTCTCTTGAACCACACTCACTGCTCTCCTTCGTTTTTGATGGACCCCACTGGCATTCCTCGCTAAGGGGCTTGAGAGGAGTTAGGGTTGGTGTATGTTAGGTGGTGAATAAGTCTTGTCAACGAGATCTTATTCTCTGGAGATAAGGAGAGGAAGGGTCATGTCTCACGTGCATGATAGCGAGGCCTGTTCCACTGATCATTTTGATTTGCACTGTGTTTTTGTTCTAGGAAGAAATAAATCTTGGTGTATATATATAGTCTGGGGTCACTTACTCATCTTTTCCAAGTAGCGACTAGAATTGTTAGTTGCATTGTTTTGTGCTATTTGCTGGGTCTTCGGGCAGCAGGGGTGCTTGGCTAGCTAATGTGTATGATTTTTGTATGTCAATTTGAGAAATTATGCTTAGGATGACAACTGTAGGCAGTTTTGTTTTAAATTTTGTGGTCACTTTCTTTCTGTTGTTACGACTTATAAGAGATTGGGGAAAGGGATTGTGGTTTTTTTGTTTGTTAGGCTGTCTTAGTTTTGTAGACATCTTTTCCAGCCCCTGCTTTTGCCTCCTGATAGCTAAAGTGTGTAACTGTGTGGATCGGTTATAGAACTGGGTCCTCAGTGAGAGCCAGTGCCACAGGCAAATTAAACAGTGTGGTTGAACTTAGTGCCATGTGGTTTTTTAATGTGTCCTTTTGTAGTTTTAGAGATGTGAGATTTTTTGCATGTACCAGTGTCTCGGTGCATTTGCGAGATGAAATTCAGGCCCTGTTTTCATTTGTATGAGAGTTTATAGGCAGCCCATAAGAGTAAAATAAAAATATTGTGATTGTCTTTTGAATCAAATCATGCATAAGAAATCCATACAGGATGGATTCTTTGAATGTCTGGCCAATCAGTTCATCTCCACCCACCCCCATCCTCCCAGCCTTTTTTCCCCCATAGAGGAGGCATTTTAATGCAGCAAACAGTATTGTGGTAAGCTTGAGAATTTAAATGCACGAAAGCTTAGAAATGCCAAAATAAGGTTCTCTCAGTAACTGTAGCTCTGCCTCATTGCACAGAGTAAATATACATCTCCAATTTTATCAGTGTTGGGAGTAGTCCACACTTCTGCATCTGTGCCATGCAGTTGGAATTAAGGTTCCCACAGCAACCACAACTTTGGAATTCTTGAACGTTAATTTTTGTGCCTGCATCATCAGCCAAAGCATTATGTTAAAGTAGATTCAGGAGCTGAATTTTAAGCAGTTTTTAGGGTTGTGGGGGTGTTGCAGCAGGTTGATGGTGATAAACTACCGGTGAGAAGTTTATGTTTTTTGTAGAATCCTTTGTAACTTCTCAGGGGGTAATGGGTGGATTTCCCTTAGCGGGTGGACAACGGAAAATTGTTGGAATATATTTGCTAGTTTAGGCACGGTCCTGTTTGTAAAATTTCTTGTTCTTTACCAAGGTAGGTTATTGCTTATTTCAAACTCCTCTTCATTCCTGAGATCTTCCTCCATTTTAAGAAAGCTTTAAGTGAGGCTCAGCTTAAGAGTCAACATATGGCTTTTGAGTGAATTGAGGAATGAGTTCCCTTATTGGTTCATTAAATTCCTTTGGAAGATCTTAGTGAGGGTCACATAAGAGATGAATATAACCCCCTTTGAGTACAGTGATGGAGGTGCTGTGTGGAGCCCTGTTGTGGTGGGTGCTGGGGAAGTCTTCTGGGGAACAGCTTACTAGCCTCTTGAGCGCTCATGGATGAGAAGTAAGCAGGTGGGAGAAAGGGCCTCCTAGACCAGCACTGTCTAATAGATGCATAATGCAAGCCACAAACCTGAGCTCTGTGTGTTATTTAAAATTGTCTAGTAGCTCTGTTTTAAAGAACATTAATTTTAATGCAGCTTATTTGACCTACTATATCCAAAACAGTATCATTTCAACATTTAATGAATATAAAAAATTCATGAGATATTTAACTTTTATCTTTACTGTGTCTTAGAAATCTGGTGTATATTTTATACTTGGATCTCAGTTCATCCTAGCATATTTCTAGGGTTCAGGAGCCACAGGTGTGTAGTGACTATTGTATTGGACAGCACAGGTTGAGGGATTCTGATGAATAGGTTCATTGTCTTTGATCAGTTCTTTCCCACTTTGTACCAGGTGTTGTGCTGGGGATGCCATGGGAATAAACCCTCCTAAAACTACTCTCATGGAACTTTACAGTCTAGTAGGGGACATACGCACATAAGTGCGTTTATGTTACGTGCTGTGGAATGCATAATCTGGGAAGGCTTCTTAAGGCCTGAAGGCTGACTAGGAGTTAGCTAGGTAAAAAATGGAGAGAAGACAATTTTCTGACCAAGACAGCAGCAATGACAAGAATCGGATGAGTTTGGTCCTAGGGAATGGGTGGCCACTGTGGATGATGCACGTGTGGTGTGATGCTCTGTGGTGCACAGTACAGGCAGGGCAGGTCACACATAGTCATGAAAAGAGACTGCGGGCCATGTGGTTAACTGCCGGCAGTTTTGTATGATTGGAATAGAGGATACTTAATGCCCGGGTGGGGGTGGGGGAAGTGGGGGAGTAAGAAATGGGTTTGGGAGTTAGGCATGGGCCACAGTTTGAAAACATCTATGCCATGGTTTTTAGATTTCTTTTGCCTTGAAGAATTTTAAGGGATGACACCTTTCAGATTTGAGTGTGCTTGTGTTGGTGGCTTGCATTTATAAAACATGAAAGTAACTTTGCATCTATAAAGGAAAATCATGCTAGATGAAAACTGATCTGTAGCAAGGGGTTCTGGTTTTGTTTTTGGTAAAGCTCGCCTGGAGGCGAAGGGAGCAGGAAATGCAGGGTTGTGGGTGTGGCTCTAGCAGCCTCTACACTAGAGGAGTCAAGTTCTTGCCTTTCTACTTCCCCTGGAACTCTCACAGTGAGTGGAAGACCTAACTTATGCTTATGCTAGATTTACAGTATACGTGTAGGAATAGGCGTCACCCAGGGATCCCAGCCAGGCTCTAACTATGTGTGTGCAATGACTAGGCAAGCAGGAGTCCCTTTGGAGTCCTTGGATTCCCTAGTGTTCCTTACTGTACTTCACTGTACAGTTTCTTTACTACAAGGGCAGTCCAATCAAGTGCTGAAGGTGTAGATGTCTGGACATCTGTGAGGCCATATTGTACCCTTATGCAAGTTAGAGAAGACTGTCCCTGGCTTCGGGCAGCCTCAGGTCAGGGCACACAGCTTGGCAAATAGCGTGGAGGCTGGATTTCAGCTCCCATTTTCCCTCTGTGCCCCTGGCCAGGTGCCCTCATTCACGGCACAGTGTGTACAAGATGATGTGGCTGTCCTAGTTAGAACAGCCCTGATGGACTCTCCGAAGAAAACGTCAAGGGTGTATTTTGGGAACGGGAGGGTGGTCTCGTAGTTACAGAAACGAAGGTTGTGTGGCCATTGTTTGGAGATGACAGATGGACCATGGCGGGCATTGAATGAAACCCTTAGGAGATTGCCTTCTCTTGAAGTCTGCGACACTTTTGGGAGAGGGTGTCAGTGGCTTTGAAATGGAGAAAAAGTAACTTGGCAGCTTATGGTATTGGAGCTCGTTCTAAACAAAAGAGCAGAGTGGAGAAGGTGCAGATGAGGGAGTGGGAAGAGGAGAGGTAGGGGCAAGTCTCTGCAAGCTGGAGCTTCCTCACGGGCAGGCGGGTGGCATGCAGCGACTCCTGCTACACACAGCCTCCTTCCTCCAGGCGCCCAGGTGACGACCCAAGGGGGCTTGTCCTTCAGGTGACGATGGGGAGATGCTTCTAATGTTGATCTTCTCCATACCCTGAAAACTCACATGGCATCAGCTCACACAGACCTTCTGAGACATCTCTATTGTGAAGACAGTAGTGCAAGTTGGATTTTCCTTTCTTTACACACAGAGACAAATTCATTTCTGTTACATTATACATGAAGGCAAGGAAGTTTTGCCCAAGGCTAGCTGTACTTCCACTCCCCCCTTTTGGTTACTTTCTAATTGCAGCCAGAGGAAGGGCTCTGGACAGAACTGCATGATCAAAGGACCTGCTTTCATTCTCTGCAGCTCCTTTCTAGTAGTACAGGGAATTCAGGAGTAGCCATGGCTCCCAGATTGTGGTTAGAGCTTGATTTGTTGCTAGAACATGTGACAGAGTTAGAAGCTAGAGAGTGTAGTGTCTCCCTGAGAAGGAGTACAGTGTCAGATGCTGTGGATTCTATTTCTGTGACACCAAAGTATTGGGTTATTTAGGGAAGATCCAGTGTTAGCTCTTTGGATATGTAGCTCCTTCGGCTAAGATCCTGTTTGGACATCAGTTTGTGGTATTTCTGTGGACCTGGACGTGTATCAGGATTTCTCTAAAGGTGAGGGGTGTGTGCGCTAAGTCACTCAGTTTTGTCCGGCTCTTTGTGACTATGGCTTTTAGCCTGCCAGGCTCCTCTGTCCATGGAATTCTCTAGGCAAGAATACTGGAGTGGGTTGCCATTTCCTCCTCCAGGGGATCTTCCCAACCCTAGGATCAAGGCCATGTCTCTTGCATCTCCTGCGTCGGCAGATGGGTTCTTTGCCACTGCGCCACCTGGGAAGCCCTCGCTAAAGGTGTAGTCTGTGTTATCCAGTTGTTTGCCTCAGAGATACAAGTGCTTAATCTTGGAGAAAGGCTGTGGGTTTTCCGAGCTACTGCTTAAAGGAGATAACACATTGTGCTATCTCAGGACTTCCTAGAGAGCTTTTGGCTTTGATCTAAAGCTGGAAAACCTAGTGCTCTATTGCCCAGGGCTGCTGTGCGCTTTGTGTTACACTTGGAGTGTTAATGACAAAGGAAATACAGCCCCCGGGCATCCGATGAAGGGGCTGACTTGTTTCCCCATGGAGTCCAGTCATGCAGTGCTATTGTAGTGGGCAACGAGACACACACACACACACACTCACACACACACACACTCACACACTCACTCTGGGAAGTGGGGAAACCCTTCCCCCCATCTCATGTGTGGTTTCATGCTTTCAACTTGTATTGGTTTCCATCACCCTGTCTTTCAGCCTCTTCCCTTGAACTAACTTACCGTGGACGTGTTCTTTCACAGCAGGGCCTCTAAATATTCAGACCTGGGCACTGTAGGATGAGTTTTGTTAAAGCTGCAGTCTGCCTAGTCTCCCAGAGTCACTGCTGCCTGTTGGGGGTTTTGTTTCCCAGGCCTGACCTCACTGGGTCTGCCCTGAAGGCAGGTGACGGGAGACCAGGGCTGCAGGCAGGCACATTACTTGTGATGCCCTGCGATGCTTTAAGGGCATTTCCTCAGAGGCAGGTTGGTTGGGTGGTAATATTCCCTTTTGCAGAAACCCAGGGTGCTTTGTTATTTAAACACGATTAAAAGTGGTTTCTCAACCTATTCCCTTTAGTTTAGATTTCTGAAGGCTCAAGCTTTTCCTAGGACCCTAAAACAGATGATGCTGCCTCTGAGATGCATACCAACAGGAAGCTGTGGGACTACAGTCCCTGCATGGAGCAGGGACAAACCAGTAAACTGGGATCTCAGTGTGTGACTGGGAGCATAAGGCAAACAGCAGGTTAGGGAGGGCCAGCCTGGCATTGAGCACCTTGGAGAAAAGCAGAAGCTCTTTGAAATGGATCTAGCATCTCACCGGTTTCTAATGGAGAGATTTGGGGACTGCAGCAAAGTGATCAAAAGACACAGAATGTGTCAGAGCACTGGCAGAGGCATTCTGTACCCGTTTCAGATGTGTTTGATCTGAGTGTTTTTGAGAAGAACACTTGAAACTTCTTTGTTAGAGGACTCAAAAAAAAAAAAAAAAATTACTATTAGGAGACAATGGCTTGGTCTTAGCTCATTTATTTAAGATTCCAGGATGGATGTATGCTGTTGTTTTTTAAAGATCAATACCTGTTGCTTGGCTGGAGCGGTCACTGGGGTCAAGACACTTCATATTTGAGTGGAGATATATAGATATACTATTTATTTTTATATATTATATATATATATGTATTTGCATGCTTAGTTACTCAGTCGTGTCTGGCTTTTTATGACCCTTTGGACTGTAGCCCACCAGGCTTCTCTGTCCAGGGGATTTTTCAGCAAGAATACTGGAGTGGGTTGCCATTTCCTACTTCAGGGGATCTTTCTGACCCAGGGACTGAACCCACGTCTCCTGTGTCTCCTGCATCACATTCAGATTCTTTACCCACTGAGCCACTAGGGAAGCCCCATATATGTATTTCAGTTCAGTTCAGTCGCTCAGTCGTGTCCGACTCTTTGTGACCCAACGGACTGCAGCATGCCAGGCTTCCCTGTCCATCACGAACTCCTGGAGTTTACTCAAACTTGTATTTAGATAGAGCTATATCCAGAGTTTCCTAAAATGTACGTTCCACTGGTCTATATAAGTGAATTATATCCTGGAGAAGACAACAAATGCCTATTTGCCTTTGATTTAGTTTTTTTCTCTCTATTACAAATTATATTTTCTTTTGTTCCTTGTAGTTAACGCATCCTCTTTCCCATGATCGTGCCTCTACCCTGCAAATAATTTTTGGGGGAGTTTAACAGTCTCCTAGTGGATCTTGCTGGTTAATCCTTCCCCAAGCCATGTGCATTGATGTCTTTCAATCCATCTCTCTCTCTCTCTCTCTTCTCCCTTCATTTAATCATCACTATTACACACTTCCGTATTTTCAATTTATCTAAGTCGTCCCAGCACTGCTTTGTTCATATTTATTGCTTCTCTTCAGTCCTGTGAGCTGCAGTAATCTTCGCTTGTTTCCAGAGTTGACAGCCCCATTGTGTTTACTGTCCTGTGACCATTGAAAACAGCTGCTGTGCTGAGGTAAACCTCGTTCTTGCCCTGGTTCTTGAAATCCTCTTTAGGCCAGATATTTCCATACACAGTCCTTCCCTTTCTCTGTATCCTCCTCTTCTGATGGTTTCTGTCCCAGCCCACTTCCTGCTGTGATGCCTAAACTCCACTGTCGGCAGTAATGGTATGGTTTCCTTGGCTTCCTCTCCCCTCTATTTCCAAAGCTTGCAGAGTGCTGTGGCTACTGGAGGCTTTTAACAGATGTTTAAATCGACGTGTCTGCTGAGGCTGAAGACCTAATCCATACGTTAGTTTTGAGTGGCATCATTTTTAGCACTCCCAAAACCATCGCTAATCTCCTCGACTGCTTCTGCTAGCCATGGCAACTTGGACCAGTGTATCGGTGTCGAAAGGCCCCCGGAGAGTTTTTGCAGTCGGTTTTTTCCTCCTTCCTAATTGGATTGCTTGTTTTGATGGTCACGTCACACATGGCTTGGTTTTCTGCAGGCACTTCCTCTTCCCCACTCCTGGTTTCAATCTAGTTGCCGCCATTGGGGTGACAAGCCCTGCCTCTCTGTGAGCAGTGGTTTTCCTCATAATGCTATTTCATTAGTGTGGGGCAGATTGGGTTCAGGCCACCAGAGGGGTTAATTTCAGGATTTTAAGTGTTTTGCAGATTGGTCCCCGACTGACTTTCTTTTAACACGTCTTCTCTTACTCAGGCTTTCCCAAATAATCCCTCTTTCGTAGCAGTTCAGAGGTCTCGATTCATTGGAGTTTTGGCGTGCGCTTCCCCCTGAGGGCCATCTTTTTCCTGTTGTCGACCTTGTTGGTTGTCAGATTATTTCTTTGCATGGAACTAATTTTAAAATCAATTAGAGAAGCTTTCCCTTCATCTTTCTTTCTTTATTTATGAGATACTGATTGCGGAGCTACCTACACTGTGTTTAGATAAATTACTTTTTTTTTTTCATAACATTTATATTCAAGGCGAGTTTAGTGCAGCCATCCAGTACCTTGCACTTCTGCAGGCCAAGGCTGGAGGTTTCATTCCTTCGTGGACTAATTAGCTTTGTACTGGGAAAATTGTGTTCAGTTCAAAAACCCCAAACGTTCCACTTCCTCATGTATTATAGGCACTGTGGACCTGGGAAATTATTTTGATTAGTACGATGTTTGTAATCGTAGAAGCTGAGTCTCAGATCCTGACCAGCATATGCGTGATGTGGTCACAAGGTGGACTTTAGATGGATGGTGGCTTGTGGATGAAGCAGCATCAGGTCACATCACTGCTGGGGAAAAGGCTTTTCCGAACCGAGATGAGAAGGGGAAGCTGAAGGACACAGATGCTTGCTTTCCACCCCCTGCAAATGACAGGTCTATTGCTTAGGCATATTTTTAATGTCACTTTTCATTTCAGTCCTCCCTTGAAATGCACAGCCAGTTTATGGGTTGTTCACATTTTATAGGCCTTCATCTCACTACCTCTTGTGATCCAAGCCTGATTTTGACTGCATGTTGGTAGCAGCCTTGGCACAGTGCTGCTTCCCCAGGAGGAGCTCCATTCGGATTAGCTGTGAAGACATCACAGAGACTTTGTGCTCCTTACTTTTTCACTTCTCTGCTAGAAGCCAGTGGATGTCATCTCCTTTATCCTCGTCTCATTGTATCGGGCCCTTCGTGAGGCTAAACAGAAACATCCCCTTTCTGGGGCGTCTGCTGAGTCTCCGTGTTCAGATGTCAGTCCAAGAATTTGGTTCCTTTTGCTGTCCTGCTGGTTCTGGCTAACCCTCTGAAGGGATGCCTGAGCACACAAGCGAAAATAGCAGTAGTTGCCAGCTCACTCCCTGGCCCATAGTTTTTGATACTCACATGTTTGTGTAATGTCTCATTTCATTCTCACTGGCTCCTCATGGTTCATAATTGGGGCAGAATATACCGATACTGGCCTTTCTGAGTTGCCCGCTCTACACACTAAGATGTCTTCCCCTTCATTACTAGGGGGGCTGGTAGGAAGGCTTCGCTTTCCTTTTTTTTAAAAATGTGCTGTCGTATTCTGTGAGATGGTCTGGAAACAGGAGAAAGCCACATCCTTTCATACAGAACTGCCTTCAGCGTCTGTGTATGCAGCTGGAGGAGCTTGTTTTAGAAAGCCTGCCCTGCAGAAGCTGTCGGTGGATATCTGCAGAGGGGCTGCTGGTGTGCCACGGGCCCAGGCCGGCTCCCTCAGGCCCTGGCTGGAGTGGGAACCCACGGGTGGGGGTGCGGATGTACCGCCCACCCTAGACTTGTTGGCCCCCCTCTCCCTCTTAGTGCGGCCTCTGAAGGAGCGTGCTGTGTTCTGCATGGGATGGGTGGCAGCCAGCTCCCCTGGCTGGTTTGGCCATTGGGACAGCCAGGACTGTTAGGACAGTTTGTACCCTGGTGGCTCAGACTGTGAAGAATGCACCTGCAATGCAGGAGACCCAGGTTCCATCCCTGGGTCAGGAAGATCCCCTGGAGAAAGGAATGGCAACCCACTCCAGTATTCTTGCCTGGAGAATTCTCTGCATAGGAGAGCCTGCCGGGCTACAGTCCGTGGGGTCACAAAGAGTCAGACACGACTGAGTGACTAACACTTTCATTCTATTCTTAACACTTTGTACTTTAAGAGGAGGGAGACTTGACATTCACTCAAAGCAGCTTATTTTATTTATTTCTTATTTCTTATAAAGCACAAAGAAGTCATCTCAGCCCTTTGCTAGTAAACTAACAGCTCAGCGTTTTCTTCCAGAAAACATCTGGGTTCCTCCCTGGCCTTGATCAAGCTCTGCCTCAGTTGCCAAGATCCTCTGCCATGCCGGCCTCTTTGCTCTTAAGGCTTTTGGCTTCACCTCTTCTTCCCTCACCCGCTTCCAACCCTCTTCTCATGGAGGAGTGAATGCTTCTTTCAGTCTAGATGCTCCTGTTTGCAAACCGAGTTAACGGTTACTCCAGAGGTGCTTGGACTCTATAGTATCAGTGTTCCGGAAAATGTAAGCTTCTCAGTTGCGAAGCCATAAGGTAGCTTCTCTCTGGACCCCTGGCTATTATTAGGTATTCATAAAATCCCACAGGGGGAGAATGGTCATTGGGACTCTATTTGAGAGAAATGCCTCCATCCTAAAAGATAGAATCCCAGGGTACCTAGGGTACCTGAGGTAGTAAATGGGACTTGACAAACTGAAAATTCAGTGCAATCAAATCCTACAGCCTTTCATCTCTCACCCTCATCGCCCAGGGAGAAATGAATTCCCAGGGCAGAAGCTGATAGTGTTGAATATCTCTGTCTTGGACTATAATTGAATGTGCGCAAGTGGGAACACGCTCTCTCCTTGCTCCTGTGGCCACTCTGGAGACTGGTGGCCTGTTTTTCTGTGTCTCTCCCCCTCTACTCCCCTCCCCAACCCCCCACCCCTTCCCCAATACACTATCTCCTTCTCTCCCTCACAACAGGGTCCTCAAAAGTTTTAATGCAAGCTGGTGCCCTTTCTTTTGTTTGCTTTTGTGTTTTGACTTGGAAGTATTTCTGCAGGTATCTAAATGGTGAGAGTATAGATTTGTGCTCCTGCTAGTCTAGTTTTCCTTTGGATATCTGTCATTTCCCCTACCACCCCTGGAGCTCAGAGAGGGAGTTTGTAAACTTTTTTTAAAAGATATATTTGACTGTGCCAAGTCCTGATCGTGGTGCTTGGACTCTCTAGTTGTGGCACTCCCGGGCATGTGGGCTCACCAGCTGTGGTGTGTGGCCTTAGTTGCTGTGCAGTGTATGGGATCTTAGTTCCCCCCTGACCAGGCGCTGAACCCACATCCCTGCTCTGCGAGGCAGATCCTTAACCACTGGACCACCAGGGAAATAGGCTTTGATTTGCATGATGAAGTCACTCCAGGCACAGGCATCTTGGTCATTCTCTTACCGTTACTCACGCCTTCTAAGGAGCTCCCGGTTGTCCCTTGTATCGCCCTCGCCCTGAATGTTGCTCTGAAATCCTGCGGGCGGGGTTTCAGATGCTGTGTGAACTGGCAGGGCATCTTCATTTACGCTGTATGGAGTTGAAGTTCACTGTCACCCTTTGGCTGCCTTGCTTTGGGTTCAGCCGGAAGGAGCGGCATCTTTCACCTGAATTCACGACTTAAAATGTGAACAACCAGACTGGCTTGCCCTGCTTTTCTCGGATAACCACATTTAAGCTGCTTATTCACTGTAATTTTAGGTTCTAGAAAACTTCATTGATACAATTGAAAGCAGGCCAATATCCCTCTGCTCCCAGAATTTACATAATTTATATCTTTGTTGGTCAGTTCTCTAAATAGATAGATGGTAGGTACTGATAGGAAGTAGGCACAGTCGAGTCTGCTTTTAAATGAGTGCTGGAGGCTGTGCGGGGTGCCTGCAGCAGGGCAAGAAAACATCCTTCTGACTTCCTTGTATTAAAAAGTTATTCATGATACTTGTTAAAGAACAGTAAGGCACCCTCTATTCAGCACAATTGTGATAGGTATAGGGACCACTCCAGCGGGGTTTTGCAGTGGAAGAGTGAGATTGGGCCCTGAATGCCACAAGAAGAGCGGATGTTTATAATCAAGGCAAAGAGTGGGGCTGGGGGATGGTGGAGGGTGAGAAACCCAATCAGATCTCCAGGGTGATCAGATCTCAAAGGTGGGGAAATCTGGCTAAAGTTGGATTGTTGTTAAAATAGGACAATACAGGGGTGAGCACAGTGCCAGAAGGCAGGGTCCAGTTGAGAAGAGAGCTCAGAGGAACCTGAGTAATGTTTGGTCAAGGAGAGGATTGCATTTGTGATGTCAGGTTTCAGCCTTAAAAGAAGGTTTCGAAACCCCTTTAGAGGCTGTGGTTCACTTCTGGGGTGCCTGTGGGAGAAAGCAGGCCTCAGACAATGGAGCTTCAAGAGACTTTTCCCAGCAGCTTTCTCATTCCCTCTTCCACTGTTGTCTTGACCTTGCCCTCTTTCCAGCTTGGTCCTCGTTGTTACTTTGGTTGTCTTTGTCTTTGGTGGTGGTCAGGACCATAAGAGGAAGCCAGGACCTAAGAAAGGAGTTTCCCCTTTTCTCCTTTCATTTTCAGTCCACACTGAAGTTACAACCTGCTCAGTTACAACCTCCTGCCATGGCTAATTCAGGGATGTAGAGCCCCTCATGGTAGTAGAGGTAACTGAGCTCAGTGCAGCAGGCGACTTGAGGGTGTAAAATCTGAGGAAGCAGCTTTTGACTCGCCCACCCTTATGCTTGTATACCTTTTAGTGTTATGGTGATGCTTAAGTGAGTTGGAGTTCAGAAGTCGAGGAGGGACTCATTGCTATTTCTAGCTTCTGTTTAACCTTGGTCCGCTTCTTCCACCTCTGCCCCCTTCCCTGCTAGGAGAATGATGTTCATATGTGTGGTTCAAAGGTACCCCTGATAGGAAGTTCTACAAGGGCAAATCATTTGGCTGTTAACTGTTAAATTCACTGCAAATATGGCTGCCAATGTTATTGCCTCTCATTTGCTACAGATGAGCTCTGGCCTTCTGGGTTTGCACAGGACTGCTCTGAGGACAAAGATTAAGTGGCTCTCTGTTAATGCTGTATCTTTTAATTGAACAGCCGACTTGCAGTGTGAATAGGGGCTTGCCACAGCCCTTCTCTCTCTGGTTTCCCTTCCTTCCCTCTCCCTCCAAGGCCTGGCTCAGAGGCAGAGGCATGTACCCTGCTGGTTCACACATGAAATTCAGGCTTTAACCCCAGAGTCAAGGCTAGATCAGTTTTCTCTACGGTGTAGTTTATAAGCTACCTGTGTTGAAATCTCTGTGGTTGGAGCCTGGCATGTTCATTTTGCACAATTGCCAGGTGTTCCTGTTGTATTTTAGTTTGACACTAGTGTTCTAGATTGTTGCTCCTAGCAGGGACAAAGTGGGGGTTTACTTTTCCAGGATTTTGGTCTCTGACAGTACCATTTTTCTTCCCGGAGCCAGACTTGGTTTGTAATATCTCTGCTGTTTTCCGGGTGAGCTTTTCTCCCCCCAGGTCTCAGAGCCAGCTGTGAACCAGATGTATCCCTTCTTAGCTTAGAACATCTCCTGAGGATTTCAGTGAAAGGAGATATGAGAGTTCCGCCTGATGAAATTTGTCTGCCTCAGAGGATGGAGCTCCCTGGGGAACAGGGAGTCTCTTAGGGTCTATGATGTACCCTTTGAGCTGATGTTTAGTTGCAGGGGGCCCTGTTGATGATTTCTGGGTGACCTTCATGGTAAAAAGCAGAGAGGTTTATGAAGTGGTGCCCTGTTAGAGCTGGATTCACACCTTATGTAAGGTGGAGGAAAGGGTGCCGGATAAAGAGTGTGCTTGCCTTCGACACGTTCAAGCAGCACGCAAACGAATGGGAGAAGATCCAGGTGTTTCCTGGCGCATACGGCAGAGTCAGGAGCTTGCTCACTGTTGAGGACGCAGCCATCACAAGATCCTGAAGAGCCTTCTGGATAGAGACAGGCGCACGTTCAGTGTAGGGTTATGACAACTCTGTGTTAAGGCTGAGGAGGAGGCAAGCTCATTCCTGTTTTAAGGTCTTAGGGAAGGTTGTCTGCTCAGCTCAGCTTCTGTTTAGGGCTCTGCTCTGAGTTTTTCACATTGAGAAGTGCTATCTGTTAGGTTAATTGATTCACACTGAAAGAACTCAGAGATGTGGTCTGAAAGTCACTTTGTGGATATATTCTTTCATGATACAAAGTCCAAGAAGACTGGAAGGTTCTTATGAGCCCAGGTCTTTTCTCTCTCGTATGGAAGTCTGTTTATTGTCCACAGAATTGGAAGTGCAGGGGTTTGCTGCACTGAGGATCCTGAGGAAGGCTCGGGTGCCCTGGGTGCCTGCATGGCCCAGGCAGAGTGTGGGGCGCAGGGCCTGTGCTAGCTCCACCCTACCCCTGTGAGAGAGACAAGGAGACAGAAGCTTGGGAAGATTTGAGAACTGGTTCAAGGTGCCTTCTCCAGTAAGCGGAGGAACCAGAATCCCAACTGAGATCTGTTTTACTTGTCTTCACGTGTACCTCTTGGACTTTCATATTGGCCGGACAGGTTGGTGACCCTCTCCCTTAAGTTGGGTGAACTTCCCTCCAAACTCTAGTTTTTTTCAGAATTTCTGCCAGCTACCAGCAGCTGCAACTGGTTGTCTTTGCAACGCAAGTTTTCTTATTTCAACTTATTTTTACCAATGAAAGTGTTTTCCTGCACCTGTTTTGGAAGTACTGTATCAAGAGAGATTTGAATTTACATTTCTGCTGAGTGTTTAACATCAGAAAAGTGGGTGAACCGTGTCCCCTTAATGTTTTTGTCTTCTATATGGAGTTTTCGTGGCAGTAATTCCACTATTTGAGAAGAGTCAGGCCAACTCCATGAAGAGATTGGATTCTCCCTTTTTAATAAAGGATATCAGTACTTGTCAGCTTTGTACAGGTTTCTGAGCCCTTTGAGCCTCTGCTTCTGGATTTTGCATTGTATGTGCTCAGTCATGTCCAACTTTTTGCAGCCCTCCATAGACTGTAGTCCGCCAGGCTCCTTTGTCCATGGAATTTTGCAGGCAAGAATGCTCAAGTTGGTTGCCATTAGGGTATCATCCCCACCCAAGAATTGAACTTGTGTCTGTTGTGTCTCTTGCATTGGCAGCCAGATTATTTACCCCTGCGCCACCTGGGAAGCCACTCTCCCCCCCGCCACACACCCCCCAGCAACTGGATACTTGATTATTTTCACACCGTAACCGCATTAGATGGCTTAAGTTTCTGATTTCATTTTTATATACATTCCCTACCATAGACATTTTTTTCCCTTGTTATAAATGAAACATACTCTATAAATTTTGGACAATTTTGAGAGAAGAAAATATAAATTATATCTCACCATCAGGAGGCAACATCACCACTGTTAATATCTCAGAACCTTCTTAGCTGCTTCTGTGTTCATGTTTTGTAGCGGAGCACTTCCCCTGGCCTTTAGATAATTTTCTAAAACATGATTTTTAGTGGCTGTGCTGTTTTAAAGAATGCGGATCTACCGTAATTTACCATTTTCCACCAATTTTGTGAGGATAAGTTGTTTCTGATCTTTACAGTTATTCATAAAAAAGGTTTGCCTGGAGTAGAAAGCAGGAAAAGGTCCATTCAGAGCCGAGGCTGCTCTTGGGCGGGTTTTGCTGTAACACAGTGCAGGAAATTCCCACTGCAGATGAGCTCCCAGAGGGGCTGATATTTCACCCTGTTGGCAGGAGGCTCTCTAATCACCTAATTCCTTAACTGTTTGTGTTATTTAGAAGCAGGCTGTGGTTCAGGCCCTTTGTGTCTTGTTGCCGGAATGGTTCCTTCCCCACCCCACCAGCAACTGAACTTGCTGCTTCTGAAATAAAGCGTGGAATAGATGGTAAATCTTCTCCCGGGGACCACCGCTCTTTTCTGTTGCCCTCGCTGGGACATGGGGAGACACTTTAATGGGAACACAAAGGCTCCCGTGGCAGCTTTGTGAGCGCGGCCGGCAGTGTTTATTTGTCTCGTCCCATGTGCTGCTCTGTCAGTGACTTCCTTCCACCGTGCATGCCCTTGTGCACATTTGCACAATTACATTGTAGGTTATTACACTGCAGTCTATTGTGATAAAAACGATTATCCCCAGGTAAATGTATAGGAAGCAGTTATATTTAACTAAGCTACAGCAGCATCGCTGACCAGTGGATGTTATACTATTGCTAATTTAAAGCAGTATTACCAATGCTGCCGGGCTTCTCAGGTGGCGCTAGTTGTAAAGAAACTGCCTACCAATGCAGGAGACGTGGGTTCGATCCCTGGGTTGGGGAGATCCCCTGGAGGTGGGCATGGCAACCCACTCTAGTATTCTTGCCTGGAGAATCCCACGGACAGAGGAGCCTGGTGGGTGCGAGCCCATGGGGTCACAAAGAGCTGCACACGATTGAAGTGAGTTACCACACAGGCAGCAACGCCGCCACCCTGAGGAGGGTGCTGCTCCTTCAAGGTTCCAGGAAAGGAGACACATGCAGCTTCTCCGCTGTTCCGCTGTCTCTGTGTGAAACCTCAGCACTGGCTACAGAGTCTTGTCTGATCTCAAGAAGTGGTGTGTTTGCAGAGAGGTCAGGCTCAAATCGCTGAGGTAATGGGCTACAGCCAGCATCTCAAATACACTCTCAGGCAAAAGGTAGCCGTTGTCACCCAGGCCCAGGTGTGCTGGGTGCTCTCCATGTCCTGGCCCTCAGCAGCTGAGCTGTTGCATTCTTTGAAAGTGAAAGTGAAGTGGCTCAGTCGTGTCCAACTCTTTGCTACCCTATGGCCTGTAGCCTGCCAGGCTTCTTGGTCCGTGGGATTTTCCAGGCAAGAATACTGGAGTGGATTACCATTTCCTTCTCCAGGAGATCTTCCCGACCCAGGAATTGAACCTGTGTCTCCAGCGTTGTAGGCAGACGCTTTACTGTCTGAGCCACCAGGGAAGTTGCATTCTTTACCTGGTCAGAAACTCTGATTTGGTGCCTTGGGTGCATCAAGTGTATAATGCAGTGACCCAGAAGTTACTTCACATGGTTAACATCGTATAATCAGAAGACAGTTCCTCTCAATTGTTCAAATGCACTTTTATTGCATATTTTTTGTGTGTGTGTTTTCTCTGAGGATCAGTACTTGCTATGGGCAGGTTTCTCCCCCACCCTCAAATCCCTGCCCCAAGACTGGTTACTCCCAGGGGGTCCTCTCGGCCAGGGACAGAACAGTTGTGATCACGTAGAGCTGTTTCTTTCAGGATCAGTTACTTGTCTGACCATCAGCAGAGGTCAGAGGACCCCAAATTAAAGTTGCATCTATTTACTATTTGCTGTTTATTTTTTCTTCATATCTCTCCATCCTTTCTAGATGATAAATCCTGGTCCAGGGAGCAGAGGAGACCAGGGGAGGATGGAGGGATGAGAGCTGAGTTGCCAGTCTGCCGGAGGTATCTTATGACACATGCTCCTCCCTCTTCCTTCCTCCACTTGATAAACTTTCTCCCTGCTCCCCTCGAGCTCTGGAGGGCTGCCATAAGAACTGGTAGAGGGCTTTGGAAGGACACTTCCAGGCTTAGTTGTGTCTGTGCGCAGGAAGTGTGAGTGGAGAGATTTTAATTTGTGCACAGGTGTGTCGCTTGGAGTGACATTGGCTCCCCCTGGTTTGATGCTGATGAACCTGAGAGCGGTGGGTTTGTGGTGAAATGAGGCTGCAGTTTCTTTCTGAAGGGAAAGAACAGGCCAGGCTGGTGATCATTTGTGATACGGTGTCATGTGTGTGGGTTCCTCCCTGTGGTCCTGAAGAAGAAATGAGTATACTGGCCATTTGAAAAAGTAATTTTAACTCATAGACTCCTTGTCTCACTTGAGTAACTTCTGGAAAGTGTAATATTTTTCCCAAATCCCATTAAATGTTAGGCACTCTTTCTATATTCCCTTTACTGTCCTTTAACTGATTAGCAAAATATTTATGTGAACCCAGAAGGCTGATTTATTTTATTGTCTTTTTTAATAACGTGCTTCTCCCCAGTGCTGGGTGCTTTCTGAGGGCCAGACAACCGCCATGATTTCTTTGGTAATAATCATCTGCCGGCTTCTGCCCTGCACCGTCAAGGGACAGCTTTGAGCTCTTCTGATTTAATGAAGCCTCTAGCTGTCCCTCCCCCTGGGTAGGTGGTAATAAATCCACCCAAAATGCCCCCTCCAAAGGCCAGTAACTCATTGAGTGTATATAGCTGATCAGTGGATAAGACTTAGCATCCTGACCCCATCCCCCAACCCCCAATCCCAGAAGGACCATGGAAGAGATGTAGAAATGAAACTGCCATGTAGCAAATTGGACCCAGACCTCTTGCTCTGGGGGCTTTTCTTGTCTGAGGCGTGAGAGTTTCTGTTATGATTAATTTCCTGGCCAAGGTGTTCTGGAAATTCCTCATCACCTGCCTCTGCCTGGGTAATTGCCGATAATCATGGTCTCTGAGATGCTGCTCTGATAGGAGATGACAGATCTTGGTTCCAAGTCCTGAAATCACCATGGTGAAAAGATTGGTGAGGAGAGAGCCTCTGGGTGGGGAGACACCCTTCCCATGTACACGTACACCCTCCCTCCTACCCCTACCCACAACCCCCAGTATTTGCTAGTCGGTAGCACATCAGCAGCTTTTGGCAGATGCCTCTTTGTTGAGCCAGTGTTCAGGTTGCTCTCCATAATTAAATTCCTTTTGTTGCCTGCAAGCACAGATCTTAGGTGTTAAAACTCAGGGTAAAACAGGTTTCTGCAATCTCTCCTGCTGTAAGGATAACTGGCTGTATTTGTTTGTAATGGACACATGCTTGGCGGTGCCTCTGTGTTGGGTTTGGGGGGAGGGTTGGGCTGGAAATGGCTGGGATCTTTTATTCATCAAGCATCTTTTGAAGGCAAAAGGCTAACCAAAAAGAAGACCGCAGCTTGGGTACTTTTTAAACACAGATTTTTTTTTTTTTTTTTTAAACGTGTTGATTTGGAATCATGGAAAGAAAAGCAAACACAGCTTGGAACACAGTAAAAGATTAATGAGAAACAAAGCCATGAACTCATCAGTGTCGCAACTCCACTAAATTACAGCCCCAAAGAATCACAGTAACTCATCTGTGTGTCATGGAACAGAACCGATTATGGTCTGACTCTGTAGCAGCATGGCTCAATCAGTAGAGCAATGCAGAGTGGAAGTGTTAAGTGTCGATGCTTTTAATGCAGAGATTTTCAGCCCTTGACTGCACATCAGATCATCTAGGGATCTCTAAAAAACCTTATGTGCCCAGGTCTACTGAGTCAGAATTTCCAAGAATGGATCCCGCTTCCAAGAATGGGAGCTTCTCTCTCCTCCCGCCCCCTTCCTTAGAGCTCTTCAGATGCTTCTGATGTGCTGCTCAGGTTGAGTACCACCTTTTTTGTGTGAGGGTTTTCTGGGTGGCTGTCGTAGATGTGGGAATCTGGTGAGATGGATTCTGAGTGGGGGTCTTACGGTTAAAAGCAGTGGCATCTAACCTAAATAAAATCTTGTAGCTATAAATTTTGTTAAGTCTGCCTTAGGAATTGCTTGAAACAGTCATTCTTTTTAACAGTTTGGGGAATTTTCAGTTATTTCATAATAAAGATGTTGTAGCCACTCATTTCTTGAAAGTTGAATACTTCCCTTCTGGAAAGCTCTTTCCCTATAAAACATTATTGCATATTCTGTCTCCTCTGGGGATAGGGAGAGAAAATCATTATAGTTGTGATATTGTGATTTATAATGCACATATCTTTTAGTCTGTGTCCCTGTTTGGCTCTAAAGCTGCCTTTTGTAATGTTAATAAGGCGACTTCGGCTTCACCTGAGGATGGAGGGGGGCTGGTTGCTAGGAAAGCCAACCTTGTGAACGGAAGATTGGCCCTTTCAGTCCCACCCCCCGCCCGACCTCAGGGGGAGGGATGTGGTGGAGGTTGGACCAATCGCTAGTGTCCAGTGATTTAATCATTCATGCCTGTTTAAGGAGGCCTCCATAAAAACTTAAAGGATTGGGTTTGGAGAGCTTCCGGGTGATCACACACTGGAGAGTAGAGGATGGCGAGGGCTTGGCGAGAGCCTGGAGGCTCTGTGCCCTTTCCCCATATCTCGTCCTGTACATCTCTTCCATCTGGCTATTCTTGAGTTTTACCATGTTAAACTGGTAATCTAGTAAGTAAAGTATTTCTAGGTTCTCTGGACTGCTCCAGAAAATTAATCAAATCTAAGAAAGATGTTGGAACCTGTAGTTTGTAGCCATTTGGCAAGGAATACAGGTAGCCACCTGGGCTTGTGATTGGCATCTGAAGGGTGGGGGTGGGGACGAAATCTCTCAGGACTTCCCCTTAACCTACCTGCAGGTAGTATCAGAGTCGTTTTAGATTGTAGGACACTCAGCTGGTGCCAGAACATTGCTTGGTTCCACAGGGACTCCTCCACTTCCACCCCACCCCTCCCTATGAGAGCGGTAATCGTCAATAGCAGTAATGTCTGGCTTTTTTTTTCTTTTTTTTGTCTTGTGATTTGGGCCAGTGGTTGCCTTAAAAGCAATAATGCATCCTGATTTGTTCACAGTTATGTGGGAAACTTTAATTTTCCATCAGGAATGCCTGTAACTTTTCAGATACTTACGTGTTTCACCCCAGAATTGGCTTATCCTATGTATAGCTTTCTCAGGAAATTAAGATGACTCTTTTAAATATTGAATGTGATTTTGTTACCAACCTGGCTCCTTGAACTGTTTCATCAAGAGAAGGTTAAGAGGCCAGACACATCTAGGGGCTCTTGCTGCAGCAGGGGGCGAGTGAGAGTGAGAAACAGGAATGCTTGCTTGCTTCCTGGGGCAGGTGGGTGGGTTGCTTGTTTCTTGAGATGGGTTGAGGGTGGGCTGGTTCCTTAAGTAGGGAGAGGATAGGGAAGGATTAGTGGCTTGCCTTGGGTGATCTGTTGTCCACCCGCTTGTGCAGTGTGTAGCCATCCAGAGCTTTTACACCTCCAGTGGTGGTAAGTTTGTGGCCTCTTTGTATCTTGTTTGTAATTTGCCCTAGCTGCAGACAGATCATACATGAAGTTACTTTTAGTCCATTAGAGTTTCTTTGTATTCTATTGTTCAGAAGCCGTTTGTCCACCTGCGAGCACTCAGGTAGAGGGTGCTCAAATTTTTTTTTTCTTCTTCTTTTTTGGTTACTTCTACAAAGTAGCTTCTTGAAATGCCCCTGTGATTTTGTCCTCTGTTTATTCACTATTTTTCTTTTTTTACTTTTTGGCTGCACTGTACAGCAGGTGGGGTCTTCATTGCCAGACCAGGGCTTCCCAAGTGGCTTTGGTGGTAAAGAATCTGCCTGCAATGTGGGAGACCCGGGTTCGACCCCTGGGTCAGGAAGATCTCCTGGAGTAGGAAACGGCAACCCACTCCAGCATTCTTGCCTGGAGAATCTCATGGGCAGTATACACGACTAAGTGACTGAGCACTTTCACCATTACTTTCTTCAGCCAGGTGAAAGTGCAGTCTTAAGCCCTGGGCAGTCAGGGAATTCTCTGCTCTTTTTAACAGAGCTGTGCCTTAAAAGGCCCAGGAGTGAACCAGAACCATCCCTCTCCGGGAACGCAGCACAGGCTTTGTTGTACCACAGGTGACTCTTCTCAAACAGATTGTAGATACTTGAGTTTGTCGTTGTGCTTCTTAGCCAGCACTTAACCTCCCTCGCCTTCGCTTTTTAACGTTGCCTAAAACTGTGTGTCTGTTATGGCCCTTATGAGAGACCATATTTTTCTCTTCTCTTCTGCAGGTGACTTTAAAAGACTATTTTGTTAAAATGGAACTCAGTAGATTTTTCCACTTTTGAACTTTGTTCCTAATAAATGATAACACTGTACTATTTATGATTCTTTTGGGGGGAGAACTTGGATATGTTTAAAGGCCGCACAGTTAATTCCCACAGTGTTTCCCTTGAGTCAGGTAAGGGATTCCTTATTGTTAAAACTAATACCCTGAAATTGCTGGGCTCTGCTGTCTTGTTCTCCATTGTTCTCAACTTGAATGCTACCCCTGTGGGGTTGGACAGTTTCCCAGATTGTCTTTCTGGTAATCTGAGCAGAAAGACTCACCACCTAGCTTTTCTTTAGCTGGAAGATAAGTCCTACAGGGACTTCAGAAAGGTATTCTTTCTAATTTTAAGTGAAGAGGTCTATTTGATAGGCATTTGGTGGCTGGTGTGGCAGCCTTAGGCGAAGATGTTGTAATGTTAGGGTCAGTGTGTGAAAGTGGGCATGAAAGCGGGACTGAGCCCAGCCAGATCCACTGAAACCAGAGGACGCCCTGTGCCTCCGAGATGTGTCTTTGGCTGATGTTTAAATTGCTTCAAATTAAAGGGTATTTCTCATTTTCCACTGTCATGTCACCAAAGGGCGGAATTAGTGTCATTTTCAGCAGCTTTGAGCTTCTGGAACTGTCACTCTCCCTGAGGGTCACTAGGGGTAGTAACTCGGCATTTCACATTCTGAAGAGGCAAGAAGCTTCTCTGGAGGACTTAGGAGACTTAACATTCCAGGTCCACTGAACCTACTCATCTGTGCTGCAATATTTTTTTTTCTTTTTCTTTTTTTTTTTAAACCCTGTAAGAGCAGTTTGGCGGGGATGGGTTGGAGGAGTGTGGCAAGCACCATGTCTTGCTGTGTGTATGAAAGTGCTCTGCAAAGCATGCATCTCAGGGGTGTTTGCAGTGATCAGTCATTTTCTAGCAGTACAGTTCTTCTGGTGGATACTTAGTCCTTACTGTGAACAATGTATTGTGTTGGGGATGAGGGAGGGCTACAAAGATATAAGAGGGAGCCTCCACGGTCAGAAATTCACAGTTGGGTAGTGGCAAGAATTCCAGCACAGGTTAAACAAGGCAGCATATACTCCCTGCCGGAAGGGATGCAAAGGAGACTCAAAGGGGAGAGAAATAAGGTTTGATCTGTTCTTTCCACTTGGGTTTTAAGGATGGTCCTGCTGGTGCCTCTCATGAGATGGAAACCCAAACAGAGGCCTATCTCTGACAGGGATATGGTGCTAACACATGTCACCCAGCTCCACTCAACTTTATTTTTACTTCAGGGGTTTCTGTTTAAACCTTTCAGTCAAATCCAGTGTTGTAGGACCCAACCTCTCATCCAGGCAACTATTTAACTTCCTTCTGGGGGAAAAGAAAGATGATGGACAGGAAAGATTGGTGCAGAACTTACTGCTAGGATTGGGGCTAAATTACATGCTGGTCAGAAGCCCCACAGACTCATAAGGTGTTGGTCATTTGTTGGATATCTTCCATTTGAAGAGGTGCTTTGCAGTGTCCAGGAACCTTAGTCTGTAAAGCGTTTTCCCATGAAACTCTGCTTTTTACCTGGACATTTTGTGAAGGCCACTCCTTAGGCAGCCCTTGTCGTTCTGCTGAATGTCAGCAAGCATCTACTGTCACTACTCAGATGCTGGGGAGGAAGGTGATGTTTTTACTTTCTAGCGGAATAGCCCCCGGCCTTTTGGTAGCTCTACACTGAAAGGTCAGCACCCTCTCTCTCCTCCTCTTGTCTCCTCTGTCCTCACTGTCGTCTTTATAACTTGTCCCTCTGGAAGCTGTTTTTGTGAAAAGCACTGGAGCCATATTTTACAGAGAATGTGTTCAGTAAGTCTGAAGGTGGTTGTGTTGAGATGGTCACCTTGGTCCTCAGGAAGAAGTTGGTTATTTATGGTTTCTGGCTTTTGGAAGAACGTATTGACTTTTGATGTGGTGTTTTTTTTTCTTTTTTGCTCACTTTAACCATGTATGCCAGTCATTCCTGGACTGTTTTATAGCTTGAGAATACTGTAATTTTGAGTGGTTTGCTTATTGAAATTGGCCAAGATAATCATGGTGGTTTGAGTGGGAGAAGTCTCACCTGCTGTTGAGGTTCCTTTTCATTTTGCAGGCTCTGCACCTGTCTTTTATCAACAGATATGTAAATTGCACATAGATACAAATATTTTTCAAATGGGTAATGATGCTGGTTTTAATGAAGAACTCGGAGTTGCCCTAAAAACCCTTTAAAATTACGTTTGTATGTGGTGTTTTTTAATGATAGTAGATTATAATCTTTCATGGTGGTGATTAAGTTATAAGTTTAGTCAAACATCTGTTTATTTGCCAAAGTGATCATGAATATTCCCTTTGCAATTATGCTGATTTAGGGAAGATCTATATTTATAATTAATAGATATTGGAGGTGTACTAAATATACTTAGGCTCCTCTTTCCTAGTTCCTCCATGTTCTTTTAATTCATTTTGTTCTTTTTTGTAACCTTACCTGTTCGTTTGCTTCCCTTTGTATTGAAGGTATAATATTAACTCATTATTGACCATCGGTGGCTGGTGACTCTTCTTTTGGCCAGCCAAAATTCATTCTGTTATTTCACTAACACTTTGCAGCCTATTAGATTCAGAGGTTATACCTGACGCACCTGTAAATTCTTCAAATTTTCATGAAATGTTGTCCTCAATTCACTCTTCTGTAGAAGCAAAGGAGTGTTCTCCAGCACTGTGAGTTTCATTTTCACTTTCCTATCGGAATCAGCCACTGAGGTTTTTTTGGCTTTTTGTTGGTCCGGTATTCACATCGTCTGAATCAGAACTATATTCTGAAGAACTATCATCTTCTGAGACACTAGTATAAGTGTCGTTTGGACAATAAGAAAGTATCTGTATAAAATTCTAAATTCTTCACTCAAAATTTGGCAATGCATCACTTTTGAAAATTTAATGTTTTTCAACAGAGTTAGAACAAAAACCTAATGGAGCAAACTGAATGATAATGACGATCAGAAGTTGTATCATGAACCCTTCATCACTTTTAAGCTCTAACAACTTTGCACAGTTATGTTAATTGTATCACTCTCTAAAAACGTATTGATACGTCTCCAGTCAGTGACATGTTTTAAAAAAAATCAGTGTACTTTATGGTGAAATGTTCATTTGCTGAGTAAGTCAGTTTTTACCCTTGACCATCCCTGCCTGACCAAGGTAGAGGTGTTGCACAGACGGTGAACATGAAGTAAATGTTATTGCCTGAGAAGACACTTTTGTCTGCCTCTTGGCCTGTCCTGCACAAGAAACACTTTGAACTCGGTTCTCGCGTGAATCTGTAAGGGATGTGCTCGTTCCCCCTTAGTTGGCCTTTCTTTTCTCTCGACAGAATCACCTGTGTGTGATCAGAAAAATAATATACTTGATAAAGTCCTTGGTTAGGTTATGACTTTAAATCTTGGTCCCCTTCTGATAAATCCAGATGTATAGGGGGAGAAAGAGAAAATGATTTCTGTGGAGTGCCAAATGGATAGTGGAAAGACAAGTTTGGAGAGAGAATAAATAGAACTCTTGCTTATTTAAAACAAAAAGCCTCCCTCTGAGTGATAAAGATGGCTCCTTCAAGTAAATTCTAAGATGACCACAAGTGCAACTTTTTTCTCTAAGCCTTGTCTCCGTATCTTACAAATTATGTAGTCCCTGAGCAGGCTTTCCTATTTTAAACTTTGGTTACATTCATAAACTGATATTTAGGGAGATTAATTCCAAGAACCTTGAACTATAGAAAAATAGTACTGTTAATCCTTTAAACACCCTCGATAAGTAGAAAGATACTCATGGGAAGACGCAGTCACTCCACTGTGTGAAGATTAGGGAAAAGGATAAAGACAAGGGACTTGATTTGTCCTGTAGATTTAGGCTTTTTTCCCCCTTGTTTCCTTGGATGTTGCTGTGTCTTATTTTCAGAATTTATCTGCTTTGGTTACCAGAATCTTCTGTGTCATATGCCTCTTGTAGCATGCCATCAATGATTTGTAATGTTGCAGAGACATATTTTCTTAGCACAAGGGTTGGTCGGTTTGGATTCCATTTCTTTTATCGGTGAGGTTATGACTGCACTTTCTGTTCTCTTTCCAGTGCCTGCTACAGATTTACCTAAAAGTGATTTTTATCTTCCTGTCTGGAGTGAGTAGCTCCATCATAGACATAGTTAGATCTGTGTTAACCCTTCCAAGTCCTGAAACCTCACAGAGTCTGATCAGTAGTAGTCCTTGGTGGCCTGAGCCACTAAGGGTGTGAAGAAAGAGGGTGGCATCAGGCCTAGGGGCCAGCAGCAGAGGCCCCCGCATCCCCCACCTTAGCTCCTGTGTGTCTGGCCTCCCAGCAGGTGCTCAGAGGGTGTTCTCCACCATCACTGCCAAAGAAGCTGTGATTGTGCACCTGACTGTTGATGTTGTTTTTTTCTCATACCCTAGAAGCAAATAGTAAAGTACCTGCAAGAAATGGTCATGATAGAGAATTACACTTTTGTTTTTTTTTTTAAAGAAATCCCTTTTTGTTTCAGAGCACAGTCTCTGCCTGCCATTGCAGTGCCTTGCAATTTTAGAAATAATTAAAAAACTGTCTAGTATTGGTCATAGCATTGCCTTAGAGAATCTGGCAGAGGTCTTCGTTTTCTTACACATTCCATTCAGCTCTTTCTCGCCAGCTAACCTGGCTTTGGAGACCGCGTGGTCTTACATCCATTTCCATAACAACCGGTTGTTGTCCTTCCAGCTGTAGGGATTGCGATTTGAGATGGGAGGGAAATAGCAGGAACCAGTGAAGGCTTAAATGAGAAATCGGTTTGTAATGTCACACATTCATCAGAGGAGGGCATGAGAGATGGAAAGGGAGAATGGAAACAGACATCCTGCTGGTGGAGTGAAGTCTCCTTCCTTCCTGATTTTCTGAGCCTTATTTCATTGGGAGATGCTTCTGACTGCCCTGTGTGCTGCCCTTTTCTTTTCCTTGCATCCTCTGAACACAGTTGCTATGAGTGTGCTGGCGCTTTGGGCTAGACAACTGATGGCTGGCTTGTGGTAGTACAAAAATACCTTCTGATGCACTGGCTTCTGTGGCTTTGTTGATGTCCAGTCCCTCTTCGTCTGAGCCCCCAGCAGTGACTGGCCACTTTGAGCCTGTGATCAGTGAGTTGCAGAAATGGCTAACAGGCTGCTAATGTCCCACCTCAGAATCTCAGCCTGTGCCTGTAACATGTAACTCTAGGTAATCAATATGACTTAAGAGGCAAGGTGTGCTGTCTTCTTTACTAGTACATTTTGTTCTGTATTTTCTCTGGTCTTAAAAAATAACTCTCTTATAAATGTCAGAATAATAAACACTTTTTACCTTTGCATTCAGTAGAGATAAAGTGTCTTGTGTGTGTCTTGGGTGGCAGAGTTCATATAGAAATGGAGGGAAAATGTGATTACCAGAGCTCTTTTCCAGGTTGGCCAAGTTCTTAAAAGTGACAAACATCTCTGTTCCTTTGCAATTTGTAGAAACATTGGAGCGCCCTCTGATTCAATGGCCAGGGTCTGTGTGTCCTTGCTTTGGATAGGAGCGCACACATGCTGTACAAAGGACTCTTACCGTGTGGGACTGCCCGTGCAGTTCCAGCCCTTGTCTCTGGAATCATGGACAGGAAATCATTTTTGCTTCTGTTTCTCACTCCTTCAGATCACAACACTCGTACTCACAGGCCACTTAGCATAATACCTTGTTCTAGGCACGCATGGTGTTCCAGGGAATTGGTGTTGGGAATTGAGGGATGGTCTGTGGTCTTGTGTATTCTGGATATGACTTGCTCTAGCTACAGTCTGTATACTCTACGTGCTGTCCGTTGAGTCTGGAATTCAGTATTACAAATCAGTCAACTATAATCTTTAAATACATTTGAATATGGACAAGACTGAGCGACTTCACTTTCATGCATTGGAGAAGGAAATGGCACCCCACTCCAGTGTTCTTGCCTGGAAAATCCCAGGGTCGGGGAAGCCTGATGGGCTGCCATCTCTGGGGTCGCACAGAGTCGGACACGACTGAAGTGACTTAGCAGCAGCTGCAGTCTAGAGGGAAATTAGAGTCAGATAATCCAGAAACTTGATGCTTGGCCTGGAAAATCCTTTAGAACAGGCTCCCCCCCCCCCCCCACCCCCCCCTCCCCCACCTACTGACAGCAGCTATCAGAGCCTGGCTGACACATTGGAAAATACTGAACATCGTGGTTTGAGGAAATGACTCTTGATTGTGTAGGCCCACAGCAGGCTGCTTTCTTACATGGACTAATTTTTCAGGACATGCCACTGACACGATTTTTAGCAGTGCTTCAGCTGAAAG
Organism: Ovis aries; assembly: GCF_016772045.2. NCBI lineage: Eukaryota > Metazoa > Chordata > Mammalia > Artiodactyla > Bovidae > Ovis > Ovis aries. The sequence goes on from NC_056057.1 coordinate 93,682,238, forward strand.
CAACTCATGCCTTTCCATTATCAATGTCACTGCCTTGTATTGTCACTTGGTCCTCCTCCTGTTTATTTGCCTTTTATTTGACTAATGAAGAAGCTCTTGGTTGACAATAGGGGAGAACAGTGTATCTTGATGATGGTAGAATTAATATATTTTTGTATGATGACCCAAATGTCGTTATTGTCCCCCATTTCTCACTCCTTTATGTGTGTGTTTTGTTGCTTTGGATTAGAAAACATCTTGATCTTTTGATGTTTCTTAAGTGCCTAGGTATCAGTTGCCCAAGTCAGTGTGTGCTGACCTGTTTTTTATAAATTAAAGCAAATTTTATTGGAGTATAGTTGATTTACAATGTATATTTCAGGTGAATGGCAAAGTGATTCAATTATACATATATCCACTCTTAAGATTCTTTTCCACATGGTCATTACAGAGTATTGAGTAGAGTGCCCTGTGTGGACCAGTAGGTCCTTGTTAGTTATCTAGGTAGCCTGTTCCTTTCACCTTGTTTCTGACTCAGTGGAAATTCAAGCTTGTGTGAAAACAGGACATCAAAGCGAGGTTTGGGCACTCGGAAGAGCCATTCCGTCTTGGCTGACTATGCCTGTGATCCTTCTGCTCTCCTAGCCTAGTAATGTTCATTTTGTGACCTCTTGTCTCCTGCCTTCTGACTCCATGCAGACAGACCATAATACCTAGTAATATGATTGCTCACACTCGGTCTTTGCACCTTTCTTTGATGTGCCTGAGGTGTGAAGCTGGTGTGCATGGCAGTACGCTTTCAGAACACCACTTTCCCTCTTTAGGTACTGGACCGTAACCTCCCAGCCAGGTGTGTGTATCTTGCCTGGCAGTTACTGTCTGATTTGATAACCATGAAGTCTATTACTGCTCTAATATATGGCAGAAGTAATTTTAAAGTCAGTTTACAGGTTTTCAAAAGATACCGTAATTACATGTGTGAGAATTAAGCTTAACATACCTTGTGAGACTAGAAAAGGGTTCAGAAGTCTTCCTCTAAATTATAATCTATTAATAGTTGACCAGCAAGCTTAAACACAGTTTTAAAAACAAGTGTCTTATAAAACATTCCCACTTCAGTAGAATATAATGTCACATACCTTCATGAATTAGTTGTTTAGAGATTGCTGTAGTTGTTAAGAGGCAAGAGAAAGTGTTTCAAGATGTGTCGAAAGAGGTGGGCTTAGAAGAAATGGGAGGGTAGGTAAGTGAAAGGTGCAAGGCATAAGCGGGTGCTGGGGCTAAAGTTTTTCTATGGAAATGGCATATAAATCATGAATGCACCTGGGAATCATGGAGGGGCTTTAAAAAATAAGGAACAAAGCTGCAATGACAAAAAGAGTGTGATACAGCATCCCTCCTGTTTAGTTGCTCAGTTGTGTCTGACTCCCTTTGGGACCCTGTAGCCTGTAGCCCACCAGGCTCCTCTGTCCATGGGATTTCCCAGGCAGGAAGGAATACTGGAGTGGGTTGCCATGCCCTCCTCCAGGAGATCTTCTCGACCCAGGGATTGAACCTGTGTCTCTTGTGTCTTCTGCCTTTGCAAGTGGAGTCTTTACCACCTGAGCCACTGGGGAAGCCCAGCACCCATCCTAACTAACTACCAATATCTGAGGAGGGAAGGAGGCTATACAGACATGGGTGTAATAGATCTAAAAAAATCTTCCCTGTGAATTCAGATGTCTGTGTAGCTTTAAGAAGATAAGTCTGCACAGTGTTGCTTAAAACCAGAATTGAAAGCCCTTGATAGCTACAGTAAGGGTGGTTTGGGCTTCACTCTGTGGGTTGAGAAGCCTTTGAAGGTTTTTGAGCAGGTGTTGTGATAAGAGAGAAGGATGGGCATATCCAGAGTACCTTTTATTTTGTTAACTTTTTAAATTTTATTGGCTACGCTACACAGCATGTGGGATCCTAGTGTTCTGACCAGAAATGGAACCTATGCTCCCTGCAGTGGACGTACAGAGTCTTAACCCCTGGACCCCCAGGGAAGTCCCTCAGCCCTTCAGATGGAAGGAGGAAACACTACAGTGGAGGGTCAGTGAGGTGGCTTTGGTGGTATGAACAGTGAGGTATGGAGACTCTGAATTAGGTGGCAGACACAGGAAAGGAGGCCAGAATGTTCATGCCAGAAAGAGTCAGCAGAGTTCAGTTGTTTGATTAAACCTGGGGAAAGGGTAGTTAAGTTGTAGATCAGTGGATGTGAATTTGTCAATAGAGACTTCTGATTTTGCTCTGGGGTTACAAGGGTTCATTAATGAAATTAGGTGGATTAGTAGATGTGGAGCTGGTTTGGGAGACTGGGTAACCCCAAGAAGTTCTGCTTCAGGTAAGTTGGCACACCACAGGTGGGAATGTTCACAAAGGGGGTTGGAAATAAGTGAGGTATAACTCAACAAAACATGTGATGACAAAAATGTCTGACTCCCCTGCGTACAGATTGGTTAATCCAGTAAAAGGCTACACATACTGCAGATGGATCAAGGAATAAATCCTAGAAAGGACTGAAGGTTGGTTTGGAGAGGATTTAGAGGCACTCATGGGCCTTCCCTTGTGGCTCAGCTGGTAAAGAATTTGCCTGCAGTACAGGAGTCCTGGGTTCTATCCCTGGGTTGGGAAGATCCCCTGGAGAAGGGAAAGGCTATTCACTCTAGTATTCTGGCCTGGAGAATTCCATGAACTGTATATAGTCCACGGGGTTGCAAAGAGTCAGACGTGAATGAGCGACTTTCACTTCACTTCAGAGGCACTCATGTGCCGGTTCCCAGGAATAGAAGGATGGAGAGCTGGGGGGAGTGATGAGGAAGATATGAGGAAACATGGGCCTGCAATCCTTTCTTTAAAAATCATTAGGGTCATATGTATTTGAACTCGGGAGCAAAGGTTATATGGTCCAAATAGTATTAATTCCATACCACCCTCAGTGGGGTGGTGGATAGCAATCCCATAATTAAACAGATTAGTATCTGCAGTGAAACTTGTGTGTTCACACTAAATAGGATAAAAGACTTTCAAGTAACCTCACATCTGTTCAGGTGAGGTTTTGCAGCATGTAAGTTCAGGTAGGGTGAAGATTTACTATCAAATATGTTATAAAATGCAAATTTGGGCTTTCAGAGCCTCTTGGAGTTCACAGTAGTGAACAAGGGGTTTTAGACCTGTTGTTTGAGGTTTACTGTGTTAGAAAATTCTGACAAGGAAAGGATGGCACCAGCACCATCTACCTTCTTACCACACTGCCTCCCCAGCACTGCCCCCCCACCCCCGCCTGCAGAAACAGGCAGAAAGTCAAAAATACAAGGTCAGAAATAACCTTTAAGAGATGAATTTGTACTGGTATCTTTGGATACCACGCTGGGCTTCCCTGAAATTAGTCATCCTTCCGGGGTGTGTATAATGGTAGTAGGTAGTTATGTGGGGGGTGGGAGTCTTTTGGTTTACCAGTGACTTGGATGAGGGAGACCACTCTAGGCACTTTATTGATGTTATGGAGGCCAATCTGAAGAATTATCTACAATATAAACAAACATCCATCTTCAGAGGCTGCAGTGTTGTTTTTTGGCAGCACGTTCTGTCAAAGCTTGTTCAACCTCTCCTCTGTAGTTTTCCCTCGACTTCCAGTCAGGAAGCATTTTCACAAGCATTTTTAGCTCCTGTAGGGACTGTCACGGATCCTGGCTTGGCTGTGAACACATAAGATATTTGGTATAGTAGCCCTTGGGCTAGGACAGTCTTGTTGTTTAGTTGTTATGTCGTGTCTGACTCTTGCAGGCTCATGGACTGTGGCCTGCCAGGCCCCTCTCTGTGGGATTTCCCAGGCAGGAATACTGGAGTAGGTTGCCATTTCCTTTTCCAGGGAATCTTCCCGACCCAGGGATTGAACCTGAGTCTCCCACATTGGCTGACAGGTTCTTTACCACGGCGCCACCAGCGAAACCCCTTGGACAGTGCAGAGATCTGCATTGTTGGGAAGATCAGATAAGGAGTGGAAGCTTGTCTTTTTGCCTGTGTTCCAACCCCTGTTGTTTTCCTTGGTCTTATATATATGTCATGAGGGATGAGTTAGAACGGGGAAGGTTTTCAAAGGCAAACAAATTTATTGATTTTAAAAAATACAAAACTTGGTGGAAGGAACCTTGGGTTATAGCCTCCTCTGATCTAGGGATGCTGTTTGTAGAGAGACAGGCCTCAGTGTCCTCATTTGCTTGGAAGATAATGCTGTTGAGGTTCTGTGGGACTCGTAGCAGTATTTCCGCTCTGGCAAATCCTTGGTGAGGACAGGCTTGGGAAAATCTGGAGTGCCCTTGCAGTTTTCCAGGATTGTCACGAACAAATGACCCTTTCGCATTCCTGGTTCCTCAGCACCGTCTGGAAACTGGCCTGGTCACAGGCAATTGGCTGTCCAAACAGCGTGCGCAGGTTTGCAGCCGGAGCTCTTAGCAAGGCTGAGGCCCGGTGCTTCCCCGGCCGACTGCCCACGGGAGCGTTACCTGGCGTGCAGCTGTCGCCTGCGTCTCAAGTAGCAGCCGAGTGTGCGACCGACGCCAGCCCTGCTCGCCGTCCTTTCTGCTCGCTTCTCTGTGACTGTCTGATCGATGGGGCCGCGCGCCGGCAGGGATCCAGCTCGGCCAGGCATGTTGTAGGCCGTAGCCTTCAGCCTCGCCCCTTCTCATCTCCTCCTCTCTGTCGGTATCCTCGGAGACTGTGTCCCTAATAGAAGCAGAGCGTTGATTCCAGCAGGGATGGTGGACGGAGCGTACTGGTCTCCATGTAAATCGAGAGTGGGTTTCCCTTCAGTTCTCTTAGTGTCTTGTGGTTTCTAAAGATGAGCGTGTAGAAATTTGGAGGGTAAACCCTGTGTGGTGAGTGAGCTGTAGAACCGTCATCATGTTTAGGCTCATGAGCCATTCAGAGACGTCATTTATTAAATACCTGTCGCGTGCCAGGCGTGGGAAATGTGAAGCTGCGCCAGCCCGCTTCCCTCAGGCGCCCCAGCCAGCCCCTGACTGCCAGCAGACTGCTCTGCGTGTTCCTGGTGGTTCCAGTGGTGAGCTCTGGGCTTCTGCTCACTGTTTCCTTGGGGGAAGCAGAAGGGGAATTGAGAGAGCATAAGGAAGGGGTTGGCACATTTTTTTTTCCCCTGTAAAGGGGCTAAATAGTAAATATTTTTAGTAAATATTACGCTTTGCAGGCCATTCAGTTTCTGTCACAACTATTCAGCTCTGCTGTTGTCGCTGAAACCAGCCAGAGACGCCACCTAAATGGTGGCCACGGCTAAGTTCCAACAGAACTTTGCTTATGAACACTGAAATCCGAATTTTGTATAATTTTCACTTGTCTCCAGATACTCCTCTTGGACTTTTCCCTGACAAATGTAAAAACCATTTTTAGCCTACCAGCCACACAAAAACAGATGAGCAGCGAACAGCGAAGCAGTGTGGCCGGTGGGTGGAAGCTTGTCCACCTGCCCCTGGTAAAGTGCTGGGCTTTGGCCTCTAGCTTGGCCTCTTCTGCTTCTGCTGCTGTCTTGAGAGCTGCTCTTCAAGACAGCTGGCTTAGCACTGATCAGGTGCTTTTTTTCCCCTCCCCCCACCTTAACGCTTGTTTATGTGGTTTGGCTGCTTAGAGACACTTGGTATTGACCCAGTAGTCTTAACTCACTCTCAGCTTTGAGGGACAGGTTGCGTCCCTCTTCAGGGCTGCAGAGGGCCAGAGGTTCAGCCCCTCCTCCTGGATCACAAATTCCTGTCACGTGTCTCAGCTCAGAGCTTCGTGTGGAAGAGACTGGGTTCAGAGCAATGTGTTTTAAATTCTTGCAGGAGTACTTTGCACTTTCGGGAGGGTAATCAAAAGGGAGACTTTTACTAACAGTCATCCTAATAATAGAAAACAGTATTCTTGAATCTCTTGAAGAGCAGAGGTCGTGTACAGTAGGCCCATTGGAGCCTTGGATGCTAGGAGCCAAATGTTGTGTGTGGGTGTGCTAGGCATGAAAATTGAGATGATGTTTTCTTGTTTTAAATTGAAGTCCCCCTCCCCCAACTCCCAACCCTCTACCTCCAGTCAAATTCTTGCTTATTCTGATTATTGGTGGTAGAACAGGACTGGGATGAGGGCAGGACAGCAGAGGCTTGTAGGGCTGCCTAGGCATAGAGAGCATCCTGTTTCTGATAAGCCTTCTGATTCTTTGGCAGGAAACCCAAAGTTTACAAGCAAAGTAGAGTGGACCAGTCTGGCCTGTGCATTTTCTTCCCTCAATGTTAAGTTCGTTAAGGATTATCCTTCATTGTTATGTTTGTTAAGATACCGTTTGTTGTATCTCGCCTTCTGAGGACTCTGAAAAATATTTTTGACATTGAAATGCACTTCAACTCTTATTTTTTCTTGAACTCGGCACAGCTAATGTAATTTTGTGCCAACCGAATCCTGCTAAAATGGTTACCTGTTGTCATACCTTACCTATCCAGATGACAGTGAGAAAGGAAAATTTTGACTGCTGAAGAGCCAGAACAGTTATCTTCATAAAAATTAGCTTTCAGTAGAGCCCCCTTGACAACTCGGAGCCTATTTGTTTATGTTTTATTCACACTTAGCCCAAAGAAGATTATCAATTAGCAGTGAATTGGATCTAACAGCCTTACAGCAAGATAGGAAGCAGAGAAAGATGAAACAGACAGTAGACACTCTGAATACGATGTGTCATTTTGTGCCACACTATTTCCTGTTTGAGGATAGAAAATGATTTCACCATTGGAATTGTATAGATTATCTTTTTGAGTACAAATGGGGCTCCAGTTGAGGAGGTCAGATGGAGTAAAAGAATGTTGCCTTCCTAAAATGAGCCGTCATTCTGTGGAAGATGTTTTTCTGCCTCTCTGGATGTTTTGTTGCTTTTCACTGTAGCGTCAGTATCCTGATGGGGACCAGATTTCCTATAGCTTTTATTTGGTCCACTTAAGCTAAGTTCCGTTTCAGTAACAAAAGCTCAGTAGCTTTCAATAATAGAGGTTTATTTCTCCTTCATACGTCCATCCTAGGTAGGCTGTAGCTGTGAACCAGATCATTCATCATCTGGGATTTCACCAGTATCATAGTGGAGCAAAAAGAGGAAATGGCAGTCAAGCACTGACTTCATGGCAATTGAAGTGGCCCCCTCCACATTGAGCAGAACAGCCATGTATAAGCCCTCCTTGGGGAAGGGCCCTCTAAGCCACATGGCCAAGTCTGACGGTGAGATGGGAGATGATTTTCTTCTCCCAGAGAGAAAAAGGCACTATTTCAAAACAGTACCACAGACTTGATGGATGACTAGATTTCTCCAGCCCCAGTGCTGAACTCCTAGTCCTTTTTTGGAGGAGGGCAGTGTTTATTTTTTTTTTTTTAAGATTTTATTATTCTGGCCACTCCATGCAGCATGTGGGATCTTAGTTCTCCAACCTGGGATCAGACCTGAGCCCCCTGCACTGGTGTAGCACATAATCTTAACAACTGGACCAGGGAAGTCCCTGGGGAACATTTTTGGCCTGCAAAACTTTTACTGGTCTGATGGGTCAATAAATGATAAGCATTAAAAGGTAGTATTCAAGTTGTGGGTCTTATTTTTATTAGCCCTTTCACTTTCCAGAAAGCTTTATTTCTTTTAGACCTGGATAAATCCCTCGGGGTCCACAGACTTGTTCTGATTTGCATAGCTGTCCTTAGGTCTGGGGCCAAGTTGTAGCTATGATCTCTGTAACCTACAAAAAAGCAATTGGAATATGGTCTTCCATCTGCCACCAATTTGTGTTTTGGGTAAGTGATGCCAAGAGGTATACTCTGCACCTGATATCTCCCTCCTTTCACCAGAAACACCCAAGTAGGCTCCTGCTGACTTTATTCAGTGCAGCATCGCCTGCCTTGGGTAGCACGGAGCCCAATGGAGTGACAGCTAGATGCCTACCTGTATGTGTTGCCCTATGGAGGTATGCGATGGAAGCGAAAGCAGAAAGACCTTCTGCTCTTCAGGTGGGGTTACGCGTGCTCTGCCCCACAATCTTTGCTGTAAAAGAATAACATTTGGTGATTTCATATGAGCCAAGCATTTTAAAACCTCTTGAAAATCTGACCGTAGCTTTTACCCTTGCCAGACAGTCTGAAGATCAGAAACAGTCAAGTCTGTCTTGTCTTTTGAGAAATCCCAAGCAGTCCTCCCGATGCCGGGCAGCTGTAGGGGCTCTGGCTCGGGGAGTGAAGTATAAAACCTCTTTGGCGGCTGGTGCACAGTCGGCTGCGTGCAGAGTTTCTGTGCCTGTGCCCTTCAGAGTGTGCAGCAGCCGGCTGCAGACACTGCTCTCTCGTTTGATGCGGTGGCTCCGTCTGCGAGCGGAAGCTGCTGGTTTTCAGACCGGCTCCCTGTAGGATAATGAATTGTCATGCCTCTGCTGATTATCTAACAAGTTTGTACAACGTGTAACACAAGCTGACAAGACAAACAATTTTATTAATTTAAGCCTGCTGCTAATGGGATTGCAGCACTATATGAATGTAGGAGTATTAGACACACATACACGAGTATCCAGCCCCACAAACAGCCGTACTCTGCGTTTGGTAATGGGCAGAGTCTACTCATTGAAAAATAAAGTTTGGTATTTCCATTTGTCCTTAATAAAACGCTATTCATTTGAATGGTGAAATACTTAGGGATGTTCAGGGATTTATAGAGCTCAAATCAGCGGCTCAAATGAGCCGTTGTATCAGCCTTTGAAGTACGAGAGCTAATAGATGCCGGTGGGCAATAGATAAACTTCTGGATTTTACAAACCAATTACAAGTGGAGGAGCTTTTGTCGTAAATCTGTCTGGAGTTTTGGTCTTCAGCTGGGAGAGTGCTGGAGCCTATGAGGAGACAGGCTAGACTTCTACAGCCTCTGACGTGCAGCATTTTCATTTCAAATTCTCATATTCTTATATATGAACTTGATAATTTGAGGCCATTGAACCTTGGGTTGTTGGCTAGAATTGATTAACCATGTTTATGAAAGGAATGCATCATCCGAGAGAGAGGGTTAGTTCAGGCAGATAAGAAAAGAGGTTTCCTATGAACTCTGTGTAATCTGATTTTTGGCTTCTGAGAGATGTGTTCCCAGTATGGAAAATGATCTGGCCTACGAACCAGGGAGTTTCAGACTCCGCCAGAGTACATGAATGTGGGGATAATTTCAGCAAGCATCCTTCTATTTCAGAGACAATAAACAGGGGCCTTTCCTTTCAGGACCTTGGGTAAGGAATGTAGCAACAGAGCAGGTTCCTGTCAGCCTCCCAACATCCAGATAAGAGCATAGGCTATAAACCGTGCCAAGTTAATGCGGCAGACAGTCAAGAATTTAGGACACTGGTATTAAAAAAAAATTTTTTTTTTTAAATCGTAGTAAGTCTAAAGGAGCGAGTGATTGAGGCTTTCTGCCCTAATTGTGTCAACTTTATGTATCATTCTGTTTGGGGATTATCCGGTGTTTGCACCCCAACAGTTGTGGTGTTGCTGCCTGTTTGTCCTCCTTGCCTCTCTCCCTGGTGCCTCCCTCACATCTGCTTTCCGAACAGCTTCTGTACTTCAGACCTGAGTATTGTCTTAAAGCAGATTGCCACAGGGCGGGGGTGATAGCAGGCAAGTTCTGTAAGTGCATTTTGTATAATTTTTTTTTTTAAAGGAACAAACTAGAGAATCCTAGTCGATATTTCCCGTTTTGTCTTTATTCTTCTGAAGCAGAGGCTGTGTACCCAGAGTGTCAAGGTTTTTCCAGTGTCCTTCCCCTGTCCCTTTGTATGTTAGACCTGCATGTCTTCAGTTTTTCTTACCACCACTCTCTGCTTTAGCCATTCCTCTCAAGATTCTTCCCCTGCAAGACTTATCGCCTCTCAGGTACAGAGGCAACATAAAATCGGGGCTCCTCTACCTTGTGTACTTGCCCCCAAACAAATTAGATACACAGCTTCATTTTCTAAGAGGTAGAATTGCCAGCTGCTACCAGAAATAACAATATTTGCATAATGGTACAAATACTAAGTAGCTTTTGGATTCTGCTCCTGTTACCAAGTCCAAACTCGTGCTGCTCGTCATATGATAGGTCAGTAAACTAAGAGATGAGTTGTTGTGGCAAGAAACAGTGACTCTGGAAAGCCAGGAGACTTAGAAGGTGGGTGGATTAGTGTCCCAAAGAACTAGAATTCAGACTTCTTTTACACTAAAAAGGGAGAGGAGAAAGTCCTGGTTCTGGCCAGACTCTGGAGGGAATGTGTACATTTCTTTCTTCTTGGAGCCATTATTCATAGGTAGGCATGGTCAGGATGGTTCTGGTGAACTAAACAGAGGCAAGTTAGCTTAACACTCGTTACCTAGGAGGCAGGATTCCCAGAGATGGCCCTACATATAATTTAAGAATAGGCAGCATCCCATGAGTGAGTGATTAACTTGTAGTAGGATACAAAGGTTCTTCCCTATTACATTCATAGTACTAACATGCTTTTCTTCGTTAAATTGTAAATGGTATTACTTTGCCTATCTTTGCCATTTTCTGAAAGCCATGTTCTGAAAAGAAACCTTTTTGAGGTTAAACACTCAGTCATGTGTATAAGGTGTCTTAAGTGTACAGCTTGATGAATGGTTAGGCATGTGCACACCCATGCATCTACTACCCAGGTCAACACAGTACTTTAGCATCCCAGAAGGTGCCTGGTCCAGACCATGTGCTCGGTGTTAGGTGACTGCTGTTCTTAAGGGCTTCCCAGATATTTCAGTGGTAAAGAATCTGCCTGCCAGTGCAGGACACAACAGGTTTTGATCCCTGGATGGGGAAGATCCCCTGGAGAATTGACTACCCACCCCAGTATTCTCGCATGAGAAATCCCATGGACAGAGGAACCTGGCGGGCTCCGTAGGGTCACACAAGGGTTGAACACGACTGAGTGACTAAACAACAACAACAAACCACTGTTCTTAGCAGCACTGATTAGTTGTGCCTATCTGTTCTTGAACGTCACTCAGTGGAATCATGCATTAAGTCCTCTTTTGAGTTTGGCTTATTTTATGCAACATTCTGCCTGTGCGATTTATGTGTATAATACTCCATTATATGAATTAGCTATAGTTTGTTTTTCAGTTCTATTATTGGACAGTTAGATTATTTCCAGCTTGGATCTATTACGATAAAATGCTGATGAACATTCTTATATATGCCTCTGGACATACACATCTGTTTTTCCTGTGTACCTAGTAATGCTTTTGTTTGATCACAGGGATGAATGTGGATGAAACTGAGTTTTTTGTTTGTTTGTTTGTTTTTACTTTACAGCTTTATTAACCTTCCCTGCTTATTTATTCCTTGAAAGATTTGATACTGAAGGGAAGAGGAATGGACTTGAAAGGATTAGGCTAGTTGAATTAGGCTGGTGTCTGAAACCAGCTCACCACTAGTTCTGAGACATTAAGAGGATAACTAACTTTAAATCTGTTTCTGAATCTGTGAGATGGGTGTTACAATGTCTAGTTACTGTGTAGAAAATAAGGAAAGATAATGCATCGTTCAGTCACTTAGTCATGTCCGGCTGTTCACCACCCCATGGACTGCACCACTCCAGGCTTCCTTCTCCTTCACTATCTCCCACGGTTGGCTCAAATTCATTGATTCAGAGATAATGCATGCTGCTGCTGCTAAGTCGCTTCAGTCGTGTCTGACTCTGTGCGACCCCATAGACAGCAGCCCACCGGGCTTCCCCGTCCCTGGGATTCTCAAGGCAAGAACACTGGAGTGGGTTGCCATTTCCCTCTCCAATGCATGAAAGTGAAAAATGAAAGTGAAGTCGCTCAGTCGTGTCCGACTCTCAGCGACCCCATGGACTGCAGCCCACCAGGCTTCTCCATCCATGGGATTTTCCAAGCAAGAGTGCTGGGGTGGGGTGCCATTGCCTTCTCCGAGATAATGCATAGGGGATATTTATTTAACACACATTTCCCCCCCACCTTTTTTTTTTTTTTTAAACTTTGTAGAGAAATCTGATTGCCTGCTCATAGCTCTAATGAAGAGGAAAATATTTGTTTGACTTTAGCACTGTTAATTTTGAACTTTCCTAGCTTTGTCTTGGATAATCATCTCTGTGCAAATGTGACAGTAAGAAATAGTAAAGAGGTTAACGTATAACTTTTATGTAAGAAATCTCAGAAGGCACCTTTGCCATGTTTTGTCATCCCACCTTTTTGCTATTAAGGGACAAGCCTCTAAAATTTTTAACTTAATTATCTATTCAGTAATTCTTTTAAGTGCTAGCTTTGTGTCTAAAGGGCTTCCATGGTGTCTCAGAGGGTAAAGAATCTGCCTGCAATGTGGGAGACCCGGGTTTGATCCCTGGGTCGGGAAGATCCCACTTTATGTCTAAAGTGAAAGTGTTAGTAGCTCAGTTGTGTCCGACTCTTTGCGACCCCATGGACTGTAGTCCACCAGGCTCCTGGGTTCATGGGATTCTCCAGGCAAGAGTACTGGAGTGGGTTGCCATTGCCTTCTCCGGGGGATCTTCCCCACCCAGGGATCGAACCCGGGTCTCCCACGTTGCAGGCAGATTCTTTATTGTCAGAGCCACCAGGAGTGGCACACGACTGAGCAACTAACACTTTTACCTTTTTGTCTAACATTTTCCTCTTTTGGTTATTTCTTCCTACCTTCAAACATTGAGACTTGGTGTCCAGACATGTACTAATAGCTGATTTTGTAATAATATGGACTTGATGAACTACAAACTGCATTGTAATCATAGACTCTTCTGAACAAATTTGTATGTCATCACAATGTTTTTATAGCACAATATAATTTTTAGAGCACATTTTAAAAGTACATAATGATTTCAAAGTTAGATTTCATGTGATTGCTCTCCATGTATACCTTAACGAGGGCTTCTGGAAATCACTGTTTTCATCTTATCTCCATATGGTTTTCTAGGCCACCTACCATTGCCATTTTGGTCTACTACCATTTTGGTCATCATGTATAAGATTAGCATGGTGAAGAACCTGAATATTTTGCCTGCCTCTAATTACAGCTCACTGTCCCTTACTTTAAGTTAATCATCTCCAAACCCAAACAGTTTCTCTATGTGAGGGATGAAAAATTTGGAGGAGAAAAGTGCTTTTTAACATTTGTATGTAAGTTCCTTTATCAAGCAAATTCCTTGACTTAAGGGGTTAATAATTAATGTTGTCCATGCTTATCTGTCATTTGGCCAACTGTAGTTTAGTGGATTATTTTTGGTGAATTTCAAGGTGGGAAAGCTTTGGCCATCAGCTCATCTGTGGCCATTTGCTTCTTCATTTAGCTGAGAAAGCGTCAACTAAGGGAGGAAAGCTAAACAAATAATGTGCTAAGGATAGATGCTGTACAGAGACATAGACATCTGAAATACGTAGTCATATTTAAACTGTTCTTGTTACACTCTGGAGTCTCTTCCATTCTATTAGGTGCTCAAAGCTGAAGACTTTAAGTTCCAGTTTTGATTGCATTTCTTTATCTATGGGGTTTCCTAGGTGGTGCTAATGGTAAAGGTTCTACCTGCCAGTGCAGGAGATGTGGGTTCAGTCCCTAGGTTAGGAAGATCCCCTGGAGTGTAGGAGGTGGCAACCCACTGCAGTATTCTTGCCTGGAGAATTCCATGGACAGAGGAGCCTGGCGGGCTACAGTCCAAAGGGTCATAAAGAGTCAGGCACCACTGAGCACTGCACATGGTTCAAAACTAGCATCTCTCTGGTCTTAGTAGCTGTTTGAACTTATTCAACATCCCTTTTCCCCTGAAAGCTGTTAAAATTAGCTTCAGCTCCCTGCCAGAAGCAAGTCTTCCTTTTACTTGTTCAAAGTCTTTGTGTGACTTTTAAAAAAATTACCCTATTTCAGTTTTTCTTTGAAGGCACAGATCTTGTGGAGCAGGTATGGTTGGTATAGGATACTGCAAATGCTTGTACCTAGATATGTTGTTGGTCAAATCTATTGAATGTTTCAAGTGCCCTCAAGACTCATGTTCCAGAAATTGAAGATTCAGTTGCAGATCTTCGATGCTCAGAAATATGTTGGAGTCTCTTAATTGTTCTTGTAGAATGGTGGAAAGTGCTTTGGTGTGAGAAGAAATCTAGATTCTCATGATCTTCCCTTGCTTTGTGGTTGCAGGTGAAACCCAACCTCATGGAGCTTGATTCCATTATCTGGCAATGGAAGGGTTTGGAGTAGATCAGGAAGAGTAGGGCAATGTCCTTAAGTACAGGTTGGTAACTACTAGTTTGCTAAGGCTTCCATAACGTACCACACACTGGATGGCTTAAATAATACATTTATTGTCTCACCATTCTGAAGGCTGGAAGTTCCAGATCAAAGGTGGCACTGGGGTGGTTTCTTTTAGGCCTGGCTCCCTGGCTTGCAAGTGGCTGCCCTCCTGAATCCTCTTCGTATGGTCATACCTCTGTATGCGTGTGACCCTGGTGGGTGTCTGTCCTTCTCACCTCTTAGGCTGCCACCAGTCAGATCAGGTGAGTGCCCTCGCTAGGCACTCTCGCCTAACAGACTCCAAATATAGCCACATCCTGAGGTTCAACATGTGAATTTGCAGGGGAGAGATCTTAACTCACAACAGTCATGTCAGTGTATCAGGCAGCTTAGTCTGGCGATTTTGCCTTAGACCTTGTCTCCCGCTCAGATGGAGCTCCGCATTAGGCTAACACATGATGCTGACTCTCATCTGCAGAAAGCTCGACCCTCTTAAGCAACTTCTAAATTGAACTCCTGGTGGTTTCCTGTTTGTAAAATCCTCTTTATTTTCAAGGAATAATTGTGAAAGAAATTGGATATGCAATGGCATAATATCCTTTGCTGTTGGGACCGAGCAGTCAGACTGGCTAAAGATGTGGGTGGCTTCATAAAATGTGCATAATCTGTATCAGAGTTGTCACCCTCTTAAAGCTCTATTTAAGGAAAGGACTTGAAGAGCCAAGCTTTGTATCTGAAGATGTTCGCTGTGGGACAGTCTCTCAGAAAAGGCAGAAATCGTCTATCCAGAAGTAGACGCTGCTGCTACTGCTGCTAAGTCGCTGCTGCTAAGTCACTTCAGTCATGTCCGACTCTGTGCGACCCCATAGACGGCAGCCCGCCAGGCTCCCCTGTCCCTGGGATTCTCCAGGCAAGAACACTGGAGTGGGTTGCCATTTCCTTCTCCAATGCATGAAAGTGAAAAGTGAAAGTGAAGTCGCTCAGTCGTGTCCAACTCTTAGCGACTGCAGCCCACCAGGCTCCTCCATCCATGGGATTTTCCAGGCAAGAGTACTGGAGTGGGGTGCCATTGCCTTCTATTAATGGTGTATTAAATTTTTTAATTGTATTATTTCAGTAAAGTCATACGTGTTCAGTTTGAATTTTTACATTTGTATATAGTTATGCATTCTAATTCTGTATCTACCAAAAATTAAAAAGAATATATTTCTGCTGGGAAGATTAGGATACAATGTTAAGTTGATCAAAAAGGCATAGATCATTCTGTTTGTACTATTATAATCGTACAAAAATCTAGACTTAGGATGGGACTGAAAGGGAACTGTTTTTAGAGCAGGGTTAAACAATCATTTGGGGAAAAAGGAAAGTGGATGTTTTCATTTTGATTTTCTGTAAGGATTTCTTTTTACTAGATTTGTCTATGCAGATGACACTCCTGTTTAAAGGAGTTTTGATAAGGCAGTTTCACATTGTGGCTCTCCTGTATTGGGCCATTTTATGGCATCAGCAACTGGTTTAATCTTTCAAGTCCCTCTAAAAAAGTGGTTCTCAATCTTTTTGGTTTAAAGACTCCTGTATATTAATAAAACTTTTTGAGGGCCCCCAAAACTATTGTTTATGTACTGTATCTATTGATACATTAAATACATATTAGCAGTGAATATGGAGACATTTAAAAACATTTAAGTCATTAAAAATTCTGTTACATGTTAACATAAATTTTTATGAGAAATAACTTCTCTAAAAAATGAGGAGAGACACATTACTGTTTTATGCAAATCTGTTTACTGTGTGACTTAATAGAAGACAGCTCGAACCCTATCAGCTGCTGTATTTTCTTTGTTTTGATATGTTGTTTTGGTTGAAGTTTTTGAAGAAATTCTAGCCTCATGCACAAACAGTGGGAAAGGGAAGGAGAAAGAGGAGCCAGGAGTCTCTGGTTTACGTTTTTGAGAACCGCTGCTCTAAAACAACAGTATTTCCAAAGTAGCATTGTAAATCCTGTTGAATGTACTACCTGAGCCTTGAGAAAATCTTCTGGCTTGAAGTGTGTGTGACTACAAATTTTGTGAGGTACATTCAGTAAAGTAAAAGCATCATCTGGGAGTCTGTGTCTCTGACAGTCCACTTATTTTGTTTGCTTACTATGAAAACTTAGATGAAAATAATAGCCCTAAAAAGCAAACACCTTCTCTAATTATACTTGGGGAAGATAAGAAATCCCTGGAATTTGTAGCTTACCTCTGTTGTCAGAGAACAGAATACTGAATCTAAAGTCATGTGTCTTGTTCCTTGTTTAATATCTAGTGGGAGCTTTTTTACTAAACATTTAAGACTCTGCCACTGTTAAGTTTTATAAATATATCACTGGCTCTCAAACATGTTTAGGTGGCAAGTCTCCTAGAACTCATGGTACATAGGAATGTTTACTATTCTCCTTTTGATTCAGGATAATTCTCCAGGTAGAGAACACATTATACATAAGTTATATAAAATCAAGCATATGTGTGCACCGAAGTATTCATTCTGTTAATAGTAATTAACAGCAGTGTTAATGTTGGTTCATTGATTTATTGATGTTTGACATTTGATAGTAGATGCTCTTCTTATCAAAGAAAAATGTATGGACAGAAATCTCAAACTGAGACTATTACAGTTACTAACTTAATTTTTGGTAATGTTATTTTCAGTGGTGATGACCCTTTTTCTACATTGTTTGAAAAGCATCCATATCCTAGAAAAGCAGATTGAGACTTATTAAAATACAGTGTCAAGGCCTATTAAGTCAATTTCAAATAATGATAAAATTACTTATGGGATAAAACTTAATCCCAATCTGAATACTGTGGCTTTTGCAACAGTAATAAAGGTAGCAGCTACCTTTTTACCTACTGAGATAAAGTGTTTCATTTCTCTTGCTAGAGGAGCTCTCTCCCACCCTTTTGCCCATTTCCACATAATACCTGCTTTCACTTTGCTTTTGGTTATTAGCTCTGATTCAGTACAATGTGTGTGCGCATGTGTGAAGTCCTTTAGTAGGACGATTTGGCTTTTCATGGTCCTTTTCTCTGGATGCAACTTCATATCCTCATTGGGTTTCTGATATTGCTCCATTGCAGATGCTGCCAAGGGTTTCCTCTGCTCTGGGCTACCATCTTCAGTTTGCTTGGTGTAGAGTCAAATAACAAAACCAGACCAAAGCAGAATCTTGACATGCATGGAGCAGGCTGCGGTTTTATCAGAATGTCTTTTAATGTTTGTATATTTGAGATAGTTTTCAGAAATTTTGTCCTTATTTCCTTGTTGCATTTCTGTATGCAAGCAAAGAGTTTGGGATGAGAAAACAGTAATTTGTTGGCACCAGATGATGTTCCCAGGACTGGTTTGTAGGATCAGATGTGAGTTTTTCAAATTGGAACCTTTTCTAATGGGCCCCTGGGAAATGTCTTAGCTAAATTGCAGCAGTGACTGGTGAAGTCAATCGAGGTAAATTGCTCCCATTGCTGAGGGTTCAGAAACCAGGCAGTCGAAGCTAAAATTCCAGGGGAAATCGGGCAGAACTATTGCAGATGGTTTCCCCCTTGAATAGCGAAGGGGGCTGGTGTCACTATTGATGAATGAGAGGAGATTAAAGCCTGATTTTTTTTTTTTTTTTTTTGCAATGAATCGATAACCTGTTCCTTGGGAGGTGACAGAGAAATTTATGAAAAGACCATCAGAATCAGTTAGGTGATTCTTCTCAATATTGGCTACAAATGTTAGAACACACCATGAACATATTGGACTCTCTGTTACTTAATAGAAAGGTACCACCCAGAAACTTGTGTATGCCCTCAGTGACCTGAGAGGTGGAGGGAGTCCTTAGGTTGTTGCTAGTTTGTACGTGATGGTCAACTACTGAGCACTTGTGATTTGCCTTTAGGAAAATGAACCTGGCTGGTTTTGACTGGTTATGGTGTTACTTGAGAATTGAGGTTATCAAGAAAGTATTTGTGATTGGTATTCTGAGGGTCTGGCTCATGTCTTTCCCACACACCTACTGTGTATTTGAGACAGTCCTTCAAGTTCCCTGCAAAATGAGAATAATAATACATCACACAATTGTGCGATGCTATCAAGTCTTTGTAATAAAACTCGGTGCTATAAACTGTCCATTTTGCTGAATCCCTGGTAAGTGCAGAGAAACACTAAATTAAGGTCTGGCCTTAAATCCTTAAGCATTGAGAGGCCAAGGCCTTCCTGGGCTGTGGTTCATTCAGTTGATGGGAGGGTACATTGTGAATGTCTGGGAACGCGACTTCTTGTGTGTTGTCTGTGCAGAGAATTTCTTACGTTTTAGTTCTTTGTCTCTTGGAAAATAGTTCATAGACATTTTAGAAGCCCAGATCTTGTATTTTTCTAGGGGGATTAAGGACTTGATGCCTTCCTCAGTTGATGAAAATTCTGTAACTGTCGCTCGTAAAGGCTGAACTTAATGTAATTTAGGTTTGCTGCTTACCAAGACGATAAGATCATTTTTTGACTTGTTTTTCTTTTCTTACCTAAGTATGTGGATGTTTAGTTAATGTTCCTATTTTAATATCACTTGGATGAATTTGGCATCATATATTATACAACTAAAACTCATGTTTAATGCCAAAGGTGGAAATGGCCACGGAATTGCTGGGATGGTATCAACTCTTGGCCTTCAAGAGTTAAGGCTTTGGATTACTGATGAGTTGATTCTAGTTTGTGTGAACTGTCCTTCTACAGATCATTGCTTAATAGTCCCTGTCTTAGTGCCTCCCAGAATTATTCTTGCCAAGATTTTGGTGCAAGTAAATATTTTCCCGTTTTCCTCACCACTCTGTCCACGTCTAATTCAGGCTGAGTTCCTCCAGGCTCTAGTGCCTGTGTCTGCGGTTCGTAAAGTGCTGTGTACTTTTATAGCCTCTATAAATAACAGAATATAGCTCATGGCAATAACACTGTGGCACCCTACACGTTTAGAGAGTGTGTGTGAGAGAGAAAGGGACAGAGAGACACATTTATCTTGAGTAGAAAATGTCTGGCATGCAAACCTATTCATCTCATACACATCCGTACTGCTTCTGATTTTTGTTCATTTATTAGTAAATGGCATCCCTTTATCTTTGGGACATTTGATGGTGAAACTAGGTGTGATGTGGGTCCCTTCCTCTCTGTCTTTTTATCCTTTCCCTCTTTTAACATAACAAGGATGAGGAGAGAAAGGCTGTTTGCCAGCTCGGTGAGATTTCTAACCAGATGCTTGTGTGCTAGGGGCTTAGCTTCCTATCCTGGTCTTTCTGTTTTATTGTTTAGTGGATCACTGCAGATGTCATCACATATTTGGGAGATGTGAAGCTAAAAGGCTATTTCTATTAGCCCTGTCAATATAGTTTGATAAAATGCAAATGTCTTTAAAATGGTAGACTTCCAATTAAAAGGCTCCAGCAGGGAGTCTGTTTTGATAATGAAAGTGATTAAGAAGGTTCTATTTTTTCCATTGGTATGAATATTCAGCTAAAAGAGCATGGATTTCTCTCTCTAATTGGACTCTGCTAATGAGGTTCTAATAACTCTTAGGTTCTAATAATGATTCTAACAAATTATTCACTATCTTCAGTGAATGACACTGGACCAAGAAGACGTAAAAAATCCAGATGATGGTGGCATCATACAGAGTTTTCATTCCAGCCATCTCCTCTTCTCCCTCAGTCTAAGGAGTGACTGGGAGTTTAGGGTGTTTCAGTGTTTGGAATTGCCTTCAAACCTTGGAATTTATAGGCCTACAGGTGTTGGTTTTGATGGGAGAAGGGAAAGGATGGTAAACACAACCACAACTGATTATAGACTGAGCTTCATCTGAAGACTCACTTCTAGAGTATTCAGTCTCTTTAGACCCGGTCTTCCGTGTGTAGCCTCAAGCAACAACATGGAAGAGGATTTTCTGGTAAAACTGGATTGAATAAATGGATATGCTGTAGTGCAGTCTGAGACATGTGTTTTATTTTTTGAGGTATAGTTGATTTACTAGGGCATGTATTGAGCCAGCATAGCTATCCAAGATGGCTGCCTTGTTTCTCTCTCAGCACCTCATCAACAGCCTGACACCCTTCATCTTTCCTTAACAGGGTCAGTGTTTGGGTTCTCTGTGATTTTCATAAGTCTGTCCTTTCACTCTCTGCTTTTCTACCTTTTCCTTTCATTGCTCATTCTCTGAGAGCCTGTTTGCTTTATATCAGTTTTCCCTCCTAAGAAACTTGAGGCAGAGCATAACCTCTCTAGTACAAGAGGATTAAAAGGCATTCGAGGGGCAAATAGCCGTCCTGGGCATGTTCAGTGACTCAGGATGCTTCCCCATTTGCTTTGTTTTTTGTTGTTGTTTAGTGAGGAGGCACCAAGAATTCAGCTGGGGGAGCATCTTGATCTATAATCCATAATCTCATTTTATATGGTGCTTTGTTAGTGGCCCTCTGAGTGGCATGAACAAAGAGGTTTTTTATGTCTATGATTTTGAGGAACAATTTTTAAATGAAAGGATAAAACTAACTTAAAGCTTTGCAGGTGATAAGTCTTTATGTAAGAAAAAATAGTCTTGTTTAAAACTTGTAGAGATGGTATTCATATTCTCTGCAGCCAGGAAAATAGGATTTTTTTTTTTTTTTCAATTTGTTAAGAGACAAATTGTTGTCTCTTACTGGGGACTGTAAGTCTAAGGTCATAGTATGAGATAAAATAGTGTATAGTGAAAATGACCCTTAAAAATCTCTTCTTCATTGTCATCTTGTGCAAACAAAGCAGTGCTTTCAGAGTGGTCAGGACCAGTTTAAAATCTGTCTTTGCTGAGTGGAGTTAGGGAACAGGGATAGACAGTAATGTTTAAAGTTATAGCTACCCCATGCCCACCCACCCAACCCCTGTCTTTCTCTCTGAGAGTATACCAGTTATATTCTGGTAAGTTAAATATGTTTTAGAGACAAACTCTTTGTCTTCATTGTACCTCGAGTTCATAAGGACCTGCCCCAAGAGAAGAAAATCCCAGAAGATTCCATGAGGAGACTGAAGTGGGGATAGACAAAGTCTTAGTGCCCTGCTGGTGACAGTGTGTCAGCGCTAGGCCCACAGCTAACAGTGGTCAAGAGGGGTGCTTGGGTTGGTTTTCCGAGGCCCAGAAACATCGAGTAGAGTGTTTTGAAAAAGTGGCAGTGGTGAACTCTGCTCTTTCAGGGTGGTAGGCTGTCGGTACAGGCCAGGCGAGTCTGCTTGTACGCCCAAGGCAGGCTGTAAACATGCTTGTCAGCTCTGTTGGATGTTCTGTGCCGTTACAGGGTGACTTTCTACCCAGGACTACTGATTGCTGACTTCTGAAGGCTGTCTTAATTCCTCTCTAGCAACATACCCAGTTGATTCTGGTTACTTATTTTGGGGGGCAGTCCCTCCCCAGTTATGCTTCCCTGTTGGCTCCGTGGTAAAGAATTCACCTGCAATTCAGGAGATGTGGGTTCGATCCCTGGGTTGGGAAGACAGCCTGGAGAAGGAAATGGGAAACCCACTCCAGTATCCTTGCCTGGAAAATTCCATGGACAGCAGAGCCTGGTTGGCCATGTGGTCACAAGAGTCAGACACGACTTAATGACTGCATCACCACCATCACCCTCCCTGGTGTTTGTTTTGCCAGGTATATTCCAGCCAGTTTATATTTCCCGGCCAGGTCTGTTCATTCCATGCATCTTGTTACCGAGAGGCTCCTTTGAAATGTCTCTCCATTTATGCTTACATAATGTTGGCAGACTCTTAAAAAAAAACAACTTTCTTTGTATATATGTATTTTAATATGGGATTCCATATGCATTCATCTTGTATCTTCTCTGTTCCTCTTCCATTGCAGAGGCAGCTGTATTAACTGGAACAGTGCCCTTCTATAGCCCACTATTGGAGTGTGCATTGCTTAATCCTCTCCTGCTTTTTTAAACTCGCAGCTTCTAATGAATGAAATAGTTTTTGACTCTTCCTGATAAGGATATTTATGGGTCAGACTGGCAGAGTTCCACAGAAGCACATTAGTGTCTCCTTTGAGTGGAAGCATTTATGTAGGGGCGTCCTTCTGTATGGAAGGAAATGGCAATGCTGTGGGACCTCTTGCTGCCCTAGCCCTACTTATGTCCCAGCTTTGTGTCACTCACTTTCATCAGCACGAAGGGTTCCAGGCAGTGGACACTAGGTCTCAAGCCCACAGAATTATTATGTTCACTTATGCTTCATTCACTCATTGCCCAGGTATTTCTCTAGCATTGCTATAGAACTTAAATATTTTTTACTATCATATTAGTTACTGAGGGGGAGGGATGTTCAGAGATGTTTTTGAACTAGGTGGGATGGGTTGAGTCAAGATAAAATAGAAATAAAGACAATGCCAGGTAGAATAAAAATGTAACAGGAAAGGCACAAAAGCAAAGAACTAATGAAATTCAGAGCAAGAAAGATGTTTGAGAACTAGGTGCCTGATGTTATAACTGGTATTGGTGATAAAGAGCTCATACCGTTTTGTATCTTTTTCCCAGTGGCAGGCAGTAGGTAAGAGTTTTCCTGTAGTAATTCATACCACACAAACTAAAGTCCTATGAGGTGAAGGTTTTATTTTCTTTATTTTGCATATGAGGAAACTGAGCTTGGTAAGAAAAGTCACCTTGCTTGTGCAAAGTCAAATACCTGGTAAGTGGAACCCTTGGGTATAGATTCCAGGCCTGGCTCAAGGGCTGTACGTTAACCACTACATCTTGCTGTTTAATTTTTTTTTTTTTTTTTTTTGATGTTTCAATTCAGTGCTTTATTTAGGTCACCAGTTCTTTCCATTTAAAAAAAAAAATGTGGTGAAATGAATGTGTTGAGTAATTTGTGTTGTGCTGAATGCTTATTGCTATTTCATGCTATACACTTAATTGCTTCTATATGCTTATTGCTTAATTACATAAAATGCAGTAGTCCTTTTATCATCTTTCTGCAAAACTGCCCTTATTTGTTATGACTTAGGCAGATTTAAAAAAGTGTGTGCTAGTTTAATTTTGGTAGTCAGAGTTCTTTTTGGTAATGTTGTCTTTGTGAATGCTCTGATGTCTCCTGGTCAAAGCATGTGTCTGGTCAGAATGCAGCTCTTCAGTGTAGAAGCATCAAACAGCTGTCACTGTGCAGCGTCTTTTCCAGGCACCAGGTTGACATCTGGACTCAGTATTTTGGTGTAAGAGAAATGGTTCTTGCTAATCGTGTTGTCACAGATCATGCATCAAACAGAGCTGGGGGCTGTGTGTTTCTGCCAATTGCTTTTCCATCATCATCCACCCCAAGTTAATGCAAAGGAAATGATCAGCTCGGGGGCCACCGGATAATACTTGGCATACACATGCTCTTGGTTTCCCAAGGGGCCAAATATAAGTTTATTTTCCCTAAATGGGTGTAACTGATCTGGATGGGTGGTGTTCAGCTAAACTAGTCAAGTGCCTCCTACATTCTTTTCTATATGGTTGCCACAATATCGTCTTAAAGGCCTATTCACTGTTTGAGTGATTATAATGGATATGAAGGATATATAATGAATGTTCAGGGTAGGAATAACTATGAACTAGTGTTTGCCAATACTTGACCTTATTGAAAACACACTGCATTTCCTGAGTTCTTAAAAGGTATCTCTCTCCCCATTCCCAAATTTTAACATCTGGTTTCAGGACGAAACTTCTAGTTATAACTGACAGCTTTGTCTTTAATGGTGTATGAAATAATGTGTCTTAAAATAAACAGGATCTGAGATTGAATTAAACATGGTAGTTCTACTGTGCACCATTATTTGGTTCTAACCCCCACCATCCTTCCTATTTCTGTTGACTTGGTAAATTGCTTAGTTTATTTAGAACCCCCGAGTTCTAGTTCTGTCTGGCCTGGCCATTTGCTTAAAAATATGTGTTATTCATTGTTCATCATTGGTGCTTTCCTACCCATTGGATAATACATGTAGCACTTCAGAATTCATGTGGTATTTGAGGCTTGTAGGTGATGGAAAAGATGGTGTGTAATTTAAATGCACCAGAAGCATAGTCTTCACAAATATAGTCAATGCAAAGGGACATTAGAGGAGGGGAGTGGAGCATATATTTCAGTGAAAACTCATTTAGATTTAATGCTGTTTACCTTCACCAAGAGAAAGGAAGAACAGTAGCTGTGTCCTTGAATCTTAGAGACTTAGACCTTGAGGGGACTTTTCTCACTCATCAGAATTAGATTTGAGTAGCTCAGGCACATGGTCCTTTTCCATGTGTACAGAGGTTTGGTATTTCATCACCCATTCTGTAAGACTACTTTTCTATGCTTTCAAAATCTTTATAGTAGACAGTGGCCTTTGAATTCAGTTCTAGAGAGGCTTTTATTATTATTATTATTATTATATGTGTGTCTTTAAAACATGATATTATGTTTTTAGGTATTTTTAATTATTGATGGTGATTTTTAGAATAGGAAGAAATGGACTGTATTAGATCTAGTGCCTGCTTATACCAGATCTAGATCCATTCCTTAAACATTCCCTGTATTTTGCTTAACATTAGAGGTCATCACAAACATTCCCCGTTTCTGTGTTGCCGCAATGCTGATCCATGTTAAAAGAGTATGTAAAAGAGGCTGTTTTGATACTGTTTACATGCTGCCTAAAAATAAGCAAATTATGAAACATGTAGTTTTCCTTTTTTTAATTACGAAGTAATATACTAAACAGACGTCTCCAGGCACTGTCTGGCAAGCAAATCATATGAACCAGAGGCATATGCTTCTGAAATCAGAATGAACCCTCGGTCATCCATCCGAGAGGTCATTTGAATATCAGACAACTTATAGCTTAATCTTCACTATCTTCCTTAGTGTTATGATTAGTTTAATTAGTTTCAGTTAGTGCATATATTTTACTGTTTAGCAATGAAATGGTTTTCATTTGTAAATCTAAAGGATAGGAATCAAATTTTTATTATGTTCTGAATTACGCTAAGCTTATTTGATTTGTACACATTAGACACCGAGCAGAAAAAAATGTTTGAACTGCGGTAAAATCCTTTACTCTTAGCTCTATTAGAGTATAAGTGTACACTGTAACAATAGTGTTATGCCTAAGTGTGAATTAAGTGTACCAACGGACGTTGTATTAAAGATCGTAAAACGCCTTTATGATGATGATGGCTTGAAAGGACGAGACCCCTTTAGAAGCAAATTGATGTCTGACTTTACAAAGAAGAAAAATAAAGGTTTCATTTATTTCATTTCCAGTTATAAAAATAGTCTCAGTGGTGTCCCCCCCCCCCCCAAATTCAGGCAGTATATTTGCTGAACATTGTTACTAATAAGAGGGAGTTATGAATCAGGGATGTTTGTTGCAAATGTTTTCCACTGAAAAAAATGAAATCGATTCAAAAATTATCAATATAAATATTTTGTTAGCCATTTTGAGGTGCTTTGATTCAGTGTGAAATGGCCACAGATATGTATATAGAAGTGAAAATATTACTTGTAACTGAAATCTCACTCCTTCATTATTGTCTACTTGAAGAGAATTTTACTATGTTAGATACTTGCCTCCCTATTGTGGGTTAAGTTGTGACCCTCCCGCAAAAGATATGTTGAAGCTGGCACACTAAGAACCAGCGACTGTGACATTGGATCTGTGAAGACCTGACTTTCAGATGATCCGTTAGGATGAGGTCATACCTGGTGAGGTTGGGCCCTAGATCCATGAGAGGGTCAGACGCACACAGATGCCAGAAAGCCCTATGACAGAGCAGAGGGTGATGCAGCTGCCCACTGAGCATTGCCAGGGACTGCTGGCTGCCACCAGAGGCTGGGAAGAGGCACGGAAAGAGGCTGCCCTGGAGCCTTTAGAGGGAGCATGGCCCTGCCAACACTCTGAGCTTTGGACTTTGGGCTCTGAACCAGGAGACAAAAAGTTCGTGTTGGTTGACGCCATCAGTGTCGGGTAATTTTTATGTTAGCCCTAGAAAATGCATACCTGTGTCTCCCTACTCTTTCTTTAAACATTTTATGTCTTGTGATGAAGAATGACTTTCCCTTTTCCTTTTGGAACAAAAACTACACACTTGGCTTTTAAGGGAACATCATGTATGTCAAGGCATGTTAACCTGGATTTTTGAAAGGTTGCTTTGAATTGTGAGACTGGGCGAATTTCCAGACATTGTCATCCGTCCTGTGTACAGGGGTTCCCTTCATGCCTCCCTGGGAGCACGGTGGTTGCCCTGCTGCAGTTGCTTTGCTTTCCCTGTTTACAACACTTCTGAAGCAGCTTTCTCTTTCCCAAGCATCTTGGGATTCTAAGTGTGTAACATGTAATGTAGGACAGAGTTATGTGGTCTGTGTCTTTTGTATGACCTTTTCATATGATCACGGGCAGATCTCCCAGCTTTTGTTTCTGGAAAATAAGAATCACTCTTTAGATAAACTCAGTGGGTGTAAATTTTTTACAAATGTAACTAAAACCTCTATACAAACTTTATCTCTATAGATCTAAATTTGTAGTTGTGGCCAATGTAAACATGTTAGTTTGTATTTTGATATTCATAACTGTTCATAAAACAACTCTTTTCCTTCTGTTTTTACAAACTGCTTTATTGGGACATAATGGATATGGAGGAAAAGTGTGAAATTTGGAAAACTTTGAGAAATACATATATACCCATGGAATCATCACTGCAGTCAAGATTGTGAACATACTCATTACCTGCCCCCAACCCCCCAAGTTTCCTTGTGCCCCTTCCTATCCCTTCCTATGTACCCCGCAAGCCTTTGATCTACTTTCTCTCATTATAGAATACTTTCATTTTCTAGAGCTTATATAAATGGAATCATATAGTATACACTCTTTAATTTGGCCCCTTCACTCAGTTAAATTATCTAGAGATTCATCTATATTGTAGTTTGTGTCAATAGTTCATCCTTTCTGTTGCTGAACAGTGTTCCACTGTGTGGATATACCGTGGTTTTCGCATCCATTTACCTGTGGTGGTCATTAGGGCTGTTTCTAGTAGCTTCCAGTTTTGGGCGCTTTACGTGTGAAGCTACGATGGACATTTGCGTATGAGTCTTTGTATGGACATACATTTCCTTGTCTCCTGGATAAATACCCTGGAGTATAATGGTTGGGTCATTATGGTGATGGTAAGTTAAAGGGTATATAAGCTAATTTTCAGAATGTACCTCATAAACATTTAAACTTTCCTACATATAACCCAGTTTTTGTTTAGTCTGTTCTTTTTGCCTTAGATAAACAATTTTTAAATTGTTTTCATCTGCATATAAGATTATTAGTAAGAATGTGTGTTTTCATATAATCTACATTTGATTCCCCTTCATGTAAATCATTCATCTCCTTGATTACTTTTTTTTTAACTACTTTTATTTAAAAAAGTTATTTTGTTGGAATGTCGTTGCTTTACATTGTGGCGTTAGTTTCTGCTGTACAGAAAGGTGAATCTCCTTTAATTACTTTCAACGTAGAATTATTTTGTTGGTTATATGTCTGTATCTTCTTACATGGCTTTCAGATGGGTTTTATTATTTTTCTATATTTAGATACTTTTTAGTACATTTTATTTTGTAAAAATACTGTTTAATTCTGGATCATATTATGTCTTTCCTCAAGTGGGCTTAAATCATAAATCTTTCTCCGTGCTATGTGATATTTATTTGTTTAATGCTTAATTATGAGATACAATGGGACATTTATTGTAATACTTTGGTGAAATAACCAAAGTGGTTTTTAGAAATCAATTCTTTGGGTAGAGGAGTGATTGGTGTCCCACTCACTCATTCTAGCCCAGCTCAAACTATATTTTTCAACCCCATGAAACCTTGGCTTTTCACAATCTACTGCACTGAGACAGTTATACAGATATTCTGGAAACCTACCAACCTTCAAGAGCTTCTTAATGACAAAACACTGTTTTGTTTGGTTTAGACATGTGAGCACAGTGGATGGTCTGAAACAGTAGGTGTTTCTGTTTTGTTTTTGAACTCTACCTCTTTGTCTTGTCTTCTCGGTGTTGAGTTGCTAAGTCATGTCTGACTCTGAGACCCCATAGACTGTGGCACGCCAGGCTTCTCTGTCCTTCACTATCTCCCGAAGTTTGCTCAAGCTTATGTCCTTTGAGTCGGTGGTGCCGTCTCATCCTCTGTTCTGTCCTTCTCCTGCCTTCGGTCTTTTCCAGTGAGTAGGCTCTTCACAAAAGGTGGTCAAAGTATTGGAGCTTCAGCATCAGTCCTTCCAATGAATATTCAGGGTTGATTTCCTTTAGGATTGACTGGTTTGATCTCTTTGCAATCCAAGGGACCTCAAGTGTCTTCTCCAGCACCACAATTTGAAAACATCAGTTCTTCAGTGCTCCGCCTTCTTTATGGTCCAACTCTTAAAACCATACATGACTACTGGAAAACCATAGCTTTGCCTGTACGGACCTTTGTTGGCAGAGTGATGTCTCTCTTTAATATGCTGTCTAGGTTTGCCATAGCTTTTTTTCCAAGGAGCAAGCGTCTTTTAATTTCACAGCTGCAGTCATCATCTGCAGTGTTATTGGAGCCCAAGAAAATTAAATCTGCCACTGTTTCCACTTTTTCCCTATCTATTTGCCATGACGTGATGGGACCGGATGCCATGGTCTTAGTTTTTTGGATGTTGAGCTTTAAGCCAACTTTTTCACTCTCCTGTTTCACGCTCATCAAGAGGCTCTTTAGTTCCTCTTCACTTTCTGCCATTAGAGTGGTATCATCTGCATATCTGAAGTTTTTTTTCTATAATTTATTTAAAATTTGTATTGGGGTATAGTTGATTTAAAGTGTTGTGCTAGAACAGTGGTATTCCTTAAAATCAAGAGTTCTAGGGCTTCCCTTGTGGTCCTGTGGTTAAGAACCTGCCTGGCCAGTTCAGGGGACACGGGTTGAATCCCAGGACTGGGAAGATCCCACATGCCTTGAGGCAGCTACACCCTTGCACCGCAACTACTGAGCCCATGCTCCAGCGCCCAAGAGCGGCGACCGTTGAGTCCATGCGTGGCAACTACAGAAGCTCAACCTCCCTAGAGCCTTGTGTTTCACAAGAGAAGCAACCACAGTGAGAAGCCCATGCACCATAACTGGAGGGTAGCACCTTCTCCTCAACTAGAGAAAGCCCTCTTGAGGCAATAAAGACCCAGAGCAGCCAATAATTAAACAAATTAGAGTTCAAGGCATTTATGTCCAGGCAGGGAGGAGGATGTTGGGGGTGGCAGTCGCTTTCCAGACTAGCGCTTATTCAAACATGGCTCCATTTAAATCCAGCTCAGAATAGAAATTTCTGCTCAAGGACAGATTAATTTTTAGCAAGTGTTGGCCTTTTATCCTTTGGGATCTGTGGGTTCGGGGAAAGCACATTCTTACTCTGTTGAACTTGGGTACATGTCTTCTGAGGATGTTGCATGGTCCCCTCCTGATTTTTAGCCTTTAGGCCCTTTTTATCCTTGTTCACAAATTGTGGATTTTGTAACTGTTACGATGTTATCTCCAGCGACCCAGCTTGTTGAGAGGGACGTCACAGTCCTTTCAGCTTTGTTGTAAAATCAAGACCCTCACTGCACTTTCTCACCTCTTAACACCTGCTTATAACAAGTACATACATTTCCCCTATAAAGAGGAAGTGAGGCCTTTGTATGGCAGAAGTGGGGTTGAACTTTATTGTTGTTAGACGGATATCTTAGCATTATATTCAAAATGCCATCATGGGTTTAGCAAAAATAAATGCTGAAAAACTCCAAAGAAGAGTTGATAAAGTTGTTTGACATGAGTGAGGATTTAGTAAAGGAAGCCACTTTTGGATCGGTATCATTTAGCCTGTAGCACAGACTTGGGTGTCTGCATTTTACCTGTTGACTAGGATACTTGTAAGAGCAAATTCAGGTGTCCATACTTGGGGACAGTGACAGGAATGGGCAGTAAGTAAAGCATAGCTACTATACTGGATGATATTGGGGCATTCTTGATTTCAAAAACACATAACCACAGATTACTCCAGAGCAGAGTGTATTTCAGGGTGTTGAAAGGGAAAAGCCCAGTGTATGTCGGCTTACAGAAGAAAATTGGTTGACTTTTGATATCCGTCCCCTTCTCCCTCCGCCCCCACCTCCCCCGCCCTCCTCCAACGGCTCAGTAGTAAAGAATCCACCTGCAATGCAGGAGACACATGTGGATTCAATCCTGGAAAGGGAAGACCCCTGGCTCCCTGTTGGGGGTCCCAGACTCACCTTCCTCCCCAGCAGGGAGCAGAGGGCAAAGAAGAATGGGGGAGGGGGCAGCCCACAGGATGAGTCCAGAAAGACAGAGGGGTCAAGGATTCCTGTGACACTTACTGCTAACATCCTAGCCAAATCTGAAACTCCTCAAGAGCTGGAGGCACTGTCTACCCTTCTCCCTGCCCAGATCGCAAGACCAAATCCAGCTTAAGTCTACACTACCCCTCAGGTCGGGGCTTCCCAGGTGGTTCAGTGATGAAAGAATCCGCCTGCCAGTGCAGGAGATGCAAGAGATGTGGGTTCAATTGCTGGGTCGGGAAGATCCACTGGAGAAGAAAATGTCAACCCACTCCAGTATTCTTGCCTGGAGAATTCCACGGTCAGAGGAGCCTGACGGGCAAGAGTCCATGGGGTCCCAAAGAGTCCGACATGACTGGCTGACTGTGTGCACATACTATACCAAAGACAGTTTTGACTATTGCAGAACATAATGAGTCTTCCAACATTTTGTGGGAGGAGAAAGACACTGTTTTTGTTGTCCGCTCTCTGTTCCCCAAAGACCTTGCTGATAAAAGGTACCTTCCTTTGCTCGCAGCCATTCTTGCTCAGCCTAGTGGCTCTGTTGGCTTTTCTCCGAAGTTTGCCCTTGACGTTCCAGTCTGTCCCTTACCCTCCACGTAGGGGTTGTGTGTTAGTGTGTGTTAGTGTGTGTTGTGTGTGTTAGTCCCTTGGTCGTGCCTGACTCCCTGCGACTCCATGTGCTGCAGCCTGCCAGGCTCCTCTGTCCGTGGGATTTTCCAGGCAAGAATATTGGAGTGGTTTGCCGTTTTCTTCTCCAGGGGATCTTCCCTACCCAGAGATCAAATCCGGGTCTCTTGCACTGCAAGCAGATTCTTTTCTGACTGAGCTTCCAAGGAAGGCCCCATCCACCCCCTTGCCAGTCCCTTATATGTGTGTCTTCAAATCACTTGCTTTGTCCTTGTTATATTGTTAAAGTAATTTCTGAAATGAATGTCTAGAAAGAGGACAGTTTGTAGTCAGAATGATCTGGGTTTCAAGTCTGTGACTTGGTAATGACTAACCTCAGATGAGGTATTCAGCACCTTTAAAATGATGATGTTGTTGAAATTTTGGTCTTTGTGAAAATTAAACGGGACTCACATGGTGCCTTATGTATTGCATATTCAAATATTATGTAGTTACTAATTGTTCTTGTCAAGCTTACGTAGTACCTCTGGCTCACTTTGGATTCCTAAATAAGAAGGTACCTCTGGCATTTCATTTTGTACATCCATCTCACTGAGAGCGGCTGACCACTTTCCTTAGATCAGGTGGTTTTGTTTTGTTTTGTTTTTTTCCTATTGAAAGACTCAGACTTATAATCTTGGCTTTCACTTTGAATGGCCTAGTCTCAGGTGTCATTTTAAGTTGATTTGTTATGCTAATGCTTTAACATAAAATGTGTTTCCTAATTAGCCCACATGTAATAAGGCCAGGTACCTGCCTGCATACTTGCATGCAAAATACCCTTGGCTCAGCTTCACACTGTGGGGGAGATTGTGGCAGCCCATGAAGAAGTCTGTTCTCTAACTTGAATGGTGGTGACATGTTACACTAGAGTACGTCATGAAAGCCTGAGGTCCATGGTGATGGGAATCATTTAAAATGGGTTTGAACAGTGTGCTGTTGAACCGAACACCTTGTGAATAGTTCTGGTCTTAATTACATCTTTCCTATACCAGTCTAATAGCCTCTTCACTGACCTCCTTATCTCCAGTTGTCCCCCGTCTAATCCCACTCTATATATGGCTGCTGTGTTAATCTTCTGGAAACATACCTCTCATTCTGTCACTCTCTTTATCCTCAACTTTTTAAAAAGCTTCCCATTTCCTGGAGAAAATGGCTGAACTTCTGAAATCTCATGATGTGGCCTACATTTTCAAACTTTCTTTATGTAACACTTGCTTTTAGAGTGGGTATTAACAGTGGGAAGTTGGAAATGTGTACAGACATTGGGTGCACATCACTGGGGGATGTTTTTACTGGCTCGGGGGCTTAAAGAGCTAGATGGGATAGTCCTACCAGCGGAAGATTTGGCTAGAACAACAGTGGAACATCCATTGAGCAGACAGCAGGACTTTTGAAAAACTCCCATCCATTGTATCAGAAGTAACTTCTGCTCAGCTGCCACAGCACTTTACCCATGACTTATTTTATGGTGCCTTTTTCTGTTTTGTGCTGTAGGCACATGCCTTGTCTCTAACTAGAATTCTAGCTCCTTTGAGGGTAGATTTCATGTTTGTGTCCCTAGTATATGCAGAAGGGTTCTTTGCAGGGCATGAACACTTGTTTTATTTAGTGGATGAAGTTTATTCCTGTTTGAAAGCAGTGACAAGTTCAGCAATTGCTGCTTGTTACCTGAAAATCTTCAGTAAAAGGGGGTGAGGGAGTTGTAGTTTCTCATGTTTTTTGTAATAATTCTCCTGATCACACTGATTAAAATGTGGTAGCTTCAAGACTTCACTGGCAATCCAGTGGCTACTACTCCACACTTCCAATGCAGGGGGCATGGGCTTGATCCCTGGTTGGGAAACTAAGATCTCAGATGCTGCATCGTGGCATGATAAAAAATTAGAAAGGAAAATAAATGTTTTTAATAAATTAAAATGTGATAGCTTCTACTTGTGGATTCCAGCCAACATGTGAAACAGGATTGTTTGATCTTATGATGAGTAGTATCTTATTCTTTGCAGGAAGCAGTAGGATGTGTGGCGGAGTCAGAATTCATTTTACCAGTTACAATATTGGAGTATTAAAATTGTCAGTCTTGGGTCCAATCTCCTGATGTTAAAATTATTATTTGTAACTTACTGAGCCTGGCTTGTCTGAGGTAAGAGTCTGAATCCCTGTGGAAATCATCTCAGCATTGTTGTATTTATTTTGTTAGTTTTTGACACCTCTAATTTGTATTTAGAATTACCTGCCTCTTCAAAGATGGCTTCCTTTGGTTATTTTTCTTCTTGACATAATGAAAGCCTGTCCTTGTGTTCTCTGTTTAGGGTTTAACTCACTGATCATAATGACACCATTAGTCTCATCTCTGGCCAGAATCCTTTTCGGTGCCTTCACTGGCAGATTAGACAGTGCAAAGAAGGAAGTTTTAATTTTAGACCCATGTTTATCTAGTTTGGTCATTTAGAAGACCAGGGTGGCATGTGGTGTAGTTCATGAAGAATGAGTTTCACAGTACAGGGGGATTTAGTATCCTAAGCTGCCCTGTGGCTGAAAACTTAGTTCTCTATTTTTCTGGCAGCATTTCGTTTCATGAAGTTTTATGACCTCTTTGTTAGGCTGCACTGCAAAGAAACTGTAATACTGACTAGTTGGTGAGAAAGCTTACTAGGTTCATTCTGTTGGACATCAAGGAGTAAAACTAGGACCAGTTACAGGGAAACATCCTTAAGTTTAATACAAAAAAAGAGCTTTCTAAGAGAGATGTTCAGTAGGAGTGGGCTGTCCCACGAAGTTATAGTTTCTTTTCGTCAAATGCCTTGACGCATGACCTGAATAACCAGACGGTAGGAACGTTATGGAAGGGATTTGACTGCATAGAAGGCTACATGTACACTTTTAAGTTCCCATCCAACCCACAGGCCCTGTGATTGTGTGGCTTATAATTCATGAAAATAAGCCTGATTAAGTCCCCATAGAAACAATGCACCTGTCCTTATATCTATATATATTCATCACAAGTGCAGTAGGTGGTTCTTGATGAAGCTTGCTTATACCATGTGGCAATGATCCTGCCTTTTCTTTTTTCCTTAATTATGCTAATTAATATAATTGAGCCGATACATTAAGAAAAATGGAAACTGGTTTGCTGCCTGTGATATTTAGTTCTCTTTTTAGTTGTAACTCATTCCAGTTATACCAAGTTGCTGGGGTGGAAGGGATAGCAGCATTTGTGGTTCTTTAGGAATTAAGAAAAGCAGGAAACCTTTTCTTTGGAAGTTTTCATTTGGAATAGAAATCAGGGTCAGAACCTTATTTCATGATTTGACTTATAAATTCTACTTTTTATCCCAGGAATGACTTTTGGCTAGCCCTAGAGCAAATTAGCCATGTGCTTATATTTAATAGAGCTTTCTTTTCTCTTCCTAATAATTTAAAGCAATCAAAATGAACATCATTCCAATAATAATGAAAATATTTGAAGTATGTTTCCATTTGTAATCTCACAAAATACATAACTACCTGGCTAATTCACAAGAACCATTTCACAGAGAGGAAGCCCAAGATACTGAAATTAGAGAATTATTTGCAGAACCAAGTCCACATCCCCATGTCCACTTAAGACAAGTTCCCACAAAACTCTCAACAATTCCTTTCAGGTATTTTTGTGATTAACTGGCAATGTCTGTGATGCTGCTTAAGACTGTGCAGCTTTTATAAAGGAGGCAGAGAATAGTTCCATGCCCTGCCTGGCAGGATCCTAAGCAACAGTCAATACCTTATTTTCCTGTCTGATTTCCTGTTTCTTGATCGCCTCTCCCAGGCCAGGGAGATTAGTTTAAACACACTGACTTCCTTTATGGTTGTGGAGGATGATTACTGTTGTGGTCTGATTGTTTTCCGGGGGCAGGGGAGGGTGGGGGTGGGGGAGGGGTGGGGAGGGTGAAGGGAAGTTCACCTTTAAAAGATCTTCATCAGAGTAGTAGTTTCAGTGATACACGTGTATGAGTTTAAAAACCAGTACTGGGGCCCTGCATCCTGCCATGGGCCTGCAATCTTGTGCCTGTGATTCTGATAATACAGGTCTTCAGAGGAGATGTGCAGTTCCTTTGAGGTTAAGCACTCTGAGCTGTTGAAAGATGGCTTATTTTTCTATTTAAACCTCATTCTGTCATAGGTTACAGTCCTTTGGGAGCAGATACGGGTTGTTCGTTTGCTGAAAATAGAACTTAATTGGCTACTGTACAAAGTACTGATTTTTAATTTGGAAAGAGTCGTAATTCAATCAACCTATGGGGTCCTTAAGGTTGTATGGAAGTGAGAAAACATAACGAAAACCCCACCTGGAACTCTGCTCCCGTGCAAACCAAGTATATAGACCTCTCTGTGTGATTGTGGGTTGTGCACAGTAGAGCTTCTGCCATTTGTGTAGCTGGAGAAGCAGTGTTTGCCCCACCTCTGAGGAGTGCCCGCAAACGTGGCCACCGAGTTTTTCAACTGCTGTCTTTGTACTTGCTGTGGAAATGTGGAGGACTTGAACTGTCCCACAGATGAGGTGTTATCGTCCTGATTTGGACTTTAGGGTTTCCTCTTTTCGCTAAATAGGAAAGAGACCCATTGGGACAATATAGTAATGTACATGGTCAGTGATTTTTCTCACATATAATTCAACAGATATTGCAGAGGTATGAGTTCTTATGATAAGCTCCTGCTCATAGAAAACTGAGGAGGGATATCAATCCTGGCTCTGTTTCCTTTATTTTTTATTTTCTGAAAATTTTATTTATATAAATTTTTGGCCACACCACACAGCATGTGGAGTCTTAGTTTCCCCCACCAGGGATCGAACCCTCAACCTCTGCAGCGGGAGCATGCAATCCTAACCACTGGACCGCCAGGGAGCTTCTGGCTCTGATTCATCTAAAGGGCAGTTACCCCTCACCTTCTGAGGCTGCATGAAGCACTTTCCAGTGGATGCGTAGAGTTCCCAGCAGACCTTGAACCAGATGTGCTTGCTGTTGCAGAAGTGAAGTCTGACAGCTGCTGCCTAACCTCTTCAAGATCATTATTCCATCTACTTCAACCTTTTTAGATTTTTGAAGCCTTATTAGATATGAACAGTTTTTGCCAAGAGGAACTGGCTTCTTCTCCCCTTTCACTGATGAAACACTGGTCATCAGACAGGGATTAGCAGACGGTTGGGTTTCTCCTTTCCCCTGATGAATATTTGTATTCACAGAGAACAGCAGCTATAAGCACCGTTGTTTAGAGAGACTAAACTTAACATGTTGATAATCAAGGTTATCGACTCTGAAGAGTGGTGATGGTAGGCCAAGCATACTTGTGTGTTTCTGGGGACTCTTATAGTAACCGAACTTGGACGTCACCTGAGCCTTTCTTTGCTGTTTTTTGCTTCATGTGAGATTTTGTGAGAGTCATTTATCGTCA
This sequence comes from Ovis aries, assembly GCF_016772045.2. Taxonomy (NCBI): domain Eukaryota; kingdom Metazoa; phylum Chordata; class Mammalia; order Artiodactyla; family Bovidae; genus Ovis; species Ovis aries. The sequence goes on from NC_056057.1 coordinate 93,719,009, forward strand.
GTTATAAAGTATTTGTTGAGCACCTACTGTGCCCAGATCTTTTTATGCTCTGCTTTGAAGACTTCTTAAATTTTCCCTGATTATATATAACATGCTGTGGTTTGGATAATTAGTGTTCATGAAGGTGTATGCATACACCAATTATTTTGCTTTTTGTGTGTATGGAGAGGAAACACGTTAAATCGAAGCCTTTGGGTTCTTACCTAATGGCTTACCTTCTTACTTTATGGCTAATGAAACCATATCTAGGTAGCATTCTAGGTATAAAGCGAACAGAAAGATACTGGCTTTGAGTTTCTCTGTGTGGGTCATATTGTAGTCAGCCAGGCACTTTATACACAGTAACTGATTTAAGCTTCAGAATACTGCCTCGGGTTTCCTCTAACCTTTGCTGTTGAAGTTTTCATTTTTTGTTTTATCCATTGTATTATCTGTTGCCAAGCTTTGGGGCCCCAGCTTCAAATAACATGCTCTTCCGTCTGTCTGTCCACACTGCTGCTCAGTTGGTCTTTGTAAAATTCCAATCATGTTCTTCATTTTGTAAAATGGTAATATTCCAGTCTCTCCCCTTCATTTCTCTGTTCCAGAGGTTAACATCTCTGCCTGACAAATAGCACCAGGCCCTGGCTGAGCTTTCTCCTGGCTCCCTATCCACCGTTTACCTCCTGTTTGAACTTTCCATTCTTTCCTACTGCTTGTCTTGTGTCTCTCCCTCTGGAAAACTAACTCATCCTTCCAGTTTCAAAATTTGAGAAAGTGCCTCACCTCTTTTGACGTTATTTCGTAAAAAGAGTGAACAACTAATTCCCAAAGTTCAATATATTTGTGTGTGTGTAACACATATTTTTTAATAATCATAATCAGTCCTCCAGTCTGGAATAGTTGACATTCAGTTCAGTCGCTCAGCCATGTCCGACTCTGCGACCCCATGAATCACAGCACGCCAGGCCTCCCTGTCCATCACCATCTCCCGGAGTTCACTCAAATTCATGTGCATCGAGTCAGTGATGCCATCCGGCCATCTCAGCCTCTGTCGTCCCCTTCTCCTCCTGCCCCCAATCCCTCCCAGCATCAGAGTCTTTTCCAATGAGTCAACTCTTCGCACAAGGTGGCCAACTCCAATAGGAGTTTCAGCTTTAGCATCAGTCCTTCCAATGAATACCCAGGACTGATTTCCTTTAGAAGGGACTGGTTGGATCTCCTTGCAGTCCAAGGGACTCTCAAGAGTCTTCTCCAACACCATAGTTGACATTAAATTTGGTCAAATTCAGACTTGACATATTTTTGTCTTTTTTTTTTTTTTTTAAACTGGGGTAAAGTTCACCCCCAAGCCCTAGTTTCTCAGACTTGTGTTTTTGAGTCTCTTGTGTATGAGGTGAAATTGACAGAAAGGCTGGAGACAGTGAGAATGGGAATGAAGCAGGAAACATTTTCAAAGGTTCTGTTTACTGAAATACAGAATATTGGAAGAGCAGTGCGAGTGGAAAGAAGTGGAGAAACCTGCTAATCATGCAAAGGGGCATTTAAGTAACTTAAAGGAGGGCATTGTAATTGACCTAGTGGAAGGGAAGAAAGAGTTAAAAGGGAAACTAACTGGAGAATGAACAGCATGAGAAAAACTGAGACATGAAGCCCTCCCCAAGATTGTCTGATGTCTACTTGAATTTTGTGAGCTGGTTTCTGATTATACAGAGATAGAAATGATATTGATTCATCTTGGGTATTCTGATGTGTGCTCTTCAAAGAGGAAGGGAAGACCATTCTCTATCCAAGTTTATTAGTGGTGAGATGACATTCTTTAAGAAATATCACCCATGGTGGTCACTGGGGAACTTGAGCTGTCTAAGCCTTTTGGCCTAAAAGTAATTTAACAAGTCACTGTCTTTCTGGATGACTGTAATTGCTAGACGTTCGATAGGCATGAAATTTAGTTAGCATTCTTGCTGTTGAATTGATTTTTAATGTTTATTTGCAAAACCGTAAATGTATGTCCAAAGTCTTGAGTGCTTTCCCAGGGTTATCCATTGTACACTCCCCAGATATGAAATATCAATTGTACAGGCTAGCAAAATGGTATTTAATGGTGGCTGGCAGGATAGTGTTTAAGGACAATATGTATTGGATACTTAAATTTTTCTATTATCTGACTCTTGGCACAGATCATTGCATTTAAGTTGTACTGAGATTGCAGAAGATCTGGCTGCCTTAATAACCCAAGCTGTGCAGCGTGTTTATTTAGTCTCAGGACCTTCCTGTGTCTTCTGCTTTCCAAGCATGTATAGAAGAAAATAAAACAATTTTGGTTCCTGTTTTCACATCTACTTGTATTAGGAAAGATGTCTTTTAAAAAATGGTAGGGACATTTTCAGGACGCTTCTTGAAGCCTAGGGCACACCGGCTTTTTGTGATTTGTTGACATCAGTCATTTCTTCCCCTCCTTCTCTACTGTTTGCCTTCTTTGATTATACCTCCAGATCCAAGGGTTTCACCACACTTCAGTTTAAAATTTTGAGGCTAAATTTGGTCAGGCTACAGCTATAAAGGATGTTCTGTTTCATACCCATATCATTTTGTCTTGAATTTCATTTAAATTGATCACTATATTTTAGGCATATGCAATGTCTTCTTAATGGCTTCTTGGATAAAATACATTGTTCAGTTAGAGAAGTAAATGAAATCGTCTGGGTTACCAAGCATGACTCACTTAAAATCTCATTTGGAACAATTTCTCGGTCCACCCTTTGTTAACCATGTATCCTGCTGGTTCTGTAGTACTGGGACTTGCGCGAGAGTTAAAATGAACCACGGAGATCTGGGTTTGGGGTAACAGTCCCCACCGTCAACTCAAGGACTGTGGCTAGGTCGCTTTCCTTTTTGCTTTTTCTTTGATTTATTTTTGATTTTACTTTCATCCTTTGCGGTAGGTTTCTTAACTGCTTGTTTATCTTTTCTTAGAAAAGTATGAGCATATGCATTAAACTACAAGGAATTTTGGAATGATTAAATGGATATGATATCATATATATAACCCATATGGGTTGTCTGAATAAGATTCCCCTTAATAATAGGCCAAAATTTGCATTTTTGCTCATAGTTTCCCCACCATATCTTTGCGAGGGTGCCTCTGGGACATACATTAAGCTTCCCATCCTTGTCGTGCGGCCATCTGCTCGCTGGAACCCTTTCTACTTAGTCCTCTGTCCCACCACTCAGATTTTAGGTTACAGTCTTGGTACAAAACGGCAAGGGGGTACTATCTGTTACCATTGGATACTGTATAAACCTCTTGGAAAAATGGTATAAAAAATCAAATCCTTCAATGTTTTCTGCATCCCTATATTCTTTTTATGAATAGTTTAGCCCTGCTGATGCTAAATTAAATAATGATAATCTGTTAACTTTACAAGGACATAGTTTAAAGGCACTGGAAACACAGAGGGAAAAGGTATAGCTCTTTGTAAGTTTTCTAGAATTCAGCAAATAAAATTGACTGTTGGTAAACCAATTTGTTATAGAAGCACTGGGGAAAAACTGTAAATGATTTTTAAAGTTATAATATAGAGGAGTCTTTTTAAATCACAAATAATCACTAATATTCTGTTATGTTGGGACTTTTGTTTTCCTGCCGTAAATTTTAAGCCATGCTACTTGATTTCAGTTTGGATCGATCAACAGAAAAGTGAAAGTGAAAGTCACTCAGTCATGTCTGACTCTTTGTAACCCTTTGGGCTATACAGTCGTGGGATTCTCCAGGCCAGAATACTGTAGTGGGTACCCTTTTCCCTTCTCACGGGATCTTCCCAACCCAGGGATCGAACCCAGGTCTCGTGCATTGCAGGCAGATTCTTTACCAGCTAAGCCACAATATAGTCAGCTAAATATTTGCAGATAGGACAAAGTGTTAATTTACCAAGTGTGAACACATTGCCACTTGGTAATTAATTCTCTATTCTTTGAAAATTGTTCCACGCCATAGCTTTATTGCTAAAACCTGTAATCTAAATATTTCCTGTGGATTAGGCTAGATTAAATTGTTATTTGTCCCATCTGTTCAAAATTCATGTGGAATGAGGTCCAATTATTTTGTAGTTACATTCTGATTTTGCAGGTTGAATGAAGTTCTAGAAAAGACAGGAGAGATTGGAGGGGCCGGTGGCGTTATTGGGGTTGTAGGGTGTGGTGATGGCAAGTCAGTGCATTTGTCTTAAAACAACTGCCATTGTCTGTGGCTGTGTTAGCCACAGCCACCCACACATATTTGGTGGCAGGTAAGGGTAGGGCACAGGTGTGAGTCCTCTTCTCCCCAGAGTCTGGTTCTATCTGGCATTTTAGAGCCATAGCAGACATGACTGCCTTCTGATTTTTAAGGATGTGTGGTTTTCTCGATAATGGAAAATGGATATTCATTTGAGTGCTGTTGATCAGTGTTGATGTTTTAATGTCTCACAAGTATTTCTGTTATCTGTCTGCTGATACTGGGGGCGTCTCTACTCTAAAAGTTGGGGCTTCATTTATTTTCCTTTTTTCTGTTCTTTCCTGCTTCCGTAGCTCCCAATTTGGATTAAAACTTAAACAGCTTAGGCCTCGAAGAAATAAGACATTTACACAATTGGAGATTTATTACTTTTGAATTTTAAAAAATGAACTTTAAAAGGGTTCTTTTATCTTTTTAAGGTTTCCAAGTACTGCCCATGTCTGAGGAGACTGACAGTCATCCTGGGGGAGGGGAGGGCAAAAGAAACTCCTCAGAACATTCTCTGAAGAGATCAATCTTCTATTTCCTTTCTGTGACCTGATTTGATGAAGATATTTCCACCTCAAAGGAGGATCTTAAGAATACCATATATTCTCATTTTTAGGTGAATGGATGCAGCTTTGATGTTATCATGCCCTCACTTGAATGTGAATGTTAAAACATGGCAAATTTTCGAGGAATCATAGGGAATTGATCTATTTTATGTAACATTTACAGGCTGATGGGCATTTAGAGATAGAAGGAATATCATTTAGACCCGGCCACTTTTTTCCCCCCTCTTCTAACAAGAGGAAATTGAAACCCAGAGAGATTAGGTAATTTTATTCAACAAACATTAATTGAATGTGTTCCATATGTCAGACCCAATCCTAGAAGCTAGGGGTGACAGAGATGAATAAGTTTAAGTCCCTGTTGGAAATAAATACATAGTTCTCAGATCATTCAGTTTGTAATTAGAAGGATAGGAAGTAGAATATTTATGAGTCATTCCTAGTCAGATCTTTATATGATAATTGTCAACTCTCTGTGCTTCCCCTTACCTTTAATTTATTAAGTCATCCAGTAAAGATGATTTGCACTTATTTACTTATTTTGTGGGGCTAAATCTGGAGTTTTCCCTGGGCTTCTTCGCTTTTTTTGTCTTTCACTCTTTATTGTAAGGTTAGTGGACATAGCCGTCTCCATTTTATCAACCTGCAAAAGCTGGCTGAAACTGACTCCTGCTGAAGTTTTAGTGGCGCCCTGAGCAGCCACATTTCAGTCCTGACTGTGACTGTTCTGAGTGTGCTGTCTCTGTCTCCTCCTCTTCAACTCCATTCTCCCTTGGTTCCTTGGTGCCCCAATTCTCCTGGCTGTCTTCCTTTTTCATTTTCCCTTTGTGTTGCTACTGCCACTTCTTAATTCCCTGAATGGGCCACACTTTCCCACATCTCTGTAGCAGCTGGTCATCCTTCAGACTCGGCTCAGATCGCATCTCCTCGGGAAATGCTGCAACCTTTTGAAGAACTGAGCCCTTTCCATTTCTTGGCTCTTCTTTTTGTACCTTGTATTTCTTTATGAATCCTGTAATTTTGTGGTTTGTGAATTAACCTTCTCCTTTTGAGATTTTTATTTGTCTTGATGGAGAACAGGGGCAGTTTTCCCTACAACTGGCACTTGATGGCTGCTTTTAAAATATACTTTAGTACAGAATGACTTCTGTAGCTCAGCCCACAGCAGTCCATCCCTCTGTTTTTCCAGTGCTCTACTGGGGTCTTTGTGCTAGGCCAGTACTTCGCTGCCAAGAAACAGCCTGTGGTGACCTGCTATTAATGGTAGATTTATAGTGCTATCAATTGTCAGTGTATTAATTCACTTAAGATGCTAAAACATAACCCTTAGTTATACTCAGATCGATTGGCAAATCTTTTTTAAAAATTCATAAATTATACATGCATTAACTTGAGCCTAACTCTGATTAAATCTTAGTTCATAATTAGTGTGAGTCAACTAACAAATTTTTTACAGGTAAAATAAGGGGTTCTCAACACAGTAGTGATTTTCTTGCATATAATGTTTCCACATTTTATTATAACCTAAACATTTATGACTCTGGTGTGCTGAGCAGCACCCTGTGTATCTCAATTAAGCAAGAACATACAGATTGGTTTTCCCCAGTGCCTAATTCTCTGTGTCACATGACCATGATAAGACTTTTAGACCTCTTAATAAAATGATCCATTTGCTGAGATAGAATGTTTTTCTCGCTTCCCCATTTCATTTGGGTTGCTGACCTTTTATCCTTGGCTGTACACTTGTCCTTGATTAAAATTAGATCAATAAAGCTAAATCAAGGTAAAAAGAAGAGTAAGTAGAGTTAAGTGACCATATATTACCATTAAACTGTTCAGAAGGAAATACCAGGTGGCTTTTCGGTTTTGTTTTTACTTATAGCCTTTTATTTCTGATTTGTACTGATAACCAACCATATGCATTATACCTTATTTTGTGAAAGTATGCCAATAGGGATGTACATTTTTTTAAGCTGCTGGTTCCAAATTTTGTGTGTGTGTGTCTTTTCCAGTAACCTCTTGGTCTTGGGTGGCGTTCAAATCTGTAAGATTTATTAGGTGAACATTCTGTAGCTAAGTGGCAAGATGTTCTGGCTTCTCATTAGCAGTGACCCTGGGTAGTTTTCTCACATTCAGCAGCATTTGTTGAAGCCACCCAGCAGCCCTGTCGCCTCGCAATGAGGCAGGACTAGGTGCTGGGTGAGGAGGTCACCTTGCGCACATCTCCACTGTGGGGAGGGCTCCCGGTAGGGCGTGCTCAGGCTGACTGGTTTCTCTGTTCTTTTTGCATGTGAACTCTACGCCTGTAGCCAAGAGCTTATTGCTTAGAAGAAGACTTTTCTTTTGCTCTAAGCTGGAGAGGCATCCTAGAGTCCTTAGATGCCTTGTAATAGAATTCAGCGGCCATGGATTTTTGGAGTCAGTTAAGAGTCACTTAAACCAGCGGAGCCTGGCCTGCTGCAGTCCATGTGGTTGCAGAGTCGGACACGTCTTAGCAACTGAACAACAACAAATTAGAGTTCCGATTTTTTGCTCCACCCATTTTCTCCTGTTGCGAGCTTTGGTCTAAATTACCTGAGCCTCTTTTCCTTCATCTGTTAAAAAAAAAAATTGTATTTGCTGACTGTTGGATTCTACTGAGGATTAAATGAGTACAGTGGAGTTTAAAAGATGAGTCAGATGCTGTTTTTAAGCTAAGTTTCTAATCACCTATGAGCTATAAGAAGCGTAGATACTGACTTGGGCCAGATGAACCATGAGAGAAAACAGGATATTTGAGAAAGCTCAGACGGTTTCCTGGGGATGGTGGGTGGCATTTGAGGATGGCCTTACAAAGTGTTTGGCATTTTAGTAAGCAAAGTCTTTAGCACTGAGATAGCAGTCACATCCAGGCACTGGAAATAACATAAAAAGGGGAATAGAAGATTCAGTCATGGGCTTGTTCAGGAAGGAAACAATTTGGAATACAGTTGTTGGGATCAGAAGTGGGCTAGCATGTATGAATCTATCCATAATTAATACCTTCTTCTAGCTAAGTAAAGATCAGAATTCATATCTGAAAAGTCTCGTGTTTACTTGGGTTTTGAATTTTTAATGTGCTATGGCTTCTTGCCACTTAAATCAGAATATTACCTTGATTGAATTCCACTTTTCTTTTCCTTAAGGTTAAATAGCATAAAATTTACATTCTCAACCATTTAAGTGTACAGCTGAGAAGTGTTTAGGATATTCATGTTGTTATGAGACAACTCTCCGAAACTTCATCTCGCAGCGCTGAAGCCCTTGTACCTGTTAATCAGTTCCTTTTCCCTTCCCCTCGGTCCCTGGCAACCATTATAGCTCTGCTTTTTTTGACAGTTGACTTTAAAAGAAGTTTCTGGAATTCCCCTATAACACTGCATGATGAGTCACATGACAGCAAGGCTGGTGCTATTTATCTCTCTTTTCCGTCTGGCTGTAGTGGAAAGAGGACCTTTTGTGGGTGTTCTGTGAATTTGGCCACCCTCACTAACCCTCACGTTGTGTATATGTGTTTCTTCATGCAATATGGTAGCCTCTCTGACACAGTGAAAGTTTTTGCTTTTCAATCTTTTCCAGATATGTACTTGTCATGGTTGGTCTTTAAAATCATAAAATGATTCACTCTTCATGAGGGTCCAGCAAACTGTTGGGGAAAAAAAAAGGGGGGGTACATTGTTCTCTTCCTGCTTAAATTCTCTATTTGGTCGACTCCATGGATTTGACACCTACTGGTTTGGAAGTCTTCCCTTTATGCTAATGTGATGCTTGCGCTGCCAGCTGTTAAACCGAAGCATTTCTCTTCATCAGCCGTTTCAGCTGTGGAAGCTCTTTGTGTGCACTCCCACCATTTTTCTTGTGGGTTGGTGTGTGTGCACATTTTACGTTGTAGATGGTCCTGCTCTATGGGGATTGGCCAAGTAGAAGTATCTGGAACAGGTAAGAGGCATAATTCTCTCAAGAGAGAGTTGATTATCAAGAGTTGGACTGATCCACTCTGGTTACAATTTTTGTTTAGTTATATAGAGAGGGTGCTTTTGGCCACTATGGTAGTAAAGAAACCACAGCAGTTATTTTAACAAACAGCTTAACATAAAGAATTATTGACTAGGAATGAGAATACTAAAAAGGCAAAAAGAACCATAAGGGTTACATGGAGGTTTTAACCACACCACACATAGAACCTCTGGACACAAGTGTGAGATCGAAACGTGAGAACTCAGGCATTTGGAGGATGGACCCATTGGAAGCGGGACTGAGATCACTGTTGAGCCGATGAAGGGTGGAAGGGGAACTCTGTGGACCTGGGACCCAAGCCTTCCAGGGGGGGCTGCCAGTTGATTGTTCTGGTGACTCTGAGAGGGTGTGTTGAGGATGTTTCTGGGAGTGTCAGGAAAACTGCAAGCTGGAATCAGTTGGTGCTGCTGGAACAAGCTACCATTGCAGAGAAGAACTGCTCTGGAGAAGCTGACTGAAATAGGAAAGAGTTGTCCCTTCTTCCTCCTGTCCATTGTCCCTTTGACATCCCCTATTGCAGAGCCTAACAGGGAACCACCCAGCTGGCAAAGTGTACATGAGGAAGTTGCCTTTGCACCTTGCTGCACCTGAGTGTCTGTGCTGTTCACAATTCTGGTAACTTCCTTTGCCCATATTTCTTCATGGTGGTAGTAGGTGACAGATGTTATATTTTTCTTATTGATGACAAGCTACACAGTACAAGAGAGTCATCTTTGTAGGGTTAGAATGATACCTGTTAAAAAAAAAAAAAACACAGGCTGAGTATTTAAACACAGGCTGAGAGTACTTTGACTTTGTAGATAAAATGTGTGGCACTGGACCTGCAGCCTGTTTCAGATCTGGGAGTGATGCAACAGGCAAGGCAGGAGCCCTGTGTCTAAAGGGAGGCCTTAAGCCATGCGCTTACATAATTCAGTCCCGTTTTTTTGAACTGCATTACAATGTATTGCACAAATTTGACTGGAAATCTGGCTCAACTAGAGGATCCACTGGCACCAGCTAAATAATGGTGTCATACCCAGCATCATTGTCTCCTCCTGTGTTCTTACAGGAAGAAACTTTAATCATTATTATTATTTTTTAACATGGTGGAGAAGGGAAGGCATTCACGAAGAAACATTTCTCTAACAAAACAGTGTTCTTTTCTGAATGGGCTCACCCGAGCCTGCTGTCTGTTGCAGAGAAGATTGCCTTCCTATTGCAAGAGATTTATTTTCTTTTCCTGCGGGACCTTCCCCCTCTTCTAGAATGGTGGGAGGGCCGATGGCTCATCGCCGCTTGCTGGATGGGTTTCATCTGGCCTGCAGCCTGTACTTTAAGTAACAGGGTTGTCTCTTCGGAGGGCACGGGCTCTCCATTTTTAGCCTGGGGATGAAGGATGAGAAATAGGGAGACTTGTCCTCCATTACTAGAAAACAAGATTCGGGGCCAACTGGTTAATTATGAGCTTCCAGTGAAAAGGAAAGATGTTCCAGAGGGGCTGAGCAAGTTGAGATATGTTGGTTCTCGTGACTTTCCAAGATCTCTTAGACCCCAGACCTGCTCTGGTCTTTGAAGACCCCCATTTTCCCTTCTGCTTTTAAATTCTGGTTTCTTATTTGTAGACTGTGTGTGTGTGTCTTTTCCTATGTTAACGTTGATTTATGTGTGCAATCCATCTTCAGAACTATTAGCTCTGTAGAAAGAGGGCCTTACTAGAGAGACACTAATTATTTTTATTCTCGGCTTCCTTTGCTCATTTGAGCAGCACGTGAAGAGTGCATCATTCAGCAGAACCTCACACCTCAGTGTTGTCAGAGACTAGCCTTTTGAGGACAAAGGAACAACTCTACAATCTTTATCCTTTTCTTTTTCTTCCATCTCAACCACAAAAAATACTACCCAGGCAATTTAGACTTGGTATAAACTCAGATTGGTGAATTAGTTAGGAAGGTAGGCTGCTGGTACTTTTGAGCCCACATTAAGGGAATTATCCATTTTTATATGAGGGCTTCCCTGGTGGCTCTGGCTGTAAGAGAATCTGCCTGCAGTGTGGAAGACCTGGGTTCAATCCCTGGGTTGGAGAGATCCCCTGGAGGAGGGCATTGACAGCACACTCCAGTATTCTTGCTTGGAGAATTCCATGGGCAGAGGAACTTGGCGGGCTACATTCCGTGGGGTTGCAAAGAGCTAAACACAACTGAGTGGCTAACACTTTCACTTTTTTCATATTGTGGCTTACTGTCATCATATGTCATGTTGAACTCTCACGGTCTTTTTGTTTTTGTGTCTATAGTATCAGTTCAGCTTTACTTGAATTATATATGTTCTGTAAGGATAACCATTAGCTAGTGGTAGTTTTGCAAGTGTGTTATTTCGCAGATCACAAGTAATTGAATTCATTATGTCAGATTTGTAGAGAGCAGAGGATTGCCTTGAAGTCTTAGCCAGGTAAAAAGAAAACACTAAGTATTCAGATTTTGTAAAATTGCTTCTCCCCGCCCCCCCCCCCCCCCGCCCCGAGCAACATAACACATAGAAACTCTCAGGAGTACTGCTTTTGCATCACTGCTTGCAGCGAGCCTAGTTTTATGGCTATACAGTGAGATATCTAGTATAGAGTCTTTTTAATCATTATTCAGGAATATACTTATCTTTATGTAATACTGAATCATTTCTGGTAATAGTTGCTGGAAGGGAGAGACATTAGAAATAGTTCACATTCAACTGGTGCTATATGAGAGACATTCATTACTAACAGTAATGAATCCACAGTGATACTGCCTCTTTTTTTTTTTTTAAGTTCTCCTTATGTGCTGACCACTTCGTATTCCCCTAATCAGAAGTGCAGTTTGAGTTTTTTAAAAAACAAATATTTTAGCAAGGCCTTTTTGCATCCCCCATCTTATTCTCTCTCTGTGTTGGCATGTTCTAGGAAAATAGCACTATACTAGGCACTTTGTAGGTATTATTAAGATCAGTTCTCCTCTCACATAAATCTTCCTGTGGTCTGGTAGGGAAGATAAGGCCTATAGGAATTAATTAAATTACAGCAATACAAGGAGCAAAGTGATTAGTGCTATAACTTCTGCTTATCTCTTCTGTTGCTTGATATTTTAGCATTCGTTAACATCCATGTCAGATGTTGTAAAACTAGCTAAGTAGCTTCTTAGTTACCCGTGTTGATCTGTTTTTTTCACTCAGGGTTCTTATTACCTGAAATAGTCCTTGAATGTGAGTTTAAGAGTTGCCTGATATTGTATTAGTACATAGGTTTAGTGCCTTCCTGATTCTGACTGGACTTTGAAGTCATTTTCCCCTGGGTTTTATGTGTTCTGTGTGACGCCAGGTTATTCTTAACTGGCTGACTCTTGGGAGGAAACTGAGGCAAGCCGGGAGCTGCTGGTGCAGACTCATTGTTGAGAGCCTGGGCTTCTATTCATTCTCTGGGTGACAGCAAGCTGCCCACTTAACTCTTGATCATTTGTTGCCATCAGATGCTGGAGGAATGTTTGATTTCAAGTCCAGGACAGCGCTTTCTGTCTGACTTCAGGAGTGCTGAACTTGAGCTTTGTTCTCTTCAAGGATCTGATGCCCTTTCTGTCTCATTATCCCAGTCTTAGTGGCTGCATCCTCACCATTCCTCCAACTCGCCCTTGGAGCAGATCTTTATTTTCAGAGTGCTGGCTGGGTGGGGGAAGTTTTTGTCCCCTGTGCTGGGAAAGGAAGATGGGTGGGCCTTTCTCACCTCTTTATTCCTTCCTAGGTCTGGAGCCTCCTTGCAGGTGGTTGCATAGCTTCCTACTTGGGAGCCTTTGCCTCCTTCGGGCCTTGAGGTCTGCGTGGGGCAGTGTTGTTCTTTTCTCTTTTTCTCCTGGCCAGCAGAATTTGTAGGAGTGAAAATGTCAGTTGCTCAGTCATGTCCTACTCTTTGAGATGCCATGGACTGTAGCCCACCAAGCTCCTCTGTTCCATAGGATTCTCCAGGCAAGAATACTGGAGTGGGTTGCCCTGCCCTCATCCAGGAGATCTTCCTAACCCAGGGATTGAACTTGAAACTCCCACATTCCAGAGAGATTCTTTACCGTTGGAGCCACCAGTAGCTGAGTGAAGGCACCCCATATGGTTTGCTTGGATAATTAGCCCTTACAACCTTCAGTTCAGTTCAGTTGCTCAGTCGTGTCCGACTCTTTGCGACCCCATGAATCGCAGCACACCAGGCCTCCCTGTCTATCACCAACTCCTGGAGTTCACTCAAACTCACGTCCAGTGAGTTGGTGATGCCATTCAGCCATCTCATCCTCTGTTGTCCCCTTTTCCTCCTGCCCCCAATCCCTCCCAGCATCAGAGTCTTTTCCAGTGAGTCAAGTCTTCACATGAAGTGGCCAAAGTACTGGAGTTTCAGCTTTAGCATCATTCCTTTCAAAGAACACCCAGGCCTGATCTCCTTTAGAATGGACTGGTTGGATCTCCTTGCAGTCCAAGGGACTCTCAAGAGTCTTCTCCAACACCACAGTTCAAAAGCATCAATTCTTTGGTGCTCAGCTTTCTTCACAGTCCAACTCTCGCATCCATACGTGACTGCTAGAAAAACCATTGCCTTGACTAAATGGACCTTTGTTGGCAATGTCTTGCTTTTCAATATGCTATCTAGGTTGGTCCTTTTCTTCCAAGGAGTAAGCGTTAATTGACAGGGTCTTGATAATGAAAAAAAACCTGATGTTTGGCCTCTTCTGTCCCACCTCCCTCCCCTATGCTTACTGCATCCACTGAATAAATAGCAAGAACGTCCGAAAATGTTCTTAATCGGTGATGTAGTTGTGTAGGAGAGCCATCTCCAGAGACAGATGTTTTGCTCTTTGCATAATGGTCTTGCAGAGGGACTTTGATTTGGGGAAGAGCACCTTAAATGGGACATGATGCCACACTGTGCGCTATAGATGATCGGCGAGTCCCTTCCTGGAACGTGAGGCTGCCGAAACCTGCTTTGCTTCTTCCCCTCTTTGGGTGTTGCCCAGAGACCTTGATAACTGGAGCTGTTCCTCAGACTTGCCACTTGGCTCTGCTGTCACTGTGGCTAGTGTAGGTGTAGACCGCTGGCTGTTCGTATGGGGGCAGGGAGAGGGGTGCCCGCCCTGCTGTTCCCCGCCATGGGCAGGTTGAGGAATTCTTAGTGATCTTGTTTAACTGCCGTCACTAGACTGGCAACTAGACTACGTTGCCAACTGTCTTGTCTGCAAAGAAATGTAAGGAGCATTTCAGATTATCTTCTGCTACATGTGGAGGAAGAAACGTGAGTTGCCCAGTTATTTACTAATTTTCCTTCTTACTTAGCCATCTGGACTTTAAACAAGCTCCTCAGTGTTGCTATGTGACTGTCTAAACCTATGGATTCCCTTTGCTTCTGTTCCCATTGGTTTAAGTTGGGACAAAGTGGTCAAATGGCGCTTGGCAGCATTTCTCAAAAAGTGCCCCATGGTCCTTCTCACTGTTTACCATAAACACAGAGTCGGAGCCAGGAGCCCAGACCTGCAGAATCAGAGTATCTGATGTGGGCCTGGCAGCCTGCATGTTCCCAAACTTCCACACTAAACCTGACGGTCACTGACAGGTGGTGATTGGTTGTCCTTTGATGGTAAGAAGCCAAGAGAGAGTAGTGTCTGGCTGTCCAGCTACAGCTGCTGGGATAGCCAGGGTCAGAATCCTAGCTCTGCTTGTTAACATGACTTGAGGAATGTTACTTAACCTTAAGCCTCACTTTCCTTGCTGTAATTTAAGTTCATAATCATTTCATAACGAATTGAAGACTGAGAAGCAGATCCAATGTTTTCTGTCCTAGGTCTGATGAAGTGTGGGCAACTGTATAGAAACGGTGAGTCAAAGAGTATGAGAGAAGTGTAGTCAGCTAAGGGTTCTATAAAAGCAACAGGATGCTTCAGGGGCCCAGTGCCTTACATAATCTCATGGTTCAGAGTCCAGCCTTCTTCCATTCTCCCACCTGTAAGTTGTTATAATCACATCTCAGTTGTGTTTTTTTTTTTTTTTTCCAGTTTTTATTTAACATTCTTCTTTGCCTCCTTGGAGATATGTCTGAAATGTATTGCACTGTTGCGAACTCAGGACTTACCCAGACCTCATCTGTTTAATAGACCCTATTTATGTTTAGGGGCTTCCCTGGTGGCTCAGACAGTAAAAATCCTGCCTGCAGTGCAGAAGACCTGTGTTCAGTCCCTGGATTGGGAAGATCCCTAGGAGGAGGGCATGGCAACCCAATCCAGTATTCTTGGCTGGAGAATCCCCATGGACGAAGGTGCCTGGCGGGCTACAGTCCCTGGGGTCGCACAGAGTCAGACACAGCTAAGCACAGCACAGGCGTGCTGGTGGTAAAGAACCCTCCTGCCAGCACAGCAGACAAGAGAGACCTGGGTTCGATCCCTGGGTTGGGAAGGTCCTCTAGAGGAGGAAATGGCAACCCACTCCAGTTTTCTTGCCTGGAGAATTACATGGACAGAGGAGCCTGGAGGGCTACAGTCCATGGGGTTGCAAAGAGTTGGACACAACTGAAGCAACTTAGCACGCAGCACACATTTACCTTTAAGAGGGATTTTTTTAGGAGGAAGAAATAGAGTTAATTGAGAAAGAAAGCATCTTTTTCTTTGAAGTGACTCCTGGGGAGTATTGGGTACATGAATCTTCTGTGTGTGCTCCTGTTGATAGTGTAAGATATCTTCCGTTGGTCAAGGTGGTTATGATTTTGACCCTTTCCCTACAGCTGCTGGCTGTAGATTTCCATCTAGTTAGATCTGTCTTTTATAAAAATGTGCTATTGTATGTGTTAAGGATAATAAATAGTGGGTATCCCTGTGGATTCTGTATCCTGGCTGCCTAGGGAATTGAAAGGTCCTTGATTGTAAATATGCCCAGGGCATGTGGTAATGTTCCTATTTTAAGTCTATAATTTAAATGGAAATCACAGCCTTTTGTTTATTAACAGAGCTTGTGTGGCAGGGCAGTTGGGACTGGTCCATTTACCTTTTGAAATTTTATCCATTTAAATCGAATCGTGTCTGTTCTTATTTTAATTCAACAGTCTGTTTTAAGATCTTCATAGAGTATAATTCCGCTTGGCTACTTGTAGTGTATTTCAAGTCTCCTTTTTAAAACGAACAAACTTGTTTTTGACCCTGGTTATTTGAGAGCCCGTTGGTAGTTAAATTATTCCCTTCTGCCTCTTGGAAAGATGCATCTGTGAAAGAATATTATTTTGAGAGAAGGGGGGAAAAAGGAATTTAATGCATTTCTTATGAGGAAAAGAATGGCCAATTATTCTACCTCTGAGAGAAATAAAAGTATGAGACATTGCGAGCCAAGGGAAAAGCTGACCAAACCAGGTGTGGAGTTTTCCTATCCCTAATCATTTTTTAGTTTAAAAAGGCCCTGACATTATAGAAGAATACAGCAAACTGTCCTTCTTCTGCCTTGATGTTGTACCATGTTGCTCAGATCCTCCTCTTTTTAAAGACACAGCCTTGCAGATAAAGTGCTTGGGTGCTCATCCTCGACCCTGTCTCTTTCCTCTTCTGTTTCTTCCTTTGCCTATCCCGCATCGGCAACCAACCATTGACCTTCATTTCAAGGTATTTTTGTATTTTGGCTGTTTACATAGCTCTAGGAATAATGTTGTTTTTTAGTCTGTATTTAAACCATTATCATTCTGCAGCTTACTTTCCTGCTCAGTGCTGTTTTTCACATTTGTTTTAGTGTGTTGCTCTCATTTAGACTAACTGCTCTGTGTTCTGCTCTGTGATTGTACCATAAACATGAGCACTGCCTTCCTTGTCCTGCACGAGCCAGGCTTCTCTTTGGTATATACCTACCTGTAAGAAGAATTTCCTTGGGCTTCTTTGGTATCTCAGCTGGGAAACAACCCCGCCTGCAATGCAGGAGACCCCGGTTCAATTCCTGGGTCAGGAAGATCCCTTGGAAGAGGGATAGGATACCTACTCCAGTATTCTTGGGCTTTCCTGGTGGCTCAGACAGCAAAGAATCTGCCTGCAATGCAGACCTGAGTTTGAGACCTGGGTTGGGAAGCTCCCCTGGAGGAGGGCATGGCAACCCACTCCAGTATCCTCGTGTGGAGAATTCCCATGGATAGAGGAGCCTGGTGGGCTACAGTCCATGGGGTGGCAAAGAGTCGGACACAACTGAGCAAGTAAGCACGGCAAGGAGAATTTCCTAAGTGTTAGGGATGTATATCTCTAACTTCAACCTCGTAAGAGTGTGTACGTGGGGTAGCACCATATGAACGTGCCGTAGTGGCCAAACCATATTATATTCCCATCGGTGGTTACAGCATACCCGATCCCCTACATCCTCGTTTTTAGAGTTTGACAGTATAGTCAATGTCCTACAGTATCTCAGCTTACAGTGCCCTGATTATTAATGAAGTGATACCTTTCTTTCTACGCTGAATGCCTCGCTGCCGTTCTTTCATGAAATGCCTGTTCATATACCTTTTGGCCAGTTTTTCTGTTGGATTGTTTCTCTTGATGATTCCAATAACTCTCACTACCACACGCACCCACCTAACAGTATCTGCATCCACACACTTTAGGGTGAATTATTGGAGCTCCTGTGAAAAGCCACCCCCTCCCTTCCCTATGTAAAGACATTGTATTAACAGTTCTATCCTCTTCATTCTGCATTATCACTTACTGGCTTTCCACGGGAACTGTGCCTATGATTTCTTCCCTCTAAAACCGGAAACCAAAACCCCTTCTCTTCACCCTGTTTCCTCTGCCGGCTACCACATAATGTCTTTATGTTTTGTAGCAGAACTTTCTGAAGTATCACATGTACTCACTTTGTCCACTTTTTCTCTTCCCATTCCCAGTTCCCGTCAGGCTTTCCTATTGCTTCACCATAATTAATCTTGCCAGGTTACGGATGACCCACACTTAGCTTAATCCAGTGGATCTTAGTCACTTGCCTTGTGCGTTGACACAGCCAGTCTTTCCCTCCTCAGTTCACTTTTTTTCCTTGACTTGGATGAAACATTCTTCCTTTGTCCTGCTGAGATCACTGATTGCTCCTTCTCAGTCTCCTGTTTTTCTTTCCTTCACTTACTCCTTACCTTTAATGTTAAAATGCCCTAGTCCTCTGTACTTCTTAGTCTCTCTGCTTTAAATACCACCTATATGCTGCTGCTGCTGCTGCTACGCTTCAGTCGTGTCCGACTCTGTGCGACCCCATAGACGGCAGCCCACTAGGCTCCCCCGTCCCTGGGATTCTCCAGGCAAGAAAACTGACGTGCGTTGCCATTTCCTTCTCCAATGCATGAAAGTGAAAAGTGAAAGTGAAGTCGCTCAGTCATGCCCGACTCTTAGCGACCCCATGGACTGCAGCCCACCAGGCTCCTCCGTCCATGGGACCCTCCAGGCAAGAGGACGGGAGTGGGGTGCCATTGCCTTCTCCGACCTATATGCTGCTGCTGCTGCTGCTAAGTCACTTCAATCGCGTCCGACTCTGTGTGACCCCATAGACGGCAGCCCACCTATATGCTAACCACTCCCAAATGTAAATTACCAGCTCAGAGCATTTCTCCAAACCCACACTGCCTACGCAACACCTCAACTTGAGAGTTTAGCATGCCGGTAATCAAACTCCTGTTCTTACCCCCCTCCCTCTACCTGTGGTCTTCCTCATCTAATGTGATAACCCCCCCACCCCACCAGTTATTCCTTTACCTTCATGCTTGACTTCTCCCTTTTTTCTCTTCTCACATTCCATCTACCCACTTTCAGAATATTCCCAGATTATAACCACTTCTTACTCTCTCACTGCTCCTTCTTGATGTAATCTACCATCATTTCCCACCGAGATTAATCCCATAATCTCCTAATCAGTCTTCCATTATTTTCTCCTTTCTTTGCTTTAGTGTCTGTTCTGGGCACAGTAGCCAGAGTAGTTCCTTTAAATGTTAAGTCAGACGTGTCTTTGTCTGTTGCTCTTCCCTCTTGCTCTGTGCTGTGGCCACAGTGATGCCTCTGCTGTTCCTTCCACCCACCAGACGTCTCCTAACTCGAGGCCTTTGCACTGGCTGTCCTCTCTGCCTTTCTCCAGATGACTGCATCCCATACCTCTTTTGAGTCTGTTAAAATGTAATGTGATGAGGGTAAGCCTCACTGAGAAGTCAATGCCTGTGGCTCAGTATTCCAGTTCTGTCTCACCTGGTTCTGCCTTTTTCTTTATCCGTTTCACTTATCAGCTACTGAGTCTGTGCTTTGGCCTATCGGTTTGTTCATGGGTTAGTAAAGAACTCTAAAATTTTACTGGAGTCACGTTTATCAATCTTTTCATGGTTTGTGTTTATTGAGCCTTGTTTTAAGAACTCCTCCAGGATCCTTGGGTCCAGTAAAATTTTTGGCTACAGCTTTTTGGCTGCAAGATGGGCTGGATAAAATGTAGGCCTGAGATGGGGTTGAGAATAAAGACCTTGATTAGTGTGTGTTAGTCACTTAAGTCGTGTTAGGGATCCCTTCTGTTCCCTCCAGATGAGTGTTAACCAGAGACCTCGTTTTAGGAGATAAGATCCTGAGGGTGGGGGAGGATGCCAGGCATGTCTTTGGATGCTGGTACTGGGCTTCCTTCCCCAGCCAAGAAGAAGTAAAATGATTGAAGTTACCTATAATGCGAGTCCTTGCCAGGCCTACATACAGAGTCACTTCTCAGGATGAACAGTGATTACAGCACATACTGGTTTGTGTATTATCCGCCCACCAGAAAAATCAAGCATTCTTTTCTGTATTTATTTATTTTTTAGAAAAAGCATTTCCATGTAGATTAGAATCTAAACTAGACAGTCCATTTTAGCAGGCAAGATTCAGCTAAAGTCTTGTTTTCTCAGAATACATTCCATACCTCAATTGCCTCTTAGAGATTTCAAAGGCTTTTATGTACCTGGTAATTTGGAGGAATTGCTTTTATTTTGTAGTTTCTTAGGGACTTCTAATATCTCTCTTGTAAGATGTTTACAGATGTCAATAGCTACTAGATCTGAAGGGTTAGAGTAACAAGATCATTCTGTTTTCACTTGTGATATCTTGTTTTCTGCTTGTGCTATTAGTTCTTTCCTAGGTTCATGAGAGACATACAGTCAGGCTCAAGTTGCCCTGGTTTTTGCTGGGAATTTTGATGTATTGTTTTCTTCTTTTGAGAGTGTCTTGGCTCAGCCCAGTCCAGTCAAGCGCCTTTCTTGTCCAGGCTGCCATGTTCGCACATTGAGGTGTGTCTCGTCCCATGGCCCTTATTTGAAAAGCTTCCTGAAACTGTTTCTTACCTTTCCTGGTTTTGGAGTTCCAGTCAAGTGGCCTTGCCTTTACCTCGGTGGTGTTTCAAAATAAGCAGGGTAAGCTTCTGATATCAGGTTCTATGGCATATCCTAAGGCTGTGGAAGGGAAATTTTAGTTATTTTGTTTAAGTCATTAAAAAAAAGCAAATGTTCACTTAGTAATCACATACCTCCTCTCTGAATCGATTGCCCTGTATTGCTAGAGGAATAATATGAATACATTGGGACTGTTTTGCTCCTGATGGCTGATTCTGATAATCACTGATTTTTGTCTTTATTTAAAATTCTGTTCATTACTGACACCTAGTATCTTCTGTCTAGCAATCTTTCTTACGCTGTGAATAGTGCTGTCATAAACTCTACTTCAGGGCTTCTCAATAGTGACCCACTATAAGGAAATCTCGGCGGGTTATTTCTTTAAAGAAGTTCATGTTTAGGGCTATACTTATTAGGCAGCAGTCATGCCACCATATGACTTGATCAGAGTTTAGAAATCCCAGTTGTTCCTGTTCAGAGTGTGTAGATTCTCACACCTCAACTCGCCTTCAGTTCTGAAAGTGTCTTCACTTCTTTGAGGAGCACTGCAGTGATCCTGCTGCCTTTATTTATTTTTTAACCCAGAGAAATGAGAAGGCAGTTAATATATATGAAGCTTGAACTCAAAGAATTGTGCATATTCTCGGTGATATCAGTGAACTGAAATGTTTAAGTGATGTGTTCTGGAGGCCAAGTCTTGCTTTGGGTCTAAGGGAAAACCTCTATTTTGAGGCCTTTGACCTCAGAATTGTCATTAGGATGAAAATGATAAGTGTTCTTAATTGGAGTGTAGTTGGATGCTTAAGAGACTGTAATTTGAATACTTTAAGTACAGACTGAATAACATAGAGATCTTGTTGTGTCAGGTATATAAGAGATGGCAAAACAAACTTGAGCCCAGGTGGACTAATCATGCAGAATGGGAAGCAGTGACATGCATCTGGGTTGGAGGTTATTGCTTAATTTTCTCTTTTTCTCTGATTTTTTTCTTCTCCAAATATGTGTTCATGCAGATGGCATACTTGTTCTCGTGTATGGTTCTGCATCTTTCTTTTGGTAGTGCATCTGAATACATACTGTAAGGGAGGCACTGCATACTGGGGTCTGGGGTCACAGAGGACAGCAGAAAGGGACGTGATCTCTGTTCCCACGGAACTCAGGGGCCAGCGGGGGAAGCCCTGACCACGCCAGCCAGTCGAGCCAGCGTCCCCCAGTTTCTCATTCACACGCTCTGGTCCTGCATACCCTGTCCTACCCCACCCCCAAACTCCTCAGGTTCCTTCTCCTTTATCCGCGCTGTCCATTCCCCTGTCAGTTGCTGTTAATTCATTTCTTAAACGAGTTCTCACGTCTCTCAAGGTCCTGTCAGTCCCCAGTTCTGTCGCCTTTATCTGGACCCTTTCTCTTCATCTCAGTTGTTTTGCTCAAAACACCTCTTTTGGGGGCAGTCTGAGCTCCAAGAAATAACGAAGGGGTTGATTGCATTATTTGTCTGTTGAAATACTGTTTGTTCCTGCCTCTCTCCTTTTGCTTTTTTCCCCATCTCTAGTTTTCTTCCTAGTTCATTTCTATCCTGCAAACTCGTGTTAAGTCCCACCTTGTCAATGAAACATCTCCCGATTACTTCTTTCTTTCCACTTCCCTGAATTCTAATAGCACTTAGTCCCTCATCTGTATCACATAATTCAGTGCTTATTCAAAACTGCTTCGTGTTACTTCATAGTTACAGGATTTCTGCTATTATTATTGTTAGGTTACAAGGATTTTACGTCCAGGATTATAACATACCTTTACATAGTGCTTTGTCTGTGGCTAATAGTTGGTACATGCTTAATAAAGGCTTATAGAGTAATAGAATGAGATTTATAGTATAGCTGTAAATATTAGAAGGGCCCTGATAACTCAGTGAGCTGCTTTTATGTTGCAGTTTAGATAGCTGTTTCCCTGTTGAGGAACATTTAGGTTGATTCCTGTTGCGTAAACAATTCATTGCTTATTTTTGAGCCTGTCATTTGTAAAAGATAATTTTGTTCCCTGTAAAGCAACCAAATACTTAATCACTCACTATGTATCCAGCAGTTATTCAATATTTGTGATACTAGAAGACAGAGCCTCCTTCAGGTGCACTGTCTGTATCTTGTGCTCTTGGCTGTGTTCCTGTCTCAGTTTTTGCTTTGATTTCCCATTCCTGATGTGATATTTTATTTTGCTTTAAGGATAAGAACAAGAAACTCCGTCCCCTCTATGACATTCCCTACATGTTTGAAGCCCGGGAATTTCTGCGGAAGAAGCTCATTGGGAAGAAGGTAAGCGATGACAGAAACCTATTTACGAATAGTTGTGTGTTGTTTTAAGCTCAGCCCTTCTGACGGAATCCCAAAGACCAGCAGATAGATGACTTGCCTCCCCCAAGTCAAGCGATTTTACTTTGATACAAAGAGAGGCGTGCCTCTGTCTCAGGAAGTGACATCCCTCGGGAGAAGTCTAAAATTGGGGCCCTGACCACGGTGTGATTGCCAAGGCGCTCACGGCGAGTTCTTTCCAGGGTCCAGGCTCAATTCCAGTTTCAGTAATTGCATATTGCCCTGAGCTCCATTCAGTTGGCTCTCTGCTTCTCTCCAGCCACCTCCATTAAAAGTTGGGGCTCTGGGATTTGCTAGGGAAAGAAGGTGGCTGCTCTTTACTGCTTTCCCTATTTCTGTGGAGAAGAGGGAGCCTGCCTTGGTGGGGAAGAGAGCATAGTTTCCTGGTGGTTCTTGGGGAGACTTTCTGGTGGAGCCCGGAGGCCCTCAGAGGGCATTTCCTTGGGTTGTCAGAGCAGAATGTTCTAGGAGCTGCAGAACTTGGCGTTCTGTCAAGCGGATCATTAACCTCTGATCTTCCCCTGACTTTCCTTGACCTCCCCACCCTGCCTGTGCCGAGCATTTCTTTGTGTCTGTCCTGGGTAAAGAGAGGGAATGAGTTGGAGTATTTCCTTTGGTAATTGAGAGAAATTTGTGGAGAAGGACTGTGATTTGTCTTCTCCTTACTTTGTTTTGGTGGGAATTCTTCCAGGAAATGTTATGTTTTTGGCTAACTTTTGTTGTGGGTTCAGAAAGGCCATGGTTCTAAGTCTGGCCTCAGCATGTTGAAGCCATATTAGCATTCTTTACCTCCATGCAGGTTTTCAAATGATGGGAGTTGTGACAGGTTTGTCAAAGTAGTGTAAAAATAAATATAAATATAAGTCATTTTATTATATACCATAGTCACTAGAATGATAAATTATAACAAGAGGTTTTGAAGCTGGGCATAAGATGAAATTGCTAATTTTGAGGTAGAGACACCAAACTGGATTCCCTAACATGAGTATTAAATCTCCTCAGGTTCCTTCAGAAAATAGGCTCATTTGTCATTGTATAAAACTTGACAGAATGTTGTATTCATTCATGAAGTGTAGTGCGAATGATGGCTTTAAGCCTCTTTCAATTTCTAGATCTCCTGTTATCTGATCGAATGTCTAACATCTCTATTTCACAAAGTTGATACCATATCACTCATTTACTAGTTCATAAACAATGAAATAGAGACAAGCAAGGAATCCCATTCCCCACCCCGCCAGCCCCCATACGTATGCATGCATATCTATTGAAATCCGTCCAAGAATCGCATTGAAAGGGGTAGCAGTGCATATTCACTTCATGGGCAGCCAGTTGTGTGGCCTGTGTTATGGCCTCCACCTGCTTGGTTTGAATATTGCCCTCCCGGATTCTGCTTCATCTCTGGGAGCATAGATCACAGCTCAGGGTAGCAGCTGCTAAATGGTTTTAAGTTAGTCCCGGGCCCTGCTCTCAAACACCGTGTGCCTGCTGGGCCTTTGTAAAGTCCTCCGTCTCAGGATAAAAGGACTAACCTCCAGTGTCAGATTTGGTGGCAATTCTTAAGCAATTAGTCTCCTTCTTGGTGGGAGAAACCTCATTTACTGGTGCCTCTGCATCAGAGTTGATTGGATTCTGTTTGTGCTGAGCCCAAGTTTTGTCCCCCATGGTGACACTGTATAAATGATGAATACTGTATCCCCGTGTATGGAGAAGGATGCAGCTCAGCTCTGATGGGCTAGAACATTCCTGATGCAAACTGCTTTTCCTGACTCACCACCTGAAACCACTTGCCTGTCTTCTGGGCCCATCAGTTGCAACAGCAAACACCCATGTGCTCTGGAGTCTGGGAACAGACAGGGCAGTGGCTGCCTCAGGGGGGTGGCCCGCACATCATCATACATTTCTGCCAATTCCCTTCAGACCTCTGCAGCTGTTGAGAGCAGCATGTAGTGATTAAGAGGCACCGAGAGGGTGCATGCGGGCCTGTGTGTGCCCGTGTGCACGGAAGCTGATTAGGGCTGCCTGTCACAGCTTAAGCAAGATAATGGAGGTAAAAATCATCTTCTCTGCCCAGACTATTATTTGACCATCCCAGAGAGTCTATAATAAGACAGTTTGCAGGGATTTCTAGAATGTAGAGAAATAAGATTGAAGGTAAAGTGGTGCAGTGCTTTGTTAGATTCAGCGGCCTCCATTTCAGTTATGGAAATGCACTTTGGTTCACTCCCCAGATTTAATTCTGGCTAAATGCCTTAATTAAAGTAACCAGGCACCTCTCTGAGTCTTGGTTTTATCATTTCGGAGCTGGGAATATTATTTGCCTTTCCTCTCTCTTGGATGAGAATCTGCCATAAAACTAGTCATTCATGTTTTTCCAGATGCCTATTAAGATTTTGTTTTGTTTAATGATACTGCTTTCATGTAGAATCTAGCATAGCCTGACTTTTTCAGGTGAGGTCAAGAGATGTAATCCATGGGCAACTAATTTGCTCTTGCCCAGATTTGGGTGTTACCTGATACCCACTTCCACAGAATGAGGATGCGCTTGTGTTTGAGTATACCTTTGTGTGTGTGTGTGTGTTTTGTGTGGTTTGAGGAAGAGGTAGAAGATGTGTATATCCTGGAAGAGTTTCAGAAGCTGTCTGAATTGCCACACTGCTTGGTCGAATGCCCTCCCCATCCCCCCGTTTGCCATCTGCCATCTGTGCCTTCACTAAGATTTGACTCAGGGAATATGCATGGAGGAGAGAACTGCCTGACTACTTTCTTCTGGGGTTCTTCATGGTCCCAGTGTAAGTGGACACTTGGGATCCTTGGTAACTTCAGCGTGTCCTGTAGTTTTCCAAAATGGCATCCTTAGTTTGTGTAAGACATTGTGAGATTGTGATGCACTTGTAAGAGAACCAGAGCTACAATCCTATTCTGATCGCAAGAACAGTTTCTTTCTCTGTGTATTTTTTTTTCCTTAATATTTAGAGATTGTCAGCCCTAGGAAAGCAAGAGTTTGTATGTCTAAGTCATTTTGCTCTCAGTGGAATAAGGTGATGATAGCTGGGAATCTTCATTGGGAATTTTCCACAGCTATTTCATAGAATCTCTAAATATTTTTTAATCTGTTTAATACAGCATTTACAAATGACATGTGAATCACTGTAACTTCTATCCCTTGATTGTGGAATTTTTGTCACCAAGGGGACCATTGTGTTCAAAGCTGTAACCTGTTTGGACCATTGAAGGGTCAGAAATGGTGGATGAAATGAAATTCCAATGAAGCTTCAGCCCTGGGAGTAGAAAGATGCTCGATCCAGGCTATCCTGCCTCCAGAAGTTCTACCCCAACCCCCACCCTGCAGCAGTTCATCTATTCCCTAAAGATTTTACCACTGTTTTCGTTGAATAAGTTGAATAAGTAAACTGGGGAATGAGGCTCATTTGTAAACCAGTAGCTGACTTTGTGTGCTTTTTATGTCATTAAAATTTGTTCTGTAAACTATGCAGACTCTTTTTAGGCACTCAAAATTAGGTAATTTTCTTGATAAATGCAGACATTTGAAAAGTTATTGGGCTATAAATTAGGGAATTACTGCTTTAGATTGTTCTTTTTTTGGAAGCCTATTTTACTTGAGGGTCATGGTTTTGGGGGTGTGGAGCTTTCGGGTGGTAGGTGGGGATGATTTCTCTGTGTGCCAGATTTAACAATTCCAGCAGGTTCAAGACCAAACCTCGTGAAAAATCTGTTCTCACTTTTTAGAATGGTTGCTATAGTATGTAAACGATATTATCTCTATTCTGAGTTAATGTGCTTTTATGAGCCACGCTGGCAACCCAACCACTGTTAATAGCCTTGCTTCTCTGGGATAAAATATTCTGAAAGTCTAGGTCGACTATAGAAGATACGGCTCATTCGTTCTTCGGTGGCTACCTGTACGTGATTTTCATGCCATTCCAATATGTATGTGGCATGAACTAAAGACTTGCTTTTTTTACAGCACTTCATATAGTGCTCATTTTAGCTTAAAAAGTTGGAGCTGTCATTTATTGAGTTGGTTGTTCCTGGTACACCCTGAATTTTGTTTTTACTTTGTAAAATCTTCACCTCTGCCCTGAAAGATATATGTATCATTCCCTATTTTATAGACATAGAAACCAAAACTTAACCCAGATGTCCATGATGCTTCTGATGCTAAAGGGCGTCCGGAAAGGCCTGCTTTCCTGTTGTGTGTACTGACTGGTGTGTAGATGGCCAGGGTCGGGGGGCTTTGGGGGTATGACCGTTCTTGGGTATGACACCCTACCTGCTGTGAGAAGTTGCTTCTCTGCCGCCACAGCATCCTTGTCCACAGATAGCCGCAGGTGGTCAGAGCACCAGGGATCAACCCTCTGAATGCCTTCAGCCTTCTAGACATTATCTCATGAGTCTTTGAGATGTCCCTGTGAAATGATGTTTCCTCAGATTGCTCCTCCGAGAAGCCCGTGTCAGATTACATGATCTTCTTCAGTTCACAGACGATGTGAGGTCATAGCCAACAGTGTTAAGCCAGTGTGGACCTCGATTTTACTTTCTCTTCCATCTTCTGGCAGAGGTGAGGCTTCTGGGAGAAGGGAAAGGGCAGGTTACTTTTTTCTTTCTTAGTCTTTGGCAGGGCCCCCCGCAGGTTGAGGAACACACTCAGTGCTCCAGTGCCTGTGTGAGCACAGGACCCTGAGGAGACCCCGTGTAGCCTTCCTTAGCCGACGCGGCACTCAGCTCAGCCGGTGGGTGCTCTTCAAGGGTGTGGGGCTTCCTTGAGAATTCATTTACTCTTCTCACAGGCTGCGTCGCAAAAATACTTTTGCTGTGTGTTAACTTAATCCTCTGTGTTAAGTACAAAGCTGGCAGTCTGGGGATTCTTGTTCTTAATTACCTCTGATGCAGTTTAGTTTGGTTTTTATAAACATTTCCTTTGTCATGTCCACATTTTTCACTTCATATTAATGTGATTCACTCACGCCATGGAAAAGTCCTCTACATTAATGATCAAAACAGGCCCTAGGGTTGTGAATGCATTGTGATTTAAATTGACAGGTTTATGCGAGGTTGCTTGTCCTTGCCTTCTCAGTGCCAGCTGTTACCATCAGTGTGGCTGTAAATTTTTTGAATAAATGGCTGAAGATATTCACCAAATCGAGATGTTTTGAATTGGCTCGTATTTTCTAACCGTACCTTTTCCGAGTAAGACTTCTCCCACTTGGACGGGACGAGAGCGTGTCAGTGCACCGCAGGAGACCAAGGGTCATTGGAAATGCCATTGACCTCTTGGCTGGACTCATCAGCTCTCTTGTCTGGTGCAGGTAATTAACAGAAATGACTGTAGAGTTTCTGGAAACTCAGTTGTTCCCAGCAAGGTAGCATCCTCCTGGCTGCCACCCGAGAGCTCTTCTTGATGAGCTCTTGGTTTTATCTGTAGGTGGGGCAGAGTACCTCTGTGCTTTAGAGACCATCAGGGTGTTGAGCTGAGCACGTAGCTCTTTGGTGAAGTATGGTATTTGTATGAAGTATATTCCTATGCCATCTTCAGAAAGGACATCTTATACAAATGAAGAAACCAGAAATTGAAACTGCATTTCTGAAAATTTCTTCTGTAGGCTTACCTGTGGGAAATGGTTTGTTAGATACCAGGATCCTTAAGATCTCCTATCTCTGGGTACTGTTAGACCTTAACTTGGTTTAAAGACCTTCTTCCCTGGACTCCCAAGTTGCTCGTAGGTTCTGGTGAGAGTCCTTAGATTTATAACTGATCGTAAGTTGGCTTGTCTTAAGCCACCCACTCCTGATCTTTTCACCCAAGATTCTGAAATATCATCCTTAGGGCTGGAACTTTCCATGCCTGTTCTGTGCAAACTGGGCTTTTATTTTAGGGGGAGATTTGTGCTGAATCAGCTCAGCTGTGTTTGGGGGTAGGGAGAGGACAGGCTTTTTTTCCCTACTTTAAAAATAACCCTTATGTGCCAAAAAACCCTATAAAATGTGCTGAATTGCAAATCTTCCAACTTCCTATACCTCTTGGTTTACAGCAAATAGATTCTTTTGAGCTTGGGCTCAGTGATAATGTACAGAATATCTTACAGTGTGTGGAAGAGAGTAAAGTGAGACTACCCAGACATGCTCTGTTGGGAAGCAAACCCAACTCTTGTTATCTTTTCTCACAATATTTTTTCCGTAGTAGTTTCATCTTCTAAGGGTTTGTATAGGGATAGTACATATGAATTTTCTAGGAAGAAAGGTTTTGTTATATTTGCAAAATCAGACATCATTCCAAAGTAGTGAGTCCAAATTTTAGACATAGACTCTTTAAGATTTCTTTCTGTAGCCTCTGTTTTTGATGTGTCCAGAAAGTTAGGCTAATATTTCCAATTGCTTATCTTTCCTAAGGACAGACATGAACAACTTGTGGGTGTACAAGAGGGTAGTATGCACAATTGTTTGGTTCTAAGGTGGAAATTCTGGAGAAGGCAATGGCACCCCACTCCAGTACTCTTGCCTGGGAAATCCCATGGATGGGGGAGCCTGGTAGGCTGCAGTCCATGGGGTCACTAAGAGTCGGACACGACTGAGCGACTTCACTTTCACTTTTCACTTTCACACATTGGAGAAGGAAATGGCAACCCACTCCAGTGTTCTTGCCTGGAGAATCCCAGGGACAGCGGAGCCTGGTGGGCTGCCGTCTATGGGGTTGCACAGAGTCGTGCATGACTGACATGACTTGGCAGCAAGGTGGAAATTCCTCCAATTTGTTACAGTTGGGTGACTCAAGTGGTGTCTTAGGGCTTCATAATTGAGGTCATGCGGTTGTGAGCTCAAAGGCCATGTGCTCCTTGTTTTAATGCATTTAAAATCTGAGCAAAGGTTTTATTCTTACTGAATCAAGGTCTTTTGTTGATACCTAGAACTGCCTTCTTGCTTCCGCTGACTAGTTATCTTTCCTCTGGCAAGCTTTCAGATATTCCTGTGTGTGCACTCAGTTGTGTCCAGCTCTTTGAGACCCCATGGACTGTAGCCCGCCAGGCTCCTCTGTCCATCGGATTCTCCAGGCAAGAATCCTGGAGTGGGTGGCCATGCCCTCCTCCAGGGATCTTCCTGGTCCAGGGAGCAAACCTGCGTCTCTTGGGTCTGCTGCATTGGCATGCAGCTAAGCGTTGCAGTTCTACCCTGTAAGGACTGCTGGCTTGGACAGTCTTTCCTGGTGGTTTCATGATGATAGGTGTAGTGGGCTGAGTAGTGTTCCCTTAGAATTCATGTCATTTTGGAACCTCAGAATGTGACTTTATAAGGAAATAGTCTTTAAGGATGTGATGGGTTGCAGTGAGATCCTACTGGTTTAGGGTAGGGTCAAAACCCAAAGACCCATGCTCTCATCAGAAGAGGGTAAGACACAGACAGAAGGGCATAGGACAATGGAGATGGAAATGCAAGTGATGCATCTTCGTCTGTCTGGCCAGTTGACTCCTGACTGGAGTTCTCATTCTTAAGTTTTGTACTTTAGTGATAAGCTCCTTTGAAAAGTAATCCATCAGTTGGGGTTTTATGTTGATGTTCTTTCACCTCTGACACCCTGCCTGTCTTGTCTTTCTTGCATTTTTTTTCTTTCCCTCCTTTCTTCTCCCAGGCTTTAATGCCTGTGATCTCCAGACCAGTTGACAGTTGATACAGAATAACCAATACTTGGTTTTCCCTGGTGGCTCAGTGGTAAAGAATCCATCTGCCAGTGCAGGAGATGTGGGTCTGATCCCTGATCGGGGAAGATCCCTGGAGAAGGAAGTTGCAACCCACCCAGTATTCTTGCCTGGAGAACCCAATGGACAGAGGAACCTGGCGGGCTACCATCCCTGAGGTTGCAAAAGTCAGATACAGCTTAGCGACTGAAAAATGACTAGGACAGCCATTACTTGAGCACATTTCTAGTGTTGCTGGCAGGCTCATCCGAAGACTTCTGCCTTGTTTCCCTTCCTTGACGAATCAGTGCTGATATCTGCTTAAGAAGGCTGCTGTAGTCACAGGGCTTCCATCATTTCGACTTTGATTATTAGCATGTTGAAATATGGCACGCCCTGGGAGAAATCATTCTGGCAGGAGCTTTTGATGAACTATGCTCATCCTATTTAAGGCTGATGAATGGGACATTAGGGATAATTAGCAGAGGCCTGGTCTGCAGTGCCACGTGAAACAGGTCACTTGCGTAGGTGTGTGCCATGGGGAGCTGTGCCTGAGTTTCTCCTGTTACTATAGGAATCTCAGTTTTTGTCTTCAATCTAGTCTTTTTGGACTGGATAATTTTTCTGTGGCTTTGCCTTCCCTCCTCTTCTGGCTGTAAAAAGTGATTGGACTGGGCTGGGCTAATGAGCAGGTGGCCCTATTCGGAAGACAAAGGTTGAATAGGCTTATTCTCTTTGAGAACTGAGCCCCTAAAGCTTTGATCATGCCTCATCACTTGGTAGTATAAGAAAGCCAGAAGAGGAAGCCTGGTGAAATCAACTCATTTTTATTATTCAGCAAATAGTTCTTGAGCAACTACTCCATACCACACCTTGTTCAAGACATTGGGGTTGGAACCTTAAAAACATCTGTGCTCATGGAACTAATAGTCCAGAAAAGCCACATGATGGTTGGGTACCTTTTGGGAGGTAAAATGTGAATAAAGTATCATCTCTTGTCACAAGCTGCCTACAGTCTAACTGCGATAAGATTACATCAAAATGTGCAAAGTTGAATAAGAACAGATTTGAATATCTGGTGAGATAAGAAATATGTCTCTTGGCAGGATTGGATTAATATTAATGTGAATTGTACAGATCATAGTTGTCTTTCAGATATAGGAAAGGTTCCACCTGCTGTGTGACCTCATGCACTCAGTGGCTTCAGCGGCCTCTTACATATGAATATTTCCACCCCTTGCTTCTTTCTCTGCCTTCAGATGTACTTCCAACTGCTGGAATCCCCAGATAGAGATGCCAGGAGAGAGGTGTCAGCTATTAGGTATAAAATGTAGTTTTTGGCTTCCATGTGGTTTTCTTCTCTGCCCACAAACCATCTTGGTACCTTTTGGTGGTCTTAAATATTGTCACCACCCAGTCATCATCTCAAACTTTAGTATCGGCAATCTCTCCATCCCAAGTTCACCTCATTCTGCCATAGTTACCGCTTCCAAATCTTCCTTTACCCAGTGTTACCCATGGCTATGAGTCTGTATGCTCCTCATCTCTCAATTATTGCAGCTGCATCTTAAGTGGATCTGCTCCTTCTAATCTCTGCCATCTTTCACGGTGCTGTCAGAACTGCTTTCTGTATTCACAGTCGTGGTCACCTCACAGACTCTCGTGTACCCAGATGCCTGCAGGAGAGCTCCTGCCTCCTTAAGTGAAGAGAAAAGAAAGCTGGTTGTGTATAAAATATCATAATGTCATTTAGGGATGTTTCCATTTCCAGTCTCACTTCCTACTCTACCCTCCATATGATACATCACAAAGAACTTCTCACCCTTGCATCGACGTGCCGAGCCCTTTCACAGCTTCCTGCCTTCACACTTCTTTTTCTGTAAGGATCTTAGCACGGTCCTCTATTCCTGGCTCCCCATGTAATGTTGGGGCCCCTTCATCCTCTCATTCCCCTTTGCTGGTTTCTGGAGTATCCGTTCCCAGGTCTGACCTCCCTCCCTCACCCGTATCAGGCAAAGAGCCTGTCTGACCTTTTTCTTCAGCTCTCAGCTCCTGATGTCAGGAATCACATTAGGATCCCCCAGTAATAAGTCTCTACAGAAGCAGTGGAATTTGTCCTCCACCTGGCAGTTCTTAAAATCGGAAGTCTTTGGATATAGAGAAGGGATGTAGAAAGCTCATCGCATAGCTCTGAGCCAGGCAGATGGTTTTCCTGTCACCTGTCGTCTTCAATTTCCTCATTCTAATATAGACCTCGAGCCCCACTCCAAAGAGACTTTAGGCGTAGCTCTGACAGATAAAAACCATGGCCTTACAAATAGGTAGAATGAGGATGTTTCTCGTGTGTTTTTCTGGATATGAGTTGTGGTTATGAACTGATGACTCCCCCTGACTGGCAGTGTGCCCGGGGGCTGTTCCTGAGGCAGCTGGAGCAGCCGCTCCTTGGTTCGGGAGGTCTACTTTGGGGCCGTTCCTGCGTCCTTTTGAAACCTGTGCAGCATTTCTAATTTGTTCTCTTTAAAAAATGATTTTTGACAGAGGGCTTACTCAACTAGTAGGCAGTAAGTGAATATTTTTCACTTGAATCCTTCATTATGATTTTAAACCTCTAAATGACAGATGCTTGATGGCCCCTGACTGTTGCCTGCTGTGCTTGTTCCCAGGGACGTGGGCTCCATAATGTCCATCTTTCCCAACAATAGTCCAGATGAATTGGAAATAAATAAGTCCCTGACTGGCTCCACTTGGCCATTTCTGCGACGTATGGCTTGCTTTATAGCCTGGCAGGTTGCTGCTGAGCCCGGCTCCTCAGAGCCTGTCAGGCTAGACTTGGATGTGGGGAGGAGGCGGGGAGGACTGTTGGGTAGGAGAGGCCAGTTGAGCGTGGGGTTTTCCTGCTGGAGGCCCCCAGCAGGGGGCCTGTAAACCTCTGACACCCCTTAACCTCATTCTAATATAGGCCTCGAGGGAAAGGAGGAAAGGAGGGAAGTAAATAGTGGAGGGACCTGGGCCCTGATTAGGAATTGGTTGAACGTTGCAGTGAAATCTTGCCACGTGCAGCTAGGCAGCAGCAGAAGCTTCTTTACTCTCCTAGTGAGTCTTAAGAGCTGAGAGATGCATCCCTAACCAACCATATGGTCTGCGCATTCTCACCGCCTCTGTTTCTCCGTTTGTAAAATGGGCATGGTTGTTTGAACAGCTGTGACTCCTCCGGTGTGCAGGTATAGGGAAGCGATGGAAGCAGCCTGCTGCCTTAGGAGTAACTTTTGGGGTAGGGCACAAAGGGTGGACCCATGTAAGCTCCTCGGGATGGAACTAGAAACTAGCACCTCAAGTGCAGCCCTGCGGCTGCATCCACAGTTATCAGCCTACACCATAATGAACAGGCGGGGTGTTTTTGTGACCACAGAGGCCGAAAGATACACAGCTGAAGATTGCGTGTGTTCAGATTCTTATACTTGGTGAATTTCTTTGTTTCAGTCTGCCTTGTTTTCTTGATCTGAAAAATACAAAGGAATCTGCCTTTGTAAGATCTTATTTAAGAACCCAGAAAGGGTCATTGGTCATCCTGGTATCTCTGATGAGACTCTCTGAGGTAATGGGCATCTCCTGGGTTGGCCAAAAAGTTCATTTGGGTTTTCCTGTAAATACGGCCAACCCAAATACTGATCACTATGTAGTTTTCCCGGTAGGGGAAAGGGCAGGCTAATTTCCCTTGCCTGGGCCAGAGGTGGGAGAACACCATTGCCTGGTGCCCAGGGACGTGAAGTACACCTAATCCTTGTTCACTTAACCCCATGACCTTGGATTATGGTTCCTTTTATTTCCTTAATTTCCTTGTCAGCAAAAGGGGAATGAACATTTTTTTGCCCTGTTTTTGCTGAATTGATTGATCTAGTTGATCTTTTTATAGTCCTTAGAGTTTAATTTTTTGACACCAAAGACATATTTTACTTCAAATAACAATATAATGTGAATACCTGCAGTAGCCAAAACACAAGATTTGAGAGGTGCATTTAAATGTGTGAAGATAAATCTCTACACCTCTCTGTGGCGTGACTTTAATTATCCTTAACCTACCAGACTCCTGCTTCCGTAATAGAAAGCTCGGAGATTGAATTCATTCTTTTCCCGCTATACTCACATTACTGTTACGGTCAGAGTGCTTTTTCTGTCTTTACATCTGAAATTTAAAGTTTAAACTGCTATGGTTGGGGTCACAGTTTTCCCACTGGGGAAAGCGCCTTTTTGCTCCTTTTCTGGAGCCTGTGTCTTCAGCTGATTGTTTTCCTCTAGCATTTGTCAGCTTGCTACATTTGGCCAACATGGCTTTGGAAACCAAAGGTGTCAGAATGACCGACACCTTGAGGCGGCCCAGAGCCTTTTTTTACATTTTCTACTAGTTTCTTCCATTGCCAGTGGCGTTGCCAGCCATGGGGAAGAAGAGCTGTGTGTGGTTTGAACTCCGCAGCAGGGGAGGGTCTTTGAAGAGGAAAGACAAGGACAAGTCGTGCTGCTGTTCTTCAGTGCTGCTGGTTTGGTGGTTGCTAATCCGAGTTTCTGAAGGGAAAATGGTCCTATGATCACTAAGTCTGGATAGATTTGTTGTGTCTCTCTTGCCGTTCTGAGAGTGAATGTGATATTGATAGCCTCTCATATTTTCTCCTTTTCACACACCTACTCCCTCTTCCTTTCCTTCTGTCTCTAACCTTCTGGTGGTTTCCTTCTTCTTCCCAGCTCTCCTGCCTTCCATTTTCCATCCCCCTCCTCAGAGGTGCTCAGACCCACAACCTGTTCCGAACAGCTTCAGAATTCCAAGCTTGTGGTAGCTCTCCTGTTCCAGTTCACACGCCCATCTGCTAAGCTGTCTGACCTGGCCATTGCACTGGATCCCTGGGACCTTTCTGGCCTTAAGAGGGGAAAAGTGATTTGCTCAATGTCATCTTTTCTTGTTTCTGTTCTTCCTCCCAGCAGAATGGAATTTGGTCCATGACCAAAGCTGACAACGCATCAGCTTCTGTCTGAACAAGTCCACTCGGTTTGCTTGGTAGTTCCAGCTTCTCCTTGGGCTTGGGCTGTCTCGGATGAGCATAGAATTTGAAAGGCTAGGCGATGCTGTGTACATTTTAAATTGCCTGCTTGAACCATCACTTGCTCTGTTTTTGGAAAAGGGAAAGCATGCATGAGGAAGAAACTGTTGATCACCCCTTCTAGCCAGGATTGGGCCAGGGTATATGTGTGCTTGCTAGGTGCTCCGGTGATAGGTCAGCTCAATACTGCCCTGAGCGCAAGATCTTGTGGGTGCTTGGGTGTTGTACTCATTAAGAAAAGAGAAACTATTTGGTTGACACTGGGACCTGCTTCCAAATCTGGGAACATGTGTCTTCTCTGCATGGTCCTCCTTCCTGCAATTGATAATTGCGTTTGTTTTTCCCCTGACTCCAAGCCATTGTCCCTGTCCTCCACCCTGTGTGTCCAGGTTGATTTTGGGGTTCTTCTTTCTTCCTTTTCTTGCAGAGATTCCTCTTTGCATTGATATGTATCTATGGCAAGGCAAAGATACTTTTTAAATTTAATTTTTAAACAGCCAGGAAGCCATAATTTGAAACGTTTTTTGGTTGTTTTATATAACATGTTCTTTACTTTTTTTAAAAAATAGATGGAGGTTTCATTTTTAGAAAGGACGTATATGGATAAAGCCATGCATCTTTTTTTATTTTCTCCTGAAGATTTTCAAAGTCAAATCAAGAAACTAAATCCTCTTTGTTGTTTCATTTGCTGAAACAGATATTTTGAAGTCATTTGGCAGGAAAGCCAATATGGAAACAGGATATTTTTGACAAATTATTGTATAAAATAGGCAGACCCTTAAATTAGTTAACATATCTGTTAGGCATTTGTTGGAAAGTCAATAACATTGTTTTAAGTTTTTCTTGTGTGTGTGTGTGTGTGGGGGGTGCGCTAGTCTTGCTTTTTGTGTTGAGTAGGTAATACATTTAAAACTCAAAATGCTGACAAATGGTGTATTAATCAAAGAGCTCCCTTCTACCCTGGTCCTTCAGCAATTCAGTTTACCTCCTCAGAAATAACTAGTATTATCATTTCCTTGTAAATCTTTTCCAGAGATATTTTTGGCCAATATAGACAGATGTGTTTGTGGGTGTATATTCTTCAAATACTAGTATCATAAATAGTTAAAATTTCATATATATTGCCCAAAATGACATCTTTGCATTTGTATTTCATTTTTATGTACTTGAAAGTACTAAAGAGTTTTTGTTGTTATTCAGCCTAGTTTTCTCTATGACCATAATTTTTCTGCTTGAAAGTGTAAGTATGAATTCAGCTAATATTGGGGAGAATGTCCATTCTGTATGACAGTGTATTTTGTTTTTGCTGTTTTGCTATAAATAACACATACTGCGTGTTTTATCAGTGACAAAATCAACACTTATTCACTCTAAAAAAAATATTTCTGAAAGAAAAGTTAAAGCAAAAAGAAACTACCACCCAGGGTAGCATCTGTTAATACTTAAGTATGTATTATTCCAATCTTCTTTTTATGCATTTGGGTATTTGCATAATTTTCAGCTTAGCTAATACTTATATGGTACTTAGTGTTTTGTAACCTTCAATATGATGGTTTCTCTGTATCATTTAAATAGACTCTTACATGAGGTACTTTTATTATTTAACGGCAATTGAGTATTTTAGTCAATATCCTATTTTTGGCTATTTGTCGTGGTTTAGCATATGGACTTTGGGAAGCAAAAAGACGTGGGTTTGAATCTCTGGGGTAGCATTACCTAATCCAGGCCTGTCATGAGCATTAAATGAGGTAATAGATGGAAAGTACTTACTGCAGTGCTAGGCACATTGTAAGAGCTCAATCGATAACAGCAAACTACTGAGTCAGGGCTTGGGAAAATGAAGAACAGGGAGCAGTATATAATATGACAAATAAAATGTGAACTTGTTCTGTTCTGTGTCCTGATAAGGTTGAATGAGAGAAAAGGAAGATGGCCATTCATTTTATTTTCTTCAGCCTCTGTTGGCTTGAAAACCAATCTTAAGAAGATGACACTCAACTGCTTGCCCTTCTTTTTAAGAAAACCTTTTTGATCCCCAAGTGCTCAGCGGCCCTGACTTGTATCTGCCTGACTCAGAGAGGAAGTGGGAGTGGGCCTGGGGAAGGAAGGGTCTGGAGAGAACTCTTAACATCCAGTTTTCTTCTTTTCTGAGATTCCTTGTACATTTTTTATAGCTTGATAGAGTTTCCATGGGAACTGGCAGGAGCTCTGATGAGAACTTAATTTTCTATGACCCAAAGTAAGCTAAATAAAGGACAAAGTATGCCCCAACCAGCATTTTTTTAAGCCCCCAGTCTCTCTGAGAGTCTCAAACTTGAACTCTCTGTCTCCTGAACTTACCTATCATCAGTTAGAAATAAATGTTTGATGTCCTGCTTTTCAACTCCCAAATGAATGCTCAGTTAATCTAACATTTCAAACTATTATTGCCACTGTGATTTACTTTTAAAAGGTTGAATTCGGAGATGGATTACATTTGCGATAATACTATGAAATAGGTTCATTCCTAACCCCATAGGTTCAATTCAGTTCAGTTGCTCAGTCGTGTCCGACTCTTTGCGACCCCATGAATCGCAGCATGCCAGGCCTCCCTGTTCATCACCATCTCCCAGAGTTCACTCAGACTCACGTCCATCGAGTCCGTGGTGCCATCCAGCCATCTCATCCTCTGTCTTACCCTTCTCCTCCTGCCCCCAATCCCTCCCAGCATCAGAGTCTTTTACAATGAGTCAACTCTTCTCATGAGGTGGCCAAAGTCCCAGTTCAACTCTCACATCCATACATGGTAGCACATTTTAAGTACTTCGCTGATGCTTCAGGTGATTTGTGATTCTTTGTATTATAGAATGATTCTTCGTTTCTCAGAGCAATTAATAAGTTATCCTAGTACTAAATAGAACAAAATGAGGCAAAAATTTGGCTTTATTAAAAGCTGTAAGTAAACTGGTTATGAGTTCGTGTCATATTGTTATTTCTCCGTAATGTTACCCTTAAGGTTTCCACGGATTCTAAATGATGTCCTTTTTACAATAAAGTGTATATTAACCAAAATTGATCAAAATGAATTAGGCCAGGTACATCCTCAGCAGTATTGTCATTTGTCGGTCTCTTGTCCCCCGCCCCCAAACAGGCCAGTTCTTCTAAGGACTAACTAGTTTAGGGATAGGATCTACATTGGCTATATAGCGTAGAATGTAAATTCTGATCTGTATTCATTTTATTTGTGCTAGTCTCGTCATCACGTAGTAGCATTCCCACAGCTAGGAAAAGGTTGGATTCGTGTGCAGTTCCCACAGATACAAACCTCCATCTGCGTTCCCATTGGTATTTTACCTTTTTGAGCAGTGGAGTGTCTTCGTTTCTAGTAATTCTGCTCATCTTGCTACTGTTCATGTTATTTCTTTAGTTCTTCACTTGGCAAAGCTTTTCCGATCTCATTCTTGACCCTTCTTCTTTGAGAGTGACCCCATTAACTTTCTTCACAGGTTAAGTATTTACCAAATATTTTCTCTGGTTTTTGTAAGGTTGTACACAGTTACTGTAGACTTGTAAGTTATTTTTGAAAATAGGGAAGTAGGAACATGCAAGCACTAAATAAAATTTTGTCACTTGATTCGAAGCCTTCTGGAGAACTGGACCTGGGAAGTCAAGTCTCTCCTATTATCAGTAACACACAGGTTATGCTTTTGGTGAGCGTGACTGTTGTCACTTTAGACCACACCGTAACTAAGATGATCTTTTGTTTTCCTTCTGTGATTTTTGTTTGATTAGAAAAACAATGTATGTTTGTTATATTAAGTGTGGAAAGTATAAAAGAAAATTAAAAGTAATTCAAAGCACTGTTAGCGTTTTGAGATTTTCTTTGATTCATACGTACACAGACATAAATAAATATGTATGTCAATTGACAGCATAACCTGAACATTTCCTCACAAACTTAAATGAAATTTCTTGAAGTGATAATTGCAGTGGTTGTGTAATCTTATTTTCATGATTGTGTGATAATTCACCAATTTGTGTTCATTTTAACTTTTTTGAACTATGGTGCTATGGCTTTCTTTTATGTTTTGATAAACGTGCCATACTGTATAATCAGCTAGATTCACTAGCATACAAAATCAGGCTTCTCCATGTGGGTGGTTCTAATGTGAACGTGAAGTCACTCAGTCGTGTCCGATTCTGTAACCCCATGGAGTGTAGCTTACTAGGCTTCTCCCTCCATGGGATTCTCCAGGCAAGAGTACTGGAGTGGGTTGCCATTTCCTTCTCCAGGGAGGGTGGATCTAAAGTTAAGGGCAGAAAGCTTCTATTTATATATAATTATAATTTGTATATAATAAGTCTATTCATTGATGTTGAGTGCTTTATTTACATAGGATTTGGCCATTTAAGAAGTATAATATAATAGCTTCCCCCCTTTTAAGTCCCTTAGATTTTTCTCATTTAAAGTCAGACATTGTTTTTTTGAGATTTTAATTATTGAATTTTGAACATTTATTTTTTCTCCAAACTTTATTTCATTTAGTCTAGTTCTTAATGCTTAATTTTAACCTTCTATTATTCCCATATTTTAGAGCAACTAAGCAATATAATAGGTTTTTTAAAAAAAATTTTTTTATATTCTTGCTTATAAATCAGTAGAATATGTAGCAATAAGCTGGATAGTTTTGGAGAAAACCAGAAACAGTAACCAAAGTTGGAAGTCTTTCTCAGCCTTCTCATGGATTACTCCTTCAGCCATCTGCACTGTATCATGTATTTAAGGGTAGCTTCTCACACTTGCAAGACTTTGAGCTCTTAGACTGTAAATCTCTCCAGGCATATAACAGACCTAATTTACTGAAATGACTTTTTATTGTGGGTTACTAGTCTTGTAATTTCAACTTTTATTTGTAGGATTTAGTGGTTATAACTTTTATTGAGTTGCTGTTTAAGTTTGGATAATTCATATAACTCCTCTGAATCTGCTTTTTCTTACATAGTGATGTATGCTTGCCCTAGGTAATAACTGTGATTACTTTCATTTGATTTAAAATAAAGTCACTCATTTTACTTTATGCCTTAAAAGCTCAGCTAACTAAGAGTTGGAATAAAAAAAATAATCTCAATGTAATAAAAATTTTAACTTAATCATTAAAAGTAACTTACTACTGAGATATATCTTCCATTTTCAGTCTTTATAATAAGCTAGCCTGTTCCAAATTGTATGAGTTAGCTGTTTTGTATTGCAGAAGAGACCCCTCTTGCATAATTTTTGGACAGATTATATAATCTTCCTGAATAACTGTCATGTTGTAAATGTTATTAATGTGACTCCCCCTGTTCCACAGCCCAGCCACCTCTAAGCAGTTAAAATACAGTCTCACAG
The DNA here is from genome assembly GCF_016772045.2 of Ovis aries. Lineage (NCBI taxonomy): Eukaryota > Metazoa > Chordata > Mammalia > Artiodactyla > Bovidae > Ovis > Ovis aries. The sequence goes on from NC_056057.1 coordinate 93,759,724, forward strand.
TGTTCAAGAGAACCGAGAATGTGAATTTTAAAAAAACCTCTCACAGATAGATTACTGATATATTCTAGAATTATTAAAAATTGGTTATATTCATTCTTTTTTTAGGCTTGGGTGTTGCTTATTAGATCAATGCCAGTTATTGGGTTGCCCAAAAAGTTTGGGTTTTTTTGTTATAGTTTATGGAAAAATCCAAGTGAATTTACTGGCCAACCCAATAATTCTTCTCTTTCCCCCCATTTGCTCCAGATTAGAGTATCTCTAATGTGCCTGTCATTTCCTATTAACTATGGGATTTTTTCCCTAGACTTTTGAGCCTCATACCATTGGATATTTTATTGATTACTATATTATGCTTATTGTGATAGTTACTCAAAAGAATTTTTATCAGATGTCACTAATAGAATGCTCATTTTATTAAATGTTTCAGTTTATAGCCTTGTGTCCATTACAACCATTTGTTACACAGGATCTATGTATAAGTGGGTCACTTCATTTGATTTAAACATGCCTATGCATCTTGGTATATCTTTTACAGAGAAAATAGACAATATATTCATTATATTATAGGTCCGTCCTTTCTTTTTCACATAAGGAATCTGAAATTTTTAAAATATATGCATTACTGTTCTGTTTGATTTCATTCATATACATATATATATGAAATTTAGCATGTATAGATTGCAGTTTTGTCTGCCCTTTTTGTAATGCAATAAGTTTGATTTGTATTTCCTACGCCTGCTAGATGTTCTGAAATGTTTTGAATGAAATGAAATGATTGGGCTTCAGACCATTCTTTTGAGATTGTTCAAGAAGTCTCTTTTTGGGGTAGTTTGCTTAAAGATCTTGGCTGCAATAAACTCTTGGCTATAGATGGATTCCTCAGTTGCTGATTTTCTAGTGTTTGAAGGTCGGTACTGTTGTGTGATCCAGGTGCTTCTCAGGATTCTACATATGCTCACCGGGCATTTTCCTGTTACCCTCTAGACCCGCTAGAAGTTTTAGCTTAAAATTCTTTCCCACAGGCTTGTCTGAACTTCTGTGATGATGCTACAGGGGCAGAATATTGTTAAATTTCTTCACTATATTCTTAGGCTGGGCTTTTGATGATCGGATTAGTAAATTTATAGCTCAGACAGTTATGTAATGACTAAACCAGTTTTCTTATTTTGAGTTTATCTTATGTGCTAAAAGACACGGGTACTTTTCTTTAGTAGCAGAAGAATAAAAAAATCTTTCTGTGCTGAGTTATGGAGGAGGGATCATTGGGGCTTTCTGTTTATTCCTGTCCTTCTGTGCTGTAGAATAATTCGTCGTTCATTTTCCACTGTGAAATTGGTGCAGGCTGGAGAGGAATTGGGTCAGCTGGTATGTAGACCATCACATAGAAACGAGCTCACGTGACCCGTCAGAGAGTGATACATTGCTGTGAAAATCAAGGATGTATTCAAACAGGCTAAGTCATGAAGATATGAGGATCCTTGAAACCGTGTTACAGTCTGGTTCATTGTGAGTGAGTGTGTGCAAGGAAACTGGAAAGCAAATGCAGCCAGTGGGAGGCTTAAAGCTTTACAGGGATTTCATACTTTGAAAGAATGTTTCCATAGATTGTATCTGTATCATTTTTGCCATTTTAAACAGTGCCTGAGTGCCTGTGCTGTTTGTCCTGAGCACATGATCTGTTGGGAAGAAGATTCCTTTCCTCGGAAATGGCTGGCTGGTTGTTTGTTTGGACCATCTCCCCAAGACTTAGGCCCTGAAAGATTTCTTTTTCCTCTTAATGAGAGAGTGGTGCTTTTTTTTTTTTTTTTTAATGTATTTGGTTGAAGTTCTCTGAACCGGACAGGTTGGGAAATTCAAATATTTCCTTTATGTGATTTGACTCCAATGGTTTAGTTATTTGTGTTAATGATAGTAGCTTTTCTGCATATGGCATCAGATAGAGCCTTTCTTCTCTCAGCTGATTCTCAGTTATATTTTCTTCTTATAAAAAATAAGATTATTTTGATCATTATAATGAGATTTTATTAAAGTGGTTCTCAGTGCACTTGCTGTTATGGCTGCAGTCTCAAAAGTGTATTTTTATGGATAAACACAATATGGTATATGAACACACTATATACATTCTGCCATAGAAGGAAATAAAGTACTGACATATGGAGCAACCTGGGTGAACCTGAAAGCATAATACCGTGTGAAAGATGTGAGACATGAAAGACCACTTATCGTATGTTTCCGTTTAAGGGACATGCTCAAAACAAGCAAATGGGAAGAGGCAGTAAGTAGATGGGTGGTTGCCAGGGGTTGGGGAGTGAGTGCTCAGTGAGTAAAGGGTTTTTCTTCGGGATGATGAAAGTGTTCTGGAATTATAATGGTGGCAGTTGCACAGCATTGTGGATATAACGAAATTTATTAAATTGGTATACTGTTGACTGTTGGCGGAATGGCTGCTGAATGAAGGACAAGGTGTTGGTGTTTCCTTCTTGATGTTATTGCTGGTTGGCGTTTTACCCAGTGAGTTAAGTGGTGGGTGAGAGTAGGGATGGGGGTGGCTGCTGAAATGTGTGAAGAGTCCCCTCATTAAGAGAAGCATCTACTTGTCTAGGGATTTGCTAATTCATAGACTTGCTTCGGATAATTACCTTTATGTTCTCATTATTAATGGGAAAGCAAGACATTTGGTTCACATGCTTGATTGATTTCACATTTGTATGTTCTCTGTCTTTTGCTTAAGATAATATCAGATTTTGAAATTTTACTTTCCTTCTCTTTTGGAAACTATTTCCCAATTTGTTGACTAGATGTGGTAACAGGCCTTAAACTGATATTTGCTGGTTCATACAGACCGAGGTTCTAATAGGAGCAGTGACTGTGGAGGCAGTTTAGTGGTACACCCAACATGTTCTGTCATACTTCATCACCTTCAGATTATCTGCTGCTGTGAGACAGTGTTTCATTACCAAACCCTTTGCTGATCTGTGTGTTCTGTTAGGGGCTTCCCTGATGGCTCAGCAGTAAAGAACCCACCTGCGTGCAGGAGACATGGGTTTGACCTCTCAGTTGGGCAGATCCCCTGCAGGAGGGCACAGCCACCCACTCCAGTATTCTTGTCTGGAGAGTCCTGTGGACAGAGGAGCCTGGCGGGCTTCAGTCCATTGGGTAGTAAAGGGTTCGACATGACTGAAGTGAATGACCATGCACACATACATTATGTTAGAGCTAAAAATGGAAAGCCCCTGGGTTATCATCAGCCTTTATTGACTGTACCATGATGATGAAGAGAGAGAGAATGAATTTGGTTTTTCAGAGTAGGAAGTCTGTCTGTCTTCTCTACTAATGGGAAATAGGGTTGCAGGACATGAAATGAGGATGTAACACAGCCCTTCAATGAGGAGCCCTTGGGCGGAGGAGTAGAGGAAGTGCAGCAGGGGAAGTCTGCTGTGAAATGTTGGTGCTTAGTTAGTGGTCAGTTGGCAAAGTGGCATTTTATGTCCTGCATCCTATGAAGCATCGTGTAGCTACCTCAGCTATAGGAAGTGCTGCAGATAGTTACAACAAACATGGGCCAGTAGTATCAGTCTTGTCAGTGATCAGCGTGCCAAAATGCAGTTCCTTGTTACGTGACTAGTAGGGAACATATGGCAGGCAGGTGGCGGCGGCAGCATCATTATCAGCACACAGTGAGATTGGCAGTTCATTTGCAGATAGTGATGCCCACCTGCCATGGAAACAGCGCACCCCTGGGCACCCGGAAGTGTCCTTCTAGCAGTGTTCTGCGGCCCTGCACCATCCTTATTGGTTGGCCTGCATGGTGACCCTGGAATCATCCTGGGAATTAGTCGGAAATAAATGGTCAACACTGAAATCTGGTTAGAGGAGGCCAGTTTTTTTTTTTTTTTTTTGATTGAAGTACATGTTTCTGTTGTCTATTTTATTCCATCTACCACTGGTTTATATTTTTAACTTACCTTTTTCTCCTTCAAATGTAATTTAAAATCTTAGAAATCTATGATGTAGAAAGTTGAACATATACCTTTGAAGGTAAGCCCTTCTAACAGTGCTATGTAAGTTCCCCCAGATGGTTTCTAAGTATGTCCCTGAATTCCCCCAAATGAGATTATAGCTACCGTTGTGTCTTTGCTTTTTAAAATTTGAAAACGTTGCCATAGCAGAAGATACAGATTTCCCTTGTTGTCAACAGCTACAGCATATTTATCAAGACATGCTTGTAATAGGCAAAAAATGGCCATGCTTACTGCCAACTTGGAACTTGGGCTAGTGTGAGAGTTCAATCACAACTTGTAATTATGCATTTGTGTTAAACCACCATGAATCCAAAGGACAGAATGCTTATACATACATCTTTGTTTCTATAGAACTATATTCCTTGAAGTGAAATTGCCACGTCAAAAGACACTGCATATTAAATATTAGTACAATTGCCAGTTTGACCTCAGAAGATGTGCCCATTTAGGTTTCTGCCAACAGTAAAATTGCCACTTAGAGAAGCATATGAAAACTGAATGTTGATTAGATAAGAGCATGGACAACAGGGATTAAATTCAACTGGAGAACTAGGTAGAGCTGGGGGATTATGGTGGAACACAGAAGTTTCCCAGAAGTGTAGACGGACCTCCATAGATGTATGACAGTTTTGTAGGAAGAGTGAGCTATAGACTACTAGTCCATCCCATTCTATAGCTGCCTCTGAGAACTGGTGACACAGGCCCATCTAGTTAGACTTGTGGTACCTAGGCATGCGGCTTCAGTTGGCTGTCTTTAGGAGGCAGAAAAACAGCTATTTCATATCCTGCGAAGATGGAATGATTTGTCCTCCATGACCGAGGCTTCTACTCTGTGGTTAATAGGTTTGGAAACATGACTTCTAATGACTGCTGCCTGTGGGTAACCATCTATTTTCCTGGGAAAGTGATAGAAGTATGCTCTTGAATTCTTAGAGATTCTGGAGTAGCTGGGCTCTGTCTGGCTTATGTGGGTAGAATATCCCAAGTTCAAAAATACACACACACACACACACACACATATTTAATCGTCAGATGCACATTACATCAAATTCATCACCTTAGCCATTTTAAAGCGTGTAATTCAGTGGTGTTAGGACATTCTCTTCCTCCTGCAATCAGTCTCCATCTTGCAAAACTGAAACTATGCCCATCAAACAGTGACCCCCCGTTCCCGCCTGCCCCCAGCCCCAGGAGCCATGGTGCACTTTTTTCTTGAAGTCTGACTACTCTTAAGTACCTTATTTAAGTGGAATCATGCATTATTTCTTTTTTTGTGTGTGTGACTGGATTATATAATTTAGCATGACATTCTCAAGACTCATTTCAAATCGTAGCATATGTTAGAATTTCCTTCCTTTTTAAGGCTGAAAAATATTCCATTGACCACATTTTGTTTCTTCATCTGTGGATATTTGGATTGCTTCTGCCTTTTGATTATTGTGAGTAGTGCTGCTGTGAATATAGGCTACAAACATTTCTGAGACCTTGGATTGAATATACCCAGAATTGCTAGATCTTATGGTAATTCTATTTTTAATTTTATTTTTTTTGAGAACTCGAGAAATATCTTTGCTTTGTGTCTCTCTATGAGTAATGGAAATTGAAGGATTGTGAGTCTGGGAGAGGGCTTCTTTGTACAGCTGCTGAGAGGTAGCTTACTTCAGGAATCTAGGCTGTAATTGGTCCCTTTGACCTAGGTTTAAAATCCACTGCTAATCACCTAATTTCCTAACATTTTATGTGTGGGCTGGAGACTTGGCTGTGTGAATATACGAATACTGGGTGGTGGTTTTTTTTTTTAAAGGACCTGGATTTGAAGGAGAACACAGATGCAATCAGGATGGTCTTCGCTCAGTGTCTGTGTGTAGTTTCAGACACCGACCTCAGGTGTTGCTGCTCTATGCACGCTGTGCCTTTGATCGGGGAACTTCGTTTCATTTAGTGGGCCTCTATCTTCTGTGTGCAGCGCTGGAAGAGGAAGGTAGTCTAAAGAAAGGCTTACGATGGTAACACCTGACCATCTTGGAATCTTTTCTTAGCAACACAACCGAGAATAATTTATGTAACAGAAGAGCTGTGTCTTTGGGCTGTTTTTCTTTGTGCCATTGGCAGGTATTCCTTAAGAATTATATTTTTTCTTTATATTTCTCCTCTGAGGTCACCATACATTTCTCTTTGTCCAAGTTACCGTTTTTTCACTTTCCATTAACTTACCTGAGTACATATTTGTTTCCTTGGTCTGAATGACTTCTAAATGCCACCCTTTGGGCATGCTGGAGAAATAGGTATGCCCTGAACTGTGGTGGACACAGGGTGGCTTTTCTGTACTGATTTCACAATATCCAGCCCCCAAAGCATTAGGAATTGATCAGAACTCTTGGGCATACTTGAGCTCCCACTTTGATTGCTTCAGTTTCTCAGTTTGGCTTTTCGGTGAGTGGCCTTTTCCTTTGTAGACTGGCACAGATTTGTGGAGAAAATGTAATTTAACCTTTTTGTTTTTATCCCTGTCTTAAAAGCATTCTTTTCTTCCAGTCCTATGATTGAGATGCCATTAAGCAAATACCCTTTCTTCATATCCCTGTGCTTCTCATCTTAGTTTCATTTTAGCTGTTGTTTTCACAACTGGGTGACATTGTGTGTATTCTACACAAAGGCATGAGTATCTCTGTATATTTGTGCTGCTTGTGTGGCTGGAACTCCTCCAGGGAGAGTTCTGGACGGAGTGATTTAATTTCCCCTGACTGCTGCTGACCTTGGAAATTTTGGACACAGATGACTGTGACTGACACTTGTATAGAGGAGAAAAAAGACCCACACTCACCCTTCATCCTCCAGAGGAAGGCAGTGGAGATGGTGGCTCTGAGGAGAAGAAAGAAGAGACAGGAAGGAGACCCGTGTGACAGTTTCCAGTAGTGTTTTGGGGGCCGCTGGCATTCTTGGGTGTGGATAGTGTGGTATGACAATTAGGTATCGGGATGAGTTCAACCATGATGCGTAAGATAATGGTTAGAACACTGATGCAAACACAGGTTGTGCTTTTCAGATGCATCTGTAGGTTTATAAGGACTTGGGAATCAAGAGCATTGATGAAAATACTTGTAACTGTGAGGTTACTTGCAAAGAGGGGTTCCTGTTCATCTCTGATCCTCCTCAGAGTTACTTGAAATATTTTCAACAGTCAGAACTTCATCCCCTTGATGATTTCATATGTGCTTGTTGCCTACCTTATACATAAACAGTGCCTCATTTCTGACCATGGTAATGTTCCGTTTTTGTCAGGGTGTCATCACTATTTCTAGAAATCATTGCCCATTGCTTTGATGACCTCTTACATAAAACATTTTCACGTTTACTTGCGAATCTCATGCCTGGGTATGCTTCTAATTAAATAGTTACCAAACTGAGTGTTTATCGGAAAATAGTGATGTCCACTTAAATGAATGCCTAATGTCAGGTAGAGACTCTTAGCATCTCCACAGGCCCCATCGGAAGCTGGGTTTTACCTGTCCTCTCAAAACAGATGAATGCATCTGACAAGGGGGTGGGAAGCAGTGGTTTCGTTTTGTCAGAAACATCAAATAAGAGAGCTCCTTGACTCTGTGCTCATCATAGAGGTTGGGAAGCATGGAGGTTCATGTTCCATTGATGAAAATGAAATGTGCTCAAAATAGTTCTGACTCTGTGGGGGAGTTGGGAAGGGTGATTGTAGATCAGAGAAAGCAACATAAATACATGTGAATAAACAGCCAGCCTCAGCACCTAATTACAATGATTTTGAAGGGGGTGTTACCAAATATGTCTAGGCTGGTTGGAGAGGTGGGAGAGGATCATTGCTTATGTCTCCTTTTCTTTGCAGCATAAATGTGTACTTTTTTGTCAATGCATCTGTGAAACTTCTTTTAATTTAAGACATGTCAGAGCTAAATGATGGCCTAATGGGACATAGAGATTTCCGCTTTTGTCTGTGCTTACAAACATAAATGGTTCACATCTACCAGTTGCTCACTTTCTAATAACACCATACTCAACAAAGGCATTAGTCATAACTACAAAAGCAGGTGTTTCTTTACCGTGAGTTTCTAGTTACCATCCATTAGAACACATTGGAAACATCAAGGTGAAGAATTCTAGACTTGGGTCAGCAAATGAAGGATAAAGTTCAGCCACTGATTTGGTAGAGAAGTCACTCAAAAGTATCTTCCTCAAACATTGAACAGAATATATTCCACGATGACAGTTATAAATCGGAGAAATTTTCCTTCTTTGTGTACACATTTATTCTCACCCCTGAAATGTTTTTTAGAACCGAAAATTATGTAAATACCTTGTCTTTCTAGTCTAATTAAATAATAGATTTTTTTTAGTCAGAAAAATGAATGATAAACATTTTATTTTTTATACCATGTTTTTTCATATTTGGTTTGAGTATTTACAAGGATTCATAAATATAAAATAACAAAAGTTCCTGGGAAAAACTAGAGAAGGATAGAACCACGAAAGGTAGAATCATGTATAGAAGGCTGAGGCTAAGACTCTGGTCCCGTAATGAACATTCTGGGCATGTACAGTCCAGTATTGTGAGTGCAGCTATAAGTGGCTGCACACTTGAAGTATTGCTGGTCCAGACTGAGATGTGTTTTTCTTGCACAACAAACACTGGATTTCGAAGTCTTTGTCAGTGAAAGAAAAGAAACCCAATACCTTAAGAAATACTGGTTATATGTTGATATGATAATGTTTTGGGTGTTTTGAGTTAAATCAGAAATACTTTTAAAAACTAACTTTCTGTTTCTTTAATGTCACTGGTAGCTCAGCTGGTAAAGAATTCACTTGCAATGCAGGAGACCCTAGTTTGATTCCTGGGTCAGGAAGATCCCCTGGGGAAGGGATATACTACCCAGTCCAGTATTCTTGGGCTTCCCTGGTGACTCAGATGGTAAAGAATCTGCCTGCAGTGTGGGAGACCTGGGTCTGATCCCCAGGTTGGGAAGATGCCCTGGAGGGAAGGTATGGAAACCCACTCCAATATTCTATCCTGGAGAATCCCCATGGACAGACGAGCCTGTTGGTCTATAGTCCATGGGGTTGCAAAGAGTCGAAGACGACTGATTGACTAAGCACAGCACAGAAGGTGTCAGTATACATACGTTGCTTTCATCTGTGACTCTTGTTGTTGTTGCCTCCTGAACAACAAGGATACATTTGACATCTCCTTATGAGAGTTTAGCTTGTGTCCTAGTAGATAGCTGAGCTGGGAATCACATGCCCAGAAGCAGGACCAAGAGACCCTTGACAGTTTTGTTAGATGCTCATCCTATATCTAGATGAATGAGTGACTAAAATGTGTTTCAGATTTTAAGAAGATAATCTCTGATACTTTTAAAATAATTATGTATGCTACTTGTTAGCAGGGAGAAAAGATCAAGAATGCCTAAATTAATGTCCTGTTATGCCCAGAGCAGATGCCAACTTGGTTGCTCTCTGTTATCTTCCTGATTTTGTAAGGCAAGGAGCATCCCCCCCAAACACCTCTAGTTAGCCTATTAGTTGAGTTGATTCCCCACATTCTGCTTCAGTTATCTTTGGTAAATACAATCTCCACAACTAGTACCTGCTGATTAACCTGGAGAGGGTCTAAATAAGTACTAAATAGTGTATCATTCTTTAAAATAAGTCCTATTTATCTGTAAGTTGGGATGAATATGGATGAGGTACATACTCTTGTTTGCTGTGGCTCCTTAAGGAGAAAAGTGTATTTAATTGAGTGTTTCTGCCTAATGACTTAAAGTCAACATGTGCCTTATTTATGCATATATGTACGTGTGCATGTATTTATGTATTTATCTCACAGACACTTATCACCTACCCTGTACCAGGCTCTCCTCCAAGAAAATCAGTATGTTTGTCTAAAAATAACTGACACATAGAGCTTATTATGAGTCAGGCTCTGCTCTAAATGTTTCATGTATATGAATGCATTTCTCTTATAATGGTGAGATAGGTAGAGTTATCCATGTTCAACTGAAGCCAGAAGTGAGGTTACTTCTCCAAGTTCACAGAGTTCAGAGGTAGAATTGCTGGGAACCAAACCTGGAACCCTCCTGATAGCTCAGTTGGTAAAGAATCTGCCTGCAATACAGGAGACCCCAGTTCAATTCCTGGGTTGGGAAGAACCCCTGGAGAAGGTTCTAGACTACCCACTCCAGTATTCTTAGTCGTCCCTTGTGGCTTAGCTGGTAAAAAATCCACCTGCAATGAGGGAAACCTGGGTTCAATCCCTGGGTTGGGAAGATCCCCTGGAGAAGGGAAGGGCTAGCCACTCAAGTATTTTGGCCTGGAGAATTCCATGGACCGTCCCAAAGAGTCAGACATGACTGAAGGACTTTCACTTTCAAACCTGCAGCCAAGTGGCTCCCAGAGCCCGTACTCTTACCCAAGCTGTTGAAATATTTTATTCTACTTACTTTTGTCTGCCTGTTGCCTTAACCAGACTTGCCCAGATGATGTGTTTTCTGTTTCCATCAAGAGGATGACAGGTCCCATGAGAGCCTTTTTCGTGAGGCAGGGTATTTTTTTTTTTTAACATCTCTTTGTGGGTTTATGATTGGCCATGTGGAATAGTGGATGGGATTATATAGTAATAGCCTCATGTAACAGCCCAGATTCAGGCTTTGGCCTGGAAATGTTAGGTATCTCTTATGCACAGATCTTCGATTATCATCAGCATCATAAAGTCTACGGAGTTCTTTGGTGGTTTGACAGTATTGAAGTATGAAGATACCTGCTCATCATCTAGTGAATGATTAGTTTCATGAAGAGTATCCATAGATTGAATTCCTTAGGTGTGGCCTGAGTGTCTTCTGTTAATACTAAGCTGTTTCCAGACTTTATATGAGATTGGGATACAAATTTGGTTTTAAGTTCTTATCTTAGTTCTCTGAAGGGTCTTTGAAATTGTTTTCAAGGAGAATTCCACAATGGACCATGGAGGAATCAGATTGCCTGCTACCCTTTCTTTTTCTCTGAGAGCTTCTTTGAAAAAAAAAAAAAAAAAAGTAATATGCAGAATTACACTTTTCTTAATTTAAAGCTTTATCTCAATTTCAAAATATTTCTTCCCTCCCTCATGCTTTAGTATATAGAACAGAATGGTCAACAGCTTGACCATGTGGTCCTAACCATCTCATTTAGTGTCCTTCAGAATTTTATGTCTGGAAGGGTTCCTGATTACATGTATCAATTCATCAAAAAATTATTCACTATATATACTCCTACTATATAAACCCTGTGATGCTATATAGCACACAGTGATGGCTAAATTGTCTTCTAGGATTCTCAAGTTCAGTGACTCTCTAAAGTTCTCGTCTAGTGCTCTCATTTACCAAGTGAATTGCCTGAGAAAAGTGAGGCCTGGAGAGGTGATGTATGACTCATTCATAAGAGAATGACAGGTGGCATCAGCGGGGAGCTGTGGACTCCTTGTGGTTCTTGCTGTATAGAGGGCCAGGCCCTCCCCTTGTGTCCGTACATGTAAATGCTTGCATATACCCAACGTTCCGGGAGCATCTTTGCTGGAAAGATGAGGGAAACGTTTGCATTAACCCAATACTTCTTTTCAACTCATGCCATCCCATATGTAACCACCCACAAGCACAAAATTCAGGTTGTTATTATTCAGATGAAGACTTTGCTAAGATCTGCCATTGTTTAATTGAAACTGCTCTTTATCAAGTGATTGACAAGTCAGGGATGAGTATCTGGAGATGAGAAACTCCAAGGCAGGAGAGCAGAGCTCAGACTCCCCAGGAGAGGGACATATATGCTAATTACACGTTGACTTTAATTCTTGGTTTGTCATAGCTGTCTGCAGGTGTGCGTCTTGGCTGTGGGCTATTCTCAGGGCCTCATTTGTATTTGAGATTTTCTTTAATAATGTTACCTCCCCCAATGAGCTCTTTAATCTCTGCCTTTCAGTTCTTTCTCTAGATAGAGGAAAAAATTAATTGGCAAGTGAATGTAGAATGTAGTTACTAGTTCTTTTGGTGATTGAAGATGAAAGACTTGGGAGAGTGGGGTCTTTCCATTGATTTCCTTTGAAGACAGTTTGGGGATAGCATGCCTTTGGCCTGGAAGATGAGATGCGGAGCTGTTCATTGCCAATACACCCCTCACCACAGCCATCACCACCGCTACTCACGTAGCCTTCCTGGTGAATTAGCATGATTTCTGGGAGAGCGCTGATGTTACTGTGTGCCATGTGCTTGCGCTGATGAGCCACTGCCCACTGCCATCTCCTGAGGAGGAGGCCTGTCATTGGCAGATGCAAGGTAACCTTGAGATTCACTGAGTTTATTTTTAAGCAGGATGAATTATTTTTTCCCCCTGGTAGTGAAACTGAGGACTTGAGCTTGTTACTAGATGGATTGGGTGAAAACACAAAAATAGGTGAACATCTCTACATACTTTTTGACTTGCCCCCTGAATGCCCCAAATTGGACCATACCCACTGTTGGTACCCTACTGGGCCCTGAGTTACTTCATGTACTCCTGAGTGGGTGCTCTTGAGGTTTAGCTCCTGTTCAGTGCTAATTTCCTGTGTGATTTTTGCCATAACTTCAACAGGTATCCAGCCTTTTCCTTCTCCCAGAGGTTATTATCCGCCCTTGCCAGAGGAGAGTTGCCAGAGGGGTTGGTCAGAATAAATAGCATGCAGAGGACTCTCTCCCTCCCAGAGATTGGAGTCAGCTGTGCTTCTGTGTATGTAGACCGCCCATTCCTTGCCCTCTGGGCTCTAACAACTCTGATCAGCTGCATGTGGGGCAACTCCGAAAACCTCTTTGTTGACGATGGTAGTTTTTCAGCCTTGCCCCCACCCCGACTCCCTGTCTGTTCACATTCCTCACATTTATCTATCTCCTTAGCTTGGACAAAGTGATAAGGCTGAGCAGTAATGTCAGTGTGGACATCTGACCTAAGGAGTCCTCTTTATGATTTCTTCTGAGTTGTTGTATTATGACAGTACTTCTCATGAGAAAGATTTGCCTTGCCTTCAGCCCTTAATTGGCTTTCTCACTGATAGGGCTTCTTGTTGCTTTTAAAACGTGATTAGGTAGAGTGAGTGATCTGACAGTCAGAATTTGGAGGCAGCTGTTCTTCTGAAAATTTCCATATTCATTTTTAAAATGGATTTTTGAGGAGCAGGCAGATTGAAGGGATTTTGGTGGTGCTCACCAGCAGTGTGGTTGATGCTCATACATCGCACTGTCTTCAAGTAGCTCAGTGAGAACCAAAGTGGTTTTTAGGAAAGGTGATTCTGGACTTTCAGACTGTGAGGATGGCCTCAGGGTGCTTGACTTCTCAGTACAGGTATATAAGCTTGGCCATGACCAAAGTCAAGTATATGCCTTAAGGCTGTAATGCAGGCTCTGTATGTTTCCTGATGGACACAGCACGCCACTTTGTTTTGACACACAAACATGGTCATCTTGAAAGGTTTCATAAAGAAAAAGCACTGCTCGACGTGTTTGTGTCCCTATGTTTTGTATATACTAGGATTAGCCCAGTATTAAAGGTTCTTCTGCTCCAGTCCATCCTCCTCCCGCCTCACCTCCCAAATTTCCCAAGTCCACCCCTATTGGTATTCAGTGTAGCCAGCTGTGTTGTTTGGATTCTTCTTGATAGTTCTTAACTTGGGCCTTGAGAACTATGGCAGACTGAAACTACATGTAGCTATTCTGTTGAGGCATTTCATATTTTTAAACAGATTTTCAAAGCAGTCTGGAAAGGTTAGAGAGCTACTTTACCAAAATGTCTAGGAATCCTCCAAGAATATTCCAGATTTCTTCTCTGTCAACTGAAGTTTATGTAGGACCCTAAAGGTTCAGCCATTTGTCCTTCTCTCTTGACATCAGTCATCTTTTAGGTTCTACAGCATCTTTTAGACTCAAAGTAGAATTGAGCAGAAATAAAGAGAATTTCCATGCGCCCACCCACCCCCACAGGCCCCGGCCATGTACTTCCTCCTATGTTATCAGTAGTCCCCCTCCAGAGTGGTGTATTGGTTATAACTGGTGAGCCTGCCTGGACTCACCATCATCCATAGTACATCATTTACTCGGGTTCACTCTTGGTGTTCTGCATTGTACAGATTTTGACAAATGTGTAATGACATGTATCCATCATTACAGTATGATCCAGAATAGCTTCACTGCTGTCAAAATCCTGCCCCCTCATTTGTTCATCCTGTCTCATCCTAACCCCTGGCAATCACTGATCTTTTTACTGTCTCCCACATTTTTGCATTTTCCAGAACGTCACAGTTGGAATCATACAATAGATAGCTGTTCGATGGGCATTTTTCTCTTAGCAGTGTGTGTTTCAGATTGCTCCATGTCTCTTCATGGCTTGACAGCTCATTCTTTTTAAGTGCTGAATAGTATTCAGTTGTGTTCATGAACCACAGTTTCTTTACTCACTTACTGAAGAACATATTGGTTGCTTTCAAGTTTGGGCATTTATGTTTAAAGCTGCCAGAAACATCCAAGTGCAAGTTTTTGTGTGGACCTAAGTTTTTAACTGGTAGAACATATGGTAAAAGTTTGTTCTATACAAAACCATTGCTCAGAGTGGCTGCACTGTTTTGTATTCCCAGTAATGGTGAACGAGAATTCCATTTGTTCCATACCCTCACCTCCATTTGTTGTCAGTGTTTTGAATTTTGGCTATTCTAATCGACGTGTTAATAGTTGTCTTAGTTTGCATTTCCCCAATTACACATGTGGGGCATATTTTCATATGCTTATCATCTGTATGTCTTCTTTGATAAGATATCCAAGTCTTTCACCCATTACAACATTGGGATTTTGACTTTCTTACCGTGGAGGTTTAAGAGTTCTTCCTATATTTTGGATACTATAGTCCTTTATCCAAGATGGCTTTTGGAGGTGTTTTCTCCCAGTGTGTGGTTCAGCTTGCAGTTGTTTTTTAAAAATCTTAGACCCACAAAGTCATACCATGAGTGAGCTGTGCACACGGGGCTGCTAGTGAGCTGTGTTGCAAATCCTCAACCTTAATTACCTTGATTTCTTATTTTCAGGTCAATGTGACTGTGGACTACATTAGACCAGCCAGCCCAGCCACAGATACGGTGCCTGCCTTTTCAGAGCGTACCTGTGCCACCGTCACCATTGGAGGAATGTGAGTGTTCTGGCTGGTAGCAACTTGGCCATGGCTGGGAGTTCTCTTCTCATTCATGTCTCTCCTCCCTTTCACCCCAATTTGCTTTGTGTCACTCTTAACACAGTGGCTTGTGATTGTTATATGCCTGTGTAGCACTTTGTTTGCAGCGTACTTCACAATTGCTCATTAGTTAATCATATATTTTCATTATTGTCATTATTTAAGATTTATTGGGCTCTGTGTCCTTGGCACTATGTAGCATTCATTATTACTATTAATAATGCCATTTATTGAGTGTCAATCAGGCCCTTAGGTACTATGCAAAATTAGAAAGATTCTCTGTGTATTAGTTTAGGAAGTTTAATTGTAATCCAGAAAAAGAAGAGAGGTTAATTGGACATTTTCTTTGAATAGACATATGTAATCAGTAGATGACAGGGTCTTCATCTTGTGTTCCACCGGCTGTACCCTGGTTACGTTCCAGAGTCTCCTGGGAGCTTGGTTGACGAGCAGCCTTCCAAGGAGGTATCTGATGGGGGCAGGAGGAAGCCCGCTGGGCCATGCTTCCACAGTAAATATTAAAACAATCAGTCAGTCCCCAGTAGCAATTCTTACTCTGCGTAAAATATACCCGCATGCTAATTGTCTCCTTCTCTATTTAACAGTCTTAAATGGTGTTTGTTACCAAACTGGTATTTTGCTTTTGTTTTAAAAGGGGGCATGGTGGAAGGGAAGAAAAGAATAGGTTTCTCATTAAAACAGGGATTGTCTTACTGCGAGTACAGTGGAGCCCATTGGGAGAAACACCTTTCTCTAAGCTATAGCCTGTCTCTGACAGGAAGGATATGGTAGCTAATGTGCTTTCCAGAAGGTCTCCTACCACACAGGAGCTTCTCCTGTGCTCGTTCCAAACACCACACTGCCGGCCCGCCTCTCTCCCCCACCCACCCCCGCCCTGCCCCCCGCTTCCTGTTGTCGCTTTTAGAAATAAGTATTTTTAGGTGCTGTTACTGCTCCTATACCTATCAATGTTGTTGATGTTAGCACAGCAATCAGGGTCTTCACTTTTGCCAAGAGGAACTGAATATAGGATTTTGATGTCATTATCTTAACACCTTCACAGGCGTTGGGTTATTTTTAGAAGCAGGTTCTTGAGAGATTAGATAATGTTTTCAGAATGGGGAAAACTGGGAAACATTTTGCTCATTCTTCTATCTGTCTAATTTGCAGTAATGATTATTACCAATTTGTCACCAGTTCTTAGGAGCTCAGTACATGCTTTCCTCCTGTGGAGAGCCGAAAAGTGAGTGTTCCCCTAGACAAATTTAAGATTTTTGCTGCCACAGACAAGGAGTCCTCTCCAGTAATTGCTTCTTCTATCTACCTCTGGTAAAGACAAGACCACTGCTGTCAAAATGCACATCTTTTTGGCAGATGGTTTCTCTTCATGCTTATCTAATGGCCCATTAGAGTGGAGGGATTTTTTTTTTTGGTTACCACTGAGGTATATTGTCAAAATTTATGCTGCTTAAAATTAGATATTCTGAAAGTGTTCTCGTAGGGAGTTAACCTTGACCTTTCTCTCTCCCTGTTGTCCTAAGATGGTATTTGATTTACCAAAGTCCTTACCTCGAATTAGACCAGCCTGGCAGGGTACCTGGGGTGCCCTGCTATCCAGGGCATTCCGAATACTACTGTAGGAAAGTTGAGGTATGAATAATGCCAATATCCAAATACTCAACTTAGATTTTAAAATTACATTGAAAGTCTCCTGATTTTAATAGTTTTTTGATAACATTGGCTAGAACAGAGGATTTATGTTTTTATCCCAAATGTTTCAATTCCATTCTTAACATAATGAGTTAAATATACTGAGTTTGCTCATGGATTTGTTTCTACTAAACTAGACTGTCTTGAGTAAATTCCTGGGCAGTAATTGGGAGAAATGTGAGGATAGCCTAATATCATTAAGACCTAGCTTCGCTAGATAGTGAGCTCCCTGAAGATAGAGATTATCGTCTGTTTTATTCCCTGCTGTAGTCTCAGTGTTCAGCAGTTCATAGGAGTTCAATAAATTTGTGAGTTATTTGTTTACTATATTGCAGTGTCCTTTATGAAATAAAATAGGGAGTGTTTAGATGTCTCATACCTGGGACAGCTGTTTCTTCTGAGCTACAAGTTGGCTTTAATCTGCTAAATATATACATTAAAAAACTTGTATCCGATGCAGTAGTTTTTCCTGTTTATTTGGTTATTGGAAAGTCTGTGCCAAAAATGTGCTGTGCTTAGTCGCTCAGTCGTTTCTGACTCTTGCGAACCCGTGGACTGTAGCCCACCAGGCTCTTCTGTCCATAGGGATTCTCCAGGCAAGAATACATGCACTCCTCCAGGGGATCTGCCCAACCCAGGAATCGAACCCAGGTCTCCCACATTGCAGGCAGATTTATTACCATCTGAGCTACCAGGGAAGCCCATGCCAAAGATAGGGTGCCTCTAGAAAATGTTTCTGATAGCATGCTTCTGATGTTTGGGTCTTCCTCAAGGCTTTTCTTTATTTTCCTGTGGCCTTTTGTTTTAATTTTTCCCTCAACTTTCTCTGCTTAAATCATTCCAATACTACTGTAGGAAAGTTGAGATATGAATGATACCAATATCCAAATACTCAGCTTAGATTCAGAATTATATCAAATGCTTCCTGATTTTAATAGTTATTTGAAAACATTGTCTAGAGCAGAGGATTTATTCTTTTTATCCCAAAAGTTTTAATTCCATTTTTAACATAAAAATGTACTTACATCTCCAGATCTTTGATGTACGATATCCTGGTGGATTAAATAACATCTTCTATGGAATGTTGACTTTACAATACTCCTTACGGAGCCCTAGATCCTTGTGATTCACATCTCCCTCTTCTGGTATGCTTTTCCTGCTCTAATTTTTGCACATTTTATGGCCATTTAAAAGCCATGCCTCTTACTAAACCTTTTGCAACGGCTTGTTTTTATAAAGGCTCGTTCTTTCTGTACTCATATGTCAATATTCAGTGAAATACATAATAAAAATGACCAGTATAAATCCAGGGACAGAAGTGCACAGGTGTGTTCGAGCAGTCCTCAGTTACTAACTGGTGTCAGCCTGTGGGTTTTGAGGAGGTTGTTGAATGTGCGGGTCAGTTAAGCAAAGGTTGCTGGGAGAGCTTGTCTAGGAATGTACCACGTCTCTTGTGACAGGCTTTAGACTTTATTCAATGTTTAGAGATGCGGTAGAATTAAGAAAAGATCAGCGCTACGTCTGTCATTACCTGTAGGCTCATACCCCTTCATATTGGCCTTTGTAGTGTCTAGAGGCTTTCCCTTTAGTCATGGGATCAGCTGTGAATCTCTGATTCTCCAGGAGCTTTTCTCAAACTGCTCATTCCAGGGAAGGAGAAAGAAGAGGCAGATGAGATGGCCTCTTTGGGGGTTATTTCAAAGGAGATATTTTTCAGTGGATTTCACATGCCCAAGTGTGTGAGCTGGCCCTGTCTTCGGTAGGGTTCTGTCAGTCCTCCCATGCTTTCTTTTGCTGTGTGGGGCAGCATCGAGCTGCATGGCCTTTGGGAGGCCCCTCTCGTGAAACAGTCTTCAACGCCCTCTCTCTTGCCGTCTAGGGAACGAATGAAAATGAGGTTCATGGTTCCTCTAATAGGTTACTTTTTTTTTCTTGATTAACTTCACTCAAGTTGGTGAGAGTTGTTACCTTTTAATCAAAGCAGTTTAAATAAAAAATTAAAAGATCAAACTTTGAGTTGTTTCTCATTCTCTGGCTCCCACGTTGGGAATTAGCTGATCCTTTTAGGCCTGGACTGTGACAGGAAGCTGTCAAGATGGCGCTTCCTGTTAATTACTTTTTATTGTATTTAAGACACTTAAATAACTCTTCTTGTGATTTAGTCTTCTATATAATTAGCTTCAGTGATTAAAATCTCATTCTTCCGTTATTGCCAGAGCCTTCATGAAGAGCAAGTTTTGTGGGGTGACCTTTACTTGTGCTGGAGTTCACAATTACTTTGAGCTCCAATTTGGCAGATTCATAGTATCTATTAGCTGATTGACCATGTCTTCTCACACATCACGTTTCAAAAAAAAAAAAAAAAAAAAAGTAAAAAAAAATTTTGTTCACATTTATAAAGGGGCACCTAAAAAACTTAAGTTGGGATCCAGCTTCACACCTACACACTCATAATTACTACCTTCACACCTATACACTCATAATTACTACCACCACCCCATCCACCATCCATGGAAAATTGTCATGTATCCAGTAGGTACAGTGTCACTGAGGTATTGCCCCATTGCTTCTCATTATGTTAAAATATTTCACAATAATAGACAGTAAACATTTTTCCATTTTGGAGAAGTGAAAGATGGCAGAGATAGAAGTGTGGAATAAAAGCAGTTGGAAAATGCCTATTTTCTGCACAAAGTCAGTTTCTGGAGAGGTGATTTGAGTTTTATAACAGTGATTTTTAAAACGTTGTAACCTCTGCTCCTGACTGCAGAGCTTTGCTCCCTGCAAAGGCACTACTGTCCAGCTTAATGCCGTGTGGAGTCCTTACTACCAGAGATGCTGTGGGACATCTTAGTTACCTCTTTTGTAATGACTGTCATCTAGCAGATGTGAAGCCATCTTTATGAACTTCCTTTGTGGCTCTTTGACTTCTTCATAGATAGTTTGCCTTTATTATGTTTATTTAAATCAGACCGTTACTTACAAGGAATCCAACTTCTTTTGCTTTTTTCCATTTTGGTTCCAGCTTGCAGGCATACTTCCTCAGCTGTTCTGTTAGTCACTGAGCATGAGGTTAAGATCTTCTCCTTCTAGAATAGTTCTTTTCTAATCTTAGTTCAGTTTTTCTCGGCCATAGTAGGAAGCAGTGTCATACCACCCATAGTTTTTTGGGCTTGAGTTCTGTAGCTGTAAGGCTTTCGCTGTCTAGTCAAATCTTAAAACATACTAATGTCTGAGCTAGTTTAATATATTGGTGTGTCTTAAAACATACTAAATACAGCTGAAATCAATTTCTATCCTAGTGTTCTTCCTCACCAGGTGGCCCACGGCATCCTGAAGAGGTATTCTTTCAATAACCAACATAGTGTTAATGTCAGTGTCTCAGCCAGGAGATAGGATCTGGGTTGTAGCCACCTCTTCTCTGCACAGATTTATTGCTTACAGTTCATCTACTTTAGTGGATTCCCCTACTCCAATCTTTTCCTGCTTTGAAGGAGAAAGACATCAGAAGAAACATTCCTCTTCTCCTCCCCTTGAACCCCCTAACACCTAAATCATAAACACTTAACCAACCTTCACTTCTCAAAAGAGCACCTTAGATTGTTTTCTCAACCTCACAGGCTGCTTGATTTATATAACTGTGCTACTTCTGCCATGTGAAGTAGTGGGATTACGCCTGTTCACCATCCTTAAGACACTGGAAGCATCTGTGTCATTTGGCTTAGAATACTTTGGAAAGAATAGTTAAATAATTTCATGTGTCTCCTGCATCATTTTAAGAGAACGGCCCCATAAAGCACCATAAGAAGGAACTTGGTTTTTGCAAAGGGTTCAGGTGGGAGTCAGGAGAACACTGCAATTTTAGTTGGATCTTACATTTTGTAGCCGTCTATATGTGGGACTATCATGCTGCTGAGCCTTTTTTTCTTTCTTTTTTCTTTTTTGCTTTAAAGCCCTGATGCTTTCAGATTATTGTATTACCCTCATCACTATAAGGAAGTTCAATTAAGCTTTACATAATGGAGCACTTGGCTCTTATAAATCAGCCAAATCCTTTGCTGAGCAATGTGTGTTCTTTCACTTTTTTCCCCCTCAACATCAGTTGTAGAATATCAAGTACTGGGTGACAGTATTTCCTGAGCGGATCTTTAGGAAACTCCCTCATTGGTTTCACAAAGTATACCATGGAGTTTCCAAAGTATACCATGGGAGAAAATGAGGCTTTTCTCCAAATAAGAGGAGCTTATCCTCAGGGAGGAACATTCTGTCTGGAGTGCTTAGAGAGATGGATAAAGGTGTCAAAATCATGAGTTAAAGGCCCTGTTTGGAAAAAGGAAGAATGCTGTCCATTTCTGTGGGCCCTAAAAATAGCTCAGCGAGGGTCTGGTCCCAGGGAAGAGAGGAGTTGCTGCTCCTGTCTGCTGTGAACAGTAAATTTATCAGTTATTCATCAAATATTTGCTGAGCACCTACTGTGTGTCAGGCACTAGCAATATAGCCGTGAGTGTTTCCCTCTGCTAAGTCTTCCTGGCTACGCTTCATTCTTGGGACTCTTCTTGCCTCTGGTGGGTGAGACAACAAGAGTCCTTAAGGATATTCACTGACTTTGCTGCCCCCTAGAATCTTGCTTGGCTGGATTTTGACTTTAAGAAACACAAGTGACTTTATATAAACAATACCTGAAAGGGCACTTCTCTATTCAGGTCTTGCCTGGGACTTTCAGCGAATTTACCACTCAGAAACAGGTTAAAATGAAAGATAATCCCTCTTATATCTTTATTTTTAGTTGAGCCGATAACTGAACCTGTCAGTAGACAAAATGAAATGCTCAAGCAACTCCCCGTTGGAGGCGCTTTGCCCCTTTTCCCGTCACATCACCGTTCCTGACTCATTCGGCGCCGATGGGCCTCTGCGAGTCTGGCAGTTGGTTATGACTCCCCTCTCTCTCCATGCTCCTGAAGACCTGCTTGTCTTATTCCTGCCTCACCTGGCAGAGGAAGGACCCAATGCTAACTTCCTAACAGAGTCTGCTTCTCACTTTTGTGGATGGTTATCCTTAAAACCTATAAATCCTTATACCTCTATAAATTAACACTACTAGATTTTAAAATTTTCAGTTTTAAGCTATTTTTACTTTGGTTTAGTATTTGCACTGTAATTTCTACCCTTTCACCCCTAGTTGTCTTATATTTGTTTTGTGTGGGTGTGCTTAGCCGTGTGTGTCTCTTTGCAACCCTGTGGACCGTAGCCTGCCAGACTCCTCTGTCCATGGGTTTCCCCATGCAGGAGCACTGGAGCAGGGTGCCATTTCCTACTCCAGGGGATCTTCGCTACACAGGAATCGAAAACACATCTCTTGCATCTCCTGCATTGGCAAGCAGATTCTTTAACACTGCGCCACCTGGGTTTCACCAGTGGTAAACTTTATAACGTTCACTTGCTGTTTCTGAGTAACTTTACATAGTATCTCTGTACTGCTCACTCTGAAAGGTTAGGAAGTTATAATGGTTACACTTCTTTAAAGAGGTTTGATTTTTAGGTTTTATTAAGATGGGCTTCCCCGATGGCTCAGTGGATAAAAAATCCACATACAGTACAGGAGATACAGGAGACACGGGTTTAACCCCTGGGCTGGGAGGTCTCCTGGAGGAGGAAAGGGCAACCTGCTCCAGTATTCTTGCCTGAAAAGTCCCATGGACAGAGGGGCCTGGTGGGCTACAGTACAAAGGGTCACAAGGAGGTGGATGTGACTGAGCAGCAAAGCACAGAGCATAGCACTTATCCAGTCTCTCCTCTTTCAGCATAATTGTCTTCTAACCTTTGCTTGTAAGTTGATCATAAATATTTAAAACCTGTCTCCCATCTCCATAGCTGTTAGAATTGTGTAAGTGTTACTGTTGGAACAAAAGACACAGAGTGATTAGTCCTGTAGAAAAGGAACTCAGCCTTTAAATGCAAAGAGAAATGCTGAATTAGTTAAAGATCTGCTCAGTAACAGTGTCACCCAATACATTAATTCTGTGTCTGTATTTCCTTCTTCATATACATTTCTTTATATGCAGTTGCCACTGTATCTCAAGTCATTCTTTTTGTGTTTCTTTCCTTTCATTTGTTGAAGAAACTTGATTTTTCTCATGTGTTGGGTGGTCAAATTTCTGAATGAAGTGTCTAAATATTTTTGCATACATTCATATTTGTTAGTATTATTATCAAATTGTAGCTTGAAAATTGTTTTCCTAAAAACTTTGAAGGCATTGTGCTCTGGTGCTTCAACAGTGTTTTTGAGAAATCCAATTTCTCTTTCTTTAAATGTAACTTTTTTTCCCCCTGGCTTTGGAATTGTTATTACCGTTTCCCATTAATTGGTTTTCTGAAATTTTATCAACATATTTCTATGTCTGTCTTTTTTTGCTTCGAACTCAATTGTCTTTTCCACTCTGAACACCAAAACAATTGTTGTTGTTGTTACTTCTTGAATTATTTTTTCTCTCTTTTGCTACATTGTATCTTATGCTTCATATATCTAACTTTTCTTCCAAATGTTTAAAACCTCCTTTGCATTTTTGTTCTATATTCAAGATGTCTTCATTTTTGCCTCTTGCTTAGTCAGCCAGCCATGTATATTGATTGATTTTACATTCGTAACCATCTCTTGTTCATTCATCTCACTCATTCACATACTTACTTGTTAGTTCATAGACTCAGTATTTCGAGAGTGCCTGGTGTGTACCAAGTACCTGGAGTATATCATTGTTCTAAAATGGAAATGATTTGTATGCCATGAAATTTACATACTAGTCTCTTAGTCACACCCATTTTACTTTTTAATTGCAGCACTCACATTTAAATGTTCTGTTCTTTAAGTATTCTATTTTAATAGCATCCTTCCTGGTGGCTCAGAGGATAAAGCATTTGCCTGCAATGCAGGAGACCCGGGTTCTATCCCTGGGTGGGGAAGATCCCCTGGAGAAGGAAATGGCAATCCACTCCAGTATTCTTGCCTGGAGAATCCCATGGACAGAGGAGCCTGGCGGGCTACAGTCCTCAGGGTCACACAGAGTCGGAAACGACTGAGCGACTTCACTTCTTAGTCTATGACTATAATGTTTTCTCTATCTCTGAGAATCTTATTTAAAAATTAAACACCTCTTCCAGCTTTCCCCCATGACTAAATGTTCTTTGCTTTGTACTTTTTCTTTCATAAGTTCTCCAGCATTGTGTGAACCTTGACCTATATTTACGAAGGACCCAGTTGGAGTTGGCCCAGCTGTTGCTCTGCAGTAGTGTGTCTCGCAGACATCTCTGTCATAAAGAAGTCATAGGAGAGGAGAAAGGACCAAAGGGAGCCTTCCCTATATGGTGCCTGAAAGAGGAGCTGGAACACAGAGGGAGCAGGCAGATTGCAGACCCCACCGAAACTGTCAGAGCTTGGGGGCTTTCGTCACCTGTTAGGGAGCCTTAGTGTATTTTCCGGGCCTCTAAGGTTGAGGGGTGGGGAGCAGGGATAGGGTAGGCCTATGCTGTGTTCAGCCACCTCTCTCTAAATATTGTGCCTCGGCTTTACTTTCCGGCCACACAATCCATCTAAATCACCTGCCCTCTGTTCTACTAGAACACGTGTTTCTTTGAAGTGAATTATCTTGTATGACATTGACAATTTGGGGAAACATTGGATATAAAGCAGAAGTCATGTTGGTTTGTAAGTGACATTCCCAAATACATTGAAATATTGAAAGGGTAAGGGATAAACTCTTACATGTAAAGGGAGAGCTTCAGAAGGTACAAAGACTTGAGAAAAATCTCAGTGTGAAGTTGAGACGTTTACAGTAGGAACTTCCTTTAATTTAAGTCATGAGTGCTTTAGTGGCTTCAAGAACCTTTATTCTGTTCACTGTTTGGCTCAGTAGCATCCTGTCAGTGAGGTCGGAAAAGCTGTGAAGACACTTTTTCCAGTATTCAAGCAGTGGATTAATGAAGAAAACTGGGCTTCCCAGGTGGCTCAGTGCTTGAGAATACACCTGCCAGTGCAGGAGACGCGGGTTCGATCCCTAGGTCAGGAAGATCCCCTGGGGGAGGAAGTGGCAACCCATCCCCATGTTCTTGCCTAGGAAACCTCATGAATAGAGGAGCCTGGCAGACTCCAGTCCACAGAGTTGCAGAGAGTCAGGCAGGACTAAGCACAAGCACACTGAAGAAGGCTACACCCTGCCTCAGACTTTGTTTTGAATAAAGTGGTCTCTATTGATGGCACAACATTGTAAACCAACTATACTTTTAAAATGGTCTCTGTTGAAAACAAAGCCCGATAGTCCCTCCTCTAGAGGTAGTGTCAGAGTCCCAGAGTTCAAGACTACTCAGCCTGTAGAGATTTCCATTGTGTGCCCTTTTTATTAGGGTTTTTTTTTTTTTTTTTTTTTTTGCTGGTGCTTAGGCTGTAAAGTTCCATAGTGTTTAAGGGGACCACCTATAACCCTGTTGGTTTAGGAGTTTTGGTGCTTATGTGGTATATGAATTGATCAGGATCACACAAACATGTAGGTGCTGGAAAAAATGCCAAGTGCTTGCTGGTTAGGGTATTTCTCTTTTAGTTAGTTAGTTCAGTCGCTCAGTCATGTCCGACTCTGCGACTCCATGAATCACAGCATGCCAGGCCTCCCTGTCCATCACCAACTCCCAGAGTTCACTCAGACTCACGTCCATCGAGTCAGTGATGCCATCCAGCCATCTCATCCTCGGTCGTCCCCTTCTCCTCCTGCCCCCAAGCCCTCCCAGCATCAGAGTCTTTTCCAATGAGTCAACTCTTCACATGAGGTGGCCAAAGTCCTGGAGTTTCAGCTTTAGCTTCATTCCTTCCAAAGAACACCCAGGACTGATCTCCTTCAGAATGGACTGGTTGGATCTCCTTGCAGTCCAAGGGATTCTCAAGAGTCTTCTCCAACACCACAGTTCAAAAGCATCAATTCTTCGGCGCTCAGCCTTCTTCACAGTCCAACTCTCACATCCGTACATGGCCACAGGAAAAACCATAGCCTTAACTAGATGGACCTTCGTCCTAGCACCTCCATGGGCATCGTAGAGATGGGTCGGGAAGAGGCGGCCTGGCCGGCCCTGCTCTCCGGAACGCTGTTCTTGATCCATCGCTCAGATGATATGCCCAGAACCTACTCACTGTGTACTTCGTATCTGTCAGTAAAAGCCCTTGATATGCTATGCTCAATTACTCAGTCGCGTGAGACTCTGAGACCCATGAACTGTAGTCCGCCAGGCTCCTCTGTCCACGGGGCTTCTCCAGGCAAGAACCCTGGAGTGGGTTGCCTCACCTCCAGGGGATCTTCCCAGCCCAGGGACTAACCCAGGTCTCCCACACATTGCAGGCAGATTCTTTATCGTCTGAGCCACCAGGGAAGCCCTTGAGGCTCCCCCAGTTTGTCACCCATCTGACCCTATCTGTTTTCTGTCTTTCAGGATTTGTGCAAACTTTCTGACGTGCTGCTAACTCGCATTCTCATTCTCCGTCACCATTAGGGCTTTATTCTTGTGCGTATGTCTTTTGCGCCATTTCAGCAGGACCTTGTAAAGAATGTCATGTGGACTTAAGTTCTCAGTCTGCCATTCTCAACCCCCCTCAAGCATTCTTTCTCTCTTCCTTTGGAGAATGAAATTGATGTAATGAGGAGAAGGGACATTCGACATGGTTACCAATAAGCACAAATTGTGTCTTTTAATGCCATTTCTCAGCCCCTTTCTGTATACAGTTCTGTGGCCAGCACAGTACACAGTGGTAACAAAGTAGCAATGGATTTTTATCTTCCTTGGTGATGCCGCTTAACAGGGATTTGCTTCAGTTCATACTGAATGCCTTTTTTAAAGTAATAAAAATTGTAGCATTTTCAAAAGTTTAAAAAATATGAAAGAATCACTCATTATGTAATTGTGCTAACATAAGCCTTGTTTGAAGGGTGTGCCTTTTGAGTGCAGGTTATTTTTTAAGGATGTAATAATTTCAAACAGGAAAACTTTGACCATTTGGCATTTTGTTGGATGAAGGCTAGTTGTTGCTGGATCTGAAGATTCTGTAGCTATTTTTTTAAAGTGGGCTTTGGAGGTAAACACAATTGAGATTTAAACTCAGTTCTATGCATGGCTGATTCATGTCAATGTATGACAGAACCCACTACAATATTGTAAAGTAATTAGCCTCCAATTAAAATAAATTAATTAATTAAAAAAAAACTCGGCTCTATGCCTCGATAACTGTGCAGTCTTGGGCCATAGTTTTTTCCTGTGTGAGTTCTATACAATAATACTACACTCCTAGGGCTGTTGTGACATTAAATGTATCAATGCATTTAATACGTTTAGCACAGTGACTAAGCCAGAACAATCAAATACGTCCATGGGTCCTAAGTCTGGACTCCAAACTGGTCATTGGCCTAATTTCAGACCTAGTGGTCTCTTTCGTCCCCTCTGTCATCTCTCCTACGTCTCTGGCCATCTGTTTGACTCAACTTTTTCCTTTCCTAAAGGATTTTCATTGACTGCTTTTATGTTCCATCCTCTTCACAGTCCCCCCCCCAGCCCCTGGCCAAGCCCACCCACTTGATAATGTTGCTACCTCACAGATGGACTTGAATACGATCGAGAGAATGCCTAGTATGTGCTACATGCTCAGAGGCTTAACAACAAATCACCCATGGGATTATGATTAGATGCTGTTATCCTAGTCTGTCTGTTGTTTTGGCTGTGCTGCTCTGCACGCAGGACCCTAGCTCCCCGACCAGGGATTGAACCCTTGCCCCCCCTGCGCTGAGAGTGAGGAGTCCCCTGTACTAGTTTTTATTGTTCCGTGGTAGATGCTTTGGTTTTAGACTTCTCTTTTTTTCATTTTTTCAATTGCCACTAAATCATATCATTTTTCCTCTAAGCAGTGAATGTAAATATGTTCACCTAAGTACTACTGTAAAAGTAGAATATATTCATGAGTAATTTTTAATGCTTCAGGGAGTTTAACATGCACTTCCCATTGAGTAAGAACAATATATATTCCTTAGTAAAAGCAATTTATTGAATAATCTTTCAAACCAAGAGGTGTTGCTAACAAGCGGACTCCCTGGGTTTAGTTGCTTCATATACTTATTTAGTTACCTATTTACTTCCTATCTGTCTATATGAGTTGTTTTAAAGGCAGAGGGCTATTGACTAAGTGTTTTAGGAGATCTTGCTATTCTGTATCCCTACATTGAAAATTGTACTGAAAGTAAGATTCTGTGTATTGCAGTGGGGTTGGGGGAGAGCTGCCGAATCTTAGTTCCCTACCAGGGATTGAACCTGGGCTCTGAGCAGAGAACGTGGGGAGTCCTAACCTCTGGATCTCCAGGGAAGTTCTCTTTGTAGATCTTTTAGGGATCTACATCTCTGCTGTGATGCCTTTTGTAAGCTTTGTGCCATCATTGTGTTCACAAGTCGAATATGGAGGGATTTAACAAATACCTGGACCTTGGAGGTCAGCACGCGTGGTAGAATTTGGAGACATTTAATGGCATGAGCTTCATAAGGGCCAAAGGAAATTTGAGACGCCTTTCATCAAGTTTCCTCTGTTTTCCATCGAGCCTTTTGGCTTTCTGATATATCTATTTACATAACAGCTGTGATTCAGCTAACGATTGCCTTAATGTGAGCTTCTATTGTGTTAAAATCATGATTTATAAACCATCCTGTATCAGGTCATTAACAAGGGGAATTAATTATATTATTGTTCTTACACCATCTCGCCTCCTCCCAAAACAAAACCACCTTGACACTGACTACAGAATCGCCTTTCTTTTTCTTTAAAGTAGGAAGCCCCTATGGAAATCACTCAAATGTTTGTCACCACTTTCTCAGAAACCTGTCTTTGAAACTGTTCTATTGTGTGTCACTTAGCATGGCCTGTGGCTGCAGAGCAATCAGACCATTTAAGTGAGGCTTGATCACAGGGGCTCCGGAGTGGTTTACTGTATTTCAAAGTTGGGAACCAAAATAATCCCGTGTTCCCCCCAAGGGGAGTGAAGAAAAGGAAACCTTGAAACCCCGATTGTGTTGCTGGGTTCATTTGTTGCTTCTATTAAAATGAAGAATCCTTAAGTTAAAAAACAGTTTGTCTTTTAATCCTTAGGAAAACATTGACCACCTGAAAACATTTTTGTTTAGACTTGGTTGCAGAGATAGAAACTCATTTCTAGAGCCGTTACCCACTGCAATTGTATACTTTGTTTTTGCAGTGAAAGTCGAAAGCTGCTCCCACATTCTAGACCTTGTCTACACTGACGCTGGGCTTGGTCCAGTTGCTAATGGATTCCGGGGAACAAAACAGGACTTGCCTGTTCGTGTGGTGCCAGCTGGCTGGGTTATGGGCCATAAACCATAACGGAGCCGTTAGTAGAATTCTTACTCGGCCCATTTTTCCTTCCTGACCCATATGAAAGAACTTCCCTTGAGCCTCCACCGTGAGAAGCCACCTGTGCCAGAACAGTTTTTCTTCTAAATTATCTAGAAGAAGATAGTTATTCTTCCAGTTACCAGTGGCTAGGTTTTTCTTGTAGCAGACCGACAGCCCTCCAGAATCTAGGTTATTATTTTGAACACCTTCCTCTAAACAAAGCATTTTCAATATGTATCAGCAAATGCAAAAAAAAAAAAAAGCAAAAACTACAGAGGGTTTGAAAAAGGCTTTCCCCATTGCCATTTTGGTCTCTACCGGACCTTGCGATTTGGCTGGTTCTCCTCACGCTGTCGGAGCTGATCCTTCCCGTGCCATTATGTAATTTTCTGTCTTGGGTGCATGTTTGTGTGGGCGGGTGGTTTTGTTTTGTTTTTAAGTGGTGTTTAATGTCAGGCTAATAATAAACTGGATACGTAGGCCTGGTTTTGTCATAATGGCCGCGCGTTTGCTTATTTGTCCCTTATTCCCCTGAGAAGCAGAGAACTCCCCCTCCTCAAGTGGTGCCTACATGTTGGAGGGGGGCCCTTGTCATCACAGCTGCCTAGAAAATGCAGCGCAGTGACTGGCAGCTCTGCCCTAAAGGGACAGACGCGAGGAATCTTCTCCCAGGGTGCTCCCACAGCCCATTCCTTGTCTTCCTGCGACCTAAATAGAGCCAATAGGAATGCCTTTGCCGCTCCTGAACCAGTTCCAGAGTTTGGTCTGCTCTCTCCCTACAGTTCTTAGATTCTGTATCTTTGTGAAATGCCAGGACCTTTGACAATGACGCTTTATGAATCTGGGGGCCTTAAGCTGAATTCCATCCTCCTTGGCGTCTTGAATTCTTGAAAAGAAGACTCTATTAGTTGTCTGGGCTGTTTTTTCACACAACTGCATGATTGAATCACTTGGGACTCTTAAAAAATAATGGTATCCTATATTTTAAAAACCAGGTCCTGATATTTATTGTCTTAAAAATACTGATTTTTACCCTTAGAGATGCTGGTTTTCTTAGCCTGGAATGGGTGTCCTGAATGGTGATTCGAATGTGCCACCAGTGTTAATAAGCTCTAGGAAAGGAAGACCAGAGGAAATAGAAGTTTCCAAAACCAGCATTCTCCTCTACTCTCAGCTAAGTTGTAGATACAGGTAATAGGAAGAATAAAAATGACATCACAAGTGTGTGTTTTCTCAGTTCACTTTCACTCCCTAAGCTCAGCCTTTCCCTCCATTAATTTCTCTTTTACCAGCTCTGCTTCAACAAAGTGCAGAATGGCAGAGTAACGCTGGGTCGAAGGGGATGATGGTTATTTCTAGCTCTGCCTCCAGCTTATTGAGTGACCTTGACAAGTCATTCACTGTCTTTTCCTAAGGCCCTAATCTTGCCTTTTCTGAAGGAGAAAGTGGCATAAGCAGTATTGCAAATACTATGCCTCCTTCATTTACCTCTTCTTAGTAATGCAAAATTCCTTTAAACTTATCCTCGGGTTCCTAACAGAAGTTTAACAGGCAGTGTTAA
Organism: Ovis aries; assembly: GCF_016772045.2. Taxonomy (NCBI): domain Eukaryota; kingdom Metazoa; phylum Chordata; class Mammalia; order Artiodactyla; family Bovidae; genus Ovis; species Ovis aries. Next base: position 93,790,676 of record NC_056057.1, read on the forward strand.
AGTCGTGGCTTTAAGTCTTGGTGTGAATTTGTCTTCTTGTGTAGCCCTCCCTGCTCAGCTTCTGGATCATAAACGCTGGGTTTACTTGGAAGTCTGTGGATTTGCGAACTCAGACAGCTAACTCCTAGTGATTACTACTGACTGACTGAGTGCTTTCATTGCTACTGGCTGCTGTGGTGGTTCGTCGCTCAGTTGTATTTGTCTCTTATGTGACCCTATGGACTGTAGCCCGCCAGGCTCCTCTGTCCTTGGAATTTTCCAGGCAAGAATAGTAGAGTGAGTTGCTGTTTGCTCCTCCAGGGAATCTTCCCTACCCAGGGATCAAACCTGGGTCTCCTACGGCTTCTGCATTGCAGCAGATACTTGACCTCAGCTGACATGACCTTAAATTGTTTACCGTGGGAACAATATACAATATTGTGAGGTGATTAGACTTCTGATACTCCTTTTACATCTTTCTCTAATTATCCAATTCAGAGATTTTTGTCTGTTTGGTGGCTGTTGTATTGTTTTAAAATTTTCTCCTTAACAGGAATTCTTAAGTAGGAAAAGTTGTGTCTTTTGTTGGTGGTGGTATTGTTGATACCTAACCAAAACTGTGTCTTTTAAATACTTTGGGGATCAAAAGAAAGTAGAGTTGACTGTGTTCTATTTTGGGCTGTGGACTGACATATCTGAAATTAATAATGTGTATTTAGATGACTGAGGCATAATTATTTGGCTGCGTTTAATCCAGACTAATATCCTCAAGTGATTTGCTGTTTCTGTTGTTGCCCTTCTAGATGTAACCCCACTTATGACCCTGACTGTTTTCCTTCACGCCTTACTATTTATAAACAGGGCTTGTACTCAGCTAGTATTCACTTGTATAACAAACTGGCCTGTACTGTAATGTTAAATATTTTGAATATTGCCCCCTGCTTATAACACACAAACGTTTGAGTCTGTTCTTAACCTTGGAAGACTTGCTTTCCAGATTTGGTTTGGTTGGCAGAGAGGAAAGAGTCAATGTCTTTGTTTTGGAGGGGTTGGATAGTTTCAATTGGCACTGTTTTCCATACCTTGTTCTGCATTGTGTTTGAGAGGGTGTGGCTGAGAATCTCAGCCTGAGCTTGAGTAGAACTTGGATGGTGTGTGTTTTTCTTATAAATGCAGTGTCCCAGTATCCATAAAAAGTAAATAGAAGTCCCTGGAGGCTGCTTTTCCCATCAGAAACTCAGGAAAATTGGGGTATGTAGTTTGTACTGTGCGCATTCTGGTTTTCCTCTTTAGACCCTTACAGCAGTAGTTAAGGGCTTCCTTTTTGACATTGGTCATGTTCAGCAGTAAGACAGTATTCATTGTGGATTAGAGCATTCATTAAGGTCAGCGCTCATCTCCCTTCCTCTCCCTAGCCAGCCCTCTGCACAGTTTACCGTCCATTTTCATAGCTGAGTAATCTTTTTCTGGAAAGTATACTTTTTTATGCCAGCTTCAAAAAGCAGGAGCTGAAGAATGGGTTCACTTTGCCTAGAGTCCAGTCGGTGGGACTGAAAGCAGTCTGGAAAATGAAATCATGTGTACTAAGCCGCTTCAGTCCTGTGTGACTCTTTGCAGCCCCATGGATTGCAGCCCACTGAACTCCTCTGTCCACAGGATTTTCCAGGCAAGAATACAGGTCTCCATTTCCTCCTCCAGGGATCTTCCCAACCCCGGGATTGGACCTAAGTCTCCTGTATTGGCAGGTGGATTCTTTACCACTAAGCCACCTGGGAAGCCCTCAGCAGACTGGGATTTTCCTAAAACTTCTCTAGAGTAAACTTGTTTCCAGGGCGCAAAGCAATAGCAGCATCGCAGCCCACAGCCTCCCAAGAAACACAATTAAAGAGGTGAAATCTGCCCAGGGTATCTGGAATCTCTTCTCCCTCTTGTTTAAGTCTTGAGGATTTTATTCACTCCTGATTTTTGTTCCATGTGATTTCAGGAGATGATGATTTCCCATTCATGACATAACTTATATGTCACCCCCTCTGTCTCCCCTGTAATAACAAAATTGCTGGGATAGCTCTCCAACCAGTTTTTTAAAAAAATCTGATAATTCATTTCTAAATTGGAACTTGTTTCTTTCTAATCAGCCTTGTAATGTATTACAGACATCACTCTCGGCATTGGCTACAGAAGTGATTTAATGCTGAGTTTTTAATGACTCCTTCATTAATCCTGGTATTCTGGGATTTAACACCCGCTGGCCTTTGACCAGTGGAAATGATGAAAACTTAGATTTCATGCATATTGGATAACACTGGCCCATTGCGGGAGCCATGAATCTTGCCACTGCAGCGGATGCGTGTGATGGAGAGGCTGCAGCTGGGTGGGCGCACTCCCAGGCCACGCGCCGCTGCCCACGAGGTGAGCGCAACGTCTCTATCAGCCCAGGGTGACCTCCTTTCAGGACAGCCGGGTTTGGAGCAGGAGCCTGTACTGGTGGCTTCATCCACCAGACAGGCCTCTGGATTTGAGAAGTAAGGCTCACCTTTTCAGGATTTCTTTAAAGAAAGCATCATGTACCTTAACATGATAAGGTACATGTAACCTTAACATTGGTCCTTTTTTTTTTCTTCTAGTAAAGCCCCAGAATTTTGCAGTTCAAGACTGTCTAGTACAGAAATTCCCTGATGGTCCAGTAAAGACTGTGCTTCCACTGCAGGAGTCACAGGTGCGATCCCTGGTCAGGGAACTAGGATCCCTTATGCCACAGCCCCCAAAAACACAAAAGGCTATCTAGTGCACCTCCCTCGTTTTATAAGCAAGATGTCTGAGTTTAGGAGGAGTGGCAGAACCAGGCCACCATTGAAGGTAACAGCAACCAGAGTGATCCCCAGCAGGTGCGGAGCTCGCCGTGTGCAGGCAGAGCCTCAGTGTTGTCATTTACTTACTCCTCACAAAAGCTTCGTAAAGTGACCTTGCAGAGCAAGCCCAGGTCTCCACAGCGCCTCTCCCCACCTCCTGCTGCTGTTGAAAGTACAGGTGCCCCTGGTGGTGGCTCTCCTCACTCTTGATGGAAGTGTCGGGAATGCTCTTTCGAAGAGACGGGCTAGTTTATTTATGGTAGAATCTTGTGGGCAGGCTGAATACCAAGAGTAGATGCCAGGTTCTTTGCTTCTCCCCGCAAATTGCTGCTCAGGAGAGAGGATGTTAACTTATACTTGGAGTCTTCACAGAGGCTCTTGTATTATTACACACTGCTCCCTCAGTTTATTTGGAGCACATTAGTTAGCCAGCTACAACGGCATGAAGGTCACATGGCAGCATTATTAAAAAGGAACCAGTAATTTTTTTTAACATGAATGAAGCAATTATTACAGTGAATATGACCCCCTAACTGTGAGAGCTGAGTGTCACAGGAATTACCCTCTTAAAGGTCACTTTAAAAGCAGTGCTATGAGGCGAGAGAGACAGATTTTTTTTTCCTGTAAAGGACTAGATACTAATATTTCAGCTTTGATAGTTATGTGCACTGCATGGAAACTATTCAACCCTGCCTTGGTAATCCTAAGGCAGCCAGACAATATGCAGACAACTGGGCGTGGCTGTGTCCCAGTGCAACTTTAATCATGCAGACAGGCCTTGAGTTTGCATCCCCTATACTATGGAGATATGAACAGATACTTCTAGAACAACTAGTAAACCCAGACATCTGAATGTTATGAAAATGCGGGAAGAATTTCTGAAGGCATAGAGCATGTTGAAAAAGTGAGATGGGTACGATGAGAGAGAACTAGCTCAGAATTGTCTGTAATGATAGTGTATGTTGTAATATTAAATACCTTTGTGCAGAGTATTGAGGCGGTAAAAAGTAGGGTTTTAACCAAAACAATACTTCTAGATTTAATAAATTATAGCTAAACAATTTCAGTCGTATCCAGAAACTTGATGAAGACGCACAATCCCCCACCCGCCCCCCCCATTCCCCATCAAAAGCAGCCCTGGTATCACGTTAAGTGCAAGTACGTTTTCTTGAAATGTTTTCTCTTGACTTTTACCAAGACTCAGATTATGCGGAAGTGGCTGTATTTGAAAATTGTTTTCTGTACAGTCTCTTAAATTTCACTTCTGTCTTTGCTGGTCACCATGACAGTACAGTTCTCTCCCTGCCTTGGGTGCCCCGGGCAGCCGTCCATCCACTCCCCGCTGAATATTCTCTCCTAGGTATTTGATCCTATAAGCATGTCCTTGTTTTTTCTGGAAGTCCGATTCTCATTCTTTAATGCTTCCTAAGTCTTGCTATTTGGCGCACCTGAACCTGGAGAAGAGCCGTCTTTTACTGTGCTGCCTGCTTAATTTCTTGGTTTCTTTTTCTTGCATCTGTCACTCTCACCAGATCAGCGCTGACCTAACCTTGGCTTTGTCTTGGTTGAAGTTCTCAACCGGGTCTCATTTATGAAGGAAGGCACTGCCTGCATGAGTCGTTTTGCTGGTCTCCTAGTGACAATTTTTCTTTCTTTTTTAGCTGCATCTGGAATAACAGCTGCATTCTCACTCCTGAATAAAATGGGTTAGCACAGCTTCTCATGGCAAAGCACCTGGACTCTTAGGCAAGATTGGGGGTAAAATCCGGACCAGCTTCATCACCAGCAGGGTGGGAGGATCAATTTTTATATAAGGGGTGGGGATAGGCCACATGAATGAGGATGTGAACGAAACTGGCGTTGTAAGAGCACCACTTGTATCTGTTAAATGTAAGGGATTAGATAATCCATCATTATGCTAATTCTCAGTAACAGATGGTGGAGAGTTCTGCCTCTCCACAGCAGTTTTCACCGTGGGGGAAATTAGCTTGCACCCAGATCAGCAGACAGGCAGGAATTCCATTGAGAGAGAAACGCTACTGGTGATTGCATTGGTGTGTCCCTCTGCACATGTGCTGAGTTCTTGTATTTTTCTCTAGTTTACATATTCTTCGCCAGACCTCTTTGCTCCTTTCTATAATGTAAAGAACTTGAAATGATTTCTTTCCATGCAGTTAATTTGGGAAGATCAATATTGGAAGTAGGTTAAGTAAATGTTTCTCAAAGCATTACTATATCATATTTCTTGAGAGAAAAGATGCCATACAGATTATCAAAAACATTACTGATCATCAGTCTTCATAATTGAACTTCAGAGATGACATCCCAAGTACTGTAAATGCCCCATCTTGCCTTGATATAACACTTAAAACAAACAAGCTTTAATTAAGCCCTCTGGCTTCATCTTGTCCAAGAGTTGCCTTGATCCTGCTATTTTCTGTCTGTAAATGATTTCTCTTGGGTGTTTTGTTAATTCATAGCTTCATCTATCCTCTCTGTGCTAATGGTCATCCACTTTTTATTTCTCATTGCTTGTTCCTACCCCCGACTTAACCACGTACCTGCTTCTTGTTTCCATTTGTTATGTCCTAGTCTCATTTCAACACCAACATGTTTAACACTAATGCTGATTTTAAAACTCGCTTTCATACTCATCTGTATCCCAGAGTCACCTGTATAGCTTATTAATCAGAGGTGATCACCACTCATACAGGATGTAGTTGGTAACAGATGTGCTTTAAATTGGCAAGGTCATTCAGATTCAGTGGTTCACTGAGTTTTTTTTAAGAAGTGGTACAGCCATCCTGGACTGGGAAGCCTTAAAGTCAGGGACCAGCCATCCATAGCTTTAGTTCCCACCAAGAGCTGAAATTAACAGTGTTTGATCCTGCCTTGGTGACCCGTGGAGTTTTGGGAGAAAGCAGTTTAGTGATTAGGTGATGATTTAGTAAAATTCCCTTATCAGTTCTTTCCTATTTCTCTTGCTGTTGCTCTGCTCCGTGCAATCAACAACTTGGATCTATATAAACAACAATAGCCTTCTAGAGGCGCCTTTTCTAACAGCAGAGTTCTGCTCTCCCACTTCTTCCTGCATAATACAGCTGGATTAGTTTTCCATAAATGCTGTCTTTATGCTGTTAATTCACTACAAACAGCCATTTTAGATTTTAACAAACGTCTTCAGTCATGCCCCCTACCTCATTCTCTCTCACTTTCAGCATACAAACTCATCTATTTCTGGAGAAGATACCGGCTTATCAGGAAAGTGCCTTTAATTCCTTAGTCTCTGAACCCCAAACTTGTCTTCTTCCTGCTTACTTTCTTATCTTCCCCTTTCCTATCTCCGCAAGATTTCACCCTCTTTCTTTCCAAACTCATTTTTCTACCCATGTGCCCTGAATTCTTTCTTTTGGTCTAAGGATTTTGTGCCATTCAGTACCCCCCACCTCCCTTTTAAAAGCAATTCTTAAAAATTTCTCTTTAGTCTTTTCTTACTACAATCTGCTTTTCTTATTCTTCCCTTGTCTTCATAGCCAAATTAATTGGGTTAAAAGCAGTTTTAACTCTGTGTCCATTTGCTATGCATTCTTTACCATCTGGCTTTGGCTACTCCACCTCGTTGAAACTGAACCTGCCTAGAACACCAGTGCTTCCCTCAAAGACACTTCTCAATCTTTTGTGTGCTCTCTGTGTAGTATTTAAAACATCACAGTCTTGTTCGGACTCCCCCCCTCTCCTTTTCAGTACACCAGACTTGACTGAATTTCTTTCTACGATTCTGATTACGTGTTCTCTGTCTGCTTTAGAGCTACTTAAATATTTGTGTTTCTTAAGCCTCTACCCTTGACCCTCTTCCTACCTCTGCTCAGTCTCCTGGATTGTCTCATTCATCCCCTAGCTTCAGTTTGCAGGTAGGTGTTGCTAATCTACCTGAAATCTGTGTCTCTAGCCCAGTTCTTCCTACCAGGCTCTCCGCCAGTATATCCAGCTTTTGACTGGATGGGCATTGCCTTTTACTGAAGTTCAGTATGACTGAAATGGAGCTCATGATCTCCCCTTGAAAAGCTGTTTCTTTACTCAAATGATCACATCTTGATTGATGGTGCCACCTTTTACTTAGCCTTTTATGCCACAAATCAAAATGTCATCTTTATCACCTGTCTCCGTACCTGATTGCCTACAGGTATATCTCAGGTTCATTTCAGCCTTTCTCCTCACTGCGTGGTTGATGCTGTCAGTCTTCCTACCGGCCTTCCTGTTTCTAGTCTGAATCCCTTCTGATCCATTTTGCACACAGCTGTTGCAGTTTGTTTTCTGAAACAAATCTTATCTCCTGCTTAAAGTCTTCGTTAGTCATCCCACAGCCTTTTGGATTAATAGAAACCCATGAACTGACCCTAGCCTACCTCTCCATGTTTATATTTAATATGCCCTGGCTCTCATCTATTTCTGTAAAAATAATAATAAATAAGAGCAGAACACTATTCTTTTTTGCTATTGTTGCTGTTCAGTCATGTCTGATCCTCTGCAACCCCTGGACTGCAGCACACCAGACTTCCCTGTCTGTCTGTCACTGTCTCCCAGAGTTTGCACAAATTCATGTCCATTGAGTCGGTGATGCCATTCTTCTTACACTTTATTATTTTTGGCTGAGCTGCGTCTTACGTTGCTATGAGCAGGAAATACTCTCTAGTTGTAGCACACAGGCTTCTTGTTGTGGTAGCTTCTCTTGTTCTGGGACACAGGCTGTAGGCTCCCAGTCTTAGATGCCCCTAGGCTCACGCAGTCCTCCCTGAGCAGGGATCGAACCCACGTGCCCTGCATTGGCAGACAGATTCTTTCTTTTTATTTATTTTTTAATTGAAGGCTAATTGCTTTACAGAATTTTGTTGATTTCTGCCAAGTGTCAGCATGAATCAGTCATAGGTATACATACGGCAGACAGATTCTTAACCATTGCACCACCAGGGAAGTCCCAAAACACGTCATTCTTGAAGTTAGTTTGCTCTGTGTACTGGGAACATAGTTTCCCCTCACCAGCTCCCACTCGCCCTTTAGGTATTGACTTCTTACTGAAACTTTACCTTTGCGAACCAGGCAGACCAAGACCCCAGTTGAGCATCTGTGTATGTCCTTCCTCAGGACACTATGCTTGCTTAATTACAAGGTTCACAGCATTTAGAATACTAAGTCACAGATAATTTGGACCTTAATTCCTGGTACATAATACAGGAAGGTGGGAGGGGGACACGGCAGGAGACCATGTAGGTTTTCATGGACCATTGCAAGTCCTTGGAGTTTTGAACAGAGGAGTGCTGGGCGTATCTGAAAACTTTTTAACTTTAAAAGAAAAAAAAAAAGATTGTGAGATTTGTCTCTTTTTAAACATTTATTTATTTTTGTTTGGCTGTGCCGGGTCTTAGTTTCGGCATGCAGAATCTTCAGTTGCAGTGTGTGGGATCTAGTTGCCAAATCCAGGCCCCCTGCATTGGGAGTGTGGACTCATAGCCACTGGATCACCAGGGAAGCCCTCTTTTTTAAAACTTGATTTTGAAGTAATTATAGATTTAAACATGGGTCCGTCCCAGGTACCCTTTATCCAGTTCCCCGCAGTGGTTATGTCTTACACAATTACCAAACAATAGCACAGACAGGAAGTTTGGCCCTTGGACAGCATGTATGTAGGTCTCTTTTCTCATGTGTGTGGATTCATGTAACCACCTCCATAGTCTATAGACTGACAGCTCTTCAGTTATCACAAAGATCTCCTTTGTGCTACTCCTCCTAAGCCTTTCCCCTCCCATCATCTGTGCCAACCACTCATCTTTCTCCATCTCTATCATCTTGAGGTCCTCCTGAGTTGTTCCATGTATCCGTAGCTTTTCTAGTCTCTATATATGGAAACTGGAGGCAGGCTGACTAGTTGGAAGGACTTGAGACCTGAGTTCTAGTGAAGTTCAGTCACTAAGTGGTATTTAATGTCTTAGTTCTCGGAGTTCCCACCTATAAGATGAGGAAATTGGACTTTTCAGCTCTAAGCTCTGTGATTATAACAAATGATGTCTTTGTGATTTTTTTTTCCCCTGTCATAATGAGGTCCATTTTCCTTGTTAATACTTACTGTGCCATAATCTATATTCTTTTGTATAGTGTTAAGCACAGAAGGACTATTCAAATATCTCATAGTTGTTTTACTGACATATTGCTACTACTTATATTTTTCAGGTATTAACTTGATACACCAAAGTAGTAGTAATACTTGGCAAACCATGTAAATATGAAGATTCTTTGATTTTTTTCACTTATTTTTCATAATAAGACACAGAAGTAAACTTCTAGCTCTCTCTAATCTTGTGAACCTCAGAGATATAAGAAATGTAATAAATTGCCACTAAATGTCAAGTCTACTCTTGAATCACTTCTTTGAACACATTTCTACTAATGAAGTTGGTCGGTTTCTTGCTGTTGATAAAATTTCTTAGCCAAAGCAGAAGGTCCTAGACAGTACAGAATCTGCTGAACTTTAGTTTTGCTGGTAGAAAATAAACCAAGTATTTCATATTTGCTCGTCACTCCCTACTCTTTTTTGATACTCTAGAACATTTAGGTAATACATTGTATCTTAAGGAGGTGATCAGCCTTGAAGAATCCTCTTAAGTTTGCCTAGCAGCCTAGACAAACCATTTGCCCCTATGTGTGCACAGAGAGTGTAGGGTACTTACAGTCCTTAGGGCAGGGATTGGAAAAAATTGTGCTTGCTTGTTGCCACAGTGCCTGATCACACTGTGCCTATGGCCACAACCAGAAATTGTGCCTGTGCCACAAACACAACCAGAACTGTGTCTAAACCCTATATGTGCCATGTGCTAAGTCACTTCAGTTGTGTCCAACTCTGCGACCCTATGGAGTATGGCCCACCAGGATCCTCTGTCCATGGGGTTCTGCAGGCAAGAATACTGAAATGGGTTGCCATTTTCTTCCTCCAAGGGATCTTCCCAACCCAGGAATCAAACCCTAATCTCTTATGTCTCCTGTGTTGGCAGGCAGGTTCTGTTTAATACTTACTGAAATGATACATAATCTAGTTGGCCTTGAATATTATCAGTTATTGCTGTATAAAGATATGTAAGACTATTGATAAGTAAAACCTAGCTCCCTTTAAAAATGACATTAGAATGTCTCTGAGCTGAAGCATATTTCATACAGCATTTAGATCTACATTCTCATTTTATAGATATGAAAACTGGTGCAGGCTTAGCTCCTTTACAAGAGTTTAAATGGCCAAAGAGCTGGGTAGGAACCCAGGTCCTCTGGCTTGAATCACAGCTCTGTGCCATGGGTTTTTTATGAAACGAGCTCATAATTGCTCTCTTTGGAGGGAGGAAGTGGGAAACATTAAGTGGCTTTCACTATTGAAAATAAATATAAATGCTGTGTGTAATGTCTCTTTGTTGATGAGGGAGAATTGGATAAACATTCATTCTTAACATTTTTGTTTTACGATATTCATCTTTTCCTGTGTTATTCAGTCTCTTCACTCACTTTTTCATAACTTAGATGAGGATTTTTTTTTTCTTATTAAAGTATTGATGTGAGATGTGATAATTAGATACTCCTTTTTAAAATTAACTGTGCCCCACTGAGTGTCTCTTTTAGAAAGTTGGTTTCCTCTTTGTAAATTTTGGAGCGCAAACAAACAGTACGCTAAGATCAAACATGTTTGGGTACCTAATGATACGAAATTCTTTTAACTGCTCAGCAGTTTAGTGCCTCTCTGGTCTGTTTTTTCCATTACAAAAATGAATTATTTCATTTTTGTTTAAGAACTTAAAAGTAGGAGATTTACTAATGATAGGCCCATTTCAGATTTACGTTGTTCATTCATTCTTACCATCACCTCTAATCCATGTATCTGAATTATAGTAGTGTCTTTGTAAAAACTTAGATACATATTTTCTTAACTTTTAGAAATTTACCTTTCATATATTTTGCACTTCAATTCACAGATATTCCTAAACTGGTTTTTATTCTTCACTTGGAAGGGGGTGATGTAATTGCCTCTTAACATCTACTTTTTAATGGCTCTCAAATACGTAAAGACCGTATTTTGCCGTGTGGTGTGGGATGACTCCAGTCAGCTTGTGTAGCAGGAGCTCTCCTAGATCAATGAGTTGATTCAGGAGTCAGGACGATGGTAGTGGAAAGGGTCATTTCTCCACCATCACTGAGGGAGAGAAGGCTCGGGAGGTTTTCACCTCACACCACTCATTTGTACAATGTTAATTTCTCAAAGGAGAGAGGAGCAAAGAGAAGGGATGAAGAAAACATGCTTATGCCTACAGCCAGCGTTTATACATTGTGTGTTGGAACATAGAGAAAGAAAAAAGTCCTCTGAATCCCCAAAAGGCAAGCAAATTATTATAATGAAATGTTTAATGTATATTTTAGCTAGGATTATTAGTATTAGAGTGGTCAAATTTATAATATGATTGTGGATGGATTATTTTTAACGTGCTGATAACTTTTTAATGCATGTCTTGGATAATTCATGTGCACAGTATATTTACTTGTGTTTTATAGAACTGTAAAAGGACAGCAGTATAGTAAAGGGATGTAGGCTGAGAATCGGAGGGCTCTCAGATGCCCACTGAGATGGTGTCACTCTGTTTCTTTAGACATCTCATTTCACAGTTTTCAGGGTTTCTCTGTGGGTCTGTCTTCATCTATATATGGAGGTTTGCGGATTAGTTTATCTCTATGGACTCTTTTTGCTCAAATTCTATGACTCAGTCAGTTATTACTTTTGTTTTCATCCAACCGCCCACAGGACCCCTGGGAACACTGAGAATGCAATCAGTCAGCTAGCCAATAAATATTTATTGAGTGCCTACTAAGTGTTTGGCTCTTTTTTTGGACCAATAGGGAATATGATCTGGTTGGGAAGACAAGATATGAACACAAAGCAAGATAATAATCTGCAGCAGTAAAAGATAAGTGCCAAATGAATGGCCCAGCCAAAGGAATTGAGATGAGGGACTGCAGCGCTTGACTGCTTGGATTAAAGCAGAAGATTGAAAGACTTTATAGAATAAGGTTAGAGAGGTATATGCGAGCTTTGTTGTAGAATGCTTCTTTACCTGCAGTTTGTAGCAATGTAGTCAAAAAGAGAACTGGATTTAAAATTTTTTAAAATCTAGCTTCCAGTTTTGATCGCCACTTACTAATATACTAACAGGATTACCTGTAGCAAGCCTGAAACTGATTACTTTTTTTTTTTTTTTTTAAGAAATACATACTTACCACCTTTCTGTTGCTATGGAAAGATTAGGTTATGTGCCAAGTCACTCAATTATGTCTGACTCTTCACAAATCTATGGACTTCAGCCCTCCAGGCTTCTCCGTCCATGGGATTCTTCAGGCAAGAATACTGGAGTGGGTTGCTGTTTCCTCCTCCAGGGAGGTCTTCTGACCCATGTCTCCTGCATTGGCAGGCCAATACTTTACCACTGAGCCACCTGGGAAGCCCATACGATTAGGGCTTAATTCGGAATTAATGTGTGTTTAAAAGCGTGGCCTGTAGCAGATACCCAGTAGACGGTCATTAAATCTGAAATCATTCTTGGAAAAGTTCAAACAGGTTTTTTGTGGCTGTGGTAGATTGGAGCATGAAGACTAAGAGGATTCAATTGAAAGTGATCAGAATTGGAAAACTTTGCAAGGAGACCAGATTTGGGAGTGGGTGAGGGAGGTGGACGTGGACAGGTAAGTTAGAAAGAGCAGGATAGAAAACAGTCATGGGAGAAACACTGGAGACTTGAGTTCAAAGTTTGGACAACTAATTTTATCTGGGAATGAATACAGATGTCAGCTTTAGGTGACTGGGAATCTAATGGTCCCACAATTAGAGATGTTAGGGAAATGAGCTGATTTGGTAGATTTGAGAAAAGCTTAATCTGGGAAGTGAGTTTTATTTTTGAAATGCTGAGTTTTACATGGTGATGAGTCATGCAAATTCACATGTCCTGCAAATAGTTTGAAATGTAAATGTATGGCATATTTAGCAATGAGTGGACCAGTTTGGATATGAAATGCATATTTGTTAGACAGCTTGCTTATTTCAAGCTAGATGCTTGATTTAATTGATTATCTTAGTTGTCTTTGTGGGATCTAATTGTCTCCTGGGAAGGAAACGTGGTTGTCCAGTAGAGGAAGTGTCACTTTGGGTATGTACCCCATGTTCTGTCCTGCAGGAGAGGGGAGATTCAGCTTAATCCATGAAGCTTCTATGAAACAGACATTATTATTATGAGAGGTGGAGACTGGGGTAATATTTGAAGGTGGCATTATTTCATTGCTCCTTACACTTAATATGCCTCTCGTACCTCAACCAAGGTTCATCACTGGACTAATAACCTCCTCTGATATTTTGCTGACTTGAAAGCACAGCAGTACTCAGAGAAGAGCTGGCATAATAGAGTATAATACCACAGTTTTTCTTGTCTTATAAAGCCATAACCAGGATATTGCTGAATAAATGGAGCTATCATATAAGAGGTGGCAATAAGATTACAGTACTGCAGAAATCCTGGGGGCAGAATAAAATTGTCTATTTAGTAAGCATAACCATTGGGTGTTATGCCTTTTCCCTTTCCTTTTTAAAATTGTTTTGACCCATATTTCCAGCACTGTTCTCTCCCCTAGCCAGAGTTAAGAAGTGAATTAGGTGTTTAATTCTCCTGCTTCCAAGTAGGGTTCTGTCTTCTTTCCTATCCATTGGTGTTTCAGGAGATGAGGTTAGCTGAGCCCTCATGCAGGGCTCAAGTGGGAATAAGGTAATGAGGACATTAGGGCTCAGGCACATAGTGGAGAAGAAAAATGGCTGTTCTTGGAAGGCTGAATGAGAAGTCACATCTTCATCACCCACATTTTTATGCCCTGGTCCCTAGATATCTTTGCTTTTCTTCCCAAACTGAAGAGCGCTCTTGGTGTGCAGTGGGTCGTGGCCCCTGATGCTGCTTAGGCTTTTGCCCATATCCAGGGGTAAGCCTACTATTGACGCTGAGGGTTGGATGGATGTCTGTGTTGAGGATTCAAGGATTTATTTGTCTTGAATATTGTCTTTATTTATTGTGAAGCAGTCGTTTTTTCATGGAATGATTCCCTTTCCCCTTTCTCTTTCATCTCCACTCTTCCCTCCCTTCTTCCTTTCATTTCTTTGTTTCTGCAAATCTTGTTTGTAGATCTCCTTGGATTTCATTTTAATCATGCATCCTTCTGGATTCTTCCAGCTGGACTAAATCCGTATCAGTCTTCATTGTTTTCTTTCCACATCACCTTCCCTGCAAAGGAAGAATGATTAGGATTTATGAAAGTACAAAAATAGAGTCCTTGATCCTAAGAAGTCTTGATTTTTGTATCTCCAGTCCAGTCTCTAGAAAATGCTCTCATTGGTAGAACAGTTCTGTTTAGAACCTGTATATATTCGGAATTAATTCTCATTAAATACGAACTACTTATTGAGGGTGTTTTGTTTGAAAGGGTCCTCTTTTATATTAGTGTATAGCCAATAATTGGAGAAGGAAATGGCAACTGACTCCAGTATTCTTGCTTGGGAAATCCCATGGACAGAGGAGCCTGGCAAGCTACAGTCTCTGAGGCACAAAGAGTCAGACACGACTTAGTGACAAAAAGTCAGACGTGACTTAGTGACTAAACAGCCAGAGCCAATAATGTTGTCATAGCTTCAGGTGGAGAGCAAAGGGACTCAGGCATACATATGTTACATGTACAGATAATGCATGTATCCATTTTCCCCCAAACTCCCCTCCCATCCAGGCTGCATTGAGCAGAGTTCCCTGTGCTGTATCACAGGTCCTTGTTGGTTATCCATTTTAAATATAGCAGTGTGGACATGTGAATCCCAAACTCCCTAACTCCCCCTTTTCCCCATCCTTTTTTTGTTTGATTAGCTTCTAAAGCTACTCAGATCAGTCCATTCTATACCTCCCTGCTCTTGAGTCCAGCTTCCTGAGGTCCTGCTGCTTTGTGGATCATGCCATGTTTCATGTTCATAACCACAGCTGGGCTGGTGGGTTGACAAAAGCAGTCACCTTTGGCTCTGTGTCTGGAGTGAATACATCCTGCCCTGAGACACTCGGTACCTAATGCCATGCTTGATAATAACTTTTTCCTCCTTCATTTCACTGTAGTTTCTAAAGCTGCTTCCTTTTTGTTTTTGATCTATGTTACGAGTTCTGGGAAAGTCCCTAGCCATCGTTCAGACCCTCTGGTGACTATCCCGGTGACAGGACTTGTTAAACAGAAAAGGGAACCATTAAGAGTAAAAAGATCCAAAAAATCTATTTTAGTTATTTTTAGAATTGCATTAGTTCAAGGGTTGAGTGAAAAAATAGGGAAGACAGTGGGGGAGAGATTTGGGGCACATACAAAGGAGGTGTGCCACCTCAGATGTTTCTAATTACCGATGCTTCTAAAACAGAGTCTCCTGTCTACATGCGTTGCTTGGTCATGCGGGAAGTGCCTCCTGGATATATTTTAAGGGAAAAAAAAAATCGGAGTGTCATTGTCTCAGATTCTTAGGAACTCAATCTGAAATCAGAGGATAAAAGACAGTTTCGACGCTAGATGGGACAGGCATAGCACAGCCCCTTGTAGACAGTGCTGTACTGGCCTCCCCCTTGTAGACAGTGCTGTACTGGCTTACGGCAGCTCCTTGTTGCTCTGTTGGGCTTTTTCCTAGTTTGAGGCCTAGGGGAGAAACCGCAGTCAGTAAAGATCCTTATTCATGGCCCATTGTCTGTAGATCCCTCTCACCCAGAATTCCACTCTCAACCTTTACAGTCTTATTTTGCGAGTCTATAAAAGTCAAGTCTGTCTCAAGCCTGAAATTCTGGTGTGCATATTAGAGGTCTGAGTATGAACTCATGGAAGAGGTTGGAGGGGAGCCTGACCTTGGGGCCTGTTGGCCATTAATCATCCCCCCACCCCCACCTTCTTCACCCTTTTAGACTGAAAAGCCCATGTTTTCTGTGTATATGAGCCAAGGTGGCCGTCATACTCTGAAGAAAAGCACTCTGTCCAGTGCTTGCTTCCTGCCTCATTACCCAGTCTTAGGGTGATCTCTCCCTCCTTCCTGGTCTCTAACCTATTTGCAAAGAAAGACATTAGCTGCCCCTTGCGCTCCGTAGGTTCCCTGTGGTTCAGCCCCACAGCGCTGAGGTATGAGATGAGCCATCTGATATATTAGAAATAAACTGGGGAGCCCTGTCAGCCAGGACGCTTCATCTCAGAACTTGTGAGGAAGCGCATCCTTGTGGTGAAGCTCCAGCCAGTGTGGAGGGAAGTGGAGTCAGTTTCCCAGCTTAAGATACTGGAGCCTTTATGGGTCGCTGGTGACAAAGGCCCTGTCTATATGCCTCATGCCTTGTTGGATCATATTCTCACAATATATAGCCATGGGGTACATTGTACGCTCAGTTTATGAAATTCGACCCATGGGACCTTGAAGTTATTGTAGAAAAATCATATGGGGAGTGCGTGCATGTGTGTGGGTGGAAGCGCACACGTGAGACGGTGCCTCTCCTAGAGGTGATGTGACTGTTATACATGAATTGAGCTGTGGTCTTTCAACCGTTTCCTTTAGCCTTGACTCCATAATAGAGTGAAAGCATTTCTTTATGGGCTTACTTTATTCTGAATATGTGTCCACGTGTTCATTTGCCTCAAGGAAATATTCTGCTTTTTAATCTCCATGGACACCTCAGTGACTGATAAAATGTTGATGGTTTTTAAGTGGAAAATGTTAAGCTCAAATAGCTAGATAGAGATCTATGAGCCAGAGCCATTGAGAATTATCTGTTATCCTTACTCAGATGGAGAATGAAGTGTGTTTGTATGTGTGTGTGTAATGGTATTATGCCTTATGTGCACTCTTGAAATTTACTTATCCGTTTACCCTAGCTTCTCTTTTGACAAGTAGCGTATACCCTTTAAATTAGCTGTACCATGTGCTGTGCTTAGTCGTTTAGTCATGTCTGACTCTTTGCAACCCCATGGACTGTAGCCCGCCAGGCTCCTCTGCCCATGGCAACTAGGACCAAATCGTGGAAGTCAAAGAAGGTGTAAGTGAGACGCTGTATGTGTATGCAGAGAAGATTATTCACGTAAGTAAAAGCATTAGGATAGTGGAAGGCAGGCTTCTCACAGTCAGAAGGGATGTACAGATAAGGAAAGGAAGAGAACTGCATGCGCCCTGAAGCGTTGGATGGAGTTGTAGTACCTTTGTGAACTCATGGTGTGCTAAAAAGGTGATGCCAAGACAGGATGAAATAGACAAGAGGTTAATTGGGGGAAACAGAGAAAATGGGAAAGGAGCTGGCAGAGGCTGTGAATGGTTAGCCTCTGTGGAAAAGGGAAGGCTAGAAAGTTGAACTGGAAACATCTAATCGGGCTGGGCAGTCCTGGGAGTCCCAGCGAAGGTGAGGGGGCGTGCTCAAAGCTGCAGCTCCCTTTCAGAGCATGGCCAGGGCTCTGAGCAGCAGGCCGGTTGTAGTGTCTCCACTGCACTCACTCATTGGCTGGAAGCAGCTGGGGGGAAGCGTAGCTTTGGCGGAAACAGCGATGGGTTTCAGAGCACAGCAGCTGGGGCTGTCAGTCAGTTATGCTTCCTGCAGTCAGAGATCCGAGAGGCACGTTTTCATGACTGCCACACATGGTTTTCAATGGTTATAGATACAGAAATAAGTGTATGGAGATAAAAATGTAAATGTGGACTATTTGGATAAATGGCTGATTTCAGAGCTACAGAAAACAGTGGAAGATGAGCCTGGAACACAGTGTGGCCTGAAAGCAAGGAAGTGCTCAAAGGATGACAGGACACAGGAGCCAGCTTGACCCGGCTCCCACTGGCCAAATTGGGAATAATTTCAGCATCAGAAAAAAATAACAATTGTAATGGATTATATGGCTCTTTAGATAAAATATTTTGTGACCATAAACCTCTACAAATCAATAAATGAATAACTTTGGAGTTTAAAAGCTACATAGTTTTTCAATACCTGTTATAAAGAGGAAGAGAGTAACTTCATAGTGGAGAAGCCTGGTAGACACTGCCTGAATCAAGTGATCAAAATTAACATTATCAGTAAATTGCACGTCATTTCAAAGGAGGCCACAGGAACAACATAGCATCACTTCTGTGACATTCCTGCCAAAGATTCATAACTTGCCGCTGATCACAGAGACATCAGACAGTCCAAAATTACTGGCATGTACTTGTGAGAAGTTTCCGGACTGTGGTAGACTAAGAAAGATTGAACTTCTCCAGACTGAGGACACAGGATAACAAAATGCAAAACCTGATTCTGCTCTAGATCCGCTTTCCCCTAAGTTCTCTATTGGAACAGTTGACAAAATCTGAGCAGGGTTGTATGTTAGATGGCAATAATGTGTCCACATCGATATCTTGGTTCAAGTCATTATTTACTGACTATGTCGAAAAATATCCTGATTTGTCAGAAATAACATTAACGGTTTGGGGGATGATGGTGTAAACAGGTCATTTGCTCTCAAATGAATGAGAGATTGGCATGTTCTTTGTTATTGTATGTACAGTTTTTCTGTAAGATTGTTTTAAAATTATCCCCTCCTTCCCCTACTTTTAAGTAATCTAGTTAATTTTAGTCAGTTATCTGACCTTCTCTGTATATATTATTGCTTCTAATCTTAGGTTTGGGGTGTAGGGATTGGGGAAGGCAGGCAAAAGTGTGATCAAGTAATTATTGTGAGTGAAATCTACATTTCAAAAATCCTATGCTCATAAATGGGCACAGCATACCTTTTCCAGATTGGCAGAATACAGTACCCCATGGTTTCAAAAGTATCTTATAATGAGAAAGTAGATGCTTTTTACAACCTGCTTGCTGTGGAAACGAGTGGGCAGGGAGGATGTAGGTACATGGAGATCTTTTGAGAAAGCTCAAGTGACCCATGTTGCTTCTGCTTTTCTCAGGAACATCTGATCCTGCATGGTGGAAACAGTTCACTTCCCATATAACCTAAAATTCTCCTTGAGCTTGGAGAAGCATTTCAAGTCCAGCACTTACTCTCTTTCTGTTTCCAGCTGATACAGAGAGAGATGATTTCCTGTTAGACTTTCAAGACTGTTAGGTCCCTTTTTGTATGCTGATTGTGAATTACCCATTCGAGCCAGACATGTGTAATTGGAGTAGAATTACTGATACACGCAAGAAAGCAGAATTTATAAATTTGTCTAAAGCAGCATAATGTCATGGCACATAATTTAATGTTCTCTTTCCTTACTGGGCAACTAATCAGTACACCAGTGTCGAGTTCTGAGGCATCTTTGGCCAGAGGGAAATCTCCTGACCTTTCATTAGTGGCCCAAAGAAATGAATGAGAGTCAAGTACACAGATCTCGGCTAATTCCATTTTATTTGTCTCCCTTTCATTCTCTTTAAATACAAGTCTTAGATAATGGGGAGGAGAATGACAAAAGCTGGGAAGGCATGTTGAAAGCTTTTGTTCTTAATTCTGTGCTGAGCAAGCTTAGCTAATAAACGCTTAGGATAAGAATGTTCCAGCAATGTATTTCTCATACTTGGCTACAGAGCAAGAAAGACATAGCCCTTGCCCTCTTCGACCTTATCAGTTTGAGTTGGAAGATGGGTGATGAATTAATTGTAATATGGCATGATTTCACGGGGGAACACATACCAAGATGAAAATGCACGCGGTGTGATTCTCACACACCTGGCTCATGGGCGGGGCCCTGTAGTCATATCTGTCATTGTTTCCTGTGTTTTTACCTTCCGTGCCTCTGAGCACTAACATTGTAGCCGTTCTCCAGGAAAAGTCTGTGTTTAGGGAAAAGAAGCTAAGAAAACATGGATTGCACTGAAGCTTTGGAGAGAAGGGACTAGAGGTGATGGGCAGGTCATGGAGTTTAGAATCTGAGGCCCTAACTGGTTTGCAGATATTTGCTGGCAGGATCTAGAGGGTGAGAAGCCCGCAGGAGAGGAAAGGGTTGTGTCCTTGGTTCTGCTGGACACGCAGGAACTCAGTTCAATACTGTGAATTGATTGGAGCAGCATTAGCCAGGATGGATCATTAAACATTTGCACTGTTTTGCTTTGTATTCTCCAGCTTTTCATATAGAAGCTTATTTGTGTGGATTTTTCCCTCGCCTGCTCTGTCATTCCAGCTTTCTGTTCCAGACCCCACATATTGACTGTAAAATGTCAATGCTTTGTTATTCCAAACGCAGTACCAAACATGTCTTTGTTGTTCTGGCATTTCCAATCACTAAGCCCTCACAACCTGTTGCGGGTGGGCGTGTCCCAGCCATCCCTCTGGCCTCTTGGTGGGCAGAGCCTCTTTCCTGCCCTCTTGGGTCTTGGGTGAGACCCTTAGTTAAATTCTCCCCATCTACAGCTGCTAACTTGGGGCTGCTGGCATTCTCCACCCTGCCAAACCTAGCTCGGTGATGACAGCGTTTGCCAGCACGCTTATGTGGTGACTCAGGAGACAGGGTGGCCAGCAAAGCAGCCTCTTTGTGGGAGTGGATTTTGAGAAGTGCTAATTCCGTGGCAGTTTGGAGATATTAATATCGTGCTGGCAGTAGATAAACAGGCAGCAGAGGGGCACATAATGAGAAGAGAATCAGCCACAGCATCTTTTCCTTCTTTATCTCCCTGCACATATTCCCCCCTCTCTTTTTCTTTTTTCTTTTAAAGTAAATCCCTGGGCCTCGATGAAGAGAACCCTTAAGTGGCTTGAGCATGCCCATAGACTGGTTTAGCCCAGCTCACGGCATCCCCATAGGCTGGGAGTCTGAGAGCACCAGAGTGCTAAGAGTTAACTGCCTTCCCCAGCAACACTAAATCATAGCATATGGTACAGTAGCCTATTCCTTACCATCCCTCCTCCCTAAAGGGCAGCTCACCAGATGGTCTGAGTGGGTCCTTTGGTGTACTTATGACAGACAGAAAGAAAGACGTAACTGCCGCTCTCCCCCAGTGATACCGTGCCTCTTGTCTTGCAGTTACTTGCTACAGGTTAACTTTTGAAAATCTGTTTCTGCAGTTTCACTTTTGCCCATCGAAGTTCCCTTTTCCGGTTGAGGAGAAACTAGGCGAAAACGCTTCATTAGCTGTCCGAGCATCATTTCCAGTGTACTCTTCTGAGTAGATGAAAGTCGCTTACAGTGGCCCCGCTATCTTATTCTAGTGAAGAGACTGTGCAGCACGTTGAATTTTTTTTTTTTTTTTAAAGCAGGGTTCTAATCTGAATATTCTGTGGTCCTAAAAGGACTGTAGGGAGAATTGCTTCAAAACTGGTCATCTGAGATTTTCTACTTTTTTACTTTGTTCCCTCGCTCATGCCGCTTTTAATGAAGATGTTTCATCCTACCCCAGCACCACCCCTCTGCCACCCCACAATTCTCTTAACCTCACCTCACCCAGGCCTGCTTGGAGTCAGCGGAGAGTCAGTGTCCAGGGTTCTAATGAGAAAAGACACACTCTTGAGTGTTCCATGAAACCAGCGTTTCTAAGTTTGCCAAACTGGAGCACAGTATTTTCTGGTTCCAGTATAGGCTAGAAAAGAGATTTGGGGAAATTTAGGTCATGCTTTTATGTGCTTTGTTTTTTATCTGTGTGCCTGGTATTTTAGAGCAGACTTTTCTTGAGGGTAGTGACTTGTTTATACCATTCTGTAAATAGCCCTGCCTAATGTGGGCTTTTTACAGATATTTTCTGCCAGGTTTTATGTACGGATTGATATAGCATCTGACTGTACTAACCAGAAAAAAAATGCTGAGCCAGGGGACTTGGTTATTCCCCCTTTTTGTTTGATTTCCAGCTTAGCAACTCATTGGTCTTGAACTCCCTCCCTCTGCTGGGATGCCTTAAGACCTCCAGGTGCTAACTGTTGTTATTGCTGTTGACTGAGCCCCATATGCACCTTGAGTGCTCACTGACCTGTCTTTTCTGTTTCAGAAACATTGCCGAGGCCCTTGTCAGCAAAGGTCTAGCCACGGTGATCAGATACCGGCAGGATGACGATCAGCGGTCCTCTCACTATGATGAACTGCTCGCCGCCGAGGCCAGGTGAGATGCCTAATTATTAAAGTGAATGCCTTGGGTCCCCCAGCTTCACTTTATTCTTTCCCACTCCCCTGCCTGCCCCTGAGCAGAATGTGATGGAAAGCAACGTTCTGAGAAAGCCCATATTCTTTTATGATTGTAGCTTTTCCTCTTCAAGATAAAAGGGGCCTCACTTCATACTTGCAATCTAACCCAGGTTAAGCACGCTGGGGCCTCTGTTTTTTAAAATTTGCAAAATTAAGGCATATATGAGATGTAATCTTCCCAGAAGATGTTGTAAAATGAACAGATGTGTAAATGCTATGTGGAATATTTTTATCTCCACCATCCTTTCCTTCCCAGGAACAAACCGTGGAGCCCTGCTTACTGTGCAGGACGTTTGCCTCGGGTTCATCCCTCCAGGGGCCTCTGCTCCCCAGCCCCTCCCACTTACCACCTCTAGACCTTTCATCATGTACAAAGGAAATGAAAACATTTATTAGGGAATGAGTTTGGGTGTCACACTTCTGACAGCTGGCAGGAGAGCGTTTGTGAGAAGCCCCGTGACATTTTCCTTTTGTCCTCCATCCCTGTGGCTGATTGCCCCAAGGACACGCATGCTGCTCAGCAGTATTTCTTAGCAGGGACCTTTCTCGGGGCTCTTTCTCATGGGGCCTTCTGTCACCAGACGGGACTGGGAGCAGAATAATTCCTCTAGCCTTCCCTGGAAACAGAAACAGCTCAGTGACCATTGCTGGATCCCTGCTCTGATCCAGAGCTCAGCAGACTGCTGCACTCTACCAAGATATACCCATTGTTTCAGAGCGGCTTCAGATACTTGTCTCATGCAGACACTTTCCTGTGACCTAGGAGTTTGTCCAGAAGTTTGTTAGTTGCCAGCCTGTGCTCCATGGTTCACGGAGGAATGAGTTTGAGCCCGTGTTATCTGTGACTCAGATTTCGTCCCTGACATCACTTCTCTTGCTCTTTGGCCCAGAACATTGACCTGATAGGAGACAGTTACCTCTCAACACCATGTCACATCCTGATGGATAGGGCATCTGTAGGATGTCACACAACGTCAGCCAGGAGAACAGCCTGTCGCATTGCTATGGCTTTTTGGATTCTTTTCTCGTGGGATTTTCCCTGGAGGACCTGCCTAAGACTTCATTCTTAAGCACAAAGTTTGGTGTCTTTGGTTGTTGAATGTCTAGTGTAAAATAATCCCACATGGATTTCCCTGGTGGTCTAGTAGCTGTGACTCTGCTCCAGTGCAGGGGAGCCCACATTCAATCCCTGGTCAGGGGAACTAGATCCTACATGCTATAACTAAGACCCAGTGCAACCAAATAAACGCATTAAAATATTAAGACATAATAATACAATGTGTAGCCCATAACTGATGTTTCTCTTTAATCCTCCCTCACATCTTAGGCTTCTCTCCCTGCCTGTACTATTATTAAGCCGATGGGTTGAAAGGACCCATAGCGGGAAATGCAGCTCCACACTTCAAGTACTTTTGATGATCTCGCTGTTCTAGGAAATGGGCAATGATTAGACTGTTCTTTATGTGGGACTCGGGGGTAGGTTCTTGCTGGGCACGCTCAGTTGGTCTGACGGTATCCGAAGAAGCAGTCTTGCCTTGCCAGCTTAGCGGGAGCCCTTAGCCATTCCATGGGATCTTGAGTCCCATTTTCCGCTCTGCCTTCTCTCCGCCACTAGTGAATGTTTAACTCTTGATAGGCAGGTGAGCATGAAAATAATTTGCCTAGCTGCTCCGGAAAGTGAGGCCACAGCAAGCTCTTATTATGCTGTCGGAAGTAGCTGTGTTGTGCTCTAATGTTTAATGAGTATGCAGAGTTGGTGAAATTTTTTAGGTTTTAAGAAGAAAACAGTCCGGTTCTCATTTTGAGCTGATGGAATGTAACAAGATGCTTGCCTGTTAAAGCAATGAGCTGCCTAGAGATAATTGTGTTGAGCCACCGATTTCAGACTGAT
This sequence comes from Ovis aries, assembly GCF_016772045.2. NCBI lineage: Eukaryota > Metazoa > Chordata > Mammalia > Artiodactyla > Bovidae > Ovis > Ovis aries. The sequence continues at coordinate 93,814,626 of NC_056057.1, forward strand.
GGTGGAAAAACTGGCTTTGGGGCCACGGCCCTGTGGCAGGCTGACTAAACAGAGAGCTATCAAGTGATTCCCCTGGCTGGTGAGGCACCGCCATGAGGCAGTACATACCTCACGACGCGCTAGAAGTAGCCCGTGTGACCTGCAAGTGAGCCCTCCTCGGGAGCAGTGCTGTCCACGAGCCCCAGGAAGGTGGCCCCACACCGTCTTCTAGATGCCAGCCCCCTCGAGAAAGACAGGAACACCTGCCAGATAGGAATGGTGGCACCTCTTTTCTGGATGCTGCTTTATCTTAAGTTGCCCTCATCCGCACTCCAGCCCCTAGGAGACATTCCCTCTGTCACCTCAGCACTTCCGTGTTCATGTCATGTTGACATGTCAGAGCGCTTTGTGCTTGCTGCCTCTGCCCCTTACCCTGCCCTTCTCATGAATGTGATCTGAGTTCACATTCTGAGTTCATCTATCTATCTAATTCCCCTGGATAGGTAAGCTGTATTTTTTTTTCCCCCTACAATTTTCGACCTGGTAATTTTATGTCCCTGTCCATGTGGTTCCTCCACCTCCCAGCTGAGTGTCCTCTGCAGATTTCATTAGTAAGTTGTTTGCTCCATTCCTTGGCCCTGAATAGAACCCCTAAACAAGAATGGCTTTACTGTTGACTCCCAGTCTTTCACTGCCTGGACTGTCACTTAACTGTCTTTTGTTTATCATCCTGCAGTCCCTTTTTAATCTTCAGTGATTGTGTACTGAACCACACCAATTTGAATTAATTTCCCAAGTTAAATTTCTAGAGGTACTGTATCTAATGCTTTAGCAAAGGGCGAATGAATAACATCTGCTGTGTTCAGGGCAAGTCACTCATCTTGGAACTCTTTGAATGAGTAATAAGTGGGTGAAGGTAACATGGCAAGGCCAGCAGTCATCTTGAGTCACCCAAGGATGGTGATTCCGAGAGACTTCTCTGTCCCTGAGTCCCAGATCCCCATTTTCTTCTCTCGTTGTCACTAGTGGTCTTGGCCATGGTGCCCAATGCTCTCTTAGCTTCCCGGAGCGCTGCTCAGCCATTAATCCTTTTAGAGAAACATTGTAAGCTTTGGGGAAAGGGCAGCCTGTTAACTTGGCTGTTAACTCTTTGGGTCAGCACAGCTGCCTGCATAGGAAATGATGAGCCCTGCCGCCCCTGCTTCTTCTGTGAGGGGCTATGATCTGCCGACCTTTCTCAGATCCTCCGATGGGAGCTCAGGGAATGACTCATCAGGCGCACGTCGGGAGAGCGGGTGAGACAGAAGAGGAAGAAGAATGCCAATTTGCAGCTCCCTATGCTTTCAAGCATATCCACCTGCCTGCCAGAAACGAGCTCACCGTACCCTCCACAGCTCTGTTCTGTGTGCGCCTGACCCTTTGCCGTGCCTTCATTCAAATGGCGCTTTGCTTTTGGGAAACCCTCAACACGCCTCAAACACAGGACGCATCTTGAGAAAGCCACATCTTTTTTTGTTTAAAGGACAAATGAACCCCTTGTTCCCGGCAGGCGGCCTTCCTTTCTAGTTCACTTGTCTATCATTGGCTGCCTCTTCCCTCCTTACCTTGTGTCCCGGCAAGATAAGGGTTTGGCACTTTTCTGTGTATTTTGGGGCCTCGCTTCTCTCGTGGGCTCCATTGAAAAGCCCCTGGTTGTGTCCCAGCCTTGAGAGCTGCAGTGTGTGTCCTCGACATTTTTAGTAAAAAGAACTTGGGTACAGCTGACCCGCACGCTGATGACTTTCCTGAACTTGGTGCCCTCTGTCAGGGACATCACATGGTCTCCTTGGCAACTGTGCCGGTCCTTTCTGCATCATTCTAATTTTCCACTCCCATACTGACTTCCCAACGCATCTCATTCTTGTCTGACTTCAGTATTTCTTGGCCAGTGGGCTGGCTGCTTTGTCTGTCTTGACAAAGTATTCTAAGCTGAAGGCAGGGCTCTGACTCCTGTTGGGAGTCACATATCCTTCCTAGGTATTTCCAAGATACTGGGTCATTCATTATAGGGACCCTTCATATTTATAAGGTATTACACAGTCTCTCAAATTCTGTGTGTTTGATATAATACGTGTTGTTTGATTTTAAACAGTACAGAATGTGAGTTCTCCTAGCGTTCTACAGGCCTTCCTGGTGGACTTTTGTCAAACTCATTATGGACACTAAAGATAAGCTGGTAACGTGTGGAGTCAAAGCCTGGCTGTGTGCCCTGTTTTCCTTGGACATCCCAACCTGTAGGATATCATCTGTCTGCATTCTCCTAAAGCTACTTTATATTAAAATGTAATATTTGAAGGTTTCCTGGAAACTTACTCTGTGGTTCATTGCAGGACAACACAGAAGTTGGTTCAGAAGTTGGGGCTTTATTCCTTTAAGGCACCTTTTAATTCTAAGATTTTATGATTTCAAGATAGGCTGTATATATTCAGAAAAGAAATTGATGCCCCAACTTGACAGTGGGAAAGCAATTGTGTTGAACAACCTAGTGTCTGAGCAGATTTAAATGAATTTAGATTCATTCTGGACATACATAATGAGGTTAGGGTTATCTCGGGAGAAGAGAAGAGGGCAGACTCTTATCTTTTCCTGTTCTCTTCCTTGCCAGCACACTGCAGATTAAGGAAACTGGGGCCTGTCCTCCCTCTTGGTGAAGCAAGCATGAGCCTGCCCTGTCTCAGCGCTGTGTGGACTCCTTGTCCTCCCCAGCCCTGCAGGGAGTCCTGTTTCTGATTGCAACTTTGCTTTTCTTAAAAAACAAAAACAACTAGTGTTCCTGCCTTGCCAAGTTTGGCATCTCTAGTCTCTCAGCCCTATAAATACCAGTCAGGGAAGGACAGAGGATGAGATGGTTGGATGGCATCACCGATTCAGTGGCCATCAGTTTGAGCAAACTCTGAGAGATAGTGAAGGACATGGAAGCCTGGCGGGCTGCAGTCCATGGGGTCGCAAAGAGTCAGACACATCTTAGCGACTGGACAGTAACACCATTAAAATCCTATCAACTCTCTCTCGCTTTTACCCAGCGTGGTTGACAGCACCCTCCCTATTGTGGAGTTCTCCCAGCTTGAACCTCCAGGAAATCTGTGTTGGCATTTCCATCACAGACTATGATGAGAAGGCTATAAACTTAACTCTTTCCTAGGCAAACACCTGTAGTCATTATTAAGAGAGAATCTGTTTCAATTAAAGATCTCTCTTGGTGATACAGTTACTGAGTCTGCAGTGGGCTTACTGACTTCCGGGTAGCAGTGCTTTTGGGGCAGTGAATTGTAAATGTATTTTGCATTTCTGTTGAAGTACTTCCAATACCACTGGGAGAGAAATGTGCTTGAGCTCCCACTCCTGATTCAGCCAGAGCAGCTCCACTTTTTCCCCCTTGATTTATAGAGGGATTTTCCCACAAAATTTTAACAGGTGGAGGAAAAAAATGCCTTGTGCTTAGACAAACACAAAATGTTTCGATAAGGTATTTCCTATCTGTGCCTTCAATTTAACTGACATTTTCAATGCTGGTTATGAATGAAATGTGAAGAATTACTCACCAGCACTTTTTTGCTTTCTATTGCTTTAATTGCAAGAGGTCAGCATTGCTGGCTTGACACAGTTTTGACTTGTGAAATGCCTTGGTATGAAGCAGATTTCATCTTCCTACCAATCCATTGAGAAAACTGGTGTTGAGGTTGAATCTGTTTTTTGAAAATTTGAAACTAATGTATCCTATCCCAGTGTATAGACTGCATGAGTTAACCAGTTCTCCAAACAAAATAAATTATTCCTCTAGTGGGTACAGTTGTTCAGGCTGGTTTTCTCTCGCACATGACGGGTTTGCATTCATTCCTTTTCTTTGCCATTTTCATGAGTGTATCCTGGGTCCTAGGCACAGGGGGTAATGGTGGTGAAGAAAAAAGATACCAGACAGAAGCTTTACAAAGCATGTAGTCTCGGAGGGACACGCGTTGAATAATTGAATAGGACCTCTGGGGGTTGCTATTTTTCCTATTCTCATTTTCCTACCTGTTTTCTTAACCCCTCCTCTTTTTTCCCTTGCATCATTAACACTGCCCTCCTTACATCTTTTTTATTCCTTTTCTCATTTCTATTAAAATTTCCCATGAGGACACCTTCCTGAAACTCATCTCTTCCATCCAACCTCTGTTCTGCTCAGTCGTTTAATGGTACAGCTTTAAATAAACCAAGATTTCACACTTTCAATCTAATGACCTAACCAAGTGAACATTCTCTTTGGATAAAACTAGATCCTACCAAATACTGCTGAAAACCAGAGCTTTGATTTGAAGTTTTTCTCTTCCTTTCCTGTAGCACCAGAGTGCAGATGGGTTTTTGTAGCCCAGAGTCGTGAAAAGCTGGAGTTGGGTAAATTGTCTGCTGCCCTCTTCACCTGGCTGTGTTACAGGATGCTGGTATAGATTGGACGCCAGCTCGAGAAGGAGATTGGTCTTTCTCTTAAGTAACTGCTTCTTTTTCTCCCATAACCCCAAACGCGCACACCCCACCAGATTTGGGGCTTGCCTGTAGGTGGCACAGCCAGAGGTTGCTAATGAGATTCAGCACGCGTCAGTGTTGGGGGGTTTCACCATGGGGGAGCAGGGCACATCAGCTCCTGCAAGTGGATGTGGTAACAGGAAAATGCATTACAAGAGCGGGTGTGGGGAAGTGATTTGACGATACAGCTGAATGTGGGGAAATTTAGCTTTTCCCTTTCTTCAGAAGAGATGATGCACTCAACATCCAAATAGCAGTAATCAATCTGCATTTAAGGCAGCACAAATGGCCACTTCTGGAGAGCTGCATAATATCTCTATTTCCAAATAATTTTCTCTTTCAGGATATTAAGAAGATCTGTTCACTCTTCATCCTATCTCGCCTCCCTACTCCCAGTTCCAACCTATACGACTCAAGCTGTGACATTCATCTCAAAGATTAGTGTGAGGGGTAAAGTCAGAACCCACAAGCTTTAGCTCCTGTGTGTACACAAGGTACGGGCAGTCAAGTTATGAACTCATAGGAAGAAGTCCTCGTTGCCCAGTCTTTTCTGTAATTGTTAATGTGCACTGGTTATATTCTTGCAGAGGAAGTTGTTCTTGATTAACATCTTTAATTAATTGGGTGTTCACTGCCCCTTCCCACCCAGCTGTGACCATTTATCTGCCCATAGCACCTCATCTGTTCTCCACCATTTCATTGTTCTTTTGGCTAAAAGGCTCTTGCTCCTCTCAGATAGCCCCTAAGTATCTGAGGTTTCAAAATAGTTCCAACATATTTCAAAATACATTTGAAGATTATCATACTGTGAGTATAATTTTAATCCCAAATAAATAAGTTGTAGCAATAAAGCGGTAACATTTGATCCTTGCCATTTTTGAATGTCTCCTAACTTGACTCCCTAAGCCACTGGTTCTCACAGTCTGGTCCTCAGACCAACAACATCATTTTCACCTGGGAGCTTGTTAGAAATGTGAATTTTCAGGTCTTGCCCACATCTTCCCACCCTAAACCTATGGAAACAGAAACTGGAATTCAGCCCCAGCCATCTCTTTTCACACGTCCTTCAGGTAATTCTAACACACACTAAAATTTGAGAACCACTGTCCTAAACAATTCTTAACTCCTGTTTTTTTTTTTTTTGTTTTTGTTTGAAGAAAAAAATTAAAATTGTGTCCTTTTTGCAGCACATTAATAATTTAGTAGTTGGAATTGTAACCATTAAGCAAAGGTGATAGAGACTGAGCCGGGGACGGGATCAGCTTTGGATCTCTCTGCACGCCTGCCCTGGTGGTGCTTCCTGGGCAGCCACACTTGTTTCTCAGCAAGCCCTTGACTAGCTCTGTATTCCCTTTGACTCCTTGCCCCCTCCTCGTGCTCTGCATTTGTGACTCTCTAACCAGATTCCTTCTGAGTAGCCTCTTCCAGCTCTCGGCTAATTTAATGTGAGGTCATCTTGAGAGCTGCTGTTCTCACGTGATCCGTGGTATCAGGGGGCAGAGTGGCTGGGGAGCTGAGTCTCTATTACAGACGCCACTCTCCTACTTCTGCTCTAATCCTTGGAAATCTCTCCAGAGGACTGGAGTTCAAATAATTAATCACTGATACATCAATGCCCAGAATTTTATAGCAGCTTGTGAGAGAGAAATTTCCTTCAGAGCTTTCTTTCTTTTGTAGATCTCTTTGCATCTAAGTTTCCTGTAAATTCCCTCATGTGAATGTGATCTTCTATGCTGCCCCCCAGCTCCTCTCCCCTAGCTCTGGGCCCAGAAGTTGAGTAGGCTTACTTCCTATGCCTCTTGCTTCTGGGTCAAGTTCAGAGAGCCAGATCTCTAGTGGATGGCAGCGAATCTTTTCCAGCAGGTCCCTGTAAATGTACTCACATTGGAAAAACCATTTTCTCAGCAGTAAGTCTGTTGCGTCTTTTGACTGAGTAAAAGGCATTACATTTTTCTCTGATGTGTTGTTTTTACAGTAACAAATAGCAGGTGCATTGGAGGAGAAAACAAAAACACATGGCCTGGTGGGGATGTGGATGAGCGAGTAAACAATTGTGAACATCGTGATAAGCATGAAGATCCCAGTGGGCATATAGGATACGTGGGAATGAACACCTAAATCGAAGGGTTTATCCACAAAGAGAGTCTACAAGCCAAGGCATGCTCTGTCCGGGTTGCCTGGGGAAAGGAGGTGCAAAACAGGAATGGTGCTTCACTGACCCATGACACAGCCGTCCCGGTTGTATGAATTTATTCTAAGAAATAATTAGTAAGATGCCTGACAGTTGTTCCTTTGGCATTATTTCTAGGGCTGGAAGTATTACACTGGAATACTACAGTCACAGAGATGCCCAGCAGTAGACAGTTGTTAAATTATTGGATGTGCGTCCATGTTACAGGTTTATGTGCAATGATTAGAAAATGATGTAATAAAACTAACAACACAAGGAAGTGTTCATTTAGTTACTATTTCTGAGGGGGAAAAGAACAATTGCTAAACTTTGCCCACAATTTTCTTAAAGTGTGCAGGTGTGGTAAAGAATCTGCCTCCCAGTGCAGGAGACACAAGAGACGCAGGTCTGATCCCTGGGTGGGGAAGATCCCCTGGAGAAGAGAATGGCAGCCCACTCCAGTATTCTTGCTGGAAAATTACATGGACAGGGGAGCCTGGTGGCCTTCAGTCCGTGGAGTCACAAAGAGTCGGACACAACTGAGCGGACACACATACCTGTATGTGTATCAACACTTAAAAATTATGTTAATGGTGCTTTTATCTTGAAATCGAATTATGAATTGTTCTTTCTTGTACTTTTTCTGGCCCTGTATTGCCTCTGTGATAAAGACATGAAAAAATTATAAAAACCAGTGTCATTGAGACAGTTTTCCATTGTCATTGCCTCTAATCTTCCCTTTCTGCAGCCTTGTCCCCTCAAGAAGACTTGAGACTGACACGGACCATTTCTACTGGGCGCTGCTAGTCCTGTGGCCCTAACCTGGGACAGCATCGTCTGCTCATGTTTTCATGAATCTAATATTGCGCTGCCTGGTGGTTCTCTTCCACAGAGCTCAGTTTTCCCCTCTTAACCTGAGCATAGCAGATCGCTTGTCACACCCGGCACAACAGAAATACATCTTCATTTCTTTTTACATTAGTTTTAGATGAGGTTGCCCAGAGTTCCTTGTTATTTGCTCTGCTGCCTCATAAGTCCTCCCGCCTCCCCTTGACCGTAGGACTCAATTTCCTCCTTTCCCAACTATGTACGCTCCATCTTTTCTGTCTTATCAGTGATTCTGATTCCATTGACAATACAGTGGCATCATCTTAGCACACCCGCCCCACCATTGTGCACCTGTGCGCGCTCCGCATCTTATTTTCTGAGTGTCAGGACCTGGTTGCCTCCTCCAGGTGCCAAGAAACCAGTATAAAAAGCTGAAGAAAGTGTTGCTTGCTGCTGTGTTTCACTGCTGTGTTTGTTTCAGTTGAAACTCTGTATTCATCAATGTGAGCTAAAAATACCTTGCAAGATTCTTTAGAAGTTTAGCAAGTTAACTGGCTCTTTGTTCTGTTTTTCCTCCTTTTCTGTTTGAATTCTTTCCCTCTCTCCATAGTTACATACTCTGTACTACCCAGTAGGTGCTTCTGATGGTCCTGCCACTTGGTCCTGTTTCCTTGATCATGATAGCTGGGGCTTTGCTCCCATCACTGCCTTTCAGATGGCCAACTGCCTCCTCTAGCTCTCGGGGACCTAAGGAGGGGAACGTGAGGCTTCTGATCTTGATGCCCTTGTGCTTCTGCTCAGAGGACAGGCTTTTAACTCTTCTGTCTTGCCCCACTCCAAGTAGTGAAACCAAGATGCCTGCAACCTGGAGCATATATCTTACCACAAATCTGCACCTCCAGGAAAGCCAACAAGCTCACTCTTCTGTGCTCTATGCTCACTTTGGCATTATCCAGTCTCCAGTCTGAAATATCTTCACACTCTGTGTTAGTCAGTGGACATTTGTTTAGCTTTACCAGGTGTGCAATAAATGAACTAGATGACCCTGAGTTTAAGACTATGTGAATATAGCTCTGTATTAAATACTATAGCAAATATTAAGGCTAGAAGTCAAGCCCTCAAAGGGCCCGTAGTCTAGCTATAGAAATAAAGTGAATGCATGATGCAGTTCAGAAATACCGCATTGCAATTTGTAACTGGCTGCTCCACTGAGTGATGCACAGACGTGTACCCATTCACATGTATAATTCTACCGCTTCAGAGTAGCTTGTAGATACTTCCAGTATTCAAACAGACCTCCACCTAGAACCCCTGATTTAGCAGTTTGTATGTGACAGCTGTTTTATGATTGATTGGGATGAGGTGGTGGCTACAGATAAGCTGTAATTCTCTTTTTTCTCTAGTGTGGATCTATGAATGATTTGCACGTAAGGGTCTGGAGAAAATGGACTCACTGGATTAGGAGTAATGTGGAAATCGTGAGAAGACAAATGGGCCCATGAAAGCCAGGTTTCCCCTTGATGGCACAGGCTGGGGGTCTCTGTTATGGGTATAAGCAAGGGAGCAAAGTGATGAACTGATTTTGTGAAGAAGTCATGGAGCGGTGGTGTGCACTCTCAAAGGATTTAGTTAAAATAGTCCTGATGTTATCTTGGAATAAATTGATGTGGGCCTGGCCCAAGAGGGTTACAGCAGAGCCGAGTGAGCACAATTAGGAAGGAAGAAAGGCTTGGCTGTAGGCAAGGACGCAGAGCAGAGTTAGGGGGCAGCTTGGTTTCCTGGTTAACAAGACAGTGTTGTTAAAGGGGAGTTGCCAGCCAGGGCCTCCTGGTCTTGCCGCATCATTCCCCGTGCCTCTGCTGTCTGCTTTCCGTCACTTTGTTTCCTTTAGATCCCTTTTATGGAAAAGTGGTTCTTTCTGTGAAACTGTTGGAGTTCCCATTCCCCAGAAAAATTCACATATATAATTCTCTGACTATTTCAGGTTGGTTCATAGGTACTCCCAGCATTCTCCCTGAAGTCACCAGGTAGAGAATTCCTGGGACTTCCAAGGTGGTCCAGTGGTTAAGACGCCATGCTTCCAATGTAGAGTTCTGGTTCATTACTTGGTTGGGGAACTTGATAAAATTCCACATACCACACTGCATGGCCGAAAGATAAAAATAATTTTTTTTTTTAATCCCAAGAAGAGGGACTTCCCTGATGGTCCAGTAGCTGAGACTCCATGCCCCCAGTGCAGGGGGTTTGGGTTCTGTCCCTCAGCAGGGAACTAGATCCAGCATGCCACAACTAAGACCCCATGCAGCCAAATAAATAATTGAATTTTATGTTTTAAAAATTCCTCATGTGGCAACTATTTTATGATTGGGTTAAGGCTGGCTCTAACCATACATTCTTTGAACTTTTTTTGTAAACTTACAAAAATATTCAGAATACCGGTCTACCATTGTTGTATTGAATTTAAGGTCATGGCCTCTTTGCCACAAGATGAACTGATGATTCAGGATGTCAGTGGTGCTAAGGCTTGTGTCTTGGAGATGGAGGCTTTTCTGCAAAGGGCCCTAGAACCGAAGAGCAGACCGTTTCTTTGTACAGAGTGTTAGGTTCTAATCCTTTTATGCTAAGTAGCAGGCTAAGCTCCCTTTTAACAACACCCATGTCTGCCTTTGCAGAGTTGACGGTTTTATCTTCTAGTGGGAAAGCAGTAGCATCTCATACAGGAGAATTTCAAACTTGACAAGAAGAGTTTTCTGCTGATCTGAATGGGGTTCCTGTCCCACGCTATAGCTTCTAGAAGCTTCTAGAAGCAACCTAAAAAGCAGAGTTTTCGTCCCTCTCCTTTACTGTTGCCTCTGTGTATGTGTGCAGACGTTACTCACTTTTCCCGGCTGGCAATGATTTCTGTCCATTATTGACACACTGGTCGTTGCCATCTTTGTGCTGTGGCTGCTTGGAGAAGAAAGCCTCCAACAGGCACAGGCTGCGTTCTGCCCGACTGCTTCCTTTCTCCCGGCCGGCCTGAGCTCCAGCCTGCCTTTGTGAGAAAGCAGCTATTAAGCAGACACAGCAGGCGAAGTTTAGAAGTCAGGAGTTTCATTCCTTGCCTAATGAAAAGGGATGTTGAGCCGTGGTTTCAGCCTGCAGGAAGCGTGGGGAGAGGAGTCGCCATTTGCTCGGTGGAGCGGGCATTGGTGGAAAGCAAACCCACTACCTTCTATACCCTCCCAGGTCTTAAAAGTCAGAGTGCCCCCAAACCTAGGCCACAGGGGCTGAATTATGTAAGATACAGGGATTGCCCCACCAAGAAGTCATGACAAGCCAGCAGAAGCAGGATCTCGTTTTCATTTTCTGTATATACAGCTGTTAGTAAACAAGCATGTCATATATGCACTTTGCATCCTGGAAGAAAAAGGTACATAGTATATTCCTTTCAGAAACAGCACTGTGGTGAGCCTACCGCTCTTGGTGTTTGATCCTTACTTCTTTGAGATAAGAGCAGGTATTACTGCACTGAGTTGTTCCCACAGATCCTCTCTCTCTAGAAGCCCTTGTGTCAGACTGATGGAGGTTTTCTGGGGATGGCTCACCCAGGGCCCTTTCTGCAGCAGTGGGCAAACAAGGACCAAAGCAACCGCACAGGGCGGGAGACCTGAGTCTCCCTGAGCGGGCTTGAGACTGTTCAGCAACTTTTGTCAGTGAGCCCTCAGGCTGTGCGGCCTGGGTCCAGTGTACCATTTACTCTTTAGAGGTTGTCCTGGATGAGGGGGGGGGGGGGGGCAGCATTTGTAGTTAGTATCTACAGATAATAATAAAAAAAACTTTCACTTTTGTCTCTGCTTTGTTAAACTAACAACAACTGTTTCTCAGCTTAAGTATGATCTGCTGTTGTTCAGTCGCTCAGTCGTGTCTGATTCTTTGCGACCCCATGGACTGTAGTCTGCCAGGCTCCTCTATCCATGGGGTTTCCCAGGCAAGAACACTGGAATGGTTGCCATTTCCTTCTCCAGAGGATCTTCCTGACCCGAGTCGGACCTGGGTCTCCTGCATTTCAGATAGCCACCTGGGAAGTCCTTAAATACGATATTGCCTCTTGAGTGTAAATGAAATGTACAAAATGTGCCTGAAATCTTATCTGATTTAGCAATTGTATCTAAAGTATGAAAAGATGAAGTCTTTGAAGGTTTTTCCAAAATTAATGCCTGAATGCAACCAAGTATCTAATAATCTTTTTAGGAACAAGGTCCTACTCATGTCCATCACATCAGTGATGCTGTCCAACCATATCATCCTCTGTCATCTCTTCTCCTCCCGCCTTCAGTCTTTCCCAGCATCAGGGTCTTTTCCAGTGAGTCGGTTCTTCGCATCAGGTGGCCAAAGTATTGGAGTTTCAGCTTCAGCATCAGTCCTTCCAATGAACACCCAGGACTGATTCCCTTTAGGATGGGCTGGTTGGATCTCCTTGCAGGCCAAGGGACTCTCAAGAGTCTTCTCCAACACCACAGTTCAAAAGCATCGATTCTTCAGTGCTCAGCTTTCTTTACAGTCCAACTCGCACATCCATGCAGGACTACTGGAAAAACAATAGCCTTGGCTACACAGACCTTTGTTGGCAAAGTAATGTCTCTGCGTTTTAATATGCTGTCTAGGTTGGTCATAGCTTTTCTTCCAAGGAGCAAGCATCTTTTAATTTCCTGGCTGCAGTCACCATCTGCAGTGATTTTGGAGCCCAAGAAAATAAAGTCTGTCACTGTTTCCATTGTTTCCCCATCTATTTGCCATGAAGTGATGGGACCAGATGCCATGATCTTAGTTTTTTAAATGTTGAGTTTTAAGCCAATTTTTTTCACTCTCCTCTTTTACTTTTATCAAGAGACTCTAGCTCCTCTTCGCTTTCTGCCATAAGGGTGGTGTCATGCATATCTGAGGTTATTGAGATTTCTCCCAGCAGTCTTTATTCCAGCTTGTGCTTCAGCCAGTCTGGCATTTTGCATGATGTACTCTGCGTACAAGTTAAATAAGCAGGGTGACAATATACAGCCTTGATGTGCTCCTTTCCAATTTGGAACCAGTACGTTGTTCCATGTAAGGTTCTAACTGTTGCCTTTTAACTTGCATATAGGTTTCATAGGAGGCAGGTCAGGTGGTCTGGTATTCCCATCTCTTGAAGGATTTTCCACAGTTTGTTGTGATCCACATAGTCAAAGGCTTTAATGTAGACAAGGAAGCAGAAGTAGATGTTTTTCTGGAATTCTGTTGCTTTTTCTATGATCCAGTGGATGGTGGCAATTTGATCTCTAGTTCCTCTGCCTTTTTAATATTAAGACTTAATTTTAAAGAATTCTCGTTTGTTTCAGATCTCATATGCGTACTGTTATCCATATTTTCTGTTTGAGGTATGATGGTTTTTCCCCTTGGAGTAGTGTGTTTAACCTTGGTTAAGTCCTAAATTTCTGCTTATGTCATAAAGCTCCTTTGGGATCATAGAGAGAAAGAATTTTAGTTTACCATCCCTCTGCTTTTACAAAGAACCTGTTTTCTGACTTACTGCCCAGGCCCTGTTCTTTTTTCCTCGTAGTATATGAGGTGCTCTCCAGCCCCTAGGAGAGGCCAGGCGTTCAGCAATGTTCTCACATGAACCATCTGTTTACTGGGTAGGTCCGTTTATTTTAGTTGTCCTGATTGTTAGAACAGGAGAAGGCTGTAGGCAGTTTGTGCCCCCACAGGACCTGCAGAAAGCTAAGCATGCCTCGCCCTGAAGGGAAGCAACTTACAATTGGGGTGACGGTGAGCTTGCCCTGCCTCACAGAAGGTTTGTTCCCAAGACTCCTGCTTCGAGTTTATGGTAGCAAAATGGGGAAAGCTTGTTGGTGGCCGGGGAGACTGTAGAAACAGAACACAGTCTGGATACACACAGGGCTTAGGAGCTCAAAGAGTTGGAGCTACTGTTAGTGTGGAGTTCCCAAGAGACCAGGGGCTAAACCTTGAGAATCAGCCCCCATCTGTGGTCATCATCAGATTCCCTGAATGATAAAGCACTGGTCTAAAATTAAATGGAGAAATTTTGACCCACTTGCAATGTCTAAAGCCCCTGCCTTGATTCAAATTCAGGAGGAACTGTGGCATTCAAGGAACTTGGGAATGTTTTCTTTCCATTAACAGTTCAGAGTAGAGCGAGTTACAGTTTTTTTAAATTCTGTATTTTGATTTCTTACCCTCATCACGGAATGGAATCTGAGTAGAACGGGAAGTGTTTTGTTTGTTGTTTCTGAACAGAGGATGTTTCAGATAAGTTGAGTTAAGAGATAGGTCCCCTGGGTGGAAAAGGAGGCAAGTGATGAGAGCCACATATGTAAGAAATGACTGTTCCACTTTGCACTGAGCAACTCCCACCCAGTTTGATTTGTGAATTGGATTTAGAAAGTTAGGACTTGAGAGTAATACCTTAGTTCTCTTCGTTCATGGAGCCTGAGTATGAGGAGGGCTGCAGTGTGGTTCATAGCGTGAGGGTCCAACACCTTGACCCTGGTCTGGGCAGTTTAACACTTTCTCTGGGATATGGACACCCTAGAAAGTCTAGTTCATGAAGCAGACACATTCCTGAATCTTTCTCTGTCCCTAAACACAAATGTTCCCTACATGGCAGTATGCACAAAGTGTTAATCACTCAGTCGTGTCTGACTGTTTGCAACCCCATGGACTATAGCCTGCTCTGTCCATGGTATTTCCCAGCAAGAACCCTGGAGTGGAGGATTGCCATTTCCTCCTCTAAGTATTCGTGAAGGTCTTAACTAATTGCTTAGTGCTGTACCATCACCTTTGAGTCTGCGTTCCCTCACTGTTACACAAGTGATCAGGTCCCTGAAGCTACCACTCAAGGGATTAGGACGCAAAAGGTGGGAGATGGGACCAATCCAATTAGGATGCAAAAGGTGGTCAAATGTGTGTTGGAGGATCCCCTGCTAAACTCATTGTCATTACAACCTGAGACTGACCGAAAATGAGGCTTATTCTCAATTATGCACCTTTGCTAATTTCTTCCCGATTTAATTATTATTTATTGGCCATGCTGCACAGCTTGCATGATCTTAGTTACCCAACCAGGGATCGATCCCAGGTCAGGCAGTGAAAGCACTGCATTCTTAACCACTGGACCGCCAGGAAACGCCCTTCTTCCCCCATATTAAAAAGACTTCTGTACAGTATTGCTTCATTCAGGGCGATTTATCTGTTTACCTGGGAGAAACTTATCTCCATTAGAATTGGAACGCTAGGTACATACATTGCATTGAAAATGTTTCATGTGATTAAACCCAGAAAGAAACATGATCACTTCAAGAAACAGTATTACTTCTGTTTTTTAGGAATGTGCTCTTCCCGCTGATTTTTCTTTTATGCCTGGAACAATGCCTTTCATTTGGAGACAAGTTAGGGAGCTCTCTCTGATAACAAGGTGAACAGTTGGCCTTAACTAGCAGCCAAGCCATGGTTACTGGGCTTAGGGGAAGAGCAGACGCGTACCCTCCCCGCCATGGAATGTTCTGAATAACACCAGCTCCTCAGCAGTGTGCCCTCTGTAGTCACACATGCCCAGTGAACTGACCTCTCTTCTTGCCCCCTTTCCCACCCTCCTTACCCCTTCCCACTGTGGTTTGTATTTTCATTGAGCGCTTTTTTTCCCCTTTCTCTTTCTTTACAGAGCTATTAAGAATGGCAAAGGATTGCATAGCAAGAAGGAAGTGCCTATCCACCGGGTCGCAGACATATCTGGGGTGAGTTGTGTCGTTGAATGAAGCCATGTGACTTTGAGGCGCCAAGAGCTTGGCTGCTGCTTCACTGAAGGGCCTCCGCTTATGTGTTTTCTGTAGCTCGTTTGTTTTCAGGCACTGAATGTGAGTTTTTCCACGGCTTCTGCTAATGCCTCTGTAGAGATCCTGTTTTATTTTCTGGGAAAACAGAATTTAAACCAGGGCATAAAACCTCCCAGCTCTCCACCTGAATTTTTACTTAGTTGCTTTTCCATTTTCTTATTATCATGAGTTAGAAGATATTTCTCTCGAGTTGTCTTAAAATGAAATTACCTTAAATTAAAAAAAAAAAATTTCTGTTTAATTCTATGACTGCAAAGTCTTAGTGAAAAAAAAATGTCAAATCCTAATGAATGAGGCTGGAAAGTTGTGAGCATCCTTTGAGCTAACAGATCTATTAGATGATAGAAAAGAAGAGGTGATGTGGATACTTTTCAGCTGCCTAAAGGCTGTGTCCAAATGACTATTTGCGACTAGGATGTTAACTTGCATATTTAGGAACTTCTGTGTCTGAGTTAGATACCTATGTTAATTGAGACAGTTTATTCATTTATTCAGCAAGTACCTACGGTGCCTGGAACTGTTCTCAACAGTGAGGATGTAACAGTGAACAGGACAGATGAAGACAGATAAGGTCCCTACATGCAAGCACTAAAGAGAGACAACAGTAGTGCCAGGGAGCAACCGCTTGGAAGAGACATAGAGCAGCCCAAGGCGGTAGTGAGGGTTCTGAGTTTGATTTTGATCAGGGGGCCAGGGAAGACCTGTTGGCTGTCAGTTTCGCCCTCTGTTCCTGGGACACACGCCATCCAGTTCTCCCATAGTCACTACTGGGTAAGGAGGGGCTCCGGGTCCTGTGTAGAGAGAGCACATAGCCCAGGGGACATGACAGAGGAGGAGCTTGTCAGCCTCAGCTTGGACATTTGGACAGCTGGCCCTGGGCACCAAGAAGAAAATACTATTGTAAACAGAAGCTCAGCCGAGCCCACAGCAGTGATGAATTCCAGTGTATCTTGTTCTGTTGTGTTCCCAAGCCTGACTCGGGCTCTTCCTGTAGTTCCTTGTGATGACTTCCAAACCCATCTGGCCAGCTCTCTATTGCCTGAGTGTGGTGTTCCCCTGTGGGTATCAACCACTGGCCTTCTGTTAAATTTTCCCTCTCTGTAGCAGTCACTGCATACTACAGGTTGTACAGTGTGGCCTATATTAATTGCTCTTCGGTCAAGATATCATGCCACTGTTTATCAAGTGAGGTCCATTGCTGTGTATCCCTCGTAGCTGAAGTCTGGCGTTTGAGCTGCAAGTGACTATGTTGCGTCTACTGAGGCTTATGTTTCACAGGTGATTTTCCCTGGTATCAGGCGAGTTTCCTCTCTTGTTTACCATGCTGAGGAATTGTTCATGTGCGTATTAATTTCTCTCTGTATCTGCTGTGGCCTTCTCAGCCATATTTCTTTTAATGTCATTCTTTTGGTCAAATCAAAGGGTAATTTTTGTTTTGATTTTTTGACTGCAGGGGGGAGAAAGTTGTATTTTGGGAAACATAGTGGTGATTCCTGCACTGAGAGCAGATGTGCCCGCCCCAAAGCTCTTGTCTGGCCCACACTCTGGGGCCATCCAGAAGCTGAATTGAGCCCTGGGATGGTGCTCTGTTTTGGCCTGCAGGGTTCGTGTCCATGCTTAGAGTGCCCACTGGGATCGAGGTGAGGCCCTTGATGGCTTTTTGAGGCAGAGTTACACTTGTTTTGGGATTGTCCTCTTGGCATTCCCAGCACAGTGTCCTAGTAATCTTCAATGCTATCTTTGAATCTCATACTGCCTCCTACCTTGATGTGTTTCCTTTGTGTGGGTTTTGTGTTTTGGTAGCCATGAATCTTAGGAAACTTGTCTTCATGATCCGCCTCCCCCCCCAAACTGTAGTTCAGTCTCATGCATACGTTTATTCTCTTTGCTGCCTAGATATTGGAGGATTGGTTTGTTCTTACATTACTCAAAAATAAATGCAAGTCAAACTCCTCCACTTACCACATAAATAAAAGAGGATAGCTGGATCACGTGGGAGAGTGAAAGTGAAAAAGCTATTCCATTCAATAGATGTCAGAATGACCTTGTCCACCTTCATCACACATTATTCAGTTTAGATTAAAGGCTTTTTTGGTGCCCTCTCAAACAGAAGAGTTTTGTCTCCCTTTTCTAACCTTCTCTTCTTTCTGTCACAGTATCATGTTCAGTATGTGTGTGTTGAATTCTCTTGCACTATTTAAGTGTGATGTATGGGTCTCCAGTTTCCTGAAGTGTTCCAGTAATGTTACTGAGGGACCCGTGGTCAGGTGGGGTCAGTCAGGCCAATGGTTTACATCCAGGTGAACTAACAAACATCGGAATAAAGGTCATCTAATACAAACGTGTAATGGTTTCATTAAAGTTTGTAAAAAAATTTTTTTTAATCTTTGTGTCCCTCCCTCCCCTCGTTGGCCACCCTCTCAGTTGCAGGCTGTGGTAAACGGTAGTGCTCATTGAGCCAACAGTATATGCCGTATGCCACCACGACGTTGACTGTGAACTGATATTCATGCAGGACCTCTCACCCCACCCCAGGACACATCCCTGAGGGAGAAAAAGACATATGTGCTCTTAATATTTTGTTTTCTAAACCCACTCAAGTAATATGCTCTGTGGAGGAGGTTATAGATCATGATTGGGAGACAGATAACCTATAAACTTGCTCTAGTCTTAATGGCCTCCCACTCTTAGAGTTGGATTTCTACCCGTTGTTCCTATCTCTTCTCTTCTGTTTTGTAAAATCGATTTCAACGGGTCAGGGTTGGAGTGCACGAAGATGCCTCCTGTGGAGAGTTAGCAAGTGCAAGACCTGCTTGGCTGACTCCCTGCTGTGGGGAGTTAAGTAGCCAGGTGTAGGAGTGAGTGGCTGACTCTCTGCTTGGGCAGGTGGGATGCTGGCCTCATCCTATGGTGCTGAGGCAAGCAGGCCATTTCATGTGCAACCATCAGCTTTCCCTGGGACTGGGCTGGACTGGGCTGATAGACGTTGGCTACCAAGCATGCTTTCTAACTTGGAGTTCTCTTGTCCCCAGTTGAGCTCTTACATGAGAACTCATCACAGTTTTTGACTTTTCAAGAATGTTACGATGGCTCCCCAGTGTTTAGGTTGTGCTGGGTTTTGATTTTTGTTAAAGTAGATGATTTTTGACATCAGTGTCAATGGAATGTAGTGCTTTTCATAAGGTTCATGGCATCTGTAATGCCAGATGCACAAACCTACCTTTTGACTGGGGCTAGGATAAACTTGACTCTTCTGCATCTCTGCTCCTGTTTTTCAGGGTATCCACTAAGAGGGGAAAAAATCTGGGAGTTTGGGTCCTGAAACAGTTGCTGGTTTCTTTTATTTCTGATTTTTGAAAGGTGAAGGAAATAGGCTATGACACGCACCTGTCACCGCAGTCCTTGTTCCCCTTGTCCGCTTCCCCTCCAGGCCAGGACGGTTCTGTGAGCATGAAACCCACTGAGAATCCGATCGACTTGGTGCTAGATCTGACTGCATTTGTAGAGTGGTTCTGTGGCAACTGCTTCTGTTCATTCAACCCTGTTTTCATTATTAGTGCCTTTTCTTTCTCCCTGATCCTGTCTCCACTCCCCACCTCTCCGACACACAAAAAGTCAGAATGCGAGTTAGCAGGATGTAAGGCTGTTGCTTATCTCCGGGTTATTATTGTTTTTGCTGTAGCCTACTCTGTAATAAATACAATCTCCCGCAGATATAACGTGCAAAACAGGCAATAAGATGTGGCTGGCGCATGGCTTACTGTTGTTCTGGTAAATCAGACAAATCAGTTACAGTTCTGAGGCAGGAGAGAGCGCCCCGCTCCTCAGGCCGCAGCCCACGTGCGCCGGCTTCTCCTCTGCCCCGCTCACTGGCACCAGGTGCATCCTAGTGACCGCTGGCCTGTCCCTCTGTTCGCTGCTGTGTCGTTTCCTCTCGGGTGCGTGTGGAGCTATGTGTGTGTGTTGACGACACCACGAGAGACTAGAGCCTCGTCCAGCATCCTATCCACTCCAGCCACACTTCTAACAGTCCCAGAACGGGTCCGATTACTAGGATGGGCCAGTCCACCTCCCAGATGTCTTCTGCATTTCCGTGATAGGGAATCCTGACAACTCAAGCAGATTTTGCTGTTCTTTATTCTGTTCTTCTGTCCTTTCTTGTATCCCCACAGGGCTCACTTCAAAATTGTCTTCTTTGCTCACATTACATAGTCACTTCCTAGTAACCTCCTCTAGCCATGACTGGCTTTTGTTGGAAATGCATGCTATTACTAATACGAATGTGCTGAACCGTGGCCTGGAATAGTCCAAAGACTGGCCATGGGGGTGGGAAGTGGATGGGGTGGGGCAGTGTTAGATTTTCAGGTCCTTATTTCTCCATTAAATTGTGAAGCAAAGACCTGCAGAGTTGGCCAGTGAGGGTCTCACATGTAAATACAGAGGATGGAAGTATTCCTTTAGAATAAATAACCAGGTAGGATGTTAAGCATGTCCTCCTGACCTCTGCCTCCAGGTTCTGGTTTTGCAGTGCCTTTTTCAACTTGAGTAGCCCTGTTGTCTTGTCCTCAGGGTATTGGCAGCAGCCTTTCCGGTGGAGGCTTATGAACTGTTATAGAGGTTGTCTGTTTTTAGCTCCCAATGGAGTTGGGCCTCAGTGTAAGAGTTTTAAAACATTTTTGGCCTAAGAGATTTAAAATATGGTTTGTCCAGCAAGTCTGGGGATGGTGTACAGTCACACTGGAGCTTTATAACTTAGATCTGTGTTAACCTGCAGTTTCCCCTGTGTGTATTCCGGCTTGGCTTGTTTAGACTGCTGACTCTAAGGTCCCGCTCAGCTTCTCATCACCAGTGACTTGCTAGTACCAACACTCCTTTCTTGTTTTCGTAGCTCTTCCCTCTTTGGCTCTCCCTTAGCCTCTGAATAACCTCCTTAACATTCGAAGGTCCCTTTTGTGCTGACCGCACAAGGTCACGGCCGGCCGGCCGAGGGCCCTGCCTGGGAGTTCGGTTGCTTAGCCCTTGAGCTCCCTTCACACCGTGTATTTGCTCCCCTTGGGTCAGCACCCTGGCTGCTGACCTTGCTGCTGGAAGCCGCGTGTGCTCCATGAGGTTGACAGCCCCTCATGGGGAAGGCATGCTGAGCGCCAGTGCTGGGTTCTCACGTGCTATTTGGTTTTTGCCACTTTCGGGGAAGGTGCTATTCTTTGTTGTACTCCTGCTCTCCCCCCACAGAAGGTTCTGGAACTTGTCACTCCAGTCAGACTGCAGGGTGCAGCTCATCAACCAGCAGTCTCCCAACAGTCTTAGAAACGCAGGGCAACTGTGGTCCAGGCAACTGCAAGAGCAGAGTGGCCGCCGCACTGGGAATTTCTTCCTTCTTCCATCTACTGAGCCTTTCCTTTCTCCATCCCCTCCCCGCTCCTCTCCCATTCCCTCCTGTCCTCCCCATCCTCCCATCTCTCCCCACAGCTCTCTTCTCCCCTCTCCTTCTGCAAGAGAGCTTGTAAGCAGACTTTGGTTGTAGAAGAGTTGGCTTGAGCTGGTCACCCTCCCTAATGGCCAAGGGCATCGCTTTATGGCATTTTGTCCGTAGTTCTTGCAGCCCTTGGAGTCCTGTGTGGCCAGTTCTTGTTTTGTAAAGCTCTCCTATTCACACTCCCCAGAACTGCAGCAGTATCCATCTCGCCTTCTAAAGAAACCCAGAAGCATTTATGCTTTCCATGGGAATAAGAGAGACATCTTATCTTTCTTAGACTGAACATGTTTCTGAATGAAATTGCAAAGAAATGCTTGAATTTTAAAAAGATTGTATTTCAGCTTCTATCACAGTTAGTGGTTGTATTTAAGCACCTCCTTTTACAAATTTAATCCAGTTTTCAACTGAGTTCTATTGTCAATTTTTTTTTTTTTTTGCACTGTTAAACACTAAATGTAGGACATATTCTCTCACCTCTTTTATTTTGTTGGGAACATCATGAGAAATTGTTAGTAGAATTTGAAACTGGCAAGATGATTATTGGGTATCCTTTCAGTGGAATGCTGGGTGCTACCTGGTAAATCCTTTGGGGTTATCTGATGCTATAGCCCCTTTGCTTTTATCTGGGGCATTTCACACAGCTATGGAGAGAGAATTTCATCTGAAAACCTGATAAGGAAGCAAATGATTCCTGTTTGTATAAATGTGGAAGCATTTGGATAAAAGTGGACGCATTACTCACTAAGTCATGTCCAATTCTTTTGTGACCCCATGGACTGTAACTCACCAGGCTCCTCTGTCCATGAAATTCTCCAGGCAAGAATACTGGAGTGGGTTGCCATTTCCTTCTCCAGGATCTATATATCTATATATCTCCTCCAGACCCTGCTTTGAATCACTTATAAAATCTTTCTGATTCCTTCATTAATAAGTGGATAAATAAAATTTTGACACATCTTCATTTTATATTTGTATAGAAGTCATGAATTTTACTAGTTCCCTTTAAGAGGGGAGGCAATTGCAAGGCAATTGCAACACCAGACTACTTATAACATTGTTTTTATTGGCTCTTCTATACCTGAAAATGTAAAGAGTCATTTGGTTGCAGAAGTTCTTTTAAGAAATAAAGTTCTAAAGTGAATATGTCTCTTTCATCTGCAAAATGCCCCATTCCATGCCCCTGCCTTTCTTGGTTTTCTGTTTTCTTCACCAACAGGCTTTTGTGTTGGAAAATTTAGGTGTCTTAGTAAGTTGACATAGAAGGATTGGACATTGAGGATAGGGCCCTGTATCTAGACATGTGTTCCAGCTCTTAAATTCAGCACCTCTGAAGATATGTTTGATCAGGTGACTTGCCCAGAGGTGGACCATTTTTAGAGACAGGGTTTTGTGTTTTTTTGTTTTTTTTTTCTTGCTTCTTTCAGTAAAATGTCTTACTTCCAAAATAATCTGTAGACTTGATGTGCTCCTGCAGTGAATTCTGTTTTCAGGAAGTTTTTCTGCCTCACATTTGTCTAGTTCCCTTCTGATTTCTTGTTTAACTGACTTCACTCAGAGGGATGCATACAAATGAGCTCTGAGAAGCAGAGTCCTCCCTTTCATTTAAGTGGCCTGAGCTACAGTTTTTTTGTCTTCCTTCCTTTGTTCAAAGAAAGGAGAGAGGAAATCGAGGGAGTCCTGGAGCATTTCTTCCAAAGAGAAAATGTCATCTGTTTTCAGAGAGCTGCCTGTGGTATAGACTCTGCTTCCACTGGTTCATGCTCTCAGTTCTCTTTTCTGTGCTCTGGGCGTATGGGGAGATTGTTCTATGAGTCTGTTTCGTGGGTCCAAATTGGCTGAATGAGCCTGGTACGGCCTGGCTAAACGAATGTTCGGGTATGCAGGAGGCAGTTGATAAAATTTCTGATTCCCAGGTTCAGGTGTGGATTGAGTTGTTCAATTTGTGCCATGACTGCCAAGTGATGTGATAAAACCTGAAACGTTTCTGCCCAGCCATGGCTTCACTCTCCACTTCCCCATCATAACACTACTTAGCCCTAGATTGAACTCATTTTGTCCTGTGGCTATCGCTTATATAAACATCTCAAAGTAAGTCGTTTTACTAACCCAGACATTCTGCTTACTCAAGTTTTAAGGCCTTATTTAGCATGCTTCCAACTTATTCCCTGCAGAATGTTGTACAGAATGTTGGACACTCCTCGCAGTGTTGACTTCCAGATAAATATCCTTGAATCAGACCTTAGGGCAACTTTGAAATTACCTAGTAATTTTGTTCCTCAATTCCTCATGAAAAGGGTATTATCAGGAATAAATGATAGAATTTGTATTATAAGATTAGATTTAGGAGTGTTTGAATTTGGAGGAAGACCTGTGTTCTCTTGTAGGACATTACGGCAACATGCCTGGCTACTTCAACCACCATAGAGAATATTTTCATATCCATTCTATTCCATTATTTCAAGTTGTCAGTCCGCTGACTGCAACTGCATTATTGATGAGCTCTTTTTGAGTAACTGTCTCTTCTCTCCTGGCCATGCCCTCCTCCTTCTTCAGGCTGTTTCTCTTCTTCCTGGCAATTTTCCCCTTTGATCTTCACTGCCTTCTCATGGTGCCTTCCTTCAGCATTTAGGCAATCACTTATTACCGTAATTTTGTATTTGTTAGTATATTGATTGGTAACTGATCTTAGTTGATGTATGTACAATGATCTTCCTTAGTAGTTGCTAAACTCCTGAGAAAATGCTATCTTTTTTATATCTCTTTACAGAGCCTGATTTAGGTTTGATTTACCAAGGGATGACCTAAACAGAATGAAGCTGCGTTTGAACGAATGTGACCCCCTAGATCCTAGATGTATGGTTAACTGTGCTGGTTAGTAACTAGAAGTGAGAGTCTGGTAAAAGGATGCAACAGGAGGATGGCCTGTTTTCTAGAATCCAGCAGCAGTATGGAAAACCTGGTTAGCAGCAGGAGCCCGAGGATTAGATCACCAGATTCAGGTCTTGGCTCAGTGTTTTTATTACTTTGTCACCTTGAAGTTATTTAACCTCTCTGTGCCATAGTTTTCTCATCTGTAAAATGAATGTAATAAGGGGCCTTATTACCTCATTAGGTTGTGGTATGCTTCAATGAGTTAATACATCCAAAGTATTTAGAACCATTGACCTAATGAGAGAGACCAATGGTTCATGTGGTGGTGGTGGTGGTGGTGATTAAAAGGCAAGGCGTTCTGCCTAGCATATGGAAATTCCTTGAAAATGATCCATCCATCCTCATTGGTAACATTTGTATTCCCTCCTTCCTTTTTATCTAGTTCAAGTCCCAAACTATACTCCTCTCTTGAGTTCTTTTACTGCCTCTTTATCTTCCCTTGGCATTTAACCTGTGCTGTCTGGCTTGTGTTTTAGATGCATTTGACATGTTGAGTCATGAATGAATGATCAGACAATAAGTATTGAAAGCTTATTATAGCCCCTGGCTTCCTTTGTGGCTCAGACAGTGAAGGATCTTCCTGAAATGCAGGAGACCCCCAGAGTTCAATCCCTAGGTTTGGAGGATCCCATGGTGAAGAAGATGACAACCCACTCTAGTATTCTTGCCTGGGAAATCCCATGGATCAAGGAGCCTGGTGGTCTGTGGTCCATGGAGTCCCAACAGTCAGACACAACTGAGAGACTTAAACTTGATTATATTCCAGGCACAGTGCTGGGTTTTGAGGATGCAACATTACAAAGGACAGGTGCAGTCCTTCTAGGTCATATGCAGCTGGGTCTCTAATTAGAACTGTAATAGAAGTATGAAAGTGTTTTAGCTCAGTTGTGTCCAACTCTTTGTGACGCCATGGACTGTAGCCTACCAGACTCCTCTGTCCATGGAATTCTCTAGGCAAAAATACTGGAGTGGGTTGCCATTTCCTTCTCCAGAGAACCTTTCTGACCCAGGGATTGAATCTGCATCTCTGCTGCATTGCAGGCAGATTCTTTACCATCTATGCTACCTGGGAAGTTATTGACCTAACTTGAGACTTGTATCATCACGGTTGTACCCTCTTCCATGTGGTCAGAGACCATGTCTTAAGTGATTTTAAGTTGAGGGCTAAAAAAGAAATTAGTTGGAGGTCTTATTCAGCGCTGAAGGATATGATTATGTACCAGAAGGTCCTGTGGCAGAAAGTGGCACGCAAGTGTGGTAATGAAGTCAGCATTTCTCACTTCATTCTGGCCACTCTGCGGAATGAACAGTAGCTTTTGTATCTTTACCTGGTTAGGGGAGGACTTCACAGTGTACTGAGGGGGTACTGAATGGTGGCTGGAAGTAGGTTTTTGGCAGGGAATGAAGAAAGATAAGTGTGAGATCTACTTTGATAGAAAAACTAGTAGAATTTGGCCACTGCCTGGATTCGGAGGTCATAGGTAGAGGATGAAAGGTGGGTGTCATGCATGTGTATCCTAATGTCCAACACAAATAACTGTTGATGCTGCTTTTCCCGTATGATAATTTTCCTCCCAAATATATGCCACAAGGGTTTGCAATTCTAGATCTTTTAAAATTGAGTTCAGATGGTCCAAGGCCAGAAAAGTGGATGGGCCTCACGCATGAGTTAGTCCTGTTGGATAAGTGTACAAAATTACCCAGAGAGTTAAGGGAGAAGAGGGGTCCCTAGGTCAAGCCCTTTATCTCCAGATTTTAAAGAGTCTTTAAAGGGAATTTCCCAGGCTGTGAGGGGAAAAATCGTAGAAACTAAAAAGTAAGAGCCTCATGACACCAGTGACAACCATAATTATTAATACGTATGCACCGTTGGAGACAGAAATGGCAGTGATATGAGATTCTTAGCTGCAAAAGAAATATCTTGACCAAAACCCTTGGTCTGAATTCTCTGCCATCATTCACATATTCTGGGGTACATGGTTTCTGCTGGTAGTCTAGAGCCTGGGAATCTCACAGTGAGAACCTCAATACAGTGTCCATATGCAAATACATCATATCCAAGTTGTAAAGTCACTGGTTGGGGGCAGCATGAAATCTGTGTTTTTCTTTAGGAAGAATTACAAATGTACCCCAAGATGCAACATGTCTAGCAACTTTAAAGTTATTTTTCTTTATGGATAGTTTCATTATTGTTTAGCCTGTGATTACATGTTTTTCTTGTATGTGTGGAATTCTGGGTACTGTTTAAAAAATTTTATTCTATTTATTTTTGGGTGCACTGGGTCTTCGTGGTTGCACATGGGCTTTCTCTAGTTGCAGTGAGCACGGGCCTCTCATTGCGGTGGCTTCTCTTGCTGCGGAGCACAGGCTCTAGAATGTGTGAGCTCAGTAGTCGTGGCCCAGTGGATTAGTTGCCTCTCAGCATGTGGAATCTTCCCGGACCAGAGATTTGAACCCATGTCTCCTGCATTGGTGGGCAGATTCCTAACCACTGGACCACCACCCTCCTAAATACTCTTAGTTAAATATCTCTGAGCCCAAAGTCATGCTCTTTACATCATGCTGCTGACTTTACTAGGAACACATTTTCTTACCCTCCCATTGTGCTAACACGTGATTTTCGTTTTTCATGGAATGTCAACGCTCCTTTTGGCTCTAGACCACAATTGTCTAGGTTAAGCGCTCATCCCTCAGGAGAAGAGCTGCTTGGTTTGCTGCCATCAGTGCCATGAAGCTCTGTGCTTCAGATGCTGGTTTTGAAGGAAACATGGATCATGTTTCTCACGCAGTTTTAGGTTGGGATGTTTTCCAAATCAGTTTCCAGGCTTTATTACAGTGACCATAATATTTATTTGTCTCAAAATATATGGAACAGTTATGAAGAACTAATTCACTCAAGAGAATGTTGGCTCTTGGCTCTTAAATTATCTGACCTGAATAATTTGCAAGTTTATCTGGGCAAAATCAAATCAGCCCCTGAATGTTAATATATTTTCTTCTTTTAAAAACAAAAACTTTTATATTTCTTAACACAAGTTTTCTGTCAAAATTTTTGTTTTTAAGTGCCTCGAATATAAATAAGCCAAGGAAAGAAAATAATCTCTACTAGTACTATCAGAAAATTTTCAGTAAGAATACATCTGTTCATCAAAATGCAGGGTTGTTTTCTTTCTTCACTTTCTCTCCTGTTCCCCCCTCCCTTTTGTAAGTGATGGAAGGTTTTTTCAGAACTGAGACTTCACTGTTTTATTTCTTAACTGTGGAGTCAGTGCCTGGAATAGTGACACATAATGGGTGCTTCATGCCTTTTTCTACTTAATTATTTTCCACATGAATATTCCTCTTTTACCTCACGTTCACTATCTACCTAGTATTGTCTTACGTGTTGTTGGATACTTAGTTTATTTGGATTATTTTTTCCTTTCGCAAAAAAAGTCATTGGTTCCTTTAGCTAAATCATAGTCTGTAGTTATTTTCTTAGAGCAGTTCTGCTTAAAACAAAATAGAAACTTAGACCAAAGGTTAGCATGAGTGATTTAGCAGTATCATTATTTACCTATAAGTCTTTATTGAGTAAAATGATTAAGTTTTAGTTTAATGCATTCTTATACACTGACCATTTTATGTCTTAATAATTTCTACCATAATGTATGTCCTTTTTCTCTGTTTCAAAAACTTGAATTTAACCTTCCAAATTTTATAGTAATTTCATTAATGCTTCAAAAATGTAAATATTAACTCCACCACAATGCTTTTTACTTAAATTTGTTGAACCTAAATTGAAATGTCTGCAAGCAAAGATGAATGTTCCAGGTAATGGGTTGGCCAAAAAGATTGTTAGGAAAAAACCTGAAACTTTTGGCCAACCCTGTACTTTTAGGGGGTGTTGAGATTATTTTAATCATCTAATCTTTATTTAACATTTATCTTCATTTTTTATGTCCTAGGGTGCTTGATTTTTTTTTTTTTCTTTCCCCTCCTCCATCCTTTTCTGAAGTTGTGTTCTTGTCTCAGGTGAGGCTGAGTTTAGCATGGCATCAATTTCCTTGCCTCTGAGTTCTTGATTTGCCCATGAAATGAAAACTTGTGCTTCATAAGACCGTCTTTTAAATTCCTTACTCTGCACGTATTATTTTAATTATATCTCTCAAGCCATTTTGTGGTTCTGTAATAAATTCTCACCTCTTGCATATAGAGACTTCAGAAGTGATACAAATTGATCTACATTTTTCTTTTAAATTGTGTTCAGACCTGTGTGTTACTTTTTAATCATAGCCTCGTAATTGATAATTCAGTTACAGACACTGGTTGATGTGCTTTGTTCCATACTCACACGGTCACATAGCATGTATAAGCTATGTTTTTAGACCATTCTCATGTCCTTTTTCTGGAAATGTACAAGATGGTTATTGTAGTATTCCTATAACTTGTAATTCTTTTTTTCTTAGAAAAGTAACAGCAGCATAGTTAAAAATCTAAATGGCCCTTTTCTCATATCCCCATTGCTTGTGTTTATCTTTAACAATTTAAAATAAGAATACGACCTTTAAACTATTATCACTGTAATCATCTATTTGATATAAATTGGTTTTTCTATAATTTGGTTTTTCTACAATGTCTAAATTACATGTTTTTTGAGAAATAATTAGCCTGAAAATAATGGGAAGATATGCTTTCCCCTTTAAACATTTTTTTGTTATAAATTGGTAATTTTGGACCACTATCTTTGGTGTCCATATTCTTGAGCAAATATAATTGTTTCATAATAAAATACTTTCTTTGTATCATAACTAAAGCACTCAGTGGTGTCAGAAACATAGTATATTGCTGTGCTCATGGATTATGAAAAGAATTTATCTGTTGTTCAGAGTTCTCATGGATAGTCTTTTACCCAAATAAATTCTACAAAAGCAATCCTATATTTACTTACCTGACCTAAGATAAAACATTTGCTCCATAAAAGAAGAATAGGATTTCTTTTTTAAAGGAAAAGGTTGTCAGGAGGAAGATTTTTAAAGAGGAAGACATGGATTCAGGCAGTACAGCCTAGGAAAGGATGTGAAGGGAATTTCCAAGGTCAGCCCAGGACATCTGCTGTGTATCAGGCGCCACGGGCCACCGTTCATGCAGAGGTCAGTAGGAGGACAGCATCACTCCAGGGAGAGCTGGAATTTAAAAAGTCATGATTTGAGAAACACTGAATTCTTTAACCAAGGATTGTAATAGTCGTCTGTTGGAGAGCTAGAATCTGTAGAAATGGGGATGGGGTAGTTTGGGTGAAGTAGTGGGTGGGAAGAACATGGAGTTTATTTGGAAAACCACAAATTATGAGCCATAACTCTGAGACAGTTGTGGATTGGCAGACTGGAGCAGAGATGTGGCTTGTCACTGCCTTGGTTATCCATGCTAGAGAAAGAGAATTGAAATAGGAAGAGAGCAGGCTTATAGTTGATACCGTATCCTACGTAGGTGTAGACTTATCTCTACTCTTTTTGTCTGAGGCATAGAGATATCATCAACTGCACTTTCTAGACACTAAACTTAGAAGCAGATTCTTTTTTTTTTTTTTTTGGTCTTAAAGAATAACCAAGGGCATTGTATTTCCTGTTGGTGATCAAGTGCAGGTTTTTCCTCTCAAAGGCTGTGACTTCATTTCTAAAGATTAAATTGAATGGTTCTTACAGCATAATTTCAGCCAGTTAAATTTGGGAAACTGAAAGTCATTTCAGTAAAAGAATTATCTCTGAGCCTATATAGAATGTTCATTTGATTGGGAATTGGGTATTATTTTATGCACGTTAAGCCAGATCACAGAATGATTTTATTTCAAGGTAGAAAAGAAATGTCAATAGACGTATGCACTTAGTAGTACTCTTTTCATTGCTTGAGTAGAACATTTCCTCTGTATACCCAATTGAGGATGGCATCATGCTTACTCTTAGCCATTGCCTGAGAACTGATACTTCTTAGGGTGCTTTTGGGAAACACAAGTTTTTTCCTATGGTCGTCTAACCTTTTGCTTTCTCATTCAAACTATTTTCACTTTAAATTTTTAAAAGTACTTCAAAGCATTGACTAGCTAAAGTGGTTTACCACTAAAATATAATTACTGAGTACTGAATTTTGACCTTGTTATTCACTGTAAAATACATATAAACTAGTTGATTAAGAAAATTTTCTCGAGTTAAAAATGAAAATCTTGCTTAGTCTACCTACCCAAGACATTTTTTTCTTTTTTTATTGTTGGTGTTTTATTTTTATTTGAGCATAGTAACTTTACAGTGTCGTGTTAGTTTCTGCTATATAGCAAGATGAATCAGTTATATGTATATATAAGTCCCCTCATTCTTAGATTTCCTTCCCATTTAGGTCACCACAGAACATTAAGTAGAGTTCCCTCTGTGTGTGTGTGTGTGTGTGTGTGTGTGTGTGTGTGTGTGTGTGTAATTTAGGTGTAAATGGACTTTTGATAAACATGTATACATGTAACTATCACCGCGGTCAAGATAAGAGGCTTTCATCATTTCCCACCTCCCCCACACACAATTCTTCCATCCTCTTTGGAGTCAGTTTCCAGTCCTTCCTCTGGTCCATGGCCACCAGTGATCTGTGATGTGTCTTTACAGTTTAACCTTTGCAAGAATGTCATAGAAATGGAATCATGTGTTTGAGATTCATCCATGTTGTTACCTTCTTTTTACTGCAGAGTAGTATTCTGTTGTGTGAGTGGACCACAATTTGCTTATCCAGTCCCCTGCTGAGGGAGATTTTGGCTTGGGGTGATGACAAATGAAATTCTGACCATATTCTATGAGTCCTCTAATCTCTTTCTGGAATAGGATTTGACTTTCTTTTAATTGGGCTGCTATGATTGTTGTAATGCTGCTTTGCATGTTTTCATCCTAAACACGATTGTGTCTTTTCTTCTTAGCATTTGCCAAGTCCCGCTTTCTTTTCTCAGTGTTGTACTTCATGGAACAGAAACAGATGGTGGGCAAAACCAACCCAATAAAAATATCCAGACTCCTGTTTTTTGCAGGGCTGTAGAGGGCAGACATATCCTCAGTGTTTCATGTCTGGTGGTAGAGAAAATTTCCCCTCCATGTTGGGGATACAAAGAAAAGAAAGAAAGGTTAGTCACTCAGTCATATCCGACTCTTTGCAACCCCATGGACTGTAGCCTAGCAGGCTCCTCCATCCATGGGATTTTCCAGGCAGGAGTACTGGAGTGGGTTGCCATTTCCTTCTCCAGAGGATATTTCCAACCCAGGGATGGAACCCAAGTCTCCCACATTGTAGGCGGACGCTTTACCGTCTGAGCCACCAGGGAGGACCTTGGGGGGGGGGTACAAAGGAGGTGTCCTTCTTCCAGCAGGGTAAGTGTACCCCACAAACTCCTTCTGCCGTTTGGTCTCTGATTTTTAGGCTGCCCTCTCTTACTAATTGGTGAAGAAGTTGAAGCAAGGAAGGAAACCGAAGGTCATGTTCTCTGAGTGTGCTACCGATAGAATGCAGCCTCTCAAGTTTAGGGCTTTCGTCCAACTTAGTGCTCCTGCAAATGTCCTCTTGATTCATTCCTCCCAGGAATGGAGCCCAGAGCCTGAAACATGGTTTATCCTACGTTCCAACACTTTGAAGGCCCGAGTGAGGCGCTGTGCCAGCTAACTAAACACTGAGAGAAACTGTAAACTACAGACAACACTTAATGAGAGATTATTGATGGCCCAGCTGCAACACCTTTTTTTTTTTGGTAGTGTACGTAGTTTCTTAGATTGTTTTTCCAGTCAGAGTGGTTTTGTTTCTAGAGTTCTCTCCTGTGTTCACTTCATTCCTGGTAAACTTGCACCTCACTGCTGTTTACACCTTCCACCAGTGCCCTTTACAGCCGCTTCACCATGAAGCATGGCAGACCAGCCAGGGAAGGGGAACTTTGTGGTCGCTGGAGCTGGGGGCATTCCCAGATGTCCCCTCCCAGGGTGCCACTGATGTCAGGAGATTGTCTCGCTAGACAGCTGGTTCTTGAAGGGAATCATAAATTCCTTCTGTGAATTGAAAGATCATATGGGGCCCTGGAGCCTGTGCGTTGGGAAGGAGGGAGTGTGGAGTGATGGAGTTCCTTTTTGCCTTTCTGGTCAGGAATGTGGTTATGCTCTGCCTGCTGTGTGATTGCAGAGGTGATTCTTCTGGGCTGGAGTGCCCTGACCACAGAGATACCTACGATGAGAAGTTAGCACAGTACAGCTTAAAACGAGGGTGTATATTTGCTTCAGTAACCTTAGAACTGACTTCCATGTTCTCTTTTTTTCTCTCTGTATCTGTCCACTTGTACCCAGATCCTTTGCTGCTTCAATATTAAGGACCCAAACAGCTTTGTGTTCCTGAGTCCTTTAGCCTCAGGTTAGCCCTGCAGAGACAGGATTGTCAGCTCTTTTGGAGGGGGAACCCCCCTGGTTTGCTGGAGTGGGCAGTTCAGGACGCAGTTGTACCTGCAAGAGGCTTCATCATGTTTGAGTTCAGTTTCCCAAGTGCTTGTGGAGTTGAATACCCCCATGGTACTATTATAAGCTCTGCATGTATTTGTTTTTAGTTCTTTTTCCTATGATGTTAATCAAAGAGTGATTGTGATGATGAGAACTAATTAGTGAGTTTCATTATTAACAGTTCCCATCTGAGACTTGCACATGATAATCCTGAGTGGTTAATTGTTAACTAATAGGTTTGCTCACTCCCATTTCCCTGTGCTGTGCTGTCTGCCTCTCACCAGTCCCAGCTATGTTCTGCCTTGTTGTTCAGTCGCTCAGTCGTTTCCGATGCTTTGTGACCCCATGGACTGTAGCCCACCAGACTACTCTGTCCATGGAATCCTCCAGGCAAGAGTACTGGAGTCCTTCCCTAGGGGATCTTCCTACCCTCGGTATCAAACTTGTGTCTCCTGCATTGGCAGATGGATTCTTTACCACTGAGCCACCGGGGAGGCCCATGTTAAGGCCTACTCTGTGGCTATTTTCAGTGGAAAAATCATAGATTTCACTTTGCTGGCAACCAGTGTAAACTGACCACCAAAATCCATGTTCCAGAATTTAGGGAGGTTGATTTGTGTTTAGTTCTGTTCTTTGAGGATACTGGGGACCTACCTATGTGAGTAGTGTTCTTGTGACTCTCTGCCCTGTGACTGCTGTGTAAGGGTTCTCCTTTCCTTGTTCTCTTCCCCACCCCATCCCCCTCCACAACTTACCCACTCTCCCAAACTTGGTAATTCATTATACTCAAGAATTTCAAACATGTGTTTGCTTACACAGCAAAGTACTTTGTTAGAGGTAAGTTACAGTCTCACTGACGAAGGGGATCTTTTATAGGCATTGGCGCATGCACCCACGTTTACAAGAGGTTTAGACTGACCATCAGAAGTGAGGGCAGAGTAGGAGTGTGTGCTTAAGGTGTGTTTATAACCTTTCCCACTCCTGAGGATCATCCTGCCTTTCTTCAGGTCCTTCAAAACCTCACTCCTATAAATTTGAGGTATAGATATTAACATCCTTTGAAATGAAGTCACCCCAGGCACATTTTGTTGCATCATTACTTTCTCAATTTCAAGGTGCATTGAGGAAGCAGAAACATTCCTTAAAGAGATGCCATCCACAGTAGCAGGTTAAATGTAGCTAATGCAACCTTAAATTAGCTTTTCTAGGAGGACAGAAAAATACTTAATGTTTGGTTTGTTTTGGAGCACAGGTAATGTGAAAATTACCACTGCAACAAAGAAGACTTATCTGGTCAGAACTACTGTTGCTTCTTGATTATTTACACTGGTGGAAGGGAATATAAGTACAGAAAACTATAGCTAATATATCCATATGCATTCTCAAAGCCTTGAGACTGTTTAACTCAACTGTGACAGCTGCAGCAAATATATTCCCAGACCTCATGTAAACCAGCCTGAGGTTGGTTTACTCCCCAGAAAACTTGAGGATGAGGATCTTTGTAACAGTGTTCCTAAACAGAAATATTTGATATTTAAGAGTCTTACCTGTGCCTTAAGTCTCCATGTTGTTATTTCTTTAAATTTGAGGTCATTAATCTTTATTTATTTTAAAAAAATGTTTGGAGTTATAAGGAAATCTGTCATTTCACCAAGTCTTAGAAGGTCCTGCTTTGAATTATTGGAAGAGAATTTTAAATGTCATATCAATGACATCCTTTCAACTTTATCATTTGGCTACCCTTGAGATCCACCTGCCATCTTCAGCTCTTCATTAGGGCCTAAACTGGGCTCTAATCATGTTTTCTCTTATTTACCTATTGCTGAAGCCTTTAGAAATGAGTATTGGAGCCTAGCACATTGCTGTACTTTCACAGGCTCTTAAGAAGGCAATCGTTTAGCCGTAACATTTAGTCCATTTTCTAGTAAGATAAGCAAAAATCCTAAAATGTTAAAAAGAAAATTTCATAGCTAAATTCGCAGAGAATGACTTATAACTATATCACTTGAGGGAACTTGTCAGTCTGTCTTTCCAACCTTTTCATTTGAGCCACTGAAACAAATGCTAAAGGTTTTGAGAATTTTTGTATTGAAAAGAAACTTGCCAAGCAAAGGAAGAGCTTGATGACTAGGAAAGACAGATACCATTGTCTGCCTGTGACGTGAGTTTCGAAAAACTGATGACATCTTCTGGTGATTGCATTCAATTTAATTGACTTTATAAGAATTTTTTATTTCAAAAACTCTACCACCTTGGGCAAGATTTCCATCTTTTCCTTTAATGGATGGTCCATGGGCATATCGCCTGCTCAGGAGGATGAGGAGGGCTGCATTCTGTCTCACGGTTCTGCCTCTGGGAAGAGACATGGCCAGTTCTCATGGGTTTTTAAAACTTGCTTTCATGGCTTCCATTGTCACAACTGGCTTTTACTTCTCATCGTCATAATTGATGGCATGCCACATTCCCTTTGCTCTCTTCCCATGTATTTCTGGAATAGGATTAAATTGTAGGTTGAGACTTAGGAGGAGTGAGGAACATCCATTGTTTTATTTTTATCGGTCCATCTGTCTGTATCTGTCTTACATGGCTAACAATAGGGCCCCTTCATTTCTCTCTGATTGTCTGTCTGAGTAAGTATCCCTTGATAAACTAGGTAATCGTTAGCAAAATAAGAGTTTGCTGCCACTTACTTTTTTAGTATTAACGTTAGAGGTGTACGTGTCTGTGTGCAGTTTTATTCCCATAAGCATCTTTTTCTCAGATAAATACATCTTAGAGATGGTGATGAGCAAATGTCTGTTTTTGAAAAATGTAGATTACTGTGGTCTCCAGGGAAAGGCCTTCTCTTTAGAGACCTTAAGTTGCCTCATGATTTGTGATAATCAATTTGATAATTGTTGTTGACTTATTGGCTCAGCCCAGAAGTAACGTCGCAGATTTAGACTAGCATGCATAAGGGTTTTAATCAGGTGGTACCTTCCTTCCCGTGGAGCATTTGTCTTGCTTGACTGTTCTGGACCTCAGCCAAGCGCCAGAAAAGCATCTTCCCACTGTATATAGATAGAAGAGTGTGTGTTGTTTAAGTGTTCATTGGGGAAGTTCCCAACCCACCAAAGCTCATTGTTACCTTACCTTTTTACCAATGCGCCCTTAGAAAAACACTGAGAATAGATGACTGTCTCTCCTTTTCTCCAAGAATCTGTTTAAAGAGAAGGATGACTCTCATTACTATAAATATTGCTTTCATCCCAGCCTACCTCATGGCTTCTGAATGAGAGGAGCCCCTTTGGCTGCTGTGAAGACTCTCAAATACTTGATGGCTTGTTAAATTTTCATTATCTAATGTGCATTAATTTAGGTACAATAGCTCTGTTGCTAGGAGCAGAGTTAGGAAGGAAGAGCTTGGCAAGTGCAGACGGCTTCTGTTGTCCGAGTTGGGCAAGTGTGCAAAACTCGCTGTCCTCTGAGGGAGCTTGGGGCTCTGCTGGCCACGCTGCAAACCTCTGAAATTCATCCAGTGACTATTCCCCCAGCAATGCCGCATGATACCTGATGCTTGCTTACTCTGTCATCTGTTTAATTAGCTGGAGAGACTGAAAGGATTTGATGGCTCTCAGCTCCTCTGAAGCTGAGAGCTCTGAGGTTCAGAAGGTCCATGAGTTGGTACTCCTGAGGGTAGATACTTACACTTTGGGTTGATGCATGGGAAAAGTTTTTTTTTAACCCCTATAAAGTTTCACATGCTTTTATCATTTCTGTAATTATTGGTACTGACATGATGTGGTGTTTTCTGGTCCCTGTGGATCACATCCTGCTGTTGCAGGTTTCCTGGGCTGGGAACAGGAGCTGCATGCCCCGGTCCCTCCTCATCCCTGGAAAGACAGAGAGCAGGGCTTGAAGTATTGAGTCCTCCCCACCGACCCTGCAAAGGCTGCACTCCTCCTTGTTAGGAAAACACAGCCTATTAAAGACTGACAATGAGCTGTTTTGGGTTTCCTAGAAAACGGATTTAGGGGCTCTGTCAGGAACCTGGATGTTATTTTTCTTTTTTTTTTTTAATTGAACATTAAAGGTTAGGTTAAACTTAGAAGATGGTAGGTGTTGGTCTTTTCCTTTAGTTTTCTGTAGGAGGAAGAAGAGCTCTTCCTGTCCTAGAAGAGTGAAATTCTCATTTCAAGCCACCATCCTAATTTCTTTAAAATTGTGTGTTTATTTGTGGCCACACCAGGTCTTTGCTGCTTCGAGCGGGCTTTCTGTGGTTGCAGTGAGCATGGGCCGCTCCTCGTGGCAAGGTGCCGGCTCCCCATTGTGCTGGCCTCTCTAACTGCAGAGCACAGGCCCCAGGCACACGGGCTTCAGCGGTTGCGGCACTTAGGCTCAGTAGTTGTGGCTCTTGAGCTCAGTTACTCTGCAGCACGTGGAATCTCCCTGAACCAGGGATGGAACTCCTGTCCCCTGCATTGTCAGGCAGATTCTTATCCACTGAGCCACTAGGGAAGTCTTTTATATCCAGTGAACGCTTTAGTAATTGAACAGAGGAGAGAAGAGAGTCATTGAGAATGCTCTAGAAGCTTTTGATTAACTGTGTGTCTCCTGTGAATGTCACATGGGTTTCTTGTTTTTGTCATGGTTTCAAAAATGTCTGATATTCTAAGGTTATTTGCCGAGCGTCCTGTGGTCTGCCAGACTTTTTGCCCCAGACCAGAGAGAAAGAAACATTTACCTTGATTCCATTATTTTTCTGATGGTTCTTCTTTTCTCCCCCAGGACACCCAAAAAGCAAAGCAGTTTCTGCCCTTCCTTCAGCGGGCAGGTCGTTCTGAAGCTGTGGTGGAGTATGTGTTCAGTGGTTCTCGTCTCAAGCTGTATTTGCCAAAGGAAACTTGCCTTATCACCTTCTTGCTTGCGGGTAAGTCTCCTGTGTTATGTGGTGTTCTGAAAATTCTTCTTGGAGCTCAGAAGTCATCCCTGGAGGTCACATGCCCTCCTTCCCACTGGGTTTTCCACAGGACTTGGAGCCCATGTGGGTGCTTCAGTCTCTGATGGAGACATGAACACAGAGCTCCTAGTCTGATCCTGCTGTTACTGCAGACCCAGCACTGGTTCCATCCTGCTTCTCATTCCTGCCAGCCGCAGGATTTGGGCACAAAGGACAGCGTATGAGACACGTGTGTACTCACATCCTGAGTGAAGGGAATTCCAGGCCTAAGACAGTGTTCACCACAGAGTGAGTGTTCATGGCTAGCATCTGCCATTTGGGCTAGACCGCCCTGCTGTGTTTGTGAACCATTTTTAAAGTCTTTATTGAATTCGTTACAATATTAGTTCGATTTTACGTTTTGTTGTTTTGTTTGTTTAGCCAGGAGGCACAATGTGGGATCTTAGCTCTCTGACCAGGAATCAAACCTGCAGCCCCTGCTTTGGAAGGCAGTCTTAACCGCTGGACTGTCAGGAAAGTCCCAAGCCTTCCTCCTTTTCTTTGCTGACCAAATGTCCATCTTTCTTACCCTATCTTTTCTAATAATACTTCACAAGCCAGCAAGTCTATGTGTGAACCATGCTCTATGAGTAGTTTACATGTATGCATTCAAGGAGCAGATGGCTTCATTATTTCCCTGCTGGCAGGCAAGAAAATTATTTCCATCAGTACTTTGCAGAGGCTGTGGTCTTTGAGGGAGAGGGTCACCCCGCACCTGTGCACACAAGCTTTTGCTCATTCCCAAAGGACATATCCCGTTGTGTTTACCTGCCACATGCTGCCTTCTCTAGGGCTGTCCTGTTGCCTCAGCCCTACTTCTGTCGAATTCCTGAGTAGAATTTGCCATTCTCTGCCACATTGCCTCAGCCTCCCTTTTATTGAAGGCACTGATAGTGTCTTCCCCAGTAAGAGTCTCCTACAGACCCCAGCTAAATGGATCATTAGGTGTGATCAGTGACTCCCTGAGTACGTGGCCATGAAGCACACGGCTGCCGCTTGGCCCTCGTGGCTCCTTGAGTCTCCTGCAATATTACTGATTGCCTCCTGGCTCTACAGGCCTTCTGAAGGGCCCAGTGGATGTATAATACACAGCTCAGGGGCAGCTCTAGAAAGGAAGGCTGCAACAAAGCCACACCTCCCCGGAGGCCTGTGCTTTCGTGTCTGCACATGTGTGCTGTAAGTGAACGGAGGGGCAGGACAGCTATTAAGGTTCTCGTAATGGAGGAGTTTCTTAGCAGTAAATTCTTGTTGTTACAGGGTTTGAGGTATAATATTCAACTCATTCTTTGCTCACTGTCTGCAAAACAAAAGCATCCTTTTGGCAGCGTTGAGCTTGATCCCAGAGGTGTGAAAGAGAAACAGCATTATTCTTTCCCGGAAACTTGGCCACAGATCTATAGGGGAAAGAAAACATTGAGGTTCTGGCTTCCCAACCTAAAACCACCTGAACGGAGCCAGCCCAGGGCTTTAGACCTGTCTTGGCTGGAGTATTCGTGCAGAACCTTCTGGTCGTACCTTGCTGAGACACAGGCAGCCTGATCACTTGCCTTGGCGTCTGCCGGTTCTCCTGTGTACTTGGCATTCTTCTAAGCCTTAGCAATTCAAAAGGTATTGCTTGAGTTACCTTACATAGTGAAAGAT
The DNA here is from genome assembly GCF_016772045.2 of Ovis aries. Lineage (NCBI taxonomy): Eukaryota > Metazoa > Chordata > Mammalia > Artiodactyla > Bovidae > Ovis > Ovis aries. The sequence goes on from NC_056057.1 coordinate 93,853,519, forward strand.
AGATTACAGAAGCTAATACCTGATAAAAATATAAGCTTCTGCATTTTTCTCCTGCCATCCTCTATGCAGTTGTGTTATGCATCTTCTGATTTGTTTAGAATCCTGGCAGGGATACAGAACATTGAAGAGTCGTGAGAGAGAGGAGGCAGGGAGGCCTCGGTTTGAACCGTGGCTCTGCTGTGTATGAGCCGGGGACTTCAGCGAAGTTTGTTGTTATTGTTTTTCTTACTCTATTCAAGCCTAGGTTTATACTTTGGCTAACTGGAGAGCATTTCTTGCCTTTTAGGATTTTTGCGAGGATTTAATGAGATGTGTAAACGTTCAGAGCATGCTGCCATAAAGTAGATCATCAATAAATGTTTCCTTCCTGCCCTCCTCACAAAGACTTAGTGAATTCATAACCAGAGCTTTTCTTAACTCCGTGTGGAATGGCACAGTTGTGCACTGTGTGTATCTAGGAGACTCTGACTGCCACATTAATTCAAATAAGCTAAGAGAAGGAGCTGCCCCAGCTGCTTCCTGACTTAGCAGAATGCTCACTGACAGAAGAGCTACTGGCTTTCCTCTTTGAGTTTGGAGCAAGGAACTCTGCATCCTGGAAAGACATAGGCCTAGGTCTTGAGACACTCTAGAGGAAAGACAGGCATGTGAACAAACTGTAGTTTTTGGTGGTAGGCAAGAAAATAGAATTATTTATAAGACACAGAAGTAGCTAGCATAGAGGAGGGAATGGTTGGTTGGGTGGAGGTCAGGGATTGTATATCTGGGCTGTGTTCGAAAGGAGATAGGAGTTTGCAGTGTTGTAAGGACAGGATGAGAGGGGAGGAGAAGGAATATTCTAGGTAGAGGTACCAGCAGATACAAAGATGTAGAGGTACAATATATTCTGATGTGTCCAGGGAACCACGAATCCTTTGTTAGAGTGTAGAGTGAAGAGTAGGGTGAGGCTGGAAATACCGAAGGAAGCTAGTCTTCCATGGAACATGCTGTGGACACTCAGAGCTGTTTAAGGTATTAGGGGCATGACATGCTCACACTTGGTGTTAAGACAGTTTTTCTTGGTAGATATGTTAGAATACATGAGGCTGGAGGCTGGGAGAGTGATTAAGAAGCAAGAGGGACAGAGGCCCAAAATCTGGTGATAGAGGAGAGGAAAGGTTAGAAGACCTTTTAACTCTTGAGGAATGGAAGGAAGGAATGGAAGGCTTCCTCATTCAGGGAATGACTTGGGTTTTGGGGTCAAGGATGGGGGTTGACATTGAATACAGGAGAGAAAGTAAAGTGGCCCAGGGCTTGAGTTATTGGACAGAGTTTGATGTCCACCAGCACAGACAACACTAAGAATAGGTTCTTGGAACAGATAGTCGGTGTCCAGAGGATTAGATGGAGAATCCTGAGAGAGCAGTCTTCTGGAAGCTAAGTGTTGGGTTCTACCTTAAAAGATCGAGTAGGTAAAAACTTTGGAATTATTTTATACTGCTGATCGATTACTAAGTCACAGATTGTTTTTTTTAAATCACGGTTGATTCAGCTAGCAGATTACAGACAATTGGGGAGTAAATGTGGGTAAGAAGAAACAGAATTTAAAATAGACAGTTCTTCATAACAGTCTAACAGAATGGAAAAAGGAATGCAGAAAATTGAGTGCTAAAGGGTCATTCTAAGGATGTCAGCATCTTGAGTACCTTTATAAAAACTGTAATGGTTAGGATCAGAACAGAACATGACATGAATACTTAGAAAAGCTATTCAGTATACCTATTGTCTTCATAGTGCCAATTATAGAATGTAAAACTCAACGAAGTCTTCTTGGCTAGCAAGGACATAAAAAAGATGAAGTGAGAGGATACCAAGACCTTGAGAAGTTCTGGTCTGAATTCTCAGGAGCAGGAACTCAGAGGGGATGCAAGTCAGTCATCCATCGGGCAGTAACCTAGTGGAAACAGAATGAATGAGATGGAGAACATGGCTGGAGATCCTAGAGAGAAGGGCTCCTCGGTTGTCTGAAACCAGCCCCAAAGCTGAATGTGAATGTAAACAGACATGACACTCACACCTTCCAGCTGCTCACCTGGACAGTGGTCCACGTGACACAGCTTGGTGGCTCTCTGTGGAACGCTCCCTGCACCCAGTAAAAATGGCGTCTAATGGAAATGATGTTATTGTTGTGATTCTCAAGGGGAAAGTCGAGAGAGTTGTTCAGCAGTCCCATATGTGCTGGTCTCATCACTCCCAGCCTCTTGGAGAGCCCTCCGGACTTTGAGGTGGGGTGAACACTTTCCGTTTTCATGTGGCCTTTTTTGGGCAGACGGCCCCGCAGCTTGATAGGGAGTGGCATTTGGCCTGAGCCAGCTGGCCTCTGTCACGGTTCTTGCACCCCTGTATGTGGAATGATTGCCTGGTCAGATGGGAGAGCAGGTGGGGCTAGGCAGAGTCAGCTGTAGCTAACAGGTCAGCGCCTCCTGAGAGCGTTTACCCTCTAGTCCTCCCAGCACCTGGCTCAGGTTTGTCGCAGAGCAGGTGACCTTACCCCCTCAGAACTGAGAGTGCTCAAAGTCCCCCACCCACTGCGGAGGCCGCCTCCTAGGAGCACTTATTTCCATCTTTGAGGCAATCATGGGCAGTCCTTGTCCTATGTTAACAAGGCCAACATTCTGCAGACATTAAAAGCATCCTTTCTCCTCATCTGCCAGCATTTAGTGAGCTCCAATTTGACTTCCCTGGTGGCTCAGAGGTTAAAGTGTCTGCCTGGAATGCAGGAGACCAGGGTTCGATCCCTGGGTCGGGAAGATCCCCTGGAGAAGGAAATGGCAACCCACTCCAGTACTCTTGCCTGGAGAATCCCATGGAGGGAGGAGCCTGGTAGGCTATAGTCCATGAGATCGCAAAGAGTCGGACATGACTGAGTGACTTCACTTTCATACTGTATCTTATGGGTTCCCTGATAGCTCAGTTGGTAAAAAATCCGCCTGCAATGCAGGAGACCCTGGTTTGATTCCTGGGTGGGGAAGATCTGCTGGAGAAGGGATAGGCTACCCACTCCAGTATTCTTGGGCTTCCCTTGTGGTTCAGCTGGTAAAGAATCCTCCTGCAATGCACGAGGCCTGGGTTCAATCCCTGGGTTGGGCAGATCCCCTGAAGAAGGGAAAAGCTACCCCCTCCAGTATTCTGGCCTGGAGAATTCCGTGAACTGTATAGTCCATAGAGTCTTAAAGAGTCAGACAAGACTGAGCAACTTTCACTTCACTTCATACACTATCTTCTTTTAGAACAAAAGCAGTCTAGTGGTGGTGGATTAGTCACTCAGTCGTGTCCAGCTCTTGCAGCCCCATGGACTGTAGCGCACCAGGCTCCTCTGTCCATGGGATTTCCCAGGCAAGAATACTGGAGCAGGTTGCCGTTTCCTTCTCCAGATCTTCCCAACCCAGGGATTGAGCCCAGATCTCCTACACTGCAGGCAGATTCTTTATCCACTGAGCCACAGGGAAACAAGTTTACCTTGTCTTTATTTTTAGTTCATTTTCACTTGTCCTGCGTGTCATCTTTACTTAGTACCTGTCTGAAGGGACACTGAGGCACATATTTGCAGATTGCTTGGCCCATGATTCACATTTTTATTTCAGAGCACCATTGGGCTCTGGAGTGTCTTATTGCTGTGACCTTTGTATGACGGTGCCTTATTTTGCATTACTTTCTTAGCTCTGGGCTGTCTGGGTCATGCTGAGGGCACAATTCAGGAAGTTGTCCTGTTGGCTAAGCATAGCGGGTATCAAAGTGTCATTAAATCAAATGCCTGAATGAGAAGAGAGTAATAATTTGAAATTTCAGTGCAAAATATTCTGAGAAGTCTTAATATCATCAGATAGTTGGACTCTTGTAATTCAGCAGTCCCCAGCCTTTTGGGCATCAGGGACCAGATTTTTGGAAGACAATTCTTCCATGGAAAGAGGGGAGGGAAGGTGGTTTTGACATGATTAAGGCATATTACATTTACTGTGCATTTTCTTTCTGTTATTACTACCTCAGCTCCACCTCCAGTCATGAGGCATTAGATCCCGGAGGTTGGGGACCCCTATATTTAGCTCACTGATCCCATCTCATTTACATTCCCAAGGTCTTAATGGTAGGGCAGCAGCATGTCCAGGTTTGGCTGTGTGGTGGGCAGTGGATGTCGGTCTCCTGGTGTGGAACTCACAGTACAAACCATCTAGAATGCGGCAAGCCACCTGGCAGGGTGTTCCCACATGGATCACAGCAGGCGACTTATAATTAACCAGTTACCTAGTCATATGAAACAAGACTAGAAAATGAGACTTTTCTTTGCCTGCCCTTTGGCATTTTTCAATTTTTTATTTTCTCTTTGATTACAAATGTCCTCTTGAAACTGCCTCCCTTGTCATAAGGCAAGGAGGAGAACTTCTAGAAGTCTGGAGTTTGATAAATGATGGTATGTATGTGCCCGATGAGCTAAAGGGTCGGCTGTGTGTCCTTCCACCTTGAGTGCCTTTGAACAAAGCACCACACTTCCTTCTCTCTGTAACGTCTCTTCTCCAGTCAGTCCTAATAGGAATATCAACTGCCTGTTTCAACAGAGCCAGAACTTCAGTGAGAGAGGAGCGGGAAGGTGAACAGGAATACCATCCTCATCTCCTGGCCCCAGGAATGGTGGATCCCCATTGACTACCAGCGCCTAACCAAATTACACAGTTAACACCAGTGTATGTTTAAGTGAGAAATCCCATTCTGCTATCACAGAGGTGCTAATGAATCAGGCTGTTATTGTAGTTGTGTTTGCTAGGCTTCTATCCTTAATTAAGCAATTACAGGGTCTGCTGATACTTATGAATTCTTTTCAGATACTTTAATTGAATTGCAACTTAATGGATATTTGTAAAGTGGGGTAGTCTTTCTCTTGGGACTTGCCCATTTGGTTCTGTCTCCTCTGCCTACTTGTTTCCAGTTGGGTCCCGTTACAGGAAATGGGCAGCTGAGCATGAGACTTTTTCTAGGGCTGTTCTAGTTCTTCACTTTTAAAGATATTATTGTGAATTATATGAATTATGTTGGTATCCAAAGGTCCTCAAGGGTCACTTGTAGGAATTAGCACAATAAACAGGTTTGGGGAGACTCTCTTAATGAGGCCAAGATTTCTATTACAAGTCCACTAAAAGAAAGGCATTCTCTGATAGGTTGTGGCTGATGCTTAAGTTAATCAGATAATTTCTGCCTACTTGAATGCGTTGTAGTCTTAATAGTTGAGACAGCCATGGGAAAAAAACTGCAACAGGGAAAAACAGAATAGAGTTGTGAAGAGTACAGGTGGCATGAGAGTGCAGAGGAAAGAAAATTAATTGAGGAATGGGAAAGACTTCCCAAGGGAGATGGCATTTGAGTGTCCAAGAGGATCTGGGACTTTTTTTCCTTTTTTAACCTTTTTGGCCATCTGTGTGCGATGCATTTAGGCAAAACAACTTTGCCTATATTAGTTATCAGGAAGAGTCACCTAAAGAAACAAATGGATTCATCCATCGGTTTTCCCTCTGCTTTTGTCTGGGTGTATAAATCTCCTTCTCGGCCTTAGAGCATTCAGAGCTCTGCCCTCAGCTCCCCATCTCTGCAGTCAAACCATCACCCATGATCACGTGGATGGAAGTGCAAGCCTACGATTACTGCCTGATTATCTTCCATCTTTAGATTGTGAATCATCCCCAGAATGAGCCTCCTCATGCTTGTGGGTCATTCAGTCACATGGCTATTTAATAATTTTTTTACATCTACTGGGCACTTTGCTGGGAATATTGAAACGTGTAAGATAAGGTTCCAGCCTTCAAGCAAAGTATTTGTATCTACCGAGGTGCAAGATGCACATACATGAAGAGAAATGTATTTGTAAGATGTATAAGGATAGGAGGGACAATCCTTACCCTTTTGTAAAATTATTGTTCTTCTGTGATCGTGTCAGAAAGATTCAGTTCAGTTGCTCAGTCGCGTCTGACTCTTTGTGACCCCATGAATGGCAGTACGCCAGGCCTCCCTGTCCATCACCATCTCCCAGAGTTCACTCAAACTCATGTCCATCGAGTTGGTGATGCCATCCAGCCATCTCATCTTCTGTCGTCCCCTTCTCCTCCTGCCCCCAATCCCTCCCAGCATCAGGGTCTTTTCCAATGAGTCAGCACTTCGCATGAGATGGCCAAAGTATTGGAGTTTCAGCTTTAGCATCAGTCCTCCTAATGAACACCCAGGACTGATCTCCTTTAGGATGGACTGGTTGGATCTCCTTGCAGTCCCAGGGACTCTCAAGAGTTTTATCTGTTTATCCTGGATAAGTCCATTGATTGCTTCTGGGTGGGTAGGTCAAAGGTAAGTGAAAAGAATCCTTACTTCCTCAGTAAACCTTAATTCTGCCTTTTAATGTCACCTTTCTTCTTGCTGCCTTGGGGTCTCAATGTCTATGAAACAAGGGGAGAATGTCCTGCAGAGGTATCACGCTATCCCTGCAGAGCTAATGAGAGCCAGTAGAGTGGAACAAAAGGGTCAGACCTGTGAGTTTTCCCCCAAGGATTCCTTTTCCATTCCTTCTCCTTTCCTCCTACTGGAAGGTTCTTTCTGAATCTGTTAAAGCTTATTTCGGCTGCCTTCCACCTGGTAGGCACGGGGGGAGGGAATGGGAAGCTCATAGAACTCTGGTGGCTGTTCTTTGCTGGAGTCTGTCCAACACCAGCTCCTGTTCTGGTTGTGCCCAGATGCCTTCGTTCTAATCCCGTTCTTGTGGTGTCCCCAGAAAAATAAATCTCAGTGTGAATATTTCACGGCCATCTTCCCAGCCTGTTGGCATTTTCCACCAGCCCTATAGTGGTGATGGTGGCCAGCAGCAGTGCCCAGGACTGGGCTGTCCCCCACTCTTCCTGCCCTGAGAGGGAGCGTTCTCTATTTGGCCAGCCTAAGAGTAGGAAATGGCAGGACCTTGGATCCAGGAGAGGGAGTGTAAATGGTGTGGTAATTTGAAATTAAAGGGAAATGCTTAGAAATCTGGTAATGGGCAGCCCTGGGGTGAAGAGTGCTCACTGTGCCTGTAAGACTTAATCTTGGTTGCTATGGGAACCACCTCTCACATCCCCCTTTCAAACGGAGATATGACTGGATTTTTAAAAAGCAGAAAAGTTCTTCATCATGGAAAAGTGTCTTTGCCCCCAAGCCCCAGGTCTCTGCACACCTTGGGTTCCTTCCGGAAAGTTCTCCTGAGGCTTCCGCACACTAATGGGCTGGATTCGCCAGAGCCCATGCCTGGCCCTTTCTGTAAACAGCACTGACAGGGGCATTAGAGCGCATGGTGTCCAGTGTGGGCAGCCAGCCCATGCGCACTCTCCTGGTGCCCCTGGAGGGGTGCTGTGGGTTTCCACTTGAGGGACGCGATAGGACCACTGGCCGCAGCATAAGGGGCTGCAAGGAACCCGGGGAGCTGTGCCTGGTCTCAGTGCCAGGGGGTTGGTCCCCGAACCTGGGGCAGGGCTGCCAGGCTCAGACCTTGTAGGAGCAAGAACAATCCACAGAAGTTTCTTTCATATGCAGAAGACATCTGAGACTCAGCTGCATTCTCAGTTGTGGTTTTTCATCATTAGCGCTTTTCCCCATATATTTAAACTGCCCACTTAATCCAGGCCTGGTAAATTTTCAGGTTCTTTTAAACCATCCTTTGCCTATGATAAAAATGCATGAGATCTACATCTGTCTTCAGTGACCTTTGGTTTCTAGACCTACAGCTCCCTGCAAAGTTGACTTCTGGGCTTCTAAGTGGTCTTTGTGGAAACTTTCTAAGTTTTTCAGATTCCCTATAGTTTTTCCTTACACTCACGCTTTACAGTAGCAGTCCTGAATAAACCCTAGTAACTCCCGTGCTTACCTTCACTGTATCACTGTATGTAGGAAGATGTTTAAATGGACTGGCTCGTCTACGGCGGGTAGAGAAGTTCCCGTTTCGCTGCCCTGGTGTGCCTCCTTTTCCTGAGCTTGTACATCTGCTAGTGATTTTTCTAGGGTTAATTTGGGTGTTTTTATTTTTAAATTGGAACATGGTGTCTGTCTCTTCTCTGTGTGTGTTTTGGATGCGGCCCCTGTGCTAGGCATGCGGTTATTAACTCCACTGATACACCAGTTCGCTCATTAGCATTTGCATTTTAAATTACAAGCTAGAGCAGACGACATTTATGCTATATTTGTACCTCTGCCTTCTTCATGAATGATGTCGTATGTGCAGAGACTGCAGAAATAACTCCTCTGGGGCCCTGAGGTATTTTAGTCTCTTCTTCAACAAACTATCTCTTCTTTACTCTTGATTCTCATTGTTTGATAGCGAATTGTTAAGTTCTTTTCCGAGTTTAGCCTTATTCGTGAGTGCTGCTGATTACGATGTGCTGATAATAGCCTCACTCTTCATGTCAAAATAGGCCTTCTCTGTGGAGTGGCCTCTTTCCTCTCACGTGATGGTCCTGGAGAGCAGTCTGCTTTGACTGGAGAGGAGGGAGTTTCTTCCGCACGGTTGGGTGGGTGGGGAGACGTGGTAACAGATATTTGTTCTCGCTCATATTCAGGCTCGCACCCCTCTTTCCTATCATTGATTAGTCAGAGGTTATTTTTTTAACACCTGTTACTGCCTGGCACTGCAAGGAGAAAGAGTAGGGTGAGAATACATGCCTTCAAGGAGCTTCTTTTTGCCAAGAAACGTTGATATTGCACTACAGAGCAGCATGTACTTAGATGCCAGGAGTTATGTTCTCTTCAGGGAACGGTTTCTCTTAGCAGATGGAAATGTTAGCACCTAAATCACAGGATCTGAGTCAGAAGTGCCCAGATGTGGATCAGGGACCTGGGAGGGGAGCGTCTGAGGCCCAGCTCTGCCCCGGCCAAGCGTTGGCTGGTTTCTGACGGCAGACTGCGAGCAGCAAGCAAAACACTGATAGATAGCTATGCACTCACATCATCCTGCCTCCCCTTTGTGACGACGAGTTTCAGCTCTCTGAAGGTCTGTCACAGGGACCCTTCCTGTTGGTGAGTTCTGCTTTTAAAACACATCATGAAAAATCCAGGGAAGTCGCGCTGGAAATAGTAAGTGTGCATTCTAGGTAATACATACAGAGGTAGGCAAGGGCTCTTTAGCAATTTTATCTTTCCCATCAACTCTTCTTCCAAAAGAAGTTTAAAAAGGTTGGAAGGTCGATGGGCATGACAGAGTTGATGAAGAACTATTACCTCCGTCTGCATTTCTTTAACCCCATGAGGATGGTTTATGTTCTGTTTGGCATACTGTTACAATGTCCTTTAGCGGCTGCCCCGAGCTCTGGGCTCCAAACATGGCCCTTTGAGCCTGAGTGGTTTCCCCCTGCCTCCATAGTCTCCAGCTTCTTTTGACCGCTGTGTCTGTTACCTGCAATATTGTTCTCCAGAACCTAAGTCTGATAAGGCAGGTGTAGATAAAGTGAGGGACATGGGCAGGCCCCTGGAGGCTTTGGGGTGTGAGCAGAGCTGGAGATCCAGTGGCTGGGACACAGTGAGTCAGGTGAAGTTTCCTTGGGGTTGCATGGTGGCAGGCATCTCCATGATACCTGAAGTGTTCGGAAATCTCGTGTAAATGCTTTGTGAGGATGCTGATGGAAACAGTGGGAGCAGACAGCTCAACTGAAGACCCAAGGAGCCCCACAGACTCTCACGGTAACAGCTGTTACCGGGGAAGGCCTGCCTGCTGCTGCGGCTCCAGAGGAGGGGAGAGGGGTTGACTGCCTGCTCTCCACCAGCTGCTGAGCCGTCCCTGCCCTCTCATGGTTCCCTGCCCTCCCTCCACTCTGTTGCTGGGTTCGGACAGAGACCTTGAGTTAAGTGGGTTAGGAATAAACTGCTTGAATGCGCTTGTGCAGATAGCTTCTCTCACCAGCTATCTGAAGTGCTTTGGGAAATACACAGGAGTCCTTGTAAGCTGCTTTATAAGCTGTGAAGTCCATTGTTGCCACCCTTCGCCGCCAGCGAATCTCTAACCTGAGTAAGGTGGACTTGGCCCCTGGCCAGGGCTAGGGATTGGCACCGTCAGCAGCAGCAGCGCCGCCCACCAGAGTCACCAGCAGCTGTCGCAGGTTGGAGGATTTGCAGAAATTGAGATGGCTGTTCCCAGTTACTGGCACTTGCCCGGTGATGAATGACCGTGTCTGTGCGCAGAGGCTCTGTGCGCTTTCCTTCGGCCTTTTCTTCTCAGCCCCTGATTGTGGCGCCCGCTCAATGGCCCCGTTGTGGAGGAGGACACTGAATGGAGCGCCGAGTGGCCTGCCTCTCGCGCCATCCCCTCCCTCCATTGGCCTGAACGGAGCCAGTAAGAATAGCTCTTTGATCCCCTGAACTGCTTCTTGGGACAGGAATGTCGTGGCACATAGTGCAGATGCCAAGGGGCTAAGAAGCCAAACTCCAGAGGCCAGAGAAATGAACTTCACCCGAAAGAGGGCCACGTGATCCCAACTTCCATTACTGTGGGGTCCTTTGGCCTTAACCCACACATTTGCGCCAGAGTGGCCAGAGAGGGAAGACCAAAGATCAGCAAAGGTCTGTCTTGATAAAGTCGTTCATGGGTAGCATGTTTATTTCTGATATGATTGCCCCAAGTGAAATTTTTAGGGATTTGCGCCACTTTTGTATAACTTCTTCTTATCCTGCAGTCATGCATATTCATGTATGCATATGCTGCAACTGGGGTTACAGTGCCATCGCCTTACAGATTAAACTGCAAAGAAAACTGGCATGAATGACCTCTTTTAAGAGACTTGCACCCTCCCAACTCTAAGCTCTACTATGCTTCTCTCATGTTACCTTTTAATTTTCTCTACTTGCCACTCTGAAATTTTCTAGTTTATTTACTCTTTTGTTTGGGGGTTGTTTTGCGTGTGTGTGTGTGTGTGTGTGTGTGTGTGTGTGACTCTATCACCAAGATGTAAGATGTTTGAAGGACAGGGACCTTGTCTCGTGACTGCAGAACCTCTGTAAGTAGAGCCCAGACAGCGTGTGATTCAAAGTCAGCATTCACTGGACAGTTCTTGGGTGAATGAATGCACACTGGTTCTGGGCTAGCACTTAGTTTATCTGGAAATTCTGAAAATAAAGCAATAACACTGTTACCCTGGAGAATGAGTGCTGGAGCCACAGCAACATCAAAGTGAAAAACAATACCAAACTGGGCGCCTGTCTAGAGAACTGAATTAAAGCTTAGAATTGCCCTCCAAAGTCACATAACCTCTCTGGGCCTTGGGCTTTTTCAAAGAGAGAGGGATCAGAGTAGGTTTCTCTAGGGTTAATTAGAGATTTGAATCTCTAGTAATAATAGGCTTAATGGGTATTGTTTGTTGTTTAGTCGCTAAGTCACGTCCAGTTCTTTTCTGACCCCATAAACTGTAGCCCGCCAGGCTTCTCTGTTCATGGGATTTCCCAGGCAAGAATACTGGAATGGGTTGCCAGTTCCTTCTCCAGGGGATCTTCCTGACTGAGGGATCGAACCCACGTCTCCGGCCCTGGAAGGTGAATTCTTTATCACTGAGCCACCTGGGAAGCCCTTAATGAGTATTATAAATCCTTGCCATAGTATGGGCTTCCTTGATAGCTCGGTTGGTAAGGAATCCACCTGCAATGCAGGAGACCCCAGTTCGATTCCTAGGTCGGGAAGATCCACCGGAGAGGAGATAGGCTATGCTCTCCAGTATTCTTGGGCTTCTCTGTGGCTCAGCTGGTAAAGAATCTGCCTGCAGTACAGGAGACCTGGATTCGATCCCTGGGTTGGGCAGGTACCCTGGAGAGGGGAAAGGCTACCCACTCCAGTATTGTTGGGCTTCCCTGTGGCTCAGCTGGTAAAGAATCTACCTGCAGTGCAGGAGACCTGGATTCGATCCCTGGGTTGGGCAGGTACCCTGGAGAAGGGAAAGGCCACCCACTCTAGTGTTCTGGCTTGGAGAATTCCATGGACTGTACAGAGTCATACACGACTGAGCGACTCTCATTCACTTTTCCACAGTATTAGGTGGCTACCATTACAACCCCTGTTTCATAGATGAAGCCTGGGAATGTTAACTTGGTAAATAAAGAGCAGAACACATTTTTTGTCCATATCATGCGTACTGTCAGTTAGAAGACAGCTTGACACTGAGTGTGCTGACGGTCTTAGCTCTTGTGTTTCTCCAGTCTTCCATCCTTTCATGTCATCTGCCTGCACTCTCTTGCTGGCTGGAAATCAACCAGATGCTGTCTTTCTTTGAGGATGACCGAAAGCAGAGCTTAAGAAGGGGACGGTGGTGGCCTGTTTGGTAAATGCAGGAGCATGGGTATAAGATCTTGGTTGATATATAGAGTCTGGGTTTGTTTCTCGGCCCTACCGGTGTCACCAGTAGGAACACGTCTAAGCCCAGAGCCTGGCTAGGACATGTGATTGGGGATGAGAGAGCAGGTCAGACCTGTGGGATGGGTTTATGAGCAGGGGCATTTATGGACAAATTAAACTTTAGCCCTGAGTAAGCAAAGTCCTAAGCCAGTTATTACTGCTCTGGCACTTCTAATGGGCCCTGTGCGACCCTTATAAATTATTCAGCTGCTTTATTAATAAAAGGCCAAGCAACTTGCCCGGTCCTGGCAACACTTAAGTAGAGCTCAGAGAGAACAGGTTAGAGGGGCGGCAGTACTTACCCACCTCCAAGGAACCCGCCTTTCTTATTTGGAGATGAAAGGGTTAAATTCACTACCTCCCGTAGCAGAGTTTTGACAGATAATGCATAAAATTGGTATTGAAATGCTAATATTGGAGATAGACAAAGGGCTTTTCTCTGAGGAGGTGCCTGCCAGGGCTCCCTGCGTTGCTGCATCTGATTCCCGTCTCACAGAGTGTCTTGATTCTGGCGACTAAATGTCCCAGGACGTCTAGCACTTAAGCATCAGAAGTTGTTGGGTTTTCCTTTAATAATTCTCATAATATTTTATTTTGTTACAATGTCAGGTTTCCAGAAATGTGACCAGTTCTTCAAAGATCTTTTCCTTTTCCTTTGTTGAATCGTTGACATATTGCCCCATTTGCTGTAAACTTAGTCTTAGAATCGGGAAACTTGCCACGTTGCTCCTCATATCCATAAACTATATAAAATAACTTTTTCCATCTCATACAGGATATACCATAAAATAACTTTTTTATCTTAATGTGGTCACTGAACTTATTCCCTGACAGCAGCTATGATGCTGCCCCAGTTTGGAAGGTGGTCTCCAAAACTGTAAGTACATCCTGGGTTTTCCAGGAATCCTCTGCTTTCAAGGGCTCCATTTAAAGTCTGGGCCAGGCATCAAGTGGGTACATCTTTTTAGTTCAAAAGATATCATTATAATAGCTTTGGGGGGCTCTGCCAGCCTCAGATTTCTGCAGAGATTAGTGATCCCAGAAGTAGCGTTTGGGGAGGTGGTCTCTGACCCAGTCTGGATCCCCCTGGGAAGCTGCCTGTCCCAGCAGGTCAGCGCGTTTGTTCTCTGAGCCCCTGGAAATGATCAGAGCTTTCTAATCTTCCTTCATTTCAGATTTCAGTTTACAATGGATCTGATTAAAGCAAAGTGACTCATTCATACACACATCCAAGAGTGTTTGGGTTCTGTTTTCTTAAAGGTGTTCTGAGAATATCAGTGATTTCTCAAGGAACCACGCATTCATCTGGATTCTGACCTGCTGCAGGGCACAACGGAAAGAAGACTCAAGGCAGAGGCTTTCCATTGTGCCCTGTCAATGCCTGACACTCCTGTTCAAGGGCCTGACGTCTTGTCTCACGGTGCACAGCACAGAATTTCCAAAAAGAGACTCTTTTTTTTTTCCAGCTTTGCACACTCTTGGCACCCTATTTGCTCTTCTGCACTCACTTCCACTATTACGCCTTCGTGACTTTTCATGAAAATGAATAATACCGTGTTGGTATTTGTGCTTGCCCTCATTGTCTCTTTCCCCTTCACTAGACTATATTTTCATCTGTTGGTGAATGGCCTTGATTTTATAACAGCAAGAATTGTCCCAGTAATGTTACTACCATTATTAGCATTTGTACCTAGTGAAGCACTTGGTCCGCATTGCTTTCTGTGATTCTGTAGACTTGCCAAGACTGTTACCTGTTAGTATAGCATGAAGTATTCAGTTTAGTAAAGTTGGACTTGGAGGCCTAATTCTAGGTGCATAAAATGGGTGAAAGATGAGTTAGAGATATTTTAAAGAACAGTTGATGATAGACCACTGGACAAGGACTGGGAAGACCTTGTCTCTCCTGCAGTGCGGCCTCTCTCGTGCCACCTCTCTGGCCTCTGGCAGGCTCACACAGGTGGTGTCAGTCCTCACTTCTGTGACTCCCCTTGCCTGGAGACTTGCAGGCGCTACCGCCTGATTGTTAACTCCAGATTATGGTCCCGGCTTACGTGGCCTTGGATTATGTTCATTGAGAGCCGATGTTCTTTCTGGCCCTAAAATGCCATGACCTTATGAACTCTCCCTGTTTCTCAGTAAGTTGAGTTGATTGGATTTTCCCCGTGATGTGAATGTGATCTATATGAGGAGGCAGTGACAGCTTAGAAGACACCTGGTGTCTTCCCTCAGTTCATCAGATAAACACTCTAATTGGATGGCAGGACCCAGTTTTAAAGTATCCTGTGTTTAAAGGTAAGCTAGCCAAGGGCTAATGCTAATCGATCTAGATCTTAGAAGAGTAATTAGGGCCCTAATGAGACAAGGACCACGTGCATCTAGGATGGCTCCAAGGAAGCCGAGAAGCTGCCTTGGACTTCCTTGGAGTAGGCTGCTGCTTAAGGGCACACCCTTTGCTCAAATTTCTCCCATGTGTTCATGTAGGACCTGAGCCCCTCGGTGGCCCAACTGTCTTATGTTCCTAGGTCTGTGGGATTTGAGATTGCTTGTACTAAGCATTGGCTCATAAGGGGTTTGTTTTTCTTCACGTGCCCACTTTTTAAAGCTACAGGTTTAAACACATAAGCTGAGAAATACATAAGATTCAAATGGTGCTGGAATGCTGGTTCGCCCACTTCACACATGCGGTATATTAAGGGTTCACCTTTAGCAGCAGCCCAATTAGTGACTGCCGGTACTGCTGAAGTACGTCAGTGTGGGATTGTTAGCCGTTGCTATGAGAACCCTCACTTTTGCACTTCCTGACTCATTTTACACTGAACAATGCAAATGTGCAGAGATCTAAAAGGGAGGGCTGATACGATGGGGGACTGGCAAGCACATGAAGCTCTGCTCTCAAATCCCTTTGAATAGTGCGTTCTCAGCACTCATTCGAAGAAGGCAATGGCAACCAACTCCAGTACTCTTGCCTGGAAAATCCCATGGACGGAGGAGCCTGGTAGGCTACAGTCCATGGGGTCGCGAAGAGTCGGAGACGACTGAGTGACTTCACTTTCACTTTTCACTTTCATGCATTGGAGAAGGAAATGGCAACCCACTCCAGTGTTCTTGCCTGGAGAATCCCAGGGACGGGGGAGCCTGGTGGGCTGCTGTCTGTGGGGTGGCACAGAGTTGGACATGACTGAAGTGACTTAGCAGCAGCAGCAGCAGTCTTGCTTAAATTTAAAAAAAAAAAAATCCTTTGCTCAAGTCACTCAGAGGTCATCTGGACTTATTTTGATCTTCACCCGGGGAAGAAATTCCCATTCCAGAGCAAGCTCCTTTGCCTCCTTCCTGAGCGCCCTGCTTTCTCAGGATTTGGCCCCAGTCCGGGGTGAAGTGCGGGTTAGATTCCCTCCGGAAGGAAAAGGTGCTTCCCTCAGCCTTTGTCAGCGCTAATTGCCAGCTGTGTTTAGTCCCTCTCTCACTTTGTTTTTCTTTCCCTGGTTGTCTGGTGGGCCTGGTTTTATGCTGAATAGAAGAGAAAGCCTGCTTGCTGATCCCTCCCCTTTCCTCTCAGCTCTCCTCTCACCGCACTAGGAAGAAATTCTGAATTTGCGGTTGGGAGCGGAGGCTTTAGAGAGCCTGTCATCACCATGACCCTGACGGGAACTGACTGGCACTGCCCACTTACTGCTGCAGGTGTAGTATTTCCTTAGAGTCATGGAAGGGTTCCTGGGCACTTCCACGTGGTGCTGAAACCCACTCCCAATAAGTTCTAGCATCCTGCTTCTCACACTCAGCAGGTCTGGAAGAGGGTCAGAGACCTTGCATTTCTGACAGGTTTGTCGGTGATGTCAACGCCGCCTATTTACGGACCAATCTTGATTGGAAATGATCTAAATCACCTTTCCCTTTTGTTTTTTTCTTTTTTCCCTTCTTCCTAGTCTTGGAAATTATGAAGTCTCCATTGCACACACAAAGCCTTAGTGGCTATGAGAACAGGTTTTGGGAACTGATCCCCATCTAGTCTGTACTCAGGCTCCTTCCCCACTTGCTAGATATGTGTAGTTTCCCCATTAAAAAAAAAAAAGAAAGAAAGTGGGACTGAAAGGGTGTTAATTGTGTGATGAGCAACTCAGTGTTGTGCAGCTAATCCAGTGACCAGCAAAGCCGGAAGTGGCCATTCTGAGCCCAGACTTGATGGAATGATTTGGGTTCTGTTCGCATAGATGCCATCATCTGGGGAGACCTCAACCTGGAGGTGTCAAGGCAGCACCTTCTTCCCTGCCCACGAGACTAAACTGTGGTCTTACGTGATGTTCCCTTTCCTCTGCTGGCATTAGCCCCAGCTTGCTGAGGCGTATAGGGGATCCTCAGCTGGTCTGTCCTCATGGCCACGTCTGGAGGAGCTGGAACGGATCTTTTCTGCTGTGATACCTGTGTTTAGATCATCTCTGTTGGAGTTCGGCAATTAGCTCTTAGTGACAGGTCCCCAAGCAGTGCGTTCAGGAGCAATGGAAGTTCCCAATTAAATTTCAGCTGTATAAGTTACAGTCTCTTAACATCGAGAAATACTCTGAAAAGGAATTCCCAGGACTTCCCTGGTGGTTCAGTGACTAAGACTCTGCACTACCAATGTGGGGGTACCGGGTTTGATCGCTGGTCAAGGAACTAAGTCCCACATGGTGCAATAAAAGATCCTGCATGCTGCAGCTAAGAACCAGCTGCTAAGTCACTTCAGTCGTGTCCGACTCTGTGCGACCCCATAGACGGCAGCTCCCCCGTCCCTGGGATTCTCCAGGCAAGAACACTGGAGTGGGTTCCCATTTCCTTCTCCAATGCATAAAAGTGAAAGTGAAGTCGCTCAGTCATATCCAACTCTTAGCGACCCCATGGACTGCAGCCTACCAGGCTTCTCCATCCATGGGATATTCCAGGCAAGAGTACTGGAGTGGGGTGCCTTTGCCTTCTCTGAAGACCCAGCACAGCCAAATAAACAAGTATAATTTTTTTTTTTTTTTTTAAAGAAAGAAAAGGAATTCCTTATAGGGGGTAAATCTACATTGTTTGGGATAGAATGTGATGGTTTAAAGTGGAAGGTGGAAACATGGGGTTGGCTTGGTTGAAGAATGTGCTGGAGTTCACGGGGCCTTTCCCGAATCCTGGTCCCCTCCTTAGTAGTGCAGGTGGGAACCTCAGCACATTCCTCAGCTTCTGTCTTTTATTACTGTAAAAAAAAAGAAAAAAGAGCGCTGCTTTCTCCTGCATGGGATTCCTTCGTTCTTATTTGGCCTTGTTTCAGGCCATGTGTTGTAAAATCCACATTGGTCACATGTCTTCTCAGCTTCTGCCCTTTTCCCAGAGAACTTAACTGACTTCTGGACTAGGGTCAGCCCTTCCCCCTTTTAATGCGTTCCCAGAGTTCCCTGCCTTATGCTTAGAATACCATCCAATGTAGACCTCCTCCAGTTGACTCACAACTCCCAGAGTCTTTGTTTGTCTCTATTGTATCCACCATGCTTAACACAGTCCCTGGCACATAGTAGACGCTCCATAAATAACTGTTGACTAACTGGAAGAAAACTGAGTGCTGAAGAATTGATGCTTTTGAACTTTGGTGTTGGAGAAACCTCTTGAGGGTCCCTTGGACTGCAAGGAAATCCAACCAGTCTATCCTAAAGGAGATCAGTCTTGGGTGTTCATTGGAAGGACTGATGCTGAAGCTGAAACTCTAGTACCTTGGCCACCTGATGCGAAGAACTGACTCATTTGAAAAGACCCTGATTCTGGGAAAGATTGAAGGCGGGAGGAGAAGGAGATGACAGAGGATGAGATGGTTGGATGGTATCACTAACTCAATGGACATGAGTTTGAGTAGACTCCGGGAGTTGGTGATGGACAGGGAGGCCTGGCGTGCCATGGTCCATGGGGTCACAAAGAGTTGGACACAACTGAGTGACTGAGCTGAACTGGAAGTTCCACTTCCCTTCAGGAGCCACACAAAAATAGGGAGCAGGAAGGCCACTTGTGTTTTTACAAGTTCATCCAGGATCAACTTGTATGTGTGTCTCTTTTGACACACACTTCTAAGAACCTCCTGGGCTTCAGTTCTGTAGTTGTACTACCACCACACATTTGTAAGCTTTTCTTGGGACTATATCCTACCTCCAGGAACCAGGAGTGCACATAAATAGAGATCGTCACTGATTTCCAAAGGGCAGGCAGCAT